>NC_142045.1:62314216-62939216 GCF_982192425.1 Myodes glareolus
ATACCACAAAATCCTGCAAGTCAAGCAGTTATAGAAAGATCAAATTGAACTATAAAGGATATGTTAAATAAACAGAAAGGGGTGGAAAATCCCCATAAATAGATTGCATAATGCTTTATTAAACTTGAATTTTCTTAACAATACTGAGAACAGGAAAACAACAGCAGAAAGACATTGGATAATGGAAAAGTCTGCTGAACTAAATCAACCGGTTTATTTCAAGAATGTACTGTACTCTCAATGAAAACTGGGAGATGTGCTGCTTTGGGGAAGGGGTTTTATTCTTGTTTCCACAGAAGAAGAAAAAATGTGGATACCATCAAAATTAATAAAGGTTCTGTTTGAAGAGGAGAAACCTCTGGGAAAGGAGAAAGGACAGCTCATCCACAATGATGATAATTATACAGATAGTAAGAAAAGCATATAGGATGGGGGTAGGGTTCTCTTCTTCTCTTTGCAGGAAAACAATCATCTTTAAAAAATTCAAGGGACCTTGGATATTTGAATACTGGCAGTTGTTACAGTAACTATCCAATAAGGATCATCAAGAAAATCGAATATATTCTGTAAGTATATGTGTGTACGTATGTATATATATATATTCAACATATATACATATACATATACATGTTCATATGTATATATATATACATATACATATGAAGGAGGATTGGACTGCTTGTTGTCCCAGCCACCCGGCTATCTTACACCCGAAATAATTACACAGAAACTGTATTCATTTAAACACTTCCTGGCCCATTAGTTCTAACTTCTTATTGGCTAATTCTTACATCTTTATTTAATCCATTTCTGTTAATATATGTATCGCCACATGACTGTTGCTTACTGGCAAGTTTCTAATCAGCATCTGCCTCAGGCAGGAGATCCATGGTGTCCACCACTCTGCCCTTGTTCCCAGCATTCAATTCTGTCTGCTTTGCCTACCTAAGTTCTGTCCTATCAGCTAGGCCAAGGCAGTTTCTTTATTCATTATCTAATGAAAGCAACACACAAAAAGAAGGAACTTCTACACTATAAAGCTGATTTTGGAGTTGGACACTGGCTCAGTCCCTCTCTGATTCCAAGCCTGTTGTTAAGAGAAAAGCCCAGAGTTTCTGTCTCATGTTAGGAACACTGATATGGGACATAAAAAATAATTTAGAAAAAGTCTTTTCCTTACTTCATATCTATTTTTGTCTTTAACATACCTTTCATTGAATATATATGTCTGTATATGTTTATATAAATAATGCTTAAGTTTTCCACAATGAATAATGAATTTTCCTGCAGTAATCTTTGAAGTTTCTAGGAAGAAAATGGGGCCCTGCAACAGCAACTCCACCTGGTTGATAAGATGTCATGATGCTGATAACACTGCTACAAGACCTGTTTTGGGTACCAGCTACATAAGATGGTTCCAACTTGGTTAGCTGAAATGGTGCACATTTTTACAACATTCTGGCCAGACCTCCACAAAATACTCAGAGACTATTTGCAACCATATCAGACATTAATCTTGAAACTTAACCATTATTTTAATTTCACAAAATTCTGTAAAAAGAACACCACCCCCATGATAGTTAAAAGTAAATTCTAGAAAACAACATCCCCTCTCCCAGAAAAGTTTGTCCTCAGTATTGTGGACATCATTTAAGTGTTGATTATAATTGGTATATGGTTGCAGGTTGGGGGAAGAATTTTATAGACTCAGGGATCTCTTAAAAAAGGTGGGGGAATTGGATGTGATAATAGATGAGTATTTGTGAGTTATTATTTATAAACAATTAAATTGGTAGAATTCTTGTATATTGATGCAAAGTTAAATTATATTGAATAGTGTATGCATGCAGTCTTCCATATCCATTTAAAACATTTTATATATTGATATATACTACCCATATTGCAGTGTACATATCTGATCAAGATACTTATACATTGTTTACATTTGGAGGTCATTGTCCTCATTTATTGTACAGTTGGTATGAAACAATTCTATATTTTGTCAATTATATTTTAAATAAATGCTGATTATCCAATAGCTAGACAGTAAGTACAGGTGGGAAAAACAGACAGAAAGTAGAGGTGAGAAAATGAGAACAGAAACATTCTGGAAAAAAAAGAAGCTCTTCCCCAAGTCTTTCCCAGACCACCAAAGAAGCAGAATATGACCTGCCCCACTGAAAAAGTTATGGAGCCATGTGGCTAATATTGATAAGAATAATGAGTTGATATAAGTTATAAGAGTTAACAAGAAGCCTGAGCTAAGGGGCCAATCAGTTATAACTAATGTAGAATCTCTGTGTGATTTTCTTTGGGACTCACTGGCTGTCAGACCTAGGCAGGACATACACCCCAACAAGCTGGCCCTCATGCTACACACAGTTTTTTATTGTCTTAGCCTTTAAGTTATACAGGTATTAAGAATTATAGATCACTAGTCATCTATGTTTATCTAACTTATAGTTAGACTAATCAGGTTCTTTAGAGACATATTCTGTATAGATAGATAATCTTCAACCACTTTTAAGAGCTGTAGAAAATGGCATTTAAATAACTTAGAGTTCTGTTGAAGTGTGACACAATTGCTCCTGACAGCACCAATCTATTCCCAAGAGAATGTTGAGCACCAAAGACTTGGAGCTTGTTTTCTTCTTGACAGAACTGGCCTTTGGGTAAGGAACTGCCCATACCTCAACAGCAAACAAAATACATAGTGTCTGGAAATGGATTAGCAAGACTGTCAAATATTTCCAAGACAGCGTAAAATGGTTTTGAAAAATTTCTTGTACTTGAAAATAGTCTGTCAGTTATTTTAGGCCTTAGTCAAAGTTGGTTGCTTCAACATTGCAAACATGACTTTGTGTGATTGTCCAGGTAAACCAGTTGTCTCTATGAATTGTTGCATGTTTTGGAAGTTGCTTGATTGCACTTCCTACTTACTCAGGTAACATTATTTCCCTTCTTGGACCTTGATGGGATTGAAGTCTAGATAAGTGTAGTTACTTTCCTCCAATGACTTGATCAAGTTATTTATTATACAAGACTTAAACTTATTAGAATTGGGTATTTTTTTCTCATTGTGTATAATTTTGTATTAGGCTTAGAACTCTCTTATTTAAACAAAAGGGGGAAGTGCTGCAGGAAGGTTAACACCTAGCAATTACCTGCCTACTGGGGCATGGCCTTATATACTATTTACCTGGATGTTGAAGAGTGTCTGGCCCTTCTCTTCTCCCCCTTGGTTCCAATTTTGCTCATTAGGATTGTTTTCATTCCCATCTCCATTCACAATTCAAGCAGAGAATCATGATTTGTAAGTTCTCCCCCTAAATAAATAACTATCTATCTCTCAGTTCTGAGCTATTGTCTTTTAAGTGTCCAACGTCTCTGCCATCATAGTACATTAAGACACATGAATATGATACTTAGAGCATTTAGGATTAATAGGTTTGGTGAATAGTCACCATTTTTTCAAAAATTATCAATAAAATATTATTTAAAAGAAATATGGGAGAAAGCAGTGATCATACAGCAGATAATCTAGCAATAACTTATAACCATGTTGGTCTTTAACTCAACAATGACAGCTAAACTCTAACAAAATGTCCTCAATCCAATTCTTGAGTCAAGCATGTCATGGAGCTTATGATAGAAAGTAAAACATAGATCATAATTTTCATGAGTCTTGATGATATTATCCATGAAATGGTCATGAAAGAAATCTTCTAATGTTACCCATAAGATTGGTTACTAAGCAGTAAGTGTAAGTATGTTTGTTTGCCACTGTGTGTGTGTGTGTGTGTGTGTGTGTATGTGTGTATGTGTGTGTGTGTGTGTAGACATAGAAAAGCTTTTGAACATCACATGGACCAAGACCTAAGATTAAATAATGTTCCATCTCTAATGCACCAGCATCATTTGCTTCATTTCTCCAAGTTGTTTACAAAGTTACAACAGGTAAAATTATTCTCATGTAACTTCCATTTGGGGATAGTATAGCTCTATGACTTTTTAAAAGTAAATATTATGTATCATATTGCTCTCATTACAATGCAAAAATCAAATGTTTTCCTCATTTTTGAATGTATTAATATGGCTAGTATTCTTTGCTTTTTGTCACTGATGTGCATTAAACAATATTCTGCACTTCTATAAACACTGTATGTTTTAGATTGGATGTCTGTGGCTCTGCTTCCTAGTCCTTTTCAATTTCTTGTAAATGTCTTGTTTCAACATTGGCTGACAACTCTTCAAAATACAAATGGAGCTCTCCCTTCTTCATCAAGAGACTTCAAGTGACAATCATGCTTATTCTCTGACATTTTAGTTGATTTCTCACCCTCATGTATGATAGTTATCTTTTCAATGTGTTTTTATTGTTGAAAATATTATATTGTAGTATCATTGCTGGTTAATGAAGGTACCAGGTAAGATTGCTGGATTATGATAAAAACTAGCTATGCTTATTGGGTTGAAACAAATATATCTTTGTAAAACCAAGTGAATAGAATTGTATTAAGCTTCTTTAAATGAAAACAATACTTCTATGCTTTGTATTAACATATGTGTCACTAAAATTTATTGAATGAAACTTTTAGGAAAAGTAAATTACAGTATTTGTTGAAAAGAAATTTCCCATATGTACTCTAATTCTTACTGTGCTTATGCTCATTGTTACTATGTAAATAATGAGACTTTTGTTTCATTCCAAATTTTCTCCCCAATAATAAAAAAAATTAAAAGGTGAAAATTCATCAAAACTCAGTATACAAGAGCATTATCAGACTGACAATCCAATTGGACAAAGATACAAGAGGGGAAGGCTGTCTGTAATCAAGAAATACCAAAGCAGGAACTCAAATCAGAAAGCTGGAGTCAGGAATTGAAACAAAAGTTATAGAGGAATATTTTTTCCTAGTTTATTTTCCATGGCTTGCTCACTCAGGACCACTGTCCTAGGGGGTGGCACTGCCCAGGGTGCACTGGGCTTCCTACAATGATTATTAGTTAAGAAAATGCCACCACAGATATGACTCTACAGGCATTCTGAGTGAGACAATTTTTTCAGTTGAGGTTACCTCTTTGAGGTGACTCTAGTTTGCATCTAGTTGACAAAGACTACTCAACACAGTACATACTATTGGCAAATGGATCTTAAAAGAAACTTCATTGATGGGAACTACAAAAACTGAAATTTAGAACCTAGAGATAAATTGAGTCAAGGAAGTGAAGTACCTCCCAAATTAAATATATAAAAGCTAACCAAGATGGAGCTCTTATGAAAGGTGGAAATTACCAATGATTGACAGGAATTGATGCATGAAATAGTCCATGTTAATGAATACTAAATGATGACTGCATTTAAAAGTGACCATATTTAAGCTTTAGCAGAATTTTCTAACTCTTTCTTTTAATAGTCAGTATATCAGGTTATGTGTGGGCTTAGTTTAAGCATTCAGAATCCTAGCATCCCTCCCCAGTTCAGTATCCAGTATAGAAATGGAATACTGAGATGTAAAATACTTAAAATAAAAATACAATGATTTAATAACCAATAACTCTAATTATGAATATTTATATTATTATCTTAAAATTTAAATCTCAGTTATGCCTTAAATAAACATTGTATTACATCCACCTCAGCTGCCTGAAGAATTGGTAGCATGTGACTTGATGGACAACTGAACAAATATAGTCCTTGAAAATTTTATTTATTTATTTGTTTATTTTTAAGTTGTTTTTAGGAGATGTAACTTTCTCCACAGAATGAGACTCTGGATGAGGTCAATAGATCAACCCCAACCACATGCAGTTTTCATCCATCTTCTCCAGGAACCTCAGATCCAAAGGTACTGAAGACAACTAGAAAGATTTACAGAAATTCTGCCCAGTTCTCCCAGGAAACAAAGCAAATTTATTATCTCTCTGTCCTACCAGGTAGCATTTTTTTAAAATATTAAAATTTTTAATCCTTCTGTGCTGTTTAAGTAAAATGAGGAGCAAAAATGAATGGTATCCAAGAGTTCCTTGAGGTATTCTACTGTAAAACCTGCTGTTAAGCAAATGCATACCACCTGCTTGCAGAGTTGAAAACTTAAGGAGATATGGTACAGATCCTGGATAATGTTGTACTTTGCTTCAGCTTTGCTTCTGCAATTTTGAGAGGAAGAAATAATTCCAGTAGAAATATGGTCTTTGATGCTGCTTGCTACTGTCTGTACATTATGTGCTGTACAGGCAATGAGGATTACCTAGAAGTTAAACATTTTTGAAAAAGTAGTGCCAATTCTGGTATATATTACTGTTCTGTGGCTATCTGGTGGATACACGCTGTGCACAAAACTGTAAGGGAATGGTCTCACTAGTTAATTTTAAAAAGTATATGAGAGACATCAGAAATTTTATTTATTTTAAGATAGAGTATGAATAGATACTATGAACAATGAATCCAAACCACAATTTACACATTGCAGAGGTCAAAATTTCTTAGATTCTTGCTAACATTCTATTCATTTTCTGAATTATCATTGCAAGATAAGTTTTGACAATCCCAATATATATTATAGAATGAGTTAGGAGAGCATGTCCTTGTTTCTGTCGTTCATAACACCTTGGTATTATTTTGGTGCATTTGCAACAATCTCCAGCTCATTTGTCCACTAGCCCAGATCAGATGAACTTCCAGATCAGATGCTATCCTCTTTGAACTGCTGAAGCAATATGTAACCAAGTGGAGCACAGTAGGAATTCTGTGGCATTAGAATGAGACAATTTACTGATGACAAACCACTGCACTGTAGTGATATTTTATTATTATTTTAATAAATAAAGCTTGCCTGAAAATCAGAGTGCAAAGCTAAGACACTAGAGGCCAACGATTTGTGGCACACATCGTTAATCCCCAGACTCAGGTGACAGAGTCAGATGGATCTCTGTGAAATCAAGGCTATTCTGTCCTAGACAAGATTGAACTAGAAACAGATCCAGGGAGTGGTGGCTCACACTTTTAATCCCAATGTTTTGGAGTCAGACACTTCTAATCCCAGCACTAGGGAAGTGGAGACAGGAATAATATGGCTGAGGAAAAGCCTTAACCCAAACATTCTAGACTTTTAATCAAATATCCCAGACTTTTTGGATTTAGGGGTGCTGGCTCAAGTCTGGCAACTTCATTTGGACATGGGGAAATATGGGAGAGAAGAGAGATGGGAGTTGGTGGGCTCATGCTAAGCAGGAGATGTGGGTAGAGAGGCATCTGGTTAACTGCCATCCTGGAGGCATCAGACATCTGTTTCTTGAGGGAGATGAGAAGGCATATTACTAGGAGTAAAATACATTATTATTACCAGCCCTATGAATGGGTCTATGAAGGGTCATTAACTGCCAGGATGAATGGGACAGAGAAATACCTGGTTGTACAGGAGAGGCATGAGTGAATACATGAGACACAAAAGCGGATATGCCCTTTCAAACCAGATTTTAGTTGTTGAGTAAGTATATATTAGGGCCATGTGGAGAGGTGGTACCAATGGTGAAGTTCCAGGAGCTAGTGCAGGTTCTGGCATTGTCTGGAAGGCCCTCTGTAAGTTGGTCTTGGCCCAGACATCAGGAGTGACCTGAAAAAATATGCTTGAAAATTGGTGGGGTTAAATTAGACTCTAGAGACTGTTACTTTATACTTGACCTGATTTTTTGATGCAACAGCAAAACTTTTCCTAGGAAGCTGCAGGTATCTGTATGTCCACTGGAACAGATGTACATCATGGTGTTATAGCAAAATGTTATGGCTTTAGGTTAAAAGGTATGAACGTTTTAGAAGACAATTAAAAGGAATTGGAACCTCTAAATCTCTGAAAATATATCTGAAACCTGTTAATCCTGGACCATGAAACCTGTGAAAGAGACACACCTGTCTGTATTTTTAGCAGGAAACTTAACAAACGAAGTAATGAGCTACCAGCACCTTATATCATCAAATGCCATTAGACAAATCTAAGAGGGATAAATGAACAGAAATGAGAAAGCTTTTTTTAGCCATGCAGGCAATCCCAAGTCTCTCCTTAGTCTTTGGCAAACAGTGGTCTACAAAGTGGTACTAGCCTTTAGCTGCTGAGCCCTGGAGGTGTGAATATTTACCTGTGCGATGAGGGTTTAGTATACCTGTCTTGGCAGAATGAGATGATCAACTCCCTGTGTTGTGTCCAGGAAGTTGATGAGGTAGAAGGCAGCTTTTCCTGTGTGGGAGGCATTGCCATACCCAAAGGCAAGCCCCCAGGCAGAAGGTCCTCTACAATCATTCATCTTCTTGGAGGAGCCATAAGATGCTGTAGGAATTGGCATGTCTCTATCATAAGAACCTCTTTTGCAGAGGAATATGGTATGTACTCACTCATAAGTGGATTCTAGCCATAGTTAAAGGTCTTTGAACCTATAATTTGTGATCCTAGAGAAGCTAAATAAGAAGGTGAACCTGAAGAAAATCATATAGTTATCCTCCTGGATATAGGAAGTAGTCAAGATTGCAAGGCAAACTTGGGTGCACTAGGGGGGGTGTTGGGGGGTGGAAGTAAGGGGAGATGGTTAGAGAGAAGGGAGAGGGGGAGGATTGGGGATGGCGTGGGGGAATGAGATGGGGGGAGGAAGAATGGATATGGGAGCAGGCAAGTATATATGTCAACTACGGGAGCCATTTTAGGGTTGGAAAGAGACTTGTTTCTGGAAGGGTTCTCAGGCCCAAGGAGAGGTCCCCAGATTCTTCCCTGGGTAGCAGAGGAGGGGGTGCCTGAACTGGCCTTGGCCCATAACCATACTGACAAATATTTTGCATGTCACCACAGAACCTTCATATGGCGATGGATGGAGATAGAGACAGAGACACATATTGGAACACTGGACTTAACTCCCTAGATCCAAATGAGAAGCAGAAGGAGGGAAAACGTGAGCAAGATATGCAGGACCAAAGGGAACCTTCATCTGACTATGGATGGTGATACAGACGGAGACCCACATTGGAGAACCGAACTGAGCCCCCCAAGGTCCAAATGAGGAGCAGAAGGAGGAAGAACATGAAAAAGGAAATCAGGACCGCGAGGGGTGCGTTCACCTTCTGATACAAGGGGACTGATTGAATGAGAGCTCACCAAGGCCAGCTGGACTGGGACTGAACGAGCATGTGATCAAACCAGATTCTCTGAATGTGGCTGACATGGGGGCTGACTGAGAAGCCATTGGCAATGGCACTGGCTCTTGTTTTGTCTGCATGTACTGGCTGTTTGGGATCCTAGTCTGTTTGGATGCTCACCTTCCTAAGTCTGGAGGGAGGGGGGAGGAACTTGAACTTCCCACAGGGCAGGAAACACTCTTTGACTCTCTTTGACTGCTCTTTGAACTGGAGAGGGAGGAGGAGAGAGAGTGGGGGGGAAGGAGAGGGAGTGGTGGGAATGGGAGGGTATGGGGAGGAGGGGAGGAAGTGGAAATTTTTATAAACAAACAAACAAAAAAAAGAAACTCTTCTGTTAAATGCCATACTTTTAGGTATATCCTGTCAGGTATATCCAAATTAGATGTATTAGTTAAATTTAGACATATTGAGTAGACACATCATTTACCCAATCAGTTATAGCTTACCAATGCTAGTACAGACAAGAAGATTAGAAAAAAATATTTTAGTAAGCCAAAGAATTTTGAGTAAATTTCTCCTAGGTAGGTACAACGCACACGGTACTCTTACCAAAGATGGTGATGAAGTGAAAATTGGTGGCTACCCAAGTGTTTATATATTTCCAGAGCTGCTATCTGATAATCTAGAATTATAAATTTTACAAATTTTAAAACATGTACACATACATTCAGGGACATAAAATAAGCAAAGTATGGCCATATATATGGTATGTATATATGGTATGGTAAGATACATATAAACAGAAAGACAAACAAAACTTTTTTAGGTATCTGTATCAACTGATCCTTTTAAAAATCCTAGTGTAGGCTGCAGAAGCCAGGGAAGCACACAAGCAGTCCCATTAAGGAACAGATTAGCAGATACTGTAAGGAAGAACAGAAACATAGTGGCAGAACACCTATTCAGTTCTAGTGTGTAAAAATGAGGGAAACAGATCTGTTTTGAAGAGCAAACAGCAAGAGAAGTGGGGAGGGGAATTGGAGAGAGGGGGTGGGATTGGGAGCACAGCATTCAAAACCAAAAAGAGATATTTCTTCTAATCTCCTAACATCTTCATATACACTGTTTCTTCCTTGATCACTTGTGTCTTTCCTGCAGTGAATGACACTGCTTAAAATATTCTTTATCTTTCAAATTATTCTTATGGGACTGAATATTTTTGAGTGCCTAAGTCTTATTCCTAGTGAGTCATTTTCAGTTCATTAGATGCTAGGCATTGTTTAGGCTAGAGTATAGAGTAGCAAGTCATTTGTGTAGTATGTAACTTGTTCACTACACATTTCTTTTATTTATTTATGCTGTGGCAGCTCCTTCTGCTCCTTCAGCCAATAGCCGCTGAGATACCAGCCCACTGGGGTATGGTTTCTCTCTCTTTAAAAAAGCAGCGGATATCCTCCACTCTCTCTCTGGCTTCCGGCTCCGCTTCCGGCTCCTAGACTCCTTTTCTGATCGCACAGAGGGGCTGTCGTCTGGGACAGTAATCTGTAAGTTTTTTCCCCTTTGAATAAATAACCATTCTATTAATCATAATTCCAAACTGGTGTGGGATTGTTTATGACTTACGCCTTCACCTGGCGCCCAACGTTAGGTTGTAGAACTCGCCCTTCCCCCTGCTCAGCTGCCTGCCGCCAGCTCGGCTAGGCATGAGCCTTCCCTCAGCTGCGGCCTGTGCCCTGTGTGTGGAGCCAGGAGTTCAATATAAACTATCACGCAGTGGCTTTTCTTGCTGCAATTCTTTATATTTTCTCATTACACGCCTCAGATTGGCTTCAAGCCCCCACGTGGATTTAGACTCCACACCTCCTGAACTCTACAGGCTCGGGACAGTCTCTGCCCACCTGGTTTGCCTTTTTCTGAGTTGTTTTTAAATTTCCCTTTCAAATACAGTGCTTGAGTGGCATGAATCAAAACGCAAGTGGTTGCCAAAAGCTGCAACCCCTCGGGGCAACTTGGTCATGTGGAGGCATACATGGCTTCCGGGTTGCTCTTCTCTACCCCTGCATTTTGGGTTTCTGGTTCTGTGTATGGAATTGATTTAATTACATTTTCTTTGTTGAGTAACTTATATTTCCTAGTTTTTAACAAATACTAAGGCGGACACTGAAACAGGACCCCGTTTCTGTCACCTTTGCAGTGGTTCTAGTCATGACATGGCAACAGTGCTGCCTATGAGATAATAGGTACTATGGCAGTTTTGTTTAAAATGCCAATTTTACTGTTTTCTTTATTAATACAATGGATTATATCATGCAAGGTTTATATGACTATGGGGATACATTAATTTTCGTGTTACTAGGTTTCAGTTTTCTTTTCAATATTATATCATTAAGGAAGATACAATTTTTACAGACTAATAATGAACAACTAGTTGAAATGATTAAAATTATTGAAAATTAGGGGTTATCTGAACAAGTGGATACTATGATAGACAAAATTGACTCCATATCTAAGGGTACTAGGAAGTTACCTGAAAGGGTTCAGGCTGTTGAATTTGACATTCAGCCATTACCACAAAGATTTGATAAGGTAACAGATAGAATGTACCTCCAGAATGGGAAACAAAAAACTGATACCTTGTGAAATTTCTAGAAACACAGGCAGGTCAGGAGATTCAGAATTGAAGAGAGACAATGATAAAAAGATTTGAAATGATTGAAGAAATTATTGGAGCTGGTGAACAGAGTAAGAAGGCACAAGGACAGGATACAATGCCACCACCAGCTGTTAGAACTGGCTTACCCAGGGTTCTAACAACATACCCTGTAATTTATTCTGATAAAGCGTCAACTTCTAAAGGCTCAAAGGGAGTTAAAGAAGATAGATGGACACCAATAGCAATGAATGATTTAAAAGAAATTGATCAAGCTGTCGTTAATTATGGCTTGCACTCTGCATTTGTTAAAGAAATGATTAGGACTTGGGCTTCAAATGTCAGAGCTACCCTCCATGATTTCTCTCAGCTAGTGTCTGCAGTTTTAGATGATAGACCTTCCTTGATGTTTGGAATTTATTTCAGAGAAGAATCCAAACATATGGAACAGCAAGGAAGAGCAAAAAGTGTGGAAGTTTCCCAGGATCAAATTCTTGGTGTAGGAGCATATGCTGATCAACAGGTCCAAGATCTTTATGATGAAGAAGTACTGTCCTTATGTCACAAATCAGCCTTGATTACTTTGAATAGAATACAAGATCCAGGAAAAAACGGTCAAATGATATACCAGGATTAGGCAGGGACAGAGAGAACCCATTACTGACTTTGTGCAAAGATTAATTAAGGCTTTGGACATAGGGGTAAAAGAACCAGAAGCTAGACAAATACTTCTTGAATCTCTAGCTTTTGAAAATGCAAATACAAAATGCAAAAAAGATAATTGTGCCTTTAAGGTCTAGATCAGCACCAATGGAAGAATGGATTCAGCATATGATGAATGTTGAGATGTTTAGCTATAATAATGAATCTTGGGTAGGAGAAGCAATTTCCAAAGCTATGAGGAGACATCAAACTACCATGTGTTTTAATTGTGATAAATTAGGACATCTGAAAAGGTATTGAAGGAAAAGAAATTTTAGGAATAATATCTAGAATAATATCTCCTCTGGGAAGGACAAAGGTAGGAGACCTCAGCCTTCAAGTCTATAATTTATCATTACATGGATGACATTTTATTATCTGCTTCACATATAGATACTTTGGAAAGTATGTTTGAAGAAGTAAAGAAAGTCTTGACTGGGTGGGGATTACAAATTGCCCCTGAAAACATTCAAAGAGGAGATTCTATTAATTACCTAGGTTACAGAATAGGGTTAGAGAAAATTCGAATGCAAAAGGTACAAATTAGGAAAGACTGGTTACAGACTCTTAATGGCTTCCAAAGATTATTAGGAGACATTTCCAGTCTACACCCAGCTGTTGGGATAACACCTGATCTAATAGTTCATTTAAATAAAACCTTAGATAGTGATAAAGATTTGAATAGTTCCAGAAAATTGACAGCTGAAGCAGAAAAGGAACTGACAATGATTGAGGAAAAATTACAGGGCGCACATGTGAATAGGGTGAACCCGAATCTTAGTTTCATCCTAGTCATACTGCCTTCCAGAATTTCTCCTACAGAGATTTTAACACAGAAGGAAGATATTATTTTAGAGTGGATATTTATACCTCATAAACCAAGTGAAAAATTAAAAACTTATGTGGAAAAAGTCTCTGAATTAATTACAAAGGGTAAATTGAGACTTCGTCAACTAGCAGGTATAGACCCAGCAGAAGTTATAGTGCCTTTTACTACTGTGAAAATAAGAAAGTTATGGGAAGATAATGAACCGTGGCAAAGAGCTTGTGCTAATTTTTTGGAAGACATTAACAGCAATTATCCCAAAAGCGATAGGCTTAACCTCATAAAGAGAACTTCTTGGATTCTTCCTAGAAATGTATGTAATGTTCCAATAACTGGAGCCTGGACATTTTATACCGATGCAAATAAATTAGGGAAAGCGGGTTATAAATTGGAAGAAATGAGTAGGGTGGAACAAAACCCTTATAATTCTGTCCAGAAGGCAGAATTATATGCCATTCTTATGGTGCTATGGGATTTTAAAGAACCTCTTAATATAGTTACAGATTCACAATATGCAGAAAAAGTTATTTTGCATATTGAAACCGTTGAATTCATACCAGAGGACACAGAGTTGACTTCATTGTTCATCCAGGTACAGGATATAATTAGGAATAGGATTTGTCCAATGTACATAAGACACATCCGGTCCCATACCGGTCTGCCTGACCCTCTAGCACAAGGTAACGCTGAAATTGACCAATTATTACTTGGAAGCGTGTTGCAGGCCTCAGAATTTCATAAAAAACATCACGTCAATAGTAAAGGCTTATAGAAAGAGTTTTCCATTACATGGCAACAAGCTAAGGAGATTATAAAGAGATGTCTTACTTGTTCTTTCTATAATCAAACACTGTTGCCTGCAGGGAGTAACCCAAAGGGTACTGAAAGGAATGAAATCTGGCAGATGGATGTGTTCCACTTTATGGAATTTCGTAAATTAAAATATGTACACCACACCATAGACATGTATTCAGGTTTTCAATGGGCAACTGCCCTGAGCTCAGAAAAGGCTGATTCGGTAATCACACATTTATTGGAAGTTATGGCCATCATTGGTATACCTGCACAAATAAAGACAGACAATGGTCCAGCATATGTATCTAAGAAAATGAAATGCTTTTTTGCTTATTATAATATAAAACACATTACAGGTATACCAAATAATCCTACAGGTCAGGCAGTTATAGAAAGATCAAATCGTACCATAAAGGATATGCTGAACAAACAGAAAGGGACAAAAGACACCCCCAGAAATAGATTGCATAATACTTTATCAACATTGAATTTCCATGCGAATGAGAAAGGAACAACAACAGCAGAGAGGCATCGGATAATGGAAAAAACTTCTGAATTAAACCAACCTGTTTATTTCAGAGATGTGCTGACCTCTCAATGGAGGCCAGGAGATGTGCTACGTTGGGGAAGGGGTTTTGTTCTTGTTTCCACAGGAGAAGAAAAATTGTGGATACCATCAAAATTAATAAAGGTTCGATTTGAAGAGGAGAAACCTCTTGGAAAGGAGAAATGACTGCTCTTCTACAATGATGATATTCGTACAGGTGGTAAGAAAAACATATAGAATGGGGGCAGGGTTCTGTTCTTATCTCCACAGGAAAACACTCATCTTTAAAAAATTCAAGGGACCCTGGATATTTGAATACTGACAGATGGAAAAATAACTGCCCAATAGGGACTATCAAGAAAACTGAATAGGTTATGTAAGTAAAATATACTAAATCATATTTCTAAATTTATAGAGCTAGTTTTGGAGTTGGACGTTGGCTCAGTCCCTCTCTAATTCCAACCCTGTCGTAAAAAGAAAAACCCAGAGTTTTTGGAGTTTCTGTCTCATGTCAAGAGCCATGATATGAGACAGAAAGAAATATGAGTTTAGAAAATATCTTTACTTTTCTTCGTATCTATCAAACCTTTCATTAAATAAATCTATTATGCCTTTCATTGACTATATGTATATCTGTATATGTCTATATGATTAATGTTTAAGTTTTCCACAATGAGCAATGAGTTTTTCCTGCAGTGACATTTGAAGTTTCCAGGAAGAAGATGGGGCCCCATAAAAACAACTCCACATGGTTGATATAACATCATGATACAGATAGCGCTACTACAACACCTGTTTTGGGTACCAGCTGCACAAGACGATTCCAACGTGGTTAGCTGAAATGGTGCACATCTTGTACAACATTCTGGCCAGCCCTCCACAAAATACTCAGAGACTATTTGAAATTTTAAAAGACATTGATCTTGAAATTTAACCATCATTTTACTTTCACAGGATCCCCCAGAAAGAACGTCACCCCCATGACAGCTGGAAGTAATTCTAGAGAACAACATCTCCTCTCCCAGTAAAGTTTGGCCTTGGGTTTAAGGACATAATTTAGGGGTTGGATATAATTAGTATATGGTTGAGGGTTGGGGGAGGAATTTTATAAGCACAGGAATCTTTAAAAAAAAAAGAGGGAGGTTGGGATAATTGGATGATGGGATAATAGATTTGTACTTGTGAGTTATTGTTTTTAGACAAATATATTGGTATTGATTCTTGTATATTGATACAAAGTTAAATTATTATTGTATGCATGCATGCTTCTACCTCTGTTTAAAACATTTTTTATGTATTGATATATATATTGTATTGATATATGTATATTTACCATATTGCATTGTACATTTCTACCTCTGATTAAAACACTTATATATTGTTTATGTACTAATATATATATATATACATTTACCATATTGCAATGTATACTTGTACATTGTTTATATTTGGAGGTCATATTGTCCTCATTTATTTCACAGTTGTTTATTGTCTCAGTCTTTAAGTTAAATAGATATTAAGAATTATATATATCAGTAGTCATCTACGTTTGTTACTTATAATTAGACTAATCAGGTTCTTTAGATACATAGATATTATATTCAGTATAGATAGATAATCTTCAACCTCTTCAAAGAACTGTAGAAAATGCCATTTAATCTAACTCAGAGTTCTGTGGTAGTGAGACACAATTGCTCCTGGCAACACTGAGAGAAGGTTGAGCACCAAAGACATTCCACATGGAGCCTTTCTTCTTGGTAGAACTGGCCTTTCAGTAAAGAAATGTCCATACCTCAACTACTGACAGAGTTACAGAGTATCCATAAATGGATAAAAAAGGACTGTCATATCCTGCCAAGAAAGGGTAAGATAGTTTTGAAAAGTTTCTAACCTTTGAAAATGGTATGTCAGTTACGTTAGGCCTTAGCCAAAGTTGGTTGCTTCAACGCTGCAAACGTGACTTTGGGTGTTTGCCCAGGTAGTCAGTTGTCTCTGTGATTTGTTACATGTTCTGGAAGTTGTTTGATTGCACTTCCTAATTACTCAGGTAACCTTATTTCACTTCTCAGATCATCAATGGGGTTGACAATTATATAAATGTAGTTCCTTTCCTCTCATGACTTGGCCAAGTTATTTGTTATGCAAGACTTAAGCTAGTTAGAATAGGATATTTGTATTTATTGTATATAATTTTGTAAGTTTGTACTTATTGTATATAATTTCATAGTAGGATTAGAACTTTCTTACTTAAACAAAAAGGGGAGATGCTGCGGGATCTCCTTACGCTTTTTCAGCCAATAGCCACTGAGATACCAGCCTATTGGGTCGTGGTCTATCTCTCTTTAAAAAAGCAGTGGCTGTCCTCCACTCTCTCTCTTGCTTCCGGCTCTGTTTTTGGCTCCTAGACTTCTTTCCTGATCGCGCAGAGGGCCTCTTGTTTGGGACAGTAATCTGTAAGTTTTTTCCCCATTGAATAAATAACCATTGTATTAATCATAATTCCAAACTGTTGTGGGATTGTTTATGACTTACTCCTTCATATTTACTTATTTATTTATTAAAAATTTCCAACTCCTCCCCACCTCCTTTGTCCCTCCCACTCTCCACCCCCTCCTCCCTCTCTAGTCCTAAGTGCAGTAAGGGTTCCCTGCCCCATGGGAAGTCCAAGGTTCTCTCTCCTCCCTCCAGGTCTATAAAGGTGAGCATCCAAACAAACCAGGCTCCCACAAAGTCAGTCAATGCAGTAGAATCAAAACCCAGTGCCATTGTCCTTGGCTTCTCAGTCAGCCTTTATTGCTAGTCACATTCAGAGAGTCCAGTTTGATCAAGTGCTCCATCACTCCCAGTTCAGCTGACCTTGGTGAGCCCACATTAGATCAGTCCCACTGTCTCAGTGGGTGGACGCATTCCTAGTGGTCCTGACTTCCTTGCTCATGTTCTCCCTTCTTCTGCTCCTCATTTGGACCTTGGGAGCTCAGGCCAGTGCTCCAATGTGGGTCTCTGTCTCTATCTCCATCCATTGTTGGACGAAGGTTCTATGGTGATAAGTAGGATATTCATCAGTGTGACTAAGGGACAAGGCCAATTCAGGCACCCTCTCCTTTGCTACCCAAGGAACAATCTGGGGATGTCTCCTTGGAACTGGGAACCCCTCTAGAGTCAAGTCTCTTATAAACCCTAAAATGGCTCCATTAATTGAGATATTTACTTCCCTGCTCCCATATCCCCACGTCCTCCATCCCACTCATCCCATTTCCCCAATCTCTCCCAAATTCTCCCCTTCTCCCTTCTCTCTACCAATCTCCCCTTACATCCACCCCCAAACCCCTGAGCACCCATGTTTTGCCTGGCAATCTTGTCTACTTCAAATAGCTAGGAAGATAACTATATGATTTTCTTTGGGTTCACCTTCTTATTTAGCTTCTCTAGAGTCACAAATTATAGGCTTAATGTCCTTTAATTATGGCTAGAATCCACTTAAGAGTGAGTACATACCATATTGTTCCTTTTTGGTTTGGGTTACCTCACTTAGTGAAGCATTTTCTATTTCCATCCATTCGCATGCAAAATTCAAGATGTCATTGTTTATTACTGCTGAGTAAAATTCTAATGTGTATATGGTCCATACCTTCTTTAACCATTCTTCTATTGAGGGGCACCTAGATTGTTTCCAGGTTGTGGCTATTACAAAGAGTGCTGCTATGTACATAGTTGAACAATTGCTTTTGTAGTATAATAGGGCATCTCTTGGGTATATTCCCAAGAGTGGATGGAATTGCTGGATTCTGAAGTAGGTTGACTCACAGTTTCCTGAGAAACTGCCACATTGCTTTCCAAAGTGGTTGTACAAGTTTGCATTCCCACAAACAAAGGATGAGTGTTCCCCTTACTCCACATCCTCTCCAGCGTAGGCTCTCATTTCTGTTTTTGATTTTAGCTATTCTGACAAGTGTAAGATGGTATCTCAAAGTTGTTTTGACTTGCATTTCCCAGATCACTAAGGAGGTTGAGCATGACCTTAAGTGTCTTTTGGCCATTCAAACTTCTGTTGAGAATTCTCTTCAGTTCAGTACCCATTTTTTAATTGGGTTAATTAGAGTTTTAAAGTCTAGTTTCTTGAGTTCTCTGTATATTGTGAAGATCAGATCTTTGTCTGATGAGGGGTTGGTGAAGATCTTCTCCCAATCAATAGGTTGCCTTTTTGTCTTAATGACAGTGTTCTTTGCTTTACAGAAGCTTCTCAGTTTCAGGAGGTCCCATTTATTCATTGTAGCTCTTACCGTCTGTGCTACTGGGGTTCTATGTAGGAAATGGTCTCCAGTGCCCATGTCTTGTAGACTACTTTCCACTATCTCTTCTACCAGGTTCAATGTGGTCAGATTAATATTTAGGTCTTTAATTCATTTGGACTTGAGGTTTGTGCATGATGATAAATATGGATCTATTTTCATTCTTCTACAGGTTGACATCTAGTTATGAAGCACAATTTATTAAAGATGCTTTCTTTCTTCCATTGTATACTTTTAGCTCCTTTGTCAAAGATCAGGTGTTTATAGATTTGTGGAATAATATCTGGGTCTTCGATTTAATTCCATGGGTCAACATCTCTATTTTTTTGCCAATACCAAGTAGTTTTCATTATTGTAGCTCTGTAATAGAGTTTGAAATCAGGGATGGTAATGCCTCTGGAAGTACTTTTATTGTATAGGACTGTTTTGGCTAACCTGAGTTTTTTTTTGCCATATAAACTTGATGATTGTTTTCTCAAGTTATGGGAAGAATTTTGTTGGGATTTTGATGGGGATTGCATTGAATCTATAGATTGCCTTTGATAGAATTGCCATTTTTACTATGTTGATCCTCCCAATCCAAGAGAATGGAAGATCCTTCCATTTTCTGTATCCTCTTCAATTTCTTTCTTCAAAACCATAAAGTTCTTGTCAAATAGATCTTTCACTTTCTTGATTAGAGTTACCCCAAGATATTTATGCTATTTGTAGCTATTGTGAAAGGTGATGTTTCTCTGATTTCCCTCTCTGTTTCTATGTTTTTTGTGTATAAGAGGGCAACTGATTTTTTGGAGTTGATCTTCTATGCTGCTACATTACTAAAGGTGCTTATCAGCTGTCAGAGTTCTTTGGTAGAGTTTTTGGGGTCACTTATCTACTCTATCATATTATCTGCAAATAATGAACGTTTGACTTCTTCCTTTCCAATTTGAATCCCCTTGATCTCCTTATGCTGTCTTATTGCTATTGCTAGAACTTCAAGCACTATATTAAAGAGGTATGTAGAGAGTTGTCAGCCTTGCCTTGTTCCTCATTTAGTGGGATGTTTTGAGTTTCTCTCTATTTAATTTAATGTTAGCTGTTGGTTTGCTGTATATTTCTTTTATTATAATTAGGAATGAGCCTTGTATCCCTAATCTCTCCAAGACCTTTATCATAAAGGGGTGTTGAATTTTGTCAAATGATTTATCAGCATCTAATGAAATGATCATATTTTTCCCTTCAGTTTTTTTATATACTGGATTACTTTGATAGATTTCCATATGCTGAACCAGCCTTGCCTCTCTAGGATGAAGCCCTCTTGATCATAATGTATAATTTTTTTGGATGTGTCCTTGGATTCTGTTCTCCAGTATTTTATTGAGAATTTTTGCATCGATGTTCATGAGTGAGATTGGTCTGTAATTCTCTTTCTTGGTTAAGTCTTTGTTGGTTTTGGTATCAGGATGAATGTAGCTTCATAAATGGGGTTAGGCAATGACTCTTCTATTTCTATTATGTGAAACACATTAAAGAGTATAGGTATTAATTCTTCTTGGAAGTTTTGGTAGAACTCTGCATTGAAACCATCTGGTCCAGAGCTTTATTTTGGTAGGGAAGTATTTGATGACAGCTTCTATTTCCTGAAGACTTGCGCGTCTATTTAAACTGCTCACCTGTTCTTGACTTAATTTTTGTATATGTTATTTATCTTAAAAAGTGTCCATTTCTTCCACATTTTCCAATTTTGTGGCATACAGGCTTTTGTAGTAAGAGCTAATGATTCTCTGAATTTCCTTTGTGTCTGTGGTTATGTCCCTATTTTCATTTCTGATCTTGTTAATTTGTGTGCTCTCTCTCTGCCGTTTGATTAGTTTGGATAGGGGTTTGTCAATCTTGTTGATTTTCTCCAAGAACCAGCTTTTTGCTTCATTGATTCTTTGTACTGTTTTCTGAGGTTCAATTTTGTTTATTTCAATTTCAGCGCCTCAGCTTGATTATTTCCAGTGTTATGCTCCTCCCAGGTGAGTCTGCTTCTTACATATTTCTTTAATTTCATCATGAAAATATATTAATGTCATTAAGAGCATAAAAGTTTACAACAAAAAAAGTTTGAATGTGACATAAAGAAACCACAGATGAGTTAGAGTATTGAAAATATGAATACTTTTGCAAACCTAAAATATGAGCTTTTTCCTCATTAACAATCCATTTGGCTATTAAGTGACAATCCCTCACAAAAAATGTGTTTATCTGATGTACAATTACTTACAATTTTCAAGTCAACCTTAGGTGATTTCAATATTGGGCAACCATTACCATATTCAACGAAGAATCATGAGAATCATTTAACACAAAGAGACTGGTGAAAAAATACCAACTTGAGTCTGTGTCATAAACCTATATGTTCCAGTCTAGGTAAACAAGACTGCAATAGAGCAAAACAAGCATTGCAATGTGATGGTGACTAGGGTTTATGCTATAAACTTGGAGCTGTAAGGCTCTCCAACCTCCATGTGGACAGAAAAGGCTAGCTGATGTTTTGGCTGAAGGGAACTGCAGTGCTCTCTTGAGCAAGAACATCTTGTTTTCATTTCAGAATCTGGTAAAAATGCTTGCTCCTTCAATAAACATGCATGGAGATGGTGCCTTCAGGAAAACTGCTGCAGATGTTTCAAAGCATGAACCACAGAAACATTCCTTTATCACTTAGAATTACACCCTAATTTCATCAAAATCTTAGTTGATACAAGGGATGAGTGAGAAACAAAGTGGTAAAGA
Organism: Myodes glareolus; assembly: GCF_982192425.1. NCBI lineage: Eukaryota > Metazoa > Chordata > Mammalia > Rodentia > Cricetidae > Myodes > Myodes glareolus. The sequence goes on from NC_142045.1 coordinate 62,335,907, forward strand.
GGATACAATAAAAGCCTTAGCTTTCAAATTGTCACTGGAATGATCCCAGAGTCTAGCCAAATACTTTACAGTCATTTTCTCTGCTAGTCACAGCAGCCAGCTCACACTTGTTGTTTTAAAATCTTTGATAATTTTTTACACACATTCCAGTTAATTCCTGTTTTCCCCCATACCACTCCTATGCTGCCTATGTCTCCTTCCATAACATCATACATTCTTTTAAAAATAATTAAAAACAAAGCAACGATACAAGTCCAATTATGTCTGCTTGTATGCATATAAGTGTAGGAGACTCAGGTATGGTTTTTGTTGCTGTGAAGAGATGATCACAACAACTCTTATAAAGGAAAATATTTAATTGGGTGGCTTAAGAACAGAGATGGTATATTACCATCATGGTGAGAAAAATGATGGCATGCAGGCAGACATAGTGCTAGAGAAGTAATTGAGATGCTACATCTAGATTGGTGGTGGTAGTAAGAAAGAATGAACTACTAGGCCTGGCTTGAGCTTCTGAAAAGCCCTGTGACACACTTCTTCCAAGAAGGGTGTACCTCCTAAGAATGACACTCCCTATGGATCTATGTGGGTCATTTTCTTTCTTTTTTTTTTTAAAAAAAAAAACTTTTTTCATTTTGCAAACCAATCCCAGTTCCCACTCCTTCCCCTCCTCCCATTCCCTCAACCTAGTCACCGCCCCACTGCCAATCACTCCTCAGAGAGTGTAAGTCACCTTACTTTTGGGAAGGTCCAAGGCCCTCCCTATTCTATCTAAGCTGAGAAAGGTATTTCTTCAAAGAGAATAAGTTCCAAAATACTCAGTAGAGATAAATCCTGGTGACAATCCCAGTGACCTTGCAGTCTTCCCCAGCCATACAACTGTCACCCACATTCAAAGGATTAGTTTGGACTTCTGCTGTTCCTTCCCTGTCCGGCCGGAGTTGGTGAGCTCCCATTAGCTCAGATAAACTATTTCAGTGTTTGTACTCATCATGGTCTTAACCTAGTTGCTCATATTCTCACTTCTCAAAAAAAGTTTCACTTTTCAACTGGACTTTGGGAACTAGTCCAGTGCTCCAATGTAGTTCTCTGCCTCTGTTTCCAGCTGCTTGATAAAGGTTCTATCATGATATTTAAGATATTCATCAGCCTGACTACAGGGGAAGGTCAGTTAGGGTACCTTCTCCTCTATTGCTTAAGGCCTTAGTTGGGGTCATCCTTTTGGATTCTTGGGAATGTCTCTAGTGCCAGGTTTCTTGCTAGCCCTATAATGGCTCCCTTAATCGAAATAGTTCTTTCCTTATTCTCAACTCTGTCCTTCTTCGATCTTGATTATCCCATTGCCTCAAGTTATACTCTCCCAACCTCTTTTTCCCTCATCTTTCCCTCCTGCAATCACTACTCTCCCCTACCACCTACACACTCCCAGTTTTGTCAGGCGATCTTGTCTATTTTATGGGGTCATTTTCATTCATCCCACTACAGGCACCATTGACTGGACCATGGGCAACCTATCACTGCTCATACCACTGAAATCATCTGATTCTTACTGCCTTGGTGCCCATAGAATTCTATTCAGCAATGTTAATTACCTAGATTTTATGTTAATAGTCAAAGTTTCTGACCTGTTACTTCCAGAAGGCATTATTTTAAGAAAATCTTTCTTGATCTCTAACAACTAAAAAAAATCCATCATCTCTCTCTTCTATGATATTCCCTGACCCTTGAAGTAGGTGTGTGATTCTGGGAACATAATATATTTGACACAATGAAAGTAGCATCAATAGAAAGTTCCTACCACTGAGTGGTTACATTTAAAAACAATGGAAAGACCAGCAAGTTAACAGCACATCTGAAATCTCTAGAAAAGAAATAAGCACACTTGTCTGGTGGTGGTCATGCATAGCTTTAATCTCAGCACTTGGGAAGCATGAGTTTATGGCCATCCTGGTGTACAAGGGCTGGTTTCAGGACAGCTAGGTCTGTTCCACAGAGAAACCCTGTCTCAAAAAGAAAAGAAAGGAAAAGAAAAGAAATAATAAGATTTAAGGCTGAAATAAAATAGAATCAAAAAATATACAAAAAAAATCAATGATAAAAAGAATTGGTAATTTGAAAAAATCAACAAGATAGACAAACCCTTATCCAAGGTAATAAAAATCAAAAATGAAAAGAATAACATAGCAACAAATATCTAAGAAATCAAGAGGATGATAAGGACATACTTTAAAAAGCCTTTCTCTACCAAATTGGAAAAACATCTAAAACAAATTGATATTTTTTTCAGTAAGTACCTTTTTTCAAAGCTTAATCAAGATCAAATGAACAATTTAAACAAACCTACAACCCCTACTGAAATAAAAGTAATCATTAAAATTCTTCTAAAAAGTGAGCCCATGATAAGATATATTAACACAGAATTTTACCAGACTTTCACAGAAAATTTAATGCCAATATTTCTCAAATTATTACACAAAACTGAAACAAATGGAACATTTCTGAATTCAGTTAAGGAAGCCATAGTTATCATGATCACCAAACCACATAACGATTCAACAAAGAACTATAGACGAATTTCTGTTATGAACATAAATGCAAAAAAGTCAACAAAATACTTTCAAACTGAATCCAAGAACACATCAAAAAAAATCATCTGCGTTGATCAGGTAGGTTTTATTACAGAGATACATGGATATTCAATATATAAAAGTCAATATGTATTCTACCATATAAACAAACTTTAAGAAAAAAATCATATGATTATCTCATTAGATGCAGAAAGTCCTTTGACAAAATACAGCAACATAAAAATTCTGGAGAAATTTGCAATACAATGGACATACTTAAACATAACACAGGTAATTTGTTGACATCTAATTAAATGGAGTGAATCTCAAGGAATTGCACTAAAATCAAGAACAGGACAAGACTCTTCTCACTCTATATATCTATAAAATATAGTACTTAATGGTCTAGCCAGAGCAATTAAGAAAAGTAAAGGAAATCCAGGGGCAAAAAATGGAAAAGAAAAATTCTAAGTATCATTATTTACAGACAATATAATAGTGTTCTCAAATGGCCCTAATCATACCACCAGAAACTCCTTCACCTGACAACTACTTTTTAGCAAACTGACAGGATACTAGATTAACATACACACACACACACACACACACACACACAATAGTCCTTCTATATACAAATTATAGACTGAGAAAAAATCAGAGGAACAACACCTTTTATATAATTCTCAAATAATATAAAATATCTTGGGGTAACTATAACCAAGCAAGTGAAAGACTTACATGATAAAAGCTTCAAGTCTTTGAAGAAGGAAATTGAAGAAGATTTCAGAAGCCGGAATAATTTGTTGGATTAACGTAGTAAAAATGATGATCCTACCAAAAGCAAATTAGAGACTCAATGTAATAGCCATCAAAATCCCAATACAATTCTTTACAGACCTTGAAACAGAGATTCTCAAATTCACATGAAGACACAGAAAACACAGGATATCTAAAACCATACTGAACAATAAAAGAATTGCTGGAGTTCTCACCATACTTGACTTCAAGTTGTTTGACAGAGCTATAGTAAAAGAAACTTCCTGGTATGGCATAAACTAAACATACTAATCAATAGATTGATCAATGAAATTGACTTGAGAACCAGATATAAGTCCAAACACATCACAGAAATGACCGCTAAAGGAAAAAAGAGAAAAGACAGTATATTCAACAAATGGTGCTGATTAAACTGGAAGTCTATATGTATAAGAATGTAAATACATACATGTTTATCACCTTGCACAATGTTCAAGTCCAAGTGGATCAAAGAGCTCAAAATAAAACAAGATACAGTGAACCTGATACATCAGAAAGTTCAGAATAGCATTGAACATATTAGCAATAGAAGATGTTCTGAATAGAGCACTGACAATGCAGACACTAAGTTCAACAATTAATAAGTGGTACCTCATGAAAATGAAAAGTTTCTGTAAGGCAAAGATACCATCAATCAGGCAAAATACTAACTTACAGTATGGGAAAGGATTTTCACCAGCTCCACATCTGACAGAGGGCTAATATCCAAAGTATATAAAGAATTCAAGAAACTAGATGCCCTCCAAAAAAATCCAATTTAGAAAACTATGTACTGATATAAACATAAAATTCTCAATAGAGGAATCTCAAATGCCTGAGATGCTTACAGAAATGCTCAATATCCTTAACCATCAGTGAAATGCATATCAAAACTGCTTGGCAAATGAATAGAGCTAGAAAACATCATATTGTGTGAGGTAACCCAGACCAAGAAAGACAATTATCACATGTACTCACTCAAAAAATGGTTTCTAAACATAAATCAAAGAAAATCAGTTTACAAATCACAAACTCAGAAAACCAAGACAACAATGAAGACACTAAGGGAGACATATGAAGATCTTATCTACATGGGAAGTAGAAAAAGATGAGATATCCTGAGTAAATTGGGAGCATGGGAACCATGGGAGAGGGTTAAAGGGAAGGGGAGAAGTAGGGTGGGGAGCAGAGAAAAATGTATAGCTCAATAAAATAAAATAAAATAAAATAAACCAAAACTGCTTAGTGATTCCATCTCACAGCTGTCAGAATGATAATAATCAATTACACATGCTGATGAGGATATTGAAAAAAGGGAACTCTCTTCCATTGCTGTAAGTAAGTGCAAAGTAGTATAATCACTATGAAAATCAATATGGCAGTTCATCAGAAAGTTGGGATTCAATCTAACCCAAGACCTAGCTACACCACTCTTGGGCATATATGATGATATATATATATGTATATGTATATATATATATATATATATATATATATATATATATATGATGACGAACATGGCTACCATAAAGTCACTTAGTCAACAATATTCTCTGAGGCTTTATTAATTACAGCCAGTAATGGGAAACAACCTAGATGTCCCTCAACTGAATAATGGATAAAAAAATACAATTTACTCAATGAACTATTATTTGACAGCTAAAAATAATGTCATGAAATTTGTAGATAAATGGATTGATATAAAAAACATCTTTCTGAGTGAGGTAACCCAGCCTCAGAAAGACAAAAACTATATGAATTCACTTATGAGGTTTTACATATATATAGATATAGATATAGATAGAGATAGAGATAGATATATGTGTGTGTATGTGTTTATGTGTGTTTGTGTATGTATATATATACACATATACATATGTGTATATCCATATACATACACATACACACACACACACACACACATATATCAATGAAAACTTCCTGAAATCATTAACTATGAGAATGAGTGGTTCTCTGACTCTTCCCTGCATTTGCTACTCTTGTCCTTCTGTTGGGCTGCCTTATTCATTCCCAATGTTTATTTTGTCTTATAATTCTTATTTTGTCTTATTATAATTATTATTATTAATTATAATTCTTATAATTGTCTTATAATTCTTATAATTGTCTTATTTATTCCTAATTTTTATTTTGTCTTATAATATTTTATTTTGTCATTTTTGTTGATTGCTATTTATGAATCTGTTCTTTTCTAATTAAAGACCGAAAGAAAGTTGATTTGGAGGAAAGAGGAACTGGGAAGGAACTAGGAGGAGTACAGGGAGGTGAAACTATAATCAGGATGCATTATATTAGAAAAAAATCAAATTTTAACAAAAATAGAAAGAAAATGAAAATAAATAAAATTAACTGTTGCTCCCTGATTGATATAAATTGTCAAACAAGGTCATCAGCATTATACTCATGTTGTCTAATTTCAGTCTTATGATAATATTATGGTAAGGAAAGCATAAAAGTCCAGACATTGTAATGAATATTTAAGAGGCTTGAAAGACATGATTCTTAGAATTTGCTTTCTATTTGAGACAAGGCCCTGCTGAGTAGAGCAGGCTGTCCTCAAATATTTCCTTCTCTTTCTTGAACCTTCTGCATGCCAAGATAAGCACCATTATGCCAATGAAGAGAAATATTTTATAAAGTATAGAAGTCCTATAAAATGATATATAAGAAAAACTTTTTTTCATTAAAGTCTATTCTACAGTTTAGATAAACAAATTAACCTCTAGGCTTAAGATAAAGGAAATTTTTGACCCTGAAATGTCATGAGCAGAGCTTAATTACTATCTCTTAAAACTGACTAAAATTTAATACAAGAGTGGAGAGATGCATGACAGGAATCACAGCAATTAGGATGCTGAGTTTCTAACATATACAAACAAATGAGTAAAGAAAAAAGAAGAAAATAAATAAAAATATTAAGGTATGGAAAGCCACCACACCTCACAGTTTTAGAAAGTGTGAACCCAGAAAATGTGTCTGTGGCACTCAGCTTGTGATTATTACAAACAGAAAAGCAGAGCCATGGTAGATAAGCTTTTCTGAATTGGAGGCACTTAAAGTCATTGGGCAAAGAAGTCAAGGTTGGAACTCCAGAGATGGAAAAATAAGAAAAGAGAACACAATGCTTTATTGTGTCTGTGTGTGTGTGCACGTGCACATGTAAGAATGCGTGAAAATCATGTCTTAATCAAGGAGTATTGACTTGGAAAATTGGAAAGATTAGGGCAAACTTTATGATTTTTTTTCTTGATAGTTTGTCCCTAAAAGATGCCTAATATATTCAAGAAAAAAATCAGGAAATACTGTTACAAGGGTAAGTTTTTTTTTCTAAATAGACACAATAGTTTTACAATGTTGTAGAAAGGGAGACATGTAGTCACCTACAATTTTGTGACCAAAGATTATTCTCTTGGCATTTTAATGTCCCTCACATCAAAATGTAGTAGTCTTACTTACTAATATTGACAAAGTGCTAATCTCTGTCTGTTGATAATCATCTTCAGTCTTATAATGTGGTTTTATTTGGGCATATGTGTAAACTTCAGTGTACTGATTGAATTCCCAGTTGTTAGTTATTTAGATGCCTTTTACATAATTTATGCTATATAAATTGCTCTAGAGTCCAACTCTTCTCATATAACATTCAGGTTTATTTCTTTGGATTGAATTGTTAGATTCAACCCATAGCAAACAAAGTTCTGCTATTTACTGAAAATGATTTCAAAGTTCTTAGCTTTGAATTATTCTCCATAAGACTCCCCTGTACCAATTATTGCTCTTCAAGTTTCTAATATTGGAGAAGGGAGACAGCATTATGTTTACTGTGGTTGACTGGTCACAAACTACTGCATAAATTTTATTATAAATTTTATAAACCTGAAAGATGAGAGGCTGGAAATGTTGCTCAGTGGATAAAGTGAGTCCCTCTAAGCATGAGGACCTGAGTTCTAATGTCCAGCAAACACGTTAAATCAATAAAACCAAAACCAAAACTGGGTGGTTGAATGCTTCTGTACCCCAGCACTTGGGAACAGACAGAAAGTCTCTAGTACTCACAGACCAGGCAGTTGAATCAAAATTGGGAATCTCTTGGACAGTGGTAGAGAAAGACACCTAAAGTTAACCTCTGGCATTCACATGAGCAGACATGAAAGTGCACACGCCCTGCCACACACATAAGTGCCCTCCCATCATCAAATACAAAGACATATAAGACAATATCTGAACAAGAAATTGAATTTTGTTCCATTACTTCAAATAAATTATACAATCTAGGCTGTTTTGCTAAAAGAAAAAGCAATATCTGAGAGGAGGGAGGAGGACAGGCATTAAACCAGGATCTTATACTTGCAGACCTCATGTATTGGAGGAAGGCTACTAGTTGGTTCTATGCCACCCAGCTAGCTTAGACCCAAAATAATCATACAGAAACTATATTAATCAAATCACTGCTTGGCCTGTTAGTTTTAGCCTCTCATTGGCTAACTCTTATATCAATTTAACCCATTTCTATTAATCTGGATATTGCCATGTGACTGTGGCTTACCAGGTAAAGTTCTCAGTTTCTGTTTGCAGAGGCTCCATGACTTCTCTCTGTCTTTGCCTCCTTTCTCCCAGCATTCACTTTAGTTTTCCCTGACTAGCTCTGTTCCCCTATAGCTCTGCTATAGGCCCAAAGCAGTTTCTTTATTAATCAATGATATTCACAACATACAGAGGAGAATCCCACATTACCTCCCCTTTTCTGTTTAAATGAAAAGGAAGATTTTATCTTCAACATAGTAAAATTACATATAATAAAATATATACCAAAAAAGAACTACAGTTACAACATTATATCTACTTTATCTCTTATCAAAACTAAGGAAATGTATATTATTACTACCTACTCTTCAACTCCTTCAAAGACTCCAGGAGGATATAATATCACCTAAGTAAACAGGAGGATCAATATAAGTAACTTCCGAAACTCTAGAATTGACAGAGACATCACACTGCCTGGATATTCCCCCAAAGTTAATGAAGAATCAATCCCACACCAGTTAGGTTTTAAAGGGGATATTTATTTTGGGGGGTAAAACTTACATATATACAAACCATCAGGGAAGGAGCCTGGTCGCTGGAGCAGAAGCTGGAACCAAGCACCGGAACCAAGAGGCTGAGCCGAGGCTTGCTGCTCTTCTTTTAAAGAGAAATATGCCATGCCCAAGTGGGCTGGTATTTCAGCGGCTATTGGCTGATGGAGCGGAAGGCACTCCCGCAGCACTGTGGGCTCGTGCTTCAGCGATTATTGGCTGAAGCAGCGGAAGGTACTCCCGCAGCACAAAGTTCCTCTGTACCATTGGGGCATCCAATCCACAAGCCCATAGTATCCAGCAGACTTTTTCTTAAAGCAGGAAATTTCAAAGACAGTTTTGCCTATACTGGCAGTTTGTCTGTCACAATTTCCTGTGTCATGCAGAATGTCTGGCAGACTCTTTTATGAAGCAGGAACCCTGAAGGATCATCTCACCTTTAGGCAAGGTCAGCAGTCATTTTTCTGTGAGTCCTGCATGTCCAGTTCATCAAGCAGACCAGGCAAGAGCAGTTTTTTGCCCAAATGGCTAGGAAACTCCATACAAAGCATCTTCCATGCCCATCTTCCTCTTGAAGTAGCTTTGTGCCACCAGGAGCAGATGTGTCTCACTGTAATTAAAAGTCCTAAATTCTTAAACATTTTAAATGCCATATTATGTAGTCTTTGAAAGATTTGAAGAATGCCTATCCTCCTGTAATATATCTCTGTACATCTAGAAAAATCTAACTAACATGACTACAAGATTGACTATTATAGATTATCATCTATTAACCTAAACTTCTTGACTATATATTACATTTCTAAATGAACTGCAGAAACACAATATCTTCATCAAGATCAGAAATATATATACACAATATAATAAAATTGACCTTAAATTTGTATCAATAAACCAAGAGCCATACCTATGCAAATCTCTATAACATATCCTCCTTAAACTTAAACAAATATTTATAAACAATATTTAGGAATATGGGCATTGTACTCTTCAACACTTCTTCTTGCTGTTTATTGGGAAAAGTATTTTTGGTGATATATTCACAGCAACCTTTTAGGAGGTCTTGGTGCCTCAAACAACATCAATCTGGAAAGATTTTACAGGTTCTTATCCTCTGTGGAAACAAAAGAAGAACCTGTTTTCCAATGCAACATATCCTTAGATCCAAATTCTGAAGTCAAGGTACCTGTATAATATACATGCTGGTTTAGCTCAATAGTCCATACAATGAAATGTCTCTCTGTATTTAGCTCCTTCACAGTCAAAAAAATCAAGGAAGACACAATAATATACATACTCTAAACTCTCTGTGCATATCCCATCTTTACATGGCTTATTTGTCTTTACTCCTTTTAATATATGACTTTCTGTACTTTGTCTCTTAAAAGACTTTATTTTTTAATGATTTACTTCTTTTATAACTCTCTATATGATTTTTCTTCTCTTTCCCAAGTCAACATGCATTTATCCAACACTGTGATCCATTTAGAGTTCTTTTATGTCTGATTCTGTCCCTATTGAATTATTTGTAATTCTTTATTGTCTTGAAGAGCTTTTAAAATTGGAAGCAGCTTGGTTGCAGCTGCTCTGATTTCTGGCTGCACCTCTCTCCACTTTTAAAATGGTGGAGGTATCATTACTGCCACCTCTGGGGCGTCCAGGTAGGAGCCGCGCTCAACACTTTAACTCTGAGAATGAGCATGCAGCAATAATTCCTTTTTAATCTGAGCAATAGCTAAATATGTCATTCATAGCATTGCACAGCCTGGAAATATCTGAGTATGGTGTCAGGAATCTGCCATACTCTCCTGCCTGTACACGCCTAGTAGACCTGATCCTGTTGTCTGCCCAGGTGGAGAGCTATAAGCCATGGGTATAGTCTCAACTACTTTCCTCCTGACCCTGAATGGGCACACAAACACCTAGGCCCACAAATGACATTCAAATGCTCCATAGCTGGAATTCATGCTGGCATCAAGGTCCAGGAAAGCATGTTTTAATACTGTGTGGCTCTTTTTCTCAGCCACAACTGAATCAGGAAAACCTCTCTTAAAGGATTCATGCCTCTGCTTTGCTTCTAGCAAACCCAGAAAACCACGCTTAACTCTGTTATTTTGTGTCTATGATTATTTTTTGAGCTTTCTCGGGTTTTTATGTGGATGTATTTACGTATGTTTGGTGCCAATCTTTTGGAGGAAGCCCACTTGCTGGTTTCTGGCCAACAAGCTTAGACCCAAAATAATCACATAGAAACTATATTAATTAAATCACTGCTTGACCCATTAGTTTTAGCTTCTTATTGGCTAACTCTTCTAATAATTTAACCCATTTGTATTAATCTGTATATCACCATGTGGCTGTGGCTTACCAGGTAAAATTCTCAGCGTCAGTCTCCAGTGGCTCCATGGCTTCTTTCTGTCTCTGCCTCCTTTCTCCCAGCATTCACTTTAGTTTTCCCTACCTAGCTCTGTTCCCCTATAGCTCTGCTACAGGACTAAAGCAGTTTCTTTTTTAACCAATGATATTCACAGCATACAGAGGGAAATCACGCATCACTCATGCCCTCTTATTCCTATTTCACTGTAGGTTGTAAACTGAAAGCATCTACATACAACAATGTGAATGAACTAGTGTGATTTTTTTCAATAAAATCTTATCTAAACATGGTCATAGACAGTGCATATTTGGAAGTTCAACAAAATAGCTACATAACTTGAGCATCCTGCTTCCTCACTATTAGCTCAAATTTACAAATGACTAAAGGAAACAAAATGCAAGAGAACAAAACACTATTTTTTCTCAGACTGCTTCTCTAGAAATTCGTTCTTCATAGTCTAAAAGGAAACAAACACTCTGTAGCACTTACCTGTGAGTTCAATTCCCTCCAGACCCAACATGAAAATGCCTCTGGATTTATCTTTCTAGAAATAGATCCCAAAAATCTTTCAAGTAACAAAGGACTTGTAAGCCTATACTCATACACCACACTCCATAGCTCCTCTCGTAACTCATGACTGCTCACACATCATTTTTATTTCTCTATTTCACTACTAGAATTACCTATTTTACCAGTCTCAGAAACTTTTTTATTCTAGTCATCCTGACAGGTCTTTTCAATCATATTCAGAGATAAAATAAGCAAGCAAAATGTAGCAGAAATGTGCAATTGGATATGGGATGGTTAGTTCTGATTTGTCAGTGTGTCAGGATCTAGTGTACTTAGGAAACAAGTATCTGAGAATCGCTGTGAGGGATTATCTAGCTTCCAAATTAAGTTATTTGTGGTGGGAGACCTGTCCACTCTAAGCCACACCAGTCCACAAGTTGGGCTTCCATACTGAATGAAAAAGAAAGAGTAAACTTTATACTAATTATCTCTCTCTTCTTATTGACTGCAGACTGCAGATATAATATGATCAGCTGCCTCCTGCTCCTGTTGCTATGGTCTACATAACATGATGGATGATATTATCAAATGATAAGCCAAAATAAGAAACTCTTTCCTAAGGTTGCTTTTGTTACTAAGTTTTATCACAATAACAAGAAAAAAAACTAACACAGAAGATTATACAGAATTAGAAATAATTAAATTCTAATATATGCTTTATCACAATTGAATCTTGTCTATAATATACTCAGTAGAGTGTGTGTACTCCCAAGGAGGGCAGAAGAGGGCAGATGAGCACATCAAATCCCCTGGAACTTGAGTCATATAAGACAATTTTGAAGTGCCACATAGGTGCTGGGAATTGAACCCAGGTCTTCTGTAAGAGTAGTTTGTACTCTTACTGCTGAGGTATCTCTCCCTACCCTATTGACAGCATTCTTAATGAAGAACATTGTATTAGTATAGTGACATAATCATTGATAAAGCTGTTTACAGACAATTTAAAGTATATGTGAGAATTAAGCCTAAATATGTGTAGCTGAACTTCCAACATGATAGACTTTTTAAAGCCTTGTTAATGAATGAAATATGTTAATGAAAGAAAGGAAGAAACAAAGAAAGAAAGAGGGAGTAAGGAAGACAAGGAGGAAGGGAAGGAAGGAGGAATGAAGAAAGTGAAGAAGAAAAAAGGGAAGAAGAACATAGCCATTGCCATGCAAATTACTGGTTCTGACAAATGCTGGAAGTTGGTGCATAAGCCTAAGATGGGTTGCAACTATGATTTCAAAAAGAAAATGCATATTTTAGAGTTGTTCACATAATGTAGGCTTAGAATCTGTAATGTGCAGATGCTCTGCTTAAGACAAAAGAGAAGATACTTAAAGTCTGGATACTCTAAAATCCACAAACTCACACATTCAATTTTTAATACTGGCAATCTAGAATTCTAACATTTTAAGGGTGTGTAAGTTATGAGTCAAGAAGATTTAAAGTATGCTTTTTTCACAGATTTGTTATGCTAGAGACTTTAATTCTGTGTGAATAAAAAGAGTGCCATCTCTGCTTCTATTCAACAAATTATGCAGCAGAACTTTAAATCTTTTATAGTAATATGAGGTACATTGTATACATCCACAGCTATCTAAATGGGATAATTTTTAAATTGTGGTCACTGAACCACATTTATATTCATTTTAGTTTTCCAGAGTAGTAATGAATGCATGGTATTCTCATTGATGACACATGTTCCATAACACTTTGTCATTCTGCACAGCTGAAAGGTCTAGAAAAAAAGAAGCAGACTCATCCAGGAGAAGTAGAAGACTGGAAATAATCAAACTGAGGGCTGAAATCAACAAAATAGAAACAGAGAAATCAATACAAAGAATCAATAAAACAAAGGAGCTGGTTCTTTAAGAAAATCAACAAGACTGACAAATGCTTATCCAAACTAATCAAACAGCAGAGAGTGAACATGCAAATTAACAAGATCAGAAATGACAAGGGGGTCATAATGACAGACACTGAGGAAGTTCAGAGAATCATTAGGTCTTACTACAAAAGCTTATATGCCACAAAGTTGGAAAATGTAAAAGAAATGGACTTGTTTTTAGATAAGTACCATTTACCAAAATTAAATTAAGACCAGATAAACAATTTAAATAGACCTATATGTCATGAGGAAATAGAAGCTGTCATAAAAAACCTCCCAACTAAAAAAAACCCAGGACCTGATGGTGTTAATGCAGAATTTTATCAGAACTTCCAAGAAGAGATGAAACCTATACTCCCCAATGTGTTTCACATAATAGAATCAGAAAAGTCATTGCCAAACACTTTTTATGAAGCTACAGTCACCCCGATTCCAAAACCACACAAAGACCCAATCAAGAAATAGAGTTACAGACCAATCTCACTCATGAACATTGATGCAAAAATTCTCAATAAAATACTGGAGAACAGAATCTAAGAACATATTTAAAAAGTTATCCATTATGATCAAGTTGGCTTCATCCCATAGATGCTTGACTTGTTCAACATATGAAAATCTATCAAAGTAATCCATCATATAAATAAACTGAAAGGAAGAAACAAATGATCATTTCATTAGATGCTGAAAAAGCATTTGACAAAATTCAACACCCCTTTATGATAAAGATCTTGGAGATTAGGGATGCAAGGTTCATTCGTAAGTATAATAAAAGCAATATACAGCAAGTCAACAGCTAATATTAAATTAAATAGAGAGAAACTCAAAGCCATCCCACTAAAATCAGGAACAAGGCAAGGCTGTACACTATCTCCATACCTCTTCAGTATAGTGTGTGAAGTTCTAGCAATAGCAATAAGTCAGCATAAGGAGATCAAGGGGATTCAAATTGGAAAGGAAGAAGTCAAACGTTCATTATTTGCAGAAAATATGATAGAGTAGATAAGTGACCCCAAAAACTCTACCAAAGAACTCTGACAGCTGATAAGCACCTTTAGTAATGTAGCAGCATAGAAGATCAACTCCAAAAAATCAGTTGCTCTCCTTTACACAAAGAACAAAGAAACAGAGAGGGAAATCAGAGAAACATCACCTTTCGCAATAGCCACAAACAGCATAAAATATCTTGGGGTGACTCTAACCAAGGAAGTGAAAGAACTATATGACAAGAACTTTTAGTCTTTGAAGAAAGAAATAGAAGAGGATACCAGAAAATGGAAGAATCTCCCATGCTCTTGGATTGGGAGGATCTACATAGTAAAAATGGAATTTCTACCAAAAGCAGTCTATAGATTCAATGCAATCCACATCAAAATCCCAACAAAATTCTTCACAGACCTTGAGGGAACAATAATCAACTTTATATGGAAAAATAAAAAAACTCAGGATAGCCAAAACAATCCTATACAATAAAAGTACTTCCAGAGGCATTACCATCCCGGACTTCAAACTCTAATACAGAGCTACAGTAATGAAAACTGCTTAGTACTGGCACAAAAACAGAGATGTTGACCCATGGATTCGAATTGAAGACCCAGATATTCATTGACAAACCTAAGAACATCTGATTTTCGACAAAGGAGCTAAAAGTATACAATGGCAGAAAGAAAGCATTTTTAACAAATGGTGCTGGTATAACTGTTTTTCAACCTATAGAAGAATGAAAATAGATCCATATCTATCACCATGCACAAAATTCAAGTCCAAATGGATTAAAGACCTCAAAATTGATCTGCCCACACCGAACCTGTTACAAGAAAAAGTGGGAAGTAGACTACAACACATAGGCACAGGAGACCACTTCCTACGAAGAACCCCTGTAGCACTGACAATAAGAGCAACAATGAAAAAATGAGACCTCCTGAAACTGAGAAGCTTCTGTTAAGCAAAGGACACTGTCATTAAGACAAAAATAAAAAAGGCAACCTACTGATTGGAGATCACCAACACTGCAACAGACAAAAGTCTGATCTCCAAAATATATAAAATACTCAAGAAACTAGACTTTAAAATGCTAATTAACCCACCTAAAAAATGGGGCACTGAACTGAACATAGAATTCTCAACAGAAGAAGTTCAAATTGCCAAAAGACATTTAAGGTCATGCTCAACCTCCTTAGCGATCAGGGAAGTGCAAATCAAAACAACTTTGAGGTACGATCTTAACACCTGTCAGAATGGCTAAAATAAAAAACCTCAATGATAGCCTTTGCTGGAGAGGATGTGGAGTAAGGGAAACACTCATCCGTTGCTGGCGGGAATGCAAACTTGTAAAACCAGTTTGGAAATCCGTGTGGCGGTTTCTCAGAAAATTGGGAGTCAATCTACCCCAGGATCCAGCAATACCACTCTTGGAAATATACCCAAGAGTTGCTCAATCATGCTACAAAAGCATTTGTTCAACTATGTTCATTGCAGCATTATTTATAATAGCCATAACCTGGAAACAACCTAAATGCTGCTCAGTAGAAGAATGGATTAAGAAAGTGTGGCACATCTACACATTAGAGTACTACTTAGCGGTTAAAAAAATGACATCTTGAAATTTGCATGCAAATGGATAGCAATAGAACACTGTCCTGGGATATAACCCAAACCCCAAAATAAGGATATGGTATGTACTCACTCATTAGTGCATTTTAGCCATAAACAAAGGACATTGATCCTATAGTTAGCAATCCTAGAGAAGCTATGTGACACAGTGAACCCTAAGAAAAACATATATAGATCTTCCTGGAAATTGGAAGCAGACAAGATGGCCAGGCAAAACTTTTGATCATGGGAATGGGAATGGGGTGGAAGGAAGCAGAGTGGGGGAGAGAGAATGAAGAAGGGAAAGACTTCGGAAAGCTTGGGAGAGTGGGATGGTTGAGATGGAGGAAGGACTTACATGGGAACAGGGAAGGAGATATCTTAATTGGGGAAGCCATTTTGGGGTTGGCAAGAGACTTGGCTCTGGAGGGGTTCCCAGGAGTCCACGGGGATGACCCCAGCTAGGACCCTGGGCAGTGGAAGAGAGGGTGCCTGAACTGGCCTTGTTCTGTAGTCAGACTGGTGGCCATCTTGAATATCACCATAGAACTTTCTTCTGGTGACTGAAGGAGATCAAGACACACATGGGAGAACGGAATTGAACTCCCAAGGTCCAGTTGAAGAGCAGAAGAAAGGAGAATATGACAAAGGAAGTCAGGACCATGAGAGGTTGGTCCACCCACTGAGAAGGGAGGGCATTGGACAGGGCAGGGTACCCTGCCCTCTCTTTGGACTGGAGGAGGAGGGGGAGGGGTAGCAGGAGCGAAGTGAGAGGAAGAGAGGAAGTAATAATTTTAATTGGTATTATTTATAAAATAACAAAAAAACAAAAAAAAGGAGAACGGAGGGGGCAGAGAAATGGCTCAGTGGTGAAGGGCTTATATTACTCTACCTCGGGACCTGAGTTTGATTCCTAGTATCCACATCAGGTGGCTTACAACTGCTTATAACCCCTTCTCCAGGAGAATCTGATGTCTCTGATCTCTGTAGACACTTACATTCATGTATACATACCTCCCATAATTAAAATAATAGAAACATCCCTAAAAAGAAAAGGGAATATTTTCTTCAAATGACTTCCTGGCTCCATGGTTCTCTGTGGGGCTCTGCGGGAGATCCATGGGGCTCCATGGATCACTGTAGAAGCTCTGTGGGTCTCTGTGGGGCTCTGTGAGACTCTGTGGGGAATCTATAGGAGTTCTGTGTGAGCTTTGTGGGACCTTCGTGAGGTCTCCATGGGTCTCTTTGGCAGCTCCCTGAGGCTTTGTGAGTCTCATCTGCAGCTGGGGCTCTGCACATGGATAGTTCCCTATTTGTTCCTTCATGCTTCCTTTCTTTTTACACATATTTTATCCAAATTGTAATAAACATCCCTATTTGTAATGAAAAATAGTATAAATGTTTGAAAAGAAGGTCCCATGCAAAATTCAAAGTATAATAGGCTGCATGAATGCAGTTTGAAACCCATCAGTGAATGCTGCCAGCAGCTGTGTGAAATCTGAATTGACCCAGAAGTTTCCAAGCTGACAGTCTATTTTCCTGGTGGATAGATTAATATAGGATCCAGTTTATCTTAAGCCTTTATTCTCACTTATTCCTCAATAGTGTATGTTTTATTTAAAAATAATAGATGCCAATGACACTATGAATAATAAATCTCTCATTGATAAATGAAATTGTAAAAAGTCAAGGAAGAACTGATAAGAACTTGATAATAGCCAACAAATAAAAGACAGAGAAAGAGTATTAGCTCAGATTTGAATCATAGCAACTGCAGAAAGGCCTGCTTTTCATTCCCAGGTCATTTGCGTCAGAGAGGGAAAAATGTGTTCTAGAAGATACTGCAGTGTGACTTCCAAGGACTTTTCAGATGTTGGTTTAATTGTTTGTGGAAGAAGAGCACAGGAGGTTATGCCATTTTATAACCATAGTTATCCTTTGAGACAAGTCAGCTGCCATGGAGGACAGAAGCAGCAAATGAGGACTGAGCATGCAGTGGGTATCACTACCACAGAAAGAAAAGCTTTAACTGAATAAAAAAAAGCTGCTGTTGAAGGATGGGAAATGGAAGCCAGCAGGAAGGCAGATTCTGTCACTGTAATAGAATAGTGTCTAAGAGAGGAAAAAAAGTTATTTTAAGAGATAATAAGGTACAGGGTAATTGTATGTTGGCTTTTTTGTTTGTTTGTTTGTTTGTTTTGTTTTTAAGTTGGTGGAAAGTTAAGTACATTTACAGATAGAAAGAAATAAAAACAATGGAGAAGAATTAAAAGGAGGAATGATAGCGGTGAATTGGTTCTTACTGGAGATCTAGCAACACAGTTTGCAAGAATAGGATTATTTTGCTCCATTGTAGTCATACCACTGTTTAATTAAGAAAAATTTAACGTATAGTGCAGCTTAAATAAATTTCAGTGTAAATTTACATAATCACACAAGCTTCTCCACTAATATCCAATGTCATTTCATCTACTATCATAACTATCTACCACTAGACCCTTCCACTATTACACTGTTTTCATGATTTGTCAATTGTAAGCTCTTTCTCTTAAAATCTTTTATGTGTTTTTCATTACTCTGGGGATAATATTTGTTTACCTAATGTATTATTTATTTTTTCTGTTGTTGTGATCAAATGCTTGGCAAAAGTATCTGTTTCCTTACAAAAATTTTTCACTTACTTTAATTTCAATAATGTAGACAATTTCTGACTTCCTCAAGTTTTCAGAAATATTTATTAGGCTTCTTTATCCTTGCCTTTCGACTAGTTTAACTTTACTGTGTTAATAGCTTTCTGTTTTCCCTGATTCTGTCCTATAGTCTCAGGGCAATATAGGACCTCCTAGCTTCACTTGTCCCCTCATTTACAGATAAGGCCAATGTTGTTTTCAAATTCTTTGTTTTTGGGCTGCTATTTAACCCAGTGACTGTGTTCAATAAATGTTTGTTTAACTTAATGGAATCAAATTTGTTACTGTTGGCAATTCTATCAGTAGAGAAGTCAGCAAGGAAGCATCTGCTCCCTTTTTTATGTTTTTTTCCTAGAACATCATTTTGCTAGTGGCAGTGAAAGCACAAAAGAATGACAGTCCCGAGACCAGCTAGCCCTGTTGCATTGCTGAGGAGCTCTTCCCAGAGAGGTGAGTGGGTGCTTGCCTGGGCAGCCTGCCTGTCCGGGAAGAGAGCACAGCCCCTCCCCCCTCAGCTTCTGCTTCAGGGTCTTCGGTGTTCCAAGGGACCCCTCCCCTCCCCCCACTGCTGTGGGCCCTTTGTCTCCCGGGTCCTGGGAAGACCAGCTAGCCCTGTTGCACTGCTGAGGAGCTCTTCCCAAAGAGTGCTGAGGAGCTCTACCCAGAGAGTGCTGAGAAGTCCTACCCAGAGAGTGGTGAAGAGTTTTATCCAGAAAGTGCTGAGGAGTTTCATCCAGAGTGGAGGAGATGGGCAAGCGCCAATGCAAGAATTCCTCCAACAACCTGAAAGGCAACATGACATCTCCAGAATCCAGGGAGCTTGAAACTAGAAGAATTGAACACCCTACTTCAGAAGAAATAGAAGAAATCGACTCTAAGCAGATCTTTAGGAAATAATAGAGGAACTTAAACAGGAGGTGAAAATCTGCTGTAAAAAAATAGAAGATAAGTATAACAAAAAAATTGAGGAAATGAGTAGAGAAATGGAAGAGAAATATACCAAAAAGTTTGAAGAATTGAGTAAATCCGTAAATGAAATGCTGGGAAACCAAGAAAAAACATTCAAACAGGTAATAGAAACAGTTCAAGATTTGAAAACTGAAATGGAGTCAGTGAAGAAATCACAAACTGAGGGCTGGCTGGCTATGGAAAATCTAGGAAAACGAACAGAGACTTCAGAAACAAGCATAATCAATAGAATACAAGAAATAGAAGAAAGAATCTCAGACTCTGAAAACACCATAGAGAAATTAAACACTCTGACCAAAGAAAACAGCAAATCCAACAAATTCTCATCAAAAAACATTCATTAACTGTGGGACACAATAAAGAAACCAAATCTAAGAATAATAGGAGTAGAAGAAGGAGAAGAATTGCATTTCAAAGGTCCAGAAAATATACTCAACAAAATTATAGAAGAAAACTTTCCCATCCTAAAGAATGATATTCCTATGAAGGTTCAAGAAGCATACAGAACACCGAATAGACTGGATCAGAAAAAAACATCCCCTCGTCATATAATGATCAAAACACAAAGCATTCAGACTAAAGAAAGGATATTGAGAGCTGCAAAGGAAAAAGGTCAAGTAACTTATAAAGGTAAACCTATCAGACTTACACCAGACTTCTCGATGGAAACCATGAAAGCCAGAAGGTCCTGGATAGAGGTACTGCAGAAACTAAGAGACAATGGATGCAAGCCCAGACTACTTTACCCAGCCAAGCTATTGTTCACTATCAACGGATAAAACAAAATATTCCAGGATAAAAACAAATTTAAACAATACGTAGCTACTAATCCAGCCTTACAGAGAATACTAGGAGGAAAATCACAACCCAAGGAATCCAAGATTCCCAACACTGCCTACATTAACTCAGACATCTAGCGACCCTTCACAAGCACAACTCAAAGAAGGAAAACACATACACTCTACTACCCAAAAAAATGACCGGAGTCATCGATCACTGGTCATTAATATCACTTAATATCAATGGACTCAACTCACCTATAAAGAGGCACAGACTTAGAGATTGGATACGAAAACGGGATGCAACATTCTGCTGTCTACAAGAAACACACCTCAACCACAAAGACTACTTTACCCAGCCAAGCTATTGTTCACTATCAACGGATAAAACAAAATATTCCAGGATAAAAACAAATTTAAACAATATGTAGCTACTAATTCAGCCTTACAGAGAATATTAGAAGGAAAATCACAACCCAAGGAATCCAACATTCCCAACACTGCCTACATTAACTCAGACATCTAGCGACCCTTCACAAGCTCAACTCAAAGAAGGAAAACAAATACACTCTACTACCACAAAAAAAATGACCGGAGTCATCAATCACTGGTCATTAATATCACTTAATATCAATGGACTCAACTCACCTATAATGAGGCACAGACTTAGAGATTGGATACGAAATCTCTATCCAATGTTTTTGTATACGAAACAACATTCTGTTGTTTACAAGAAACACACCTCAACCACAAAGACAGACACCTACTCAGAGTAAAGGGTTGGGAAAAGGTTTTCCAAGCAAATGGACCTAAGAAACAAGCGGGCGTGGCCATTCTAATATCTAACAAAATCGACTTCAAACTAAAATCAATCAGAAGAGACGGAGATGGAGATTTCATACTCATAACAGGAACAATTCATCAGGAAGAAGTCTCAATCTTGAATATCTATGCCCCTAATATAAAGGCACCCACATATGTAAAAGAAACTCTTCTAGAACTCAAGGCAGTCATCAAACCACACACACTAATAGTAGGAGACTTCAACACTCCTCTCTCACCAATGGACAGGTCAATCAGACAGAAACCTAACAGAGAAATAAGAGATTTATTGGAGGTACTGAATCAAATG
Organism: Myodes glareolus; assembly: GCF_982192425.1. Taxonomy (NCBI): domain Eukaryota; kingdom Metazoa; phylum Chordata; class Mammalia; order Rodentia; family Cricetidae; genus Myodes; species Myodes glareolus. The sequence goes on from NC_142045.1 coordinate 62,357,344, forward strand.
GACTTAACAGACATATATAGAACACTCCACCCAAATAGGAAAGAGTATACCTTCTTCTCTGCAGCTCATGGAACCTTCTCGAAAATTGACCACATACTTGGTAACAAAGCAAACTTCCACAGATACAAAAAAATATTAGTAACCACCTGTGTCTTGTCAGATCACCATGGATTAAAATTAGAATTCAACAACAATGGTACCCCCAGGAAGTCAACAAACTCATGGAAGTTGAACAGTCAACTACTAAATCACCCCTGGGTCAAGGAAGAAATAAAGAAAGAAATTAAAGTCTTCCTTGAATATAATGAAAACAAAGACACAACGTATTCAAACCTATGGGACGCAATGAAAGCAGTGCTAAGAGGAAAGTTCATAGCACTAAGTGCCCACCTAAAGAAAACAGAGAAAGCACACATTGGAGACTTAACAACACACTTGAAAGCTCTAGAAAAAAAAGAAGCTGATTTTCCCAGGAGGAGTAGAAGACTGGAAATAATCAAACTGAGGGCTGAAATCAACAAAATAGAAACACAGAAAGCAATCCAAAGAATCAATGAAGCAAAAAGCTGGTACTTGGAGAAAATCAAAAAGATTGACAAACCCCTATCCAAACTAATCAAATGGCAGAGAGAGAACTTGCAAATTAATAGGATCAGAAATGAAAAGGGGGACATAACCACAGACACAGAGGAAATTCAGAAAATCATTAGATCTTATTACGAAAGTTTATATGCCACAAAGTTGGAAAATGTAAAAGAAATGGACATTTTTTTAGAGAAGTACCATATACCAAAGTTGAACCAAGACCAGGTGAACAATCTAAATAGACCTGTTAGTCGTGAAGAATTAGAAGCTGTTATCAAAAATCTCCCTACCAAAAAAAGCCCAGGACCAGATGGTTTCAATGCAGAATTCTACCAGAACTTCCAGGAAGAGCTAATACCTATACTCCTTAATGTATTCCACAATATAGAAACAAAAGAGTCACTGCCAAACTCCTTTTATGAAGCTACAGTTACCCTAATAACAAAACCACACAAAGACACAACCAAGAAAGAGAATTACAGGCCAATTTCACTCATGAACATCAATGCGAAAATTCTCAATAAAATACTGGCAAACCAAATCCAAGAGCACATTAGAAAAATTATCCATTATGATCAAGTAGGCTTCATCCCAGAGATGCAGGGATGGTTCAACATACGCAAATCTATCAATGTAATACATCATATAAATAAACTGAAAGAAAAAAACCATATGATCATTTCATTGGATGCTGAAAAAGCGTTTGACAAAATTCAACACCCATTTATGATAAAGGTGTTGGAGAGACTGGGGATACAAGGATCATACCTAAATATAATAAAAGCAATATACAGCAAGCCGACAGCTAACATCAAATTGAATGGAGAGAAACTCAAAGCCTTTCCACTAAAATCAGGAACACGACAAGGCTGTCCACTCTCTCCATACCTCTGCAATATAGTGCTTGAAGTTCTAGCAACAGCAATAAGACAACATAAGGAGATCAAAGGGATTCAAATTGGAAAGGATGAAGTTAAACTTTCGTTATTTGCTGATGATATGATAGTGTACATATGTGACCCCAAAAACTCTACCAAAGAACTCCTACAGCTGATAAACACCTTTAGTAACGTGGCAGGATACAAGATCAACTCCAAAAAATCAGTTGCCCTCCTATACACAAAGGATAAAGAAGCGGAGAGGGAAATCAGAGAAACATCACCTTTCATGATGGCCACAAATAGCATAAAATATCTTGGGGTTACTCTAACCAAGGAAGTGAAAGACCTATTTGACAAGAACTTTAAGCCTTTGAAAAGAGAAATTGAGGAGGATACCAGAAAATGGAAAGACATCCCCTGCTCTTGGATTGGGAGAATCAACATAGTAAAAATGGCAATTCTACCAAAAGCAATCTATAGATTCAATGCAATCCCCATCAAAATCCCATCAAACTTCTTCACAGACCTTGAGAGAACAATAATCAAGTTTATATGGAAAAGCAAAAACCCCAGGATAGACAAAACAATCTTATACAATAAAGAAACTTCTGGAGGCATTACCATCCCGGACTTCAAACTCTATTACAGAGCTACAGTATTGAAAACAGCTTGGTATTGGCATAAGAACAGAGAAGTCGACCTATGGAATCGAATAGAAGACCTGGATACTAACCCTCAAACCTATGAACACCTAATTTTGGACAAGGGAGCTAAAGGTATACAATGGAAGAAGGAAAGCGTCTTTAACAAATGGTTCTGGCATAACTGGATGTCAACCTGTAGAAGAATGAAAATAGATCCATATCTATCACCATGCACAAAATTCAAGTCCAAATGGATTAAAGACATCAACATCAATCTGTCCACTTTGAACCTGATAGAAGAGAAAGTGGGAAGTAGTCTACAAGATATAGGCACAGGAGGCAACTTCCTAAGTAGGACCCCAGTAGCACAGACTATAAGAGAAACAATGAATAAATGGGACCTCCTGAAACTGAGAAGCTTCTGTAAAGCAAAGGACACTGTCAGTAAGACAAAAAGGCTGCCTTCTGACTGGGAGAAGATCTTCACCAACCCCTCATCAGACAAAGGTCTGATCTCCAGAATATACAAAGAACTCAAGACACTAGACACTAAAACTCTAATTAACCCAATTAAAAAATGGGGTACTGAACTGAACAGAGAATTCACAACAGATGAACTTCAAATGGCCAGAAGACAATTAAGGTCATGCTCAACCTCCTTAGCGATCAGGGAAATGCAAATCAAAACCACTTTGAGATACCATCTTACACCTGTCAGAATAGCTAAAGTCAAAAACACCAATGATAGCCTATGCTGGAGAGGATGTGGAATGAGGGGAACACTCATCCATTGTTGGTGGGAATGCAAACTTGTGCAGCCACTGCGGAAATCAGTGTGGCGGTTTCTCAGGAAACTGGGAGTCAACCTCCCTCAGGACCCAGCAATTCCACTCTTGGGAATATACCCAAGAGATGCCCTATCATACTACAAAAGTATTTGTTCAACTATGTTCATAGCTGCACTATTTGTAATAGCCAGAACCTGGAAACAACCTAGGTGCCCCTCAATAGAAGAATGGTTAAAGAAGTTGTGGAACATATATACATTAGAGTTTTACTCAGCGGTAAAGAAAAATGACATCTTGAATTTTGCATGCAAATGGATGGAAATAGAAAACGCTTTACTGAGTGAGGTAACCCAGACCCAAAAAGAGGAATATGGTATGTACTCACTCATAAGTGAATTCTAGCCATAGTTATCGGTCTTTGGGTCTATAATTAGTGATCCTAAAGAAGATAGATAAGAAGGTGAACCTGAAGAAAATTTATATAGTTATCCTCCTGGATAATAGAACTAGGCAAGATTGCCAAGCAAAGTCGGGGCATGGGGGTGGGGGGGTGGAAGTAAGGGAAGATGGTTAGGGTGAGGGGAGAGGGTGAGAATTGGGGATGACTTGGGGGAATGGGTGGGGGGAGGGGGGAAGGATGGTTATGGGAGCAGGGAAGTTTATATCGCAACTAAGAGAGCCATTCTAGGGTTTGCAAGAGACTTGATTCTTGAGGGGTTCCCAGTAAAAATTAAATAAAAAAAAATAAATAAATAAAAAGAAAAAGAAAAAAAAAGAAAAAGAAAACGCTTTACTGAGTCAGGTAAGCCAGACCCAAAAAGAGGAATAAGGTATGTATTCACTCATAAGTGGATTCTAGCCATAATTAAAGGTCTTTGAGCCTATTATTCGTGATCCTAGAGAAGCTAAATAAGAAGGTGAACCTGAAGAAAATTCAGGTGGTTTTCCTCCTGAAGATTGGAAATAGACAAGAGTTCCAGGTAACCAAGGGTGCATGGGGGGTTGGGAGGGTAGTTGGAAGGGGAGGAGGTTAGAGAGAAGGGAGCAGGGAAGGAATGGGAAATGCTCGGGGGACTGGGAGGGGGGAGGGAGGAAGGATAGATATGGGTTCAGGGAAGAATATATCTCAACTATGGAAGTCAGTTTAGGGTTTACTAGAGACTTGATTGTAAATGGGATCCCAGGTCCAGGGAGAGATCACCAGATTGTTCTCTGGACAGAGGAGAGGGTGCCTGAACTGGCCTTGGCCCATAACCATACTGATGAATATTTTGATTATCACCATAGATCCTTCATCTGGCAATAGATGGAGATAGAGATGGGGTCCCACGTTGGAACACTGGACTTAACTCCCTAGGTCCAACCGAGAAGCAGCAGGAAGAAGAACGTGAGCAGGGAGGGCAAGATCAGAGGGAACCTTCATCCGGCGTTGGATGGCGATGCAGACGGAGACCCACATTGGAGCACCGGACTGAGCCCCCCAAGGCCCAAAGGAGGAGCAGAAGGAGGAAGAACATGAAAAAGCAAATCAGAACGGCAAGGGGAGCGATCACCCACTGATACAAGGCGACTGATCTAATGAGAGTTCACCAAGGCCAGTTGACGGGGACTGAAGGAGCACTTGATCCAACCAGATTCTCTGGAGGAGGCTGGATTCTCTGAATGTGGCTGGCCCGAAGTCTTTCTAAAAAGCCATTGATAATGACTCTGGGACTTGTTTCCTCTGCATATTCTGGATTTTGGGGGATCCAGTCTGATTAGATACTCACCTTCCTCTTCCTGGAGGGAGCGGGGAGGAACTTGAACTATCCACAGGGCAGGAAACCCGGACTGCTCTTAGAGATGGAGAGGGAAGAGGAGAGGGAGTGGGGGGAATGGGAGGGTGTTGGGAGGAGGGGCGAAAATGGAAACTTTTATATTTTAATAAACTTTGGAAAAAAAAGAAGCTAAAGCTAGTGGACCAAGCAGTGATTTGAATAAAAAAAAAAAGAATGACAGTCCCATTGTGAATAAAAAAGGCAAGATGTGTTCCGCCTGAAGGCAGATCTCAGCGGTCAGTCTCCCCTACCTGAGATACAGTTATATATATCCTAGTAAAAATTTGTGTATAGAATGAAAGTTTGAAGAGGTTTTTGTCAATTATATTTTAGTCATATTGATTTTGCTAATGGATACTACAGGCAAGTAAGATATGGACAGCAATTCAAAAGTAAAATACAACAGTCAAAGGGTATTTTATGTCCTTGAATACAATATGAAGCTAAAGACAGTTTCATTTGAATACAGTGCTCCCTTAGAAATAAATAAGATTCTTAAAGCATTGTATTTTTATTAAACACTAGTTTCCCTCAAAAAGAAAATAGTTTGGTTCATAGTACATGTAAAGTCATGTGTGTGTGTGTGTGTGTGTGTGTGTCTATGTACTGAGGTTTATTGGGGTGCTAGCCCCCTAAACTTCTCTAGATGCAGAAGGGATGCTTACAGCAAGCAAAAACAGACTAAAAGGGTTCACTTTAGTGTATAGACTCTATAAGCATATTCTATGCAACACTGTAATAGTAATTCATTATTCAAATGAATAAATAACCATGGACATATTTAAATTAAAAATTTCTTATTTTACATAATAAATATATGCATGTAATTTAATTAAGCTTGCTTAGGTCTTTAAGTAACATATTTGAATATTTGGGTGGTATGGGAGTCCCTTCTGTATGCTGTGAATATCATTGATTAATAAAGAAACTGGCTTATGCCTTGGATAGGGTAGAGTAGAGTTAGGTGAAGAAACTAAAATGAATGTTGGAAGAAAGGAGGCAGAGTCAAGGAGAAGCCATGTAGCTGCTCCCAGAGACAAACACACTGGAATCTTGCCTGTGGGCCACGAGCCTTGTGGTAAAATATAAAACAATAGAAATAGGTTAAATTAAGATGTAAAAGCTAGCCATTAGGAAGTTAGATCTAATAGGCCAAGCAGTGATTTAATTAATTGAGTTTCTGTGTGGTTATTTTGGGAGCCTTCATGGCCAGGAAATGAACAAGCAACCTCTGACTATAATTGACGCTCCAAATTGGTCGAATATATCCACGTAAAACCTGAGAAAGCTTGAAAATGAGCTCTAGATACACAAACAAAGTTTAGCTGCCCTGCTGTGGGAGCTTCTTCTGCTCCTTCAGGCAATAGCCTTTAAGATACCAGCCCACTTGGGCTTGGTCTCTCTGCCTTGAAAAAGTAACAGTAGCCGCAGGCTCCCTGTCTTGCTTTGGACTCCGTTTCTGCCTAATAGGCTAACAGACTCTTTTCCTGGCTGTCAGAAGGCTGTTGTCTGGGACAGTGATCTGTAAGTTTTTCCCTTTGAATAAATAATCCTTTTATTAATCCTAATTTCAGACTGGTGTGGGGTTGTTCTGTGACTTACTCCTTTATCTGGAGTTCAACATTTGAGCAACCTCCTCAACCCCTACCCACTAGCTCAGCTGCCTGTTGCCAGCATTGGCTCAAGCCCCCCCACCTCAGCCGCACCCTGTGCGTAGAGCCAGTAGTAACCTCCACACTTCTCGTGATCCACAGGCCTGGACAGTCTCTGCCCACCAGATTTGATCTTTTCTGAGTGGTTTGTAAATCCCCCACACTTGAAGCACTTAAACAACGCGAGTCACAGAGCTCACAGTGCAAGTGGTTACCACCAAATGCTGAAAACCCCTTGGGGCACAAACTTCCTGTGAAGTCCTGGCAGCTCATATAGACACGCTATTTGAAATCCCCACCATAACCAAGTGGGAGCACTGCCACAGCAACATTTGCAGCGTGACCCTTTGTCCCAGCATAGGGATGCTGGGAGCACAATGGGCCTCTCTCCCAGCAACTGTGACACAACCCCCTGCATCAGGTTAGAGCACAGCAGCAGGGTGGGCACACCTGAGGCTGAACAAGCTGTTTAACCTTTTGAGTGAGATTTTAAAACAGGATTTGTTGCAACACCCTTGAAGCAGTTCCAGTCATGACTGGGAAGCAGTGCCATCTGCTGGATAACAGGTAAAATGGCAGGTTTCATCTGCAATGGGACTCTTGCAATGGTTTGTGCTTCTACTGTGGAAGAAATCACAAGAGGCCTATATGCCTATGGAGATACCTCAATCTCCTGGTTATTAGGTTTCAGTTTTTTCTTCACATTATATCATTATGGAAGTATATGGCATTAGTTGATAGAATTAATACCAGGATAGATAAAATTGACCCCTTATCTAAGGGTACTAGGAACTTACCTGAGAGGGTCCAGGTTGTTGAATTTGACATTCAAAAGTTATCACCGAGTTTTGATAAGGTAACAGACAGAATAGACCTCCAGGATAGCAATTTACACAATGTTTGGGAGCATTTCAAGGAGGAGATGTTTCTTTGAAAGGAAACATTAAGACCTTGGAATCACAGGTGCAGAATGGAGACCAGAAAATTGATGCTGTAGGGAAATCACTAGAAATATTTGCAGGTCAAAAGATTCAGGCTTTACGAGAGATTATGATTAAGAGATTTGATATGATTGAGGAAATTATCGGAGCTCATGAACAGGGTGAGAACACATGGGCAGGATACACTGTCACCAGGGGCTATCAGAACTGGTTTACCCAGGATTTTAGCAACATACCCTGTAATTTACTCTGACAAAGCATCAACTTCTAAAGGCTCAAAGGGAGCCAAAGAAGATAGACAGATGTCAGTAGGAATGAATGACCTAAAGGAAATTAAGAAAGCCATCGTTAATTACGGCTTGCACTTTATATTTGTTGAAGAAATGATAAGAACTTGAGCGTCTAATGTCAGAGCTACACCCCATGATTTCTCACAGTTAGCTTCCATGGTGCTGGAAGATAGACCTTCCTTGAGGTTTGGAATTTATTTCAGATAAGAATTCAAACATATGGAACAACAAGGGAGAGCAAAGGGTGTGGATGTTTTCCAGGATCAAATTCTTGGTGTAGGAGATTATGATGATTCACAGGTCCAAGATCTTTATGATGAAGAAGTATTGTCCCTATGCCACAAAGCAGCCCTGAATGCTTGGAATAGATTATCAGAACCATGGAAAAGGAGTCGTATGCCAGGAATAGGCAGGAACAGGGAAAACCCTATACTGACTTTTTGCAAAAATTAATTAAGGCTCTGAACATAGGAGTAACAGACCCAGAAGCTAAACAAATAGTTCTTGAAACCTGGCATTTGAAAATGCAAACTTAAAATGCAAAAAGATAATTGGGTCTTTAAAGTCTAGATCAGCACCTATGGATGAATGGATTCAGCATACCATGAACTTTCAGACATTTAACTATGATGATGAATCTTGGGTACAGGAAGTGATTTCCAAAGCAATGAGGGGACATCAACTTGCCAAATGTTTTAATCGAGGTAAAATAGGACACCTGAAAAGGGATTGAAGGCAAGGAATTTCTAGAAATAATACCTGATAGGGGAGTTCAGCCAATCACATTCTGTTTTGGGGGCGTGCCGCCTTCAGGCTAAAGCCTGCCTATAAACCTATCTAGTGCGCTCCGCTAGTTCTCTTTTTCGCATGGCTCCTGCGTCCAGATGGATCGTTTGGATTCTGATGTAAGCTGTTGTAAGTCTTACTTCTGTTTATTAAAGGTGTATATTTTATATCAAGATAGTCTAGGGACTTTTCATTACCAATCGCCCTGCGGCTTCAGATACCTAATGTGGTAATGGCAAGAATAGGAAACCTTGGCCAACAGGTATATGTGGGAGGTGTTGAAAAGGATGACACTGGACCAATGAATGCAGATCAAAAACAGACCGACAAGGCGACCCAATACCATCACAAAACTCCCTGAGGGGCCTCTTGCAGGCCACCAAACCAAAAGTGGCCCAGTCATTCCCAGTAACCGTGGAGGACATGTCACACCAGGAAAATTAAAACTCTAGAACCTTCTTGCAAGACCATAAGGTTCTAAATGAAGGCTCAAATCTGGAGGATAAGTCAGAAATTCAAATAGGAAATAAGAAGCGTATATTTTGGCAAACCTCTATAAATGATCAAAGGCCAAAGCTGAGAGTATGTATAAATGGAATTGTGATTGTTGGCTTGATAGATACAGGAGTGGATGTGAGTATCATCAATCCAGAATCTTGGCACCCAAATTGGCCATTTCAGAGGCAGATGTTAAATTATTAGGAATTGGAACCATATCTTGAATTAAACAAAACATGAGATGGGTTGACTGTATAGGTACAGAAACTCAAAGAGGAAAGCTAAGTTCATATGTAGCTGATATTGCAATAAATTTATGTGGCCATGACCTGCTGTATCAATGGAATACCCAGATTAACATTCCTGTAGTCCCAGGAACTCAAAATTCTGGGAAGGATGTAAAAAGGTACTATACACAAAGGTCATCTGTCATCCACGGTTTACAAGAACATAAAGCAACTAACAAACCTTTAGAGGTAACAACAACCTACCTTTAAGATGGCTAAATGAGAAGAAAATATGGGTTAAGCAATGACCTCTAGCTGAAGATAAATTGTATGCTTTAGCATGATTTGTACAGGAATAATTAGATGCTCGACATATTGGGGAGTCAACTAGCCCTTGGAACTCTCCTGTGTTTAAAAAAGAAATCTGGTAAATGGACAATGGTGAGAGATCTATGGGCTTTCAAAAAGATCCATTCTAAAATAATATCTTCCCTCTGCATTAAATTTCCTGTAGGAGAAATTCTGAAAGGCAACATGACTAGAATACAACTAAGATTTGGATTCACCCTATCCACATGTGCCTCCTGTAATTTTTCCTCAACCATTTTCAGTTCCTTTTCTGCTTCAGCTGTTAATTCTCTAGGACTATTCAAATCTTCATCACTATCTAAGGTTTTGTTTAAATGAATTATTAGATCAGGTCTTATTCCAATAGCCAATCATAGACTGGAAATGTCTTCTAACAGTCTTTGAAAGTCATTAAGAGTCCATAATTGGTCTTTCCTAATTTTTGCCTTTTGTGTTCTAATTTTCTGTAAACCTATACTGTAACCTAGGTAATTAACAGAATCTCCTCTTTGAATATTTTCAGGAGCAATTTGTAATCCCTATTTAGGCAAAACTATCTTTACTTCCTCAAGCATTCTTTCTAAAGTATCTATGTTTGAATCAAATAGCAAAATGTCATCCATGTAATGGTAAATTAAAGACTTATGTAATTGTCTAAGTATTTTTTCCAATGTCTGCCTCACAAATTATTGACACAGGGTTGGGCTATTGAGCATCCCTGTGGAAGGACAGTCCACTGATATCTCCTAGTAGGCTGAGAGTTATTGCAAGTAGGCACTGTGTAGGCAATTTTTCCTCTATCCTTTTTTTTGTAAAGTTATAGTGAAGAAGCAATCCTTCAAATCGATAACTATAAGAGGCCATCCTTTTGGTAACAGAGAAGACAGAAGAATTCCAGACTGTAGCGGGCCCATAAGTTGAATTACCTTGTTGCCACCGCTTAGATCTGTCACCATTCTCCATTTACCAGATTACTTTTTTACAAAAAACACAGAAAAATTCCAAGGGCTAGTTGATTCTTCAATATGGTGAGCATCTAGTCACTCTTGTACCAGCTGTTCCAAAGTCTATAATTTATTATCAGCTAGAGGCCACTGCTTGATCCATATTGGCTCCTCAGTTAAGCATTTTAAAGATAGGGCTGTTGGTACCTCTAAAGGTTTGCTATTTGCTGTATGTTCTTGTACAGTCTGAATGGCTGGTGACCTTTTTCCATAGTACCTCATTATATACTTCCAAGAATTATGAGTTCCTGGAACTACAGGAATGTTAATCTGGGTATTCTATTGCTGTAGCAGGTCACAGCCCCATAAATTTATTGCAATATTGGTTATATATGGCCTTAGTCTTCCTATTTGCCCTTCAGACCCTATACATTCAAACCATCTTGTGCTTTGTTTTACACGAGATAGGGTTCCAATTCCCAGGAACTGAACACCTACCTCTTGAAGAGGCCAATTTGGATGCCAAGATTCTGGAGTAATGAGACTTACATCTGCACCTGTGTCTAATAAGCCTTCAATAAAAATGCCATTTATACAGACTCTTAGCTTTGGTCCTTGATCGTTAATAGAAGTCTGTCAAAATATACATTTACTCTGTCCTACTGGATTTTTTGACTCATCTTTCAAATGTAACTCATCATTTAGACCAGTATTAATTTTTTATAGCAGACATTGTTGTTTCTAATTTTCTTGGTGAGACATGTTCTCCACTGTAACTGGAAATGACTGGGCCACTTTTGGCTTGGAGGCCTGCAAAAGGCCCCTCAAGCGTTTCCTGATGGTATCGTATTGCTTTGTCTGTCTATTGTTGACCTGCATTCATTCGCCCAATGTTGGCCTTTCCACACCTCCTATATATACCTGAATGCCAAGGTCTCCTATTTTTCTTATTCCCAGAGGAGATATTATTTCTAGAAATTCTTTGCCTGCAATCCCTTTACAGATGTCCTAATTTACCACAATTAAAATACCTGGCAGTTTAATGTCTGGAATTCCTCTGCCTTCTCTGTTACCAAAAGGATGGCCTCTAATAGTTATTGATTTGAAGGATTGCTTCTTCACTATAATTTTACAAAAAAAGGATAGAGAAAAAATTGCCTACACAGTGCCTACTTGCAATAACTCTCAGCCTACTAGGAGATATCAGTGGACTGTCCTTTCACAGGGATGCTCAATAGCCCAACCCTGTGTCAATAATTTGTGAGGCAGACATTGGAAAAAATACTTAGACAATTACATAAGTCTTTAATTTACCATTACATGGATGACATTTTGCTATTTGATTCAAACATAGATACTTTAGAAAGAATGCTTGAGGAAGTAAAGATAGTTTTGCCTAAATAGGGATTACAAATTGCTCCTGAAAATATTCAAAGAGGAGATTCTGTTAATTACCTAGGTTACAGTATAGGTTTACAGAAAATTAGAACACAAAAGGCAAAAATTAGGAAAGACCAATTATGGACTCTTAATGACTTTCAAAGACTGTTAGAAGACATTTCCAGTCTATGATTGGCTATTGGAATAAGACCTGATCTAATAATTCATTTAAACAAAATCTTAGATAGTGATGAAGATTTGAATATTCCTAGAGAATTAGCAGCTAAAGCAGAAAAGGAACTGACAATGGTTGAGGAAAAATTACAGGAGGCACATGTGGATAGGGTGAATCCAAATCTTAGTTGTATTCTAGTCATGTTGCTTTTCAGAATTTCTCCTACAGGAATTTTAATGCAGAGGGAAGATATTATTTTAGAATAGATCTTTTTACCACACAACCAAGTAAAAAATTAAAAACTTATGTAGAAAAGGTCTCTCAATTAATTATAAAAGGTAAATTGAGACTTTGTCAACCAGCAGGTATCGACCCAACAGAAATGCCTTTCACTGCTGATAAAATAAAAAAAAATTATGGGAAGACAATGAACCATGGCAAAGAGCTTGTGCATTTTTTTTTGGGGGGGGAGAAATTAATAGCAACTATCCTGAAAGTGATAGACTTAACCTTATAAAGAAAACTTCTTAGATTCTTCCTCAAATTGTAATTGATGATCCAATAACTGGAACCCATACAATTTATACTGATACTAATAAATCGGGGAAGGCAGGTTACAAAATCAGATGAACTGAGTAAGGTGGAAGAAAGCCCTTATAATTCTGTCCAGAGGCAGAATTATATGCCATTCTTATGGTGCTAATGGATTTCAAAAAACCTCTTAATATAGTTACTGATTCACAATATGCAGAGTTATCTTGCATGTTGAAACCACTGAATTTATACCAGATGATACAGAATTAACTTCATTGTTTATCCAGGTACAAGACATAATTAGAAATAGGCTTTATCCAATGTACATAACACACATCTGATCCCATATGGGCCTGGCAGGTCCTTTAGCACAAGGTAGTACAGAAATTGATCAATTTTGATTGGAAGCATGGTGCAAGCCTCTGAATTTCATTTAAACAATCATATCGATAGCAAAGGATTAAATAAAGAGTTTTCTATTACATGGCACCAAGCTAAAAAGATTATAAAGAGATGCCCTACTTGATCTTTATATAACCAAACACTGCTACCTGCAGGGACTAACTGGAAGAGTACTCAAAGGAATAAAATCTGGCAGATGGATGTATTCCACTTTGCAGAATTTGGAAAATTTGAATATGTACATCACACCACTGACACTTATTCAGGTTTTCATTGGGCAACTGCTGTAAGCTCAGAAAAAGCTGATTCAGTAATCACACATTTATTAGAAGTTATGGCCATTATGGGTATACCTGCACAAATAAAAACAGATAATGGTCCAACTTATGTCTCTAGGAAAATGAAACGTTTTTTTGCCTATTATAATATTAAACATGTTACAGGTATACCGTATAAGCCTACAGATCAAGCAGTCATAGAATGATCAAATCGAACTATAAAGGATATGTTTAACAAACTAGGCATGTACGGGTAGAAGAGCATGGTTGATTCCTGCTACCATACACAGAGATATTAAAAGATTGTGCATTGTGCTGCTTGGCAGATATAGTTATTGCTCAGATAAAAAGGCTTTCTGTGCTACATGCTCCTTCTCAGAGTTAAAATGGTGAGTGGTTCCTACCTGACAGTACCAGAGCCATTGAAAGGTAGAGGCTGTTGGAGCCAGACCTCAGAGCCGCTGCAACCAAGCTGCTTACCATTTTTAAAGTTCTCTAGGACAGAAAAGAATTATAGATACACAATAGGACAGATTCAGACATTAAAGACCTCTAAATGAGACACAATGTGTTTAAAAAATTTATTTAGGCTTGGGAGATAAAGAAAACAGTATTGAGAGTTATAAAAAGAAGTAAATGGTTTATAAAAAATGAAACAGTCTTTATAGAGACTGAGTACAGACAGTCATAGATTAAAGGAGTAAAGATAATAAAATAGAAAGTAATAGAGTAAAAAAATAAGCCACAGAAAGTTGAAATATACACAGGGTTTCTAGATTATGTATATTATTGTGTTTTCTTTGAATGTTTTGACTGTGAAGTAGCTATGCAACCAACATATATACTTTCAAAGTATCTCAACTTCAGAATTTGAGAATTTAAAGTGGGATATGATATAGAGATAAATCCTTTACATTAGTATGCACCTTGGTTTATTGATACAAATTTTGTTATACTGTGTATATGTATTTCTGATCTCGATTAAGGTATTGTGTTTGTCCAGCTCAATTAAAAATGTAATTATAATTAAAAAGTATAGGTTGCTAGAGAGTCATCTATAATAGTCAAGCTTGTTGTCATGTTAGTTCAGCTAGAGATACATTTCAGTTAGGTGGGTATTCTTCAAATCTTTCAAAGACCTTCAAAATATGGCTTTTAAAATGTTTTAATAACTTAGGACTTTTCATGATAATGATATACATGAGCTCCTGGAAGTCCCAATTAGTTCAAGAGGAAGATGGGCATCAAAGAGGTTCCTTATGGTGCTTACTATCCATTTGGGCAACAAACTGCTCTAGTCTGGATCACTTGATGCTACGCTGTGTGAACTGGATATGTAATACCCACAGAGAAATGACTGCTGAGCTTGTCTAAAGTTGACATGGTCCTTCGGGGTTCCTTGTTCATGAAAGAGTCTGCCAGACATTCTGCACATTACAGAAGAAAATGACTGACAAACTGCCAATATAGGTAGAACTGTATTTAAAATTTCTTGCATTGTGGAAAAGTCTGGGATATTATGGGCCTAGAGACTAAAGATGAATGCTTGAAAGATACAGAACTTTGGGTGACTGTCCATGCAGTGATATGTCTCTGTTAATTCTAGAGTTTTGAAAGTTGCTTATAATGTACTTCTTTTTTGCTTAAGTAATATTATATCCTTTTGGAGTCTTTGATGAAGTCAAATTACAATTAATTATAGTTATAGCTTTCCTTAGATATGATAAAAGGTGAAGTAGATATAAATATTATAACTGTAATTCTTGCTTGATACCTGTTTTGCTGTATGTAATTTTTCTCTGTTAAAGTGAAAACTTTCCTTCTTATTTAAACAAAAAGGGTAGATAATGTATGCTATTAATACCATTAGTTAATAAAGAAACTGCCTTAGGCCTATGATAGGGTAGGGTAGAATTAGGCAGGGAAAACTAAACAGAATGATGAAAGAAAAGAGGCAGAGTGAGGGAGAAGTCATGGAGCTACTGCCAGAGACAGACACACTGGAACCTTGCCGGTAGGCCACAAGCCTCATGGTAAAATATAAAATAATGAAAATGGGTTAAATTACGATGTAAAAGCTAACTATAACTGATAAGAAGTTATAGCTAATAGGCCAAGCAGTGATTGAATTAATACAGTTTCTGTGTGGTTATTTTAGGAGTCTGGGTGACTGAGAAATAAACAAGAACCTTCTAACAACATTTGAGTCTAGTTCTTTCCTATAATGTATGATAATGCTTTGTTTCTTAGTTACTCATATATTCTTTATACTGGCCCTCAGTCTGATGTACAACAATAAGAAAAGTCCATTCTATTGGCTACTTCTTGACTCAAATTTGTGTGTCATTTTCTGCACAAAAGGTTATAAACTATAAGTTTCATATGATTCCATCTGTCAATTGTTGGTCTTAAAGCCCAAATACTGAATTCTGCTCAGAAAGTTCCTTCCTGTGCCAATGATTCCAAGCATACTCCCTACTCTCTCCTTTGTTAGGTTCAGAGTATCAAATCTTACCTTGAGGTCCCTGTTCCATTTGAAGGTCATCTTTGTGAGAGATGAGAGATAAGGTTCTATTTTCATTCTTCTATATGTAGCTTTCTAGTTTGACCAGAACCATTTGGTAAAGATGGTATCCTTTCTCTGATGTGTATTGTGGACATCTTTGTCAAAACTCAGGTGCCTATAGTCTGTGTGGGCTAATATATGGGTCTCCAATAGTTCTATTAATTAATGTCTGTTTCTATACCAGTACCACTGTGTTTCTATTACTACAGATCATACATTTGTGTGCACACATGTACAAAGAAAGTATTCTAATTGTATTTAAAATTTGTCTCTTCTTTATTACAAAATTTTCTTTTCATTTGTTCCTAGGACAGGAGACATTGTACTATTGGTGTCTAATTTCTTCAAGTATGGGTCTTTTGTTTTATGTATTTAAGAGCCATCATCCATGGAATCAGTCACTTTTTTACACTATGGTTTCAAAACAGTATCATACAACAAAAATTAAACTTTATCACATAGAATCACAAATTGTTCATAGTGCAAAAAATAGAATTATTATAAAACTATTTACAAATACAGGTAAAATTTTACAAGGTAAAGAACTTTTCTTAAATATACAAAATTAATGACTACTATGCAGAAAGTATATTGTAAAACATATTTGTTCAATTCCCACAGAGAAATAAAATGTTAAGTTTTAGAATATTGCTGAAATAACTTCAATAAATATTAAATACAGATATAGTAGAAAGTAAGGAAAATAAAAGGTTATTTGTCAAGTTGGATAATATTCATGGTAGGAAGAGAGTTGTAATTAAAGAAAGTATGAGAAAAATGATTATAGTAAATTAGAGTAAATTCACTAGTCACTATTTTTTAAAACCTGTTTTTTTGCTAAAATTCTAATTAACTTATTTCTATTACATAAATAAATTTTATCATGATTACATCAGAACTATTAAAAGAAATCTTTTCCTGATCCTTCTGAAAGTTACTTGTTTTATAAGACTTTTAAATACATACATTTAAATGACATGAGTTACTAAATAAACTATTCAGTAGCAGGTATTGGGTACCTCCCATTCAAGTTGTTGGTTAAAAGTGCCTACAGAGATCTCTGAAACCATTATTGCTTTTGGGTGCCCTTCAGAACTTGTTGATCAGACTCTATTGTTGAAGACAGCACACACATTGGTCAAATGGATATAGAGAAATCAAGTTGGAACTGACAAGGAAGCTTTCTCTCTGATGGAGGTTGCAGCTTCTGAAAGCTTAGGTTATCAACAGTCTTGCCAAGCTGTAGAACCTGTGAAGTGCCATAATTACCAGTGTAGCAACATATGCTCATATGTTAGAGCCCATGTGGCTCCAACACAGATTATTTTCCCTAACTGGACTGGTACGGAGGCACAAGGAATAACCAGACACAGCTTACACCATTATTACGGAAAAGGGCATCTCAGGCTTCTTCCTCCTGAAGATCTCCCCGCGTTTATTCTCCAAACATCTTTTATACCAAAACATAAACTGGGTGGGAAAATAATGTCTCTTAGGTAACCAAGTGAATGGCCTCTTGTCACGTCCACATCTACCTGTCTGCTGAGTATTCTAGCTGTCATGTAGGCTTGAATTAGCATCTCTATAAGACATCCTCCAAATTACAAAATAAAAAAAGGAGCAGCAAATATACTGACCTTTGTCAGGCAGAAACAGCCTATCTGCAGGGCTACATGATCACTTCGGATCTGCCCAATGGCTTCAGAGCCTCGTTGCTACACCATAAAGAAATATGGGCCTACACTCATATTACAATAGTCTCATAAATGTTGTGGGGCCAACTAACACCTTACTAAATGGATTTAAGGTAACTCCATAAAACAAACACATTCCTGATACTGAAAATCTTGCCAAAAACTCATGGAAAGGAAGCTCATAGGTGCAGTTTGAACTTACTAATGTATTTTGGTTATTGAACAACTTCCTTTAAGTTCTTATCTCTCTGCCTAGAGTTAAGTGTTACTTTCACATATCATTCAAGTGTCAGTGTGCAATATACTGTCATTAAAACAGAAACTTATAATTGTTGAAATTACAGAAAATAAGTGAGCAAGGAATCTTCTTTCAGGAGTAGGATGTCTTTATCACTCTCACTCCGACGACTCAGGGACTATTGCAGAACAGCGGGACCAAAGATTATAAAAGCCAGAGGTCATGGAGGATTGAGCTAGTCTTCTCTACGTAATAGCACTGTTTCCCTCATGAAGTCACAGCATCTGTGGTTTCATGAACAAAATCAAGTCAGACACCATTCTGGCAAGGCATGTAAAGGGGTCTTTGAATCCCTACAAGTCATAATTATTGATCACTTATGAATTCTGGAAATGGGAGAAGCAGTTTTCCCTAAGGGTGTGTTTCCTGGTAGGAAGACCACATTCCAGTGGTTGACTTTAGGCCAAGAATTACATGAATATAATAATTTGAGCTGATAGTTACTTAATTTAAAAATCAAATGAAAGGTCTCAAAGTAGTAGCTTTAATGGCAGACCCTTGTGCAACTGAGAAGCTTCAGATAGATGAACCCACACATACTGTCTTTATTTGTATTTTCTTGCCTTTGGGATGATGGAGATTTTTAATCAAGTCCAGCAGCCCAAGAATGTTTTTCTGTTTTTTCTCAATACAAATATCTGTTTCTTCATTTCTAAATCACCACTTCTTTTTAAATTAACCATTAAAACCCATTCTTTTTATTAAAGGAAAATATGAGGAGGCTTTTTCTGGCTACATATACAAGCAAGTTAAATTTTGGTATTTGTATTTTTCCAACACAATGCCGATGGAGCAGTGGTTCTCAGCCTGTGTGTTGCAATTCCTTGGTAGCACATATCAGATATTGTTTATATCAGATACTTATGTTACAATTCATAACAGTAGCAAAACTGAAGTTATGAAGTCATAAATAATTTTATGATTGCAATCACTATCATATAAACAACCATGTAAAAGTGTTACAGCATTTAAGAAGGTCAAAAAACATTGCTGTTAAGTGTTGTTAAACCCATATAAGAAAAATGGAGCATTATGCTAATTGGTCTTAACAATACAAATCTGTAGTCAGCTGTCAGGGTATAAGCTGAAACATCAGAGAAGCAAAAGAATAGCCACAGTCACCTATTACTTCTCTGACTCCTCAGATTGAAAAGGCTGAGATCCTGTCTACACCCTACCTTACCACTTCTTTCTGTCTCCATTCCATTTTATCACATCCTGTCTCCTTTCTGTACAGACTTTCAGATTGCAGTGGTTAGCTAGAGGCTAACTTTGCCCTTTAGTTTCCAGACAAACTTTGTATTTGTCCAAACACAAACAAAATGTCATAATATACCCCTTTTTTGTCTTAATAAAAGACAAGATTATAACTAATATAGAAAAACTATAAACAGCAACATAACTATATACAATATATGTACAAGCAATAATTAAATTAACAATGTCTAGTCCATTAACATTTGACAAATACAGAGAAAATACTACATTTTCTCTCCAGTCTTGGTAAGTCAAATGTGTTGTACCTATTTTACTTTTTATCTTAACTTGAATTACCAACTAAAAGTTATGTTTTGATGTCTCTCAACCTTACACATTTTACATTTCTTTTGTGAGTTTCTTTTCTGGATTCATTAACAAATCAAACTATAAGTATCTAATCTTCTACTCCATCAGAGACCAGAGAATGAAATAAAATTGCCTGAGTAAATAGGATGTGCAAGCAAGCAATTTCCAAAAAATGTGAGAAATGACAGAAACAGCTGGCTGCCTGGACAGTCACCCAAGGTTCTTCTGTAACATTGGGGCATCCATTTTTTTTACCTACAGGCCTAACATATCTGACTGACATTTTTATAAAGCAGGATATTCTGAAGGACTTTTCTACCTTGTCTTGTCAAAGTTTGGAAGTCACTTTGTTTTTGTGTCCTGGTTATCTAATTTGAACAGCATACTTTCAGCAGTTAGGCAAGGGTACTTTCTTGCCCAGTGGTTAAATTTTGCCACAAAGAAAGTAAATTCCATATAAAGTTTCTTTGACACCCATCATCTTCTCTGAAGTAGATAGGTGCTGCTAGGAGAAGACATCTCACTGTCATAAAAAAGAACCTATGCCATAAAATATCTTAAATATCATGCTCTATAAATCTCTGAAGAATTTGAAGACAATCTATATTAAATATATCTGTTTGACCTTGGAAACATACCTAAACTTAAAACAAGTTTGATTGCAATTGGTGGCTAACTACTAACCTACATTACTTTACTATCCTAAATAGTTTGTAATAAGGAATTTTAAAGACTAGAGAATTGCATGTTACTGTTAAATGAGCTGTATAGATACAATACCTTTAACAAGAGTAAAAATGTGTGTGCAGTATGCTCTAACAAAAAGAACCTCAAATTTGCATCAATATACAAAAAAAGACATATTAGTGTAAAATATTTAACTAGTTGTTTTGTTTTGGTTTAAAGATAGATTCAAAAATCTAGCTTTTTATCCTGTCATTTCGATAACATATGTACAGCATAACAAAAATAACCTCAATTTTGTATGAATATATAAAAATCCAAGCCAATGTAAAATATTTAAGGCTTGTTAGGGTTTTTTGATTTAAAAGGATATTTAATATTCTTCTCTTCTATACTATTTCCATATCCCCCTTTTTTCTTTTTAGAACAAGATACCTGAATATAATCTCCTTTGCTCAGTTATTTTCCTAACCGTACCAATAACAACTTGTAACCAATCCTCTAAACCATGACAAATATCCATAACTCAATGAATGATCAAGAACTGCCCTCCCCACCTTTTGGGAATATGAGTATCATGTTTTTAAAATTATTTTCTGTTGTATGGTGGTAATGGTATATTTAGCAGACCCTAAAAAAATCTGAGATCATTATCAATTCCTGAGAGATATAACTATATCACTTTTTGGTCTATTCTCTGTGTGATGTAATAGTGTAGGGTTCATCTCAAGTTCTGTTTAGTGAGTGAGGCTGGACAATCTCAACTTGTCATCTTGAAATTGTGCTGAGTAGTTTTCAGTCTAAATCTGATCTTTGGGTGGTGTTTGTCAGATTAGTGGCATTATCACAGTCCCAGTGAAATCATTTTTGTGGAACTCCATCATCCTTTTGGAGACTTCGAAGGTCTTTGCCAGGTAGGTTCATAGTTCATTTCAGAAAACTTAAACATTTTAAATGTCATATACAGCAGATATCAAAAAGATTAAAGGATCAGAATCTATAATATACATCCAGAGTACAAACCTGATAAAGACTCAAACCCAAAATCATGTACAGGAAGCTAGATTAAGCCTTTTTATATAATTAGTATTCTATATGCTCATTAATATCATGAAAAAATATATATATATAATGTATAATAAATTTTGAAAATCTTTATACCTCAAGGAAAGCTTTACAAAGTAAAAAAAACAAATTATTATAAGATTAATGGCAATAGAATAGTCCTTTAATTTCATTTTTTCTCATATCAGGAGACTCTTCTAATATGAGATAAAGATTTTGGATTTTACTTTAATATGCAGGCTTGAATTTATAGAAGGGAAGAGTCACTCTTCATGTCCAAAGCCAGCTCTAATTTTTAAATGACCTGGAACTACAACAAGGACATCTGTATTATTCATCTGTAGAGAACAGCAGAAAGAAACATTTAGGAAAATTTGTTTGGAAATATAATACACCAATAGGCCAATGTATTCTTAATTGAGGCACTTTTTGTATGATTTATCCTTTTTCTTGACATAGATCATTTAGTGGACTTCAGATGAGTTGGCTGGATGCTTTCATTCTCTTCAAAAGATAAAAACAAAACCCTGTCCAACCTTAACTTTGGGGTGGCTCCATTCTGGCAAACTGTATCTGATCAAATAAGAAGCATTTGGTAGTTTTATAAGTTAGTCCAGACTGGTCATGCTTTTTGATGAACTAACATTTCTTGTAATTCAGAGATCTCTCTTATTCAAATCTCATCTTTAATAATTTTGATAGTATCCATAACAATTCTCCTACTTTAAAAAAAATCAAAATCTTTTCCCCAATATAACACATATCCTGGTTTCCAATCTGAGGTCAACACCTCTTTAAAGTTTTAAGGCTGATTAAATTCACTGTTTTTCTTTCTAGTATCCAATATCTCTCCAAAACTATCATTCCTTTAGAAAATGTAAAGTTAATAAAGCATTATGCAATTTTTCTGGGCTCATTTAATACCCCTTTCTGTTTATTGAATATTTCTTTTAGAGTCTGGTTTGATCTTTCTATAACCGCTTGCACTGTAAGGAGTGTGTATTATGTGTGTAATATGCTTTAAATTGTAATAAGCAAAAAATATTGTTTTAGTCTTTGTTCCACTGAGCCTACACCCAGCAAGCCTGCCCTTTTGTCTGTGAAGACCCTGGCCAGCAAATGCCCCTGTTCCTGCACCAGAAGATCCATCCTGAGTGCTTCCCCCGAAGCACCACATTCCATCTGCGGGGTTATAGAATCCCCAAACTCAGCCTGCTTTGGGGATGAGGGACTGGGGTAAAGTGGTGAGTGCATTTGCTGCAGGAGATTCTTTGTTCCACTGAGCCTGTACACAGCAAGCCTGCCTTTTTCTCTGCAAGGTTCCTTGCCAGCAAGTGCCCCTGTTCCTGTACCAGAAGCTTCATCCTGAGGGGTGAGTGCCCAACTGGCTGGCTAGACACCCCAGAAATAGAGCACAGGCAACCCCCAATAACTTAAACTTCCTGGCCATTAAGTGGGGCATCTCCCTGGCTACTGTCTTTCTCTACTTATCCCATCTCAGCTTGCCCCCAAGCACTTCTTTCCATCTGCGGAGTCCTTAGATCCACCACCCCAGCCTACTTCAGGGTGGAAAGGATGTAAGAGACAACTTCAGTGCTGAGGGAACCTAAGAGAGGACAGACAAAGATAAACCTCCAAGAATAGTCAAAGTTCGGTCCAAGCCGCCAAGACTCTCCTAACAGCATTTGAAGGAAGAGATGGGGAGGCGTCAATGCAAGATTTCCTCCAACAATCTGAAAAGCAACAGAACACCAGAACCCAGTAAACATACAACAGGAAGACCTGAAAACCCTAATTCAGAAGAAGTAAAAGAAATAGGCTTTAAACGTAGCATTATGAAGGTATTAGAGACCATTAAGCAGCATTGAAAAACTTTTTTAAGAAATGGATGAGAAGACTAACAAAAAGTTAAAAGAAGCGAATAAATCCCTCAAAGATACCCAAGAAAAAGCAATCAAAAAGGTAATGGAAACAGTTCAAGTCTTGAAAACTGAAATGGAAGCAATTTCACATACCAAGAGATGACAGAATATGGAAAATCTGGGATAAAGAACAGAAACTACAGAGACAAGTATTGCCAACAGAATATAAGAGATTGAAGAAAAAAATCTCAAATGCTGAAGATACTATAGAGAAAATAAAAGCACTGATCAAAGAAAACAGCAAATCCATCAAATTCTTAACACAAAACATCCAGGATATCTGGGACACTATGAAAAAAATCAAACCTAAGAATAAAAGGGGTAGAAGTAGGAGAAGAATTGCAGGTCAAAGGCCCAGAAATATATTCAACAAAATTATAGAAGAAAACTTTCTCAACCTAAAGAAGGATATTCCTATGAAGGTACAAGAAGCATACAGAGCATCAAATAGACTGGATAAAAAAAAATCCCCTCGCCATATAATAATCAAAACACAAAACATACAGAGTAAAGAAAGAAAATTAAGAGTTGTAAAGGAAAGAGGTCAAGTAATATATAAAGGTAAACCTATCAGACTTACACCTGACTTCTCTATGGAAACAATGAAAGCGAGAAGGTCATGGATAGATGTGCTGCAGAAACTAAGAGACCATGGATGCAATCACAGACTACTATATCCAGCAAAGCTTTCTTTCATCATCAATGGAGAAAACAAGATATTCTAGAATAAAAACAAATTTGAAAAATATGTAGCCACAAACCCAGCCTTATAAAAAGTAATAGAAAGAAAATCACAACCCAAAGAATCCAATAACACCCACAATAACTCAGACATTTAACAACCCTCCACCAGCACAACTCAAGGATGGGAAACACACAAACTCTACCACCAAAAAAATAATAATAACAGGAGTTAACAATCACTGGTCATTAATATCACTTAATATCAATGGACTCAATTCAATTATGAAAAGGTACAGTTTAAGAGAATGGATATGAACACAGGATCCAACATTCTGCTGTATACAAGAAACACACCTCAACCACAAAGACAGACATTTATTCAGAGTTGGGAAAAGGTTTTTCAATCAAATGGACCTAAGAAACAAGAGGTTGTGGTAATACTAATATCTAAAAAAATTGACTTAAAACTAAAATAAATCAGAAGAGATGAAGATGGGCACTTTATACTAATAACAGGAACAATTTATCAGGATGAAGTCTCAATCCTGAATATATATGTTACTAATATGAAAGCACCCACATATGGAAAAGAAATATTACTAGAACACAAAGCACACATCAAATCCACCACACTAATAGTAGGAGACTTCAACACTCATCTCTCACCAGTGGACAGGTCAACCAGAGAGAAACCTAACAGAGAAATAAGAGAACTAATGGAGGTAATGAATCAAATGGACTTAACAGACATTTATAGAACATTCCACCCAAATATTAAAGAATATACCTTCTTCTCAGTATCTCATGGAACCTTGTAGAAAATTAATCACATACTTGGTAACAAAACAAACTTCCACAGATTAAAAAAAAAATCATAGTAATCACCTGTGTCTTATTGGATCACCATGGAATAAAGTTAGAATTTAACAACAATGCTACTCCCAGAAAGCCTACAAACTCGTGGAAACTGAACAGTAAACTACTGAACAATCCCTGGGTCAGAGAAGAAGAAAAGAAAGAAATTAAAATCTTCCATGAATTCAACAAAAATAGACACAACATACCCAAACCTATGGGACACTATGAAAGCAGTGCTAATAGCACTAAGTGCCCACATTAAAAAAATGGAGAAAGCTCACATTAAAGACTTAACAGCAGAGCTGGAAGCTCTAGAAAAAAAAAAGAAGCAGACTCACGCAGGAGGAATAGAAAACTGGGAATAATCAAACTGAGAGTTGAAGTCAACAAAATAGAAACAGAGAAAACTATCCAAAATATCGATGAAACAAAGAGCTGGCTCCCTGAGAAAATCAATTAAGATTGACAAACCCCTATCCAAACTAATCAAAAGGCAGAGAGAGAACATGCAAATTAACAAGATCAGAAATGACAAGGGGGTCATAATGACAGACACTGAGGAAGTTCAGAGAATCATTAGGTCTTACTACAAAAGCTTATATGCCACAAAGTTGGAAAATGTAAAAGAAATGGACATTTTTTTAGATAAATACCATATACCAAAATTGAATCAAGACCAGGTGAACAATTTAAATAGACCTATAAGTCGTGAGGAAATAGAAGCTGTCATTAAAAACCTCCCAACCAAAAAAAAAGCACAAGACCAGATTGTTTTAATGCAGAATTTTACCAGAACTTCCAAGAGGAGCTGATACCTGTACTCCTTAAGGTGTTTCACATAGAAGAAATAAAGTAGTCATTGCCAAACTCTTTTTATGAAGCTACAGTTACTCTGATACCAAAACCACACAAAGACTCGACAAAGAAAAAGAATTACAGACCAATCTTGCTCATGAACATTGATGAAAAAATTCTCAATTAAATACTGGCAAACCGAATCAAAGAACACATACTAAAAATTATCCATTATGATCAAGTAGGCTTCATCTCAGAGATGCAGGGCTGTTTCAACATACAAAAATCTATCAATGTAATTCATCATATAAATAAACTGAAAGAAAAAACATATGATCATTTCACTAGATGCTGAAAAAGCATTTGCCAAAATTCAACACCCCTTTATTAAATAGGTGTTTGAGAGATTAGGAATACAAGGACCATATCTAAGCAAAATAAAAGCAATATACAGCAAGCCAACAGGTAATATCCAATTAAATGGAGAGAAACTCATAGTCATTTCACTAAAATCAGGAACAAGTCAAGGCTGTCCACTCTCACCATATCTCTTCAATATAGTGCTTGAAGTTCTAGCAATAGCAGTAAGACAACATAAGGAGATCAAGGGGATTTGAATTGTAAAGGAAGAAGTTATACTTTCATGATTTGCAGATGATATGGTAGCGTATATCAGTGACCCCAAAAACTCTACCAAAGAACTCCTACAGCTTATAAATACCTTCAGCATTGTGGCAGGATACAAGGTCAACTCAAAAAAATAATAGCCCTTTTATACACAAAGGATACAGAAGGTTGCCCTGCTGAGGAGTTCTTCCCAGAGAGGTGAGTGGGTGCTCACCGGGGCAGCCTGCCTGCCCAGGAAGAGAGCACAGCCCCCCCCCCCCAGCTTCTGCAGCAGGGTCTTCGGTGTTCCAAGGGACCCCTCTCCTCCCCCCCACTGCTGCAGGCCCTTTGCCTCCCGGGTCCTGGGAAGACCAGCTAGCCCTGTTGCACTGCTAAGGCGCTCTTCCCAGAGAGCTGAGTGGGTGCTAGCCTGGGCAGCCTGCCTGCCTGTCCGGGAAGGGAGCACAGCCCTTCCCCCCTCAGCTTCTGTGGCAGGGTCTTCTGTGTTCCAAGGGACCCCTCCCCTCCCCCCATTGCTGCGGGCCCTTTGTCTCCTGGGTCCTGGGAAGACCAGCTAGCCCTGTTGCCCTGCTGAGGAGTTCTTCCCAGAGAGGTGAGTGGGTGCTCACCGGGGCAGCCTGCCTGCCCAGGAAGAGAGCACAGCCCCCCCCCAGCTTCTGCAGCAGGGTCTTCGGTGTTCCAAGGGACCCCTCTCCTCCCCCCCACTGCTGCGGACCCTTTGTCTCCTGGGCCCTGGGAAGACCAGCTAGCCCTGTTGCACTGCTGAGGAGTTCTTCCCAGAGAGGGCTGAGGAGCTCTATCCAGAGAGTGCTGTAAAGTCCTACCCAGAGAGTGCTGAGGAGTTCTATCCAGAAAGTGCTGAGGAGTTTCATTCAGAGTGGGGGAGATGGGCAGGTGCCAATGCAAGAATTCCTCCAACAACCTGAAAGGCAACATGACATCGCCAGAATCCAGGGAGCTCGAAACTAGAAGAATTGAACACCCTACTCCAGAAGAAATAGAAGAAATCGACTCTAAGCGCTTCTTTATGAAAATAATAGAGGAACTTAAACAGGAGGTGAAAATCTGCCGTAAAGAAATGGAAGATAAGTATAACAAAAAAATTGAGGAAATGAGTAAAGAAATGGAAGAGAAATATACCAAAAAGTTTGAAGAAATGAGTAAATCCGTAAATGAAATTCTGGGAAACCAAGAAAAAACAATCAAACAGGTAATAGAAACAGTTCAAGATTTGAAAACTGAAATGGAGTCAATTAAGAAATCACAAACCGAGGGCCGGCTGGATATGGAAAATCTGGGTAAATGAACAGAGACTTCAGAAACAAGCTTAACCAATAGAATACAAGAGATAGAAGAAAGAATCTCAGACTCTGAGGACACCATAGAGAAATTAAACACTCTGACCAAAGAAAACAGCAAATCCAACAAATTCTCATCACAAAATATTCAGGAACTGAGGGACACAATAAAGAAACCAAATCTAAGAATAATAGGAGTAGAAGAAGGAGAAGAATTGCATTTCAAAGGTCCAGAAAATATACTCAACAAAATTATAGAAGAAAACTTTCCCATCCTAAAGAACGATATTCCTATGAAGGTTCAAGAAGCATACAGAACACCGAATAGACTGGATCAGAAAAAAACATCCCCTCGTCATATAATGATCAAAACACAAAGCATTCAGACTAAAGAAAGGATATTGAGAGCTGCAAAGGAAAAAGGTCAAGTAACTTATAAAGGTAAACCTATCAGACTTACACCAGACTTCTCGATGGAAACCATGAAAGCCAGAAGGTCCTGGATAGAGGTACTGCAGAAACTAAGAGACAATGGATGCAAGCCCAGACTACTTTACCCAGCCAAGCTATTGTTCACTATCAACGGATAAAACAAAATATTTCAGGATAAAAACAAATTTAAACAATACGTAGCTACTAATCCAGCCTTACAGAGAATACTAGGAGGAAAATCACAACCCAAGGAATCCAACATTCCCAACACTGCCTACATTAACTCAGACATCTAGCGACCCTTCACAAGCACAACTCAAAGAAGGAAAACACATACACTCTACTACCCAAAAAAATGACCGGAGTCATCGATCACTGGTCATTAATATCACTTAATATCAATGGACTCAACTCACCTATAAAGAGGCACAGACTTAGAGATTGGATACGAAAACGGGATCCAACATTCTGCTGTCTACAAGAAACACACCTCAACCACAAAGACAGACACCTACTCAGAGTAAAGGGTTGGGAAAAGGTTTTCCAAGCAAATGGACCTAAGAAACAAGCAGGTGTGGTCATTCTAATATCTAACAAAATCGACTTCAAACTAAAATCAATCAGAAGAGATGGAGATGGAGATTTCATACTCATAACAGGAACAATTCATCAGGAAGAAGTCTCAATCTTGAATATCTATGCCCCTAATATAAAGGCACCCACATATGTAAAAGAAACTCTTCTAGAACTCAAGGCAGTCATCAAACCACACACACTAATAGTAGGAGACTTCAACACTCCTCTCTCACCAATGGACAGGTCAATCAGACAGAAACCTAACAGAGAAATAAGAAATTTATTGGAGGTACTGAATCAAATGGACTTAACAGACATATATAGAACACTCCACCCAAATAGGAAAGAGTATACCTTCTTCTCTGCAGCTCATGGAACCTTCTCGAAAATTGACCACATACTTGGTAACAAAGCAAACTTCCACAGATACAAAAAAATATTAGTAACCACCTGTGTCTTGTCAGATCACCATGGATTAAAATTAGAATTCAACAACAATGGTACCCCCAGGAAGTCAACAAACTCATGGAAGTTGAACAGTCAACTACTAAATCACCCCTGGGTCAAGGAAGAAATAAAGAAAGAAATTAAAGACTTCCTTGAATATAATGAAAACAAAGACACAACGTATTCAAACCTATGGGACGCAATGAAAGCAGTGCTAAGAGGAAAGTTCATAGCACTAAGTGCCCACCTAAAGAAAACAGAGAAAGCACACATTGGAGACTTAACAACACACTTGAAAGCTCTAGAAAAAAAAGAAGCTGATTTTCCCAGGAGGAGTAGAAGACTGGAAATAATCAAACTGAGGGCTGAAATCAACAAAATAGAAACACAGAAAACAATTCAAAGAATCAATGAAGCAAAAAGCTGGTTCTTGGAGAAAATTAACAAGATTGACAAACCCCTATCCAAACTAATCAAACGGCAGAGAGAGAACTTGCAAATTAATAGGATCAGAAATGAAAAGGGGGACATAACCACAGACACAGAGGAAATTCAGAGAATCATTAGATCTTACTACGAAAGTTTATATGCCACAAAGCTGGAAAATGTAGAAGAAATGGACATTTTTTTAGATAAGTACCATATACCAAAGTTGAACCAAGACCAGGTGAACAATCTAAATAGACCTGTTAGTCGTGAAGAACTAGAAGCTGTTATCAAAAATCTCCCTCCCAAAAAAAGCCCAGGACCAGATGGTTTCAATGCAGAATTCTACCAGAACTTCCAGGAAGAGCTAATACCTATACTCCTTAATGTATTCCACAATATAGAAAAAGAAAAGTCACTGCCAAACTCCTTTTATGAAGCTACAGTCACCCTAATACCAAAACCACACAAAGACACAACCAAGAAAGAGAATTACAGGCCAATCTCACTCATGAACATCGATGCGAAAATTCTCAATAAAATACTGGCAAACCGAATCCAAGAACACATTAGAAAAATCATCCATTATGATCAAGTAGGCTTCATCCCAGAGATGCAGGGATGGTTCAACATACGCAAATCTATCAATGTAATCCATCATATAAATAAACTGAAAGAAAAAAACCATATGATCATTTCATTGGATGCTGAAAAAGCGTTTGACAAAATTCAACACCCATTTATGATAAAGGTGTTGGAGAGACTGGGGATACAAGGATCATACCTAAATATAATAAAAGCAATATACAACAAGCCGACAGCTAACATCAAATTGAATGGAGAGAAACTCAAAGCCTTTCCACTAAAATCAGGAACACGACAAGGCTGTCCACTCTCTCCATACCTCTTCAATATAGTGCTTGAAGTTCTAGCAATAACAATAAGACAACATAAGGGGATCAAGGGGATTCGAATTGGAAAGGATGAAGTTAAACTTTTGTTATTTGCTGACGATATGATAGTGTACATAAGCGACCCCAAAAACTCTACCAAAGAACTTCTACAGCTGATAAACACCTTTAGTAATATGGCATTATACAAGATCAACTCCAAAAAATCAGTGGCACTCCTATACACAAAGGATAAAGAAACGGAGAGGGAAATCAGAGAAACATCACCTTTCACGATAGCCACAAACACCATAAAATATCTTGGGGTTTCTCTAACCAAGGATGTCAAAGACCTATTTGACAAGAACTTTAAGCCTTTGAAAAGAGAAATTGAGGAGGATACCAGAAAATGGAAAGACATCCCCTGCTCTTGGATTGGGAGAATCAACATAGTAAAAATGGCAATTCTACCAAAAGCAACCTACAGATTCAATGCAATTCCCATCAAAATCCCATCAAACTTCTTCACAGACCTTGAGAGAACAATAATCAAGTTTATATGGAAAAACAAAAAACCCAGGATAGCCAAAACAATCTTATACAATAAAGGAACTACTGGAGGCATTACTATCCCTGACTTCAAACTCTATTACAGAGCTACAGTATTGAAAACAGCTTGGTATTGGCATAAGAACAGAGAAGTCGACCTATGGAATCGAATAGAAGACCCAGATATTAACCCTCAAACCTATGAACACCTAATTTTTGACAAGGGAGCTAAAGGTATACAATGGAAGAAAGAAAGCATCTTTAACAAATGGTTCTGGCATAACTGGATGTCAACCTGTAGAAGAATGAAAATAGATCCATATCTATCACCATGCACAAAACTCAAGTCCAAATAGATTAAAGACATCAACATCAATCTGTCCACTTTGAACCTGATAGAAGAGAAAGTGGGAAGTAGTCTACAAGATATAGGCACAGGAGGCCACTTCCTAAGTAGGACCCCAGTAGCCCAGACTATAAGAGAAAAAATGAATAAATGGGACCTGCTGAAACTGAGAAGCTTCTGTAAAGCAAAGGACACTGTCAGTAAGACAAAAAGGCTGCCTTCTGACTGGGAGAAGATCTTCACCAACCCCTCATCAGACAAAGGTCTGATCTCCAGAATATACAAAGAACTCAAGAAACTAGACACTAAAACTCTAATTAACCCAATTAAAAAATGGGGGTACTGATCTGAACAGAGAATTCACAACAGATGAACTTCGAATGGCCAGAAGACACTTAAGGTCATGCTCAACCTCCTTAGCGATCAGGGAAATGCAAATCAAAACCACTTTGAGATACCATCGTACACCTGTCAGAATAGCTAAAGTTAAAAACACCAATGATAGCCTATGCTGGAGAGGATGTGGGGTGAGGGGAACACTCATCCATTGTTGGTGGGAATGCAATCTTGTGCAGCCACTGTGGAAATCAGTGTGGCGGTTTCTCAGGAAACTGGGAGTCAACCTCCCTCAGGACCCAGCAATTCCTCTCTTGGGAATATACCCTAGAGATTCCCGAACATACTACAAAAGCGTTTGTTCAACTATGTTCATAGCAGCACTATTTGTAATAACCAGAACCTGGAAACAGCCTAGGTGCCCCTCAATAGAAGAATGGTTTAAAAAGGTGTGGAACATATACACATTACAGTTTTACTCAGCGGTAAAAAATAATGACATCTTGAATTTTGCATGCAAATGGATGGACATAGAAAACGCTTTACTGAGTGAGGTAAGCCAGACCCAAAAAGAGGAACACGGTATGTATTCACTCATAAGTGAATTCTAACCATAATTAAAGGTCTTTGAGCCTATTATTCGTGATCCTAGAGAAGCTAAATAAGAAGACGAACCTGATGAAGATTATTTAGCTATCCGCCAGGAGGTAGTAAATAGTCAAGAGTCCCAGGTAACCTTGGGTGCATGGGGTGGGGGGTTGGGTGGGAGGGTTGTTGGAAGGGGAGAGGGTTAGAGAGAAGGGAGTAGGGGAGGAATGGAGAAAGCTCGGTTGACCGGGATGGGGGGAAGGGAGGAAGGATGAATATGGGATCAGGGAAGAATATATTTCAACTAAGGGAGTCATTTTAGAGTTTACAGGAAACTTGATTATATATGGGATCCCAGGTCCAAGGAGAGATCCCCAGATTGTTCTCTGGACAGAGGAGGGCGTGCCTGAACCGGCCTTGGCCCGTGACCATACTGATGAATATTTTGCTTATCACCATAGATCCCTCATCTGGCGTTGGATGTGATACAGACGGAGGCCCGCGTTGGAACACCGGACTGAGCCCCCCAAGATCCAAATGAGGAGCAGAAGGAGGAAGAAAATGACGAAGGACTGCGAGGGATACTATCACCCACTGATACAAGGGGTCGGATCTAATGAGAGTTTACCAAGGCCAGTTGGACTGTGACTGAACGAGCACGTGATCCAACCAGATTCTCTGAATGTAGCCGGATTCTCTGAATTTGGCTGGCCTGGAGTCTTTCTGAGAAGCCATTGACAATGACACTGGGACTGGTTTCCTCTGCATATACTGGATTTTTGGGATCCAGTCTGTTTGGATGCTCACCTTCCTGGACCTGGAGGGAGGGGGGAGGAACTTGGACTTCCCACAGGGCAGGAGACCCTGACTGCCCTTGGGGACAAAGAGGGAGGAGGAGAGGGAGGGGGGGAGTGGGAGGGCATTGGGAGGAGGGGCGTAAATGGAAACTTTTTATAATTTAATAAAATTACTTTCAAAAAAAAAAACAAAGGATACAGAAGCAGAGAAGGAAATCAGACAAATTTTACCTTTCACAATGGCCAAAAATCACATAAAGTATCTCTATGTAACTCTCACCAAGTAAGTGAAAGATCTATTTGACAAGAATTTTAAGGCTTGGAAGAATGATATTGAAGAGAACACCATAAAATGGAAGGCTCTTCAATGCTCTTAGATAGGTAGGATCAACATAGTAAAAATGACAATTCTACCAAAGGCAATCAATAAATTCAACACAATCCCCATCAAAATCCCAACAAAATTCTTCACAGACCTTGAGACAAGAATAATCAACTTTATTTGGAAAAACAAAAAACTCAGGATAGCCCAAACAATCCTATACAATATAGAAACTTCTGAAGGCATTACTGTCCCTGAATTTAAATTCTATTACAGAGCTACAGTTATGAAAACAGTTTGGTATTGGCATAAAAACAGAGATGTTGACCAATGGTTTCAAATCAAAGACCTGAATAATAATTCACAAACCTATGAACACATGATTTTTGACAAAGGAGCTAAAAGTATACAATGGAAGAAAGTGTCTTCAACAAATAGTGCTGACATAATTGGATGTCAACCTGTAGAAGAATGAAAATAGATCCATATCTATTACTATGCACAAAACTCAAGTTCAAATGGATTAAAGACCTCAATATAAATCTGACCAGACTGAACCTGATAGAAGAGAATGTTTGAAGTAGATTGCAACACATGGGCACAGGAGACCACTTCCAACGTATAACCCCAGGAGCACTGACAATAAGAGCAATATTGAATAAATGGGACCTTTTGAAATTGAGAAGATTTTGTAAAGCAAGAAACACTGTGATTAAGACAAAAGACATCCTACTAAATGGGAGAGCATCTTCCTCAACCTTGCATCAGACAAAGGTCTGTTCTCCAAAATATATAAATAACTCAAGAAACTAGACTTTAATATCTAAACAACCCAATTAAAAAATGGGGTACTGAAATGAACAGAGAATTCTCAACAGCAGAAATTCAAATGGGCAAAAGACACTTAAGGATGTTCGACTTCCTTAGTGATCATGAAAATGGAAATCACAACAACTTTGAGATACCATCCTACACCTGTCAGAATGGCTAAAATAAAAACACCAATTATAGTCTGTGTTGGAGAGGATGTGGACTAAGGGGAACACTCATCCATTGCTGGTGGGAATGCAAACATGTGAAACCACTTTGGATCTCAGTGTGGCAGTTTCTCAGGAAATTGGGAATCAACCTACCTCAGGATCCAGCAATACCACTCTTGGGAATATACCCAAGAGATGCCCAATCACACTACAAAAGCATTTTGTTCTACTATGTTCATAGCAGCATTATTTGTAACAACCAGAACCTGGAAACAACCTAGATACCCCTCAATGGAAGAATGCATAAAGAAAGTGTGGAATATATACACATTAGAGTACTACTCAGCAGTAAAGAGCAATGACATTTTGAATTTTGCATGCAAATGGATGGAAATAGAAAACACTATCCTGAGTAAGATAACCCAGTCCCAAAAAGATGAATATGGTATTTTCTCATCATTAGTGGACTCTCGCCATAAACAAAAGACATTAAGGCTACAGTTCACAAGCCTAGAAGAGCCAAATAACAAGGTGAACCCCTCCCAAAAAAATATAGATAATTCTGGAAATCGGAAGCAAACAAGATTGCTGGGCAAAAGTTGGGAGCATGGGAGTGGGGTGGAGGTGTGTTGGGGGAGGGGAGAGAGGGAGAGAGAAGGGAGAAGGGAAAGACTGGGGAGAGTTTGGGGGAGTGGGATGGTGGAGATGGAGGAAAAGTGGCTATATAGGAGCAGGGAAGAAGATATCTACATTAAGGTAACCATTTTAGGGGTGGCAAGAGTCTTGGCTCTAGAGAAGTCTGAGGTGTCCATGGGGATGTTCCCAACTAGGTCCTTGGACAGCAGAGGGGAGGGTTCCTGAATTGTCTTTGCCCCACTATCACGCTGATGATTATCTCGAATATCACCATATAATCTTCATCCAGTGAGGGATGGAGAAACAGACAGAGACCCTCATCAGAGCAACGGACTGAGCTCCCTAGGTCCAGTTGAAGAGCAGAAGGAGGGAGAAGACGAGCAAGGAAGTCAGGACTGCGGGAGGCTATTCCACCTGCTCTAGAACAGTGTGCCTGTTCTAATGGGAGCTCACCAAATCCTGCTGAACCTGGACTGAATGAGCATGTGATCAAACCAGACTTTCTGAATGAGGCTGACAAAGGGGCCTGATGCCATTGATAAAGGCACTGGGACTTGTTTCTATTCCATGTACTGGCTTTTTGGGACCGTAGTTTATTTGGATGTGAAGCTTCCTGTGCCTGGATGTGGGGGGAAGGGCCTTGAACTTCACACAGGACAGGGTTCCCTGCCCTCTCCTAAGGAGGGAGCTGGAAAGGAAAGGAAGGAGGGGAGGAAGTGTAAAATTTTAAACGGAAAAACAAAAATTTGATTCATTTTGCTAGAGATATATGTTGGAGCATTTTCAGTCTTAATTTTTACAGGTATGCTCATGATGACCATAACTTCTAACAAATGTGTGATTATAGAATAAGCCTTTTCAAAACTCAAAGCAGTTGTTCATTGAAATCCTGAATATGTATCTATGGTATGATACACACTTTTTAATATTACAAATTCAGAAAAACTGAAATACATCCATCTGCCAAATTTCATATTTTTGCAAACCATTTTAGTTTCTTTCTGTCATAGTAGAGATTGGTTATACAAAGAACAAGTAGGACAATTTCTTATAATTTCATTGGTTTCTTTTCAAATCATGAAAAAACCTTTTTACAAACCTTAACTATTGACATTGTGTATTTTTTTCTATAAAATTCTGTGGCTTCTAGCATATTTCATACTAATAGTTGATCAAATTTGTCATTATTTTGTGCTAAATGGCCTAATAGTCATGTATGGGATCTGATATGGTATAGAATGGAGGGGTTTCAGAGATCAGTGTTTCCCATAAAATGTGAGGAAGGTCCCAATTGGTTCTTTTTATAAATTGAAGTCTATTGCTCCTGGAATATCTGTTGTCAATCTCTACCAAAAAGTTACTGCAAGTTTCTTACCAATGTTCATTTTCTGCCAATAAAGAATCAGTTTCAGCATTAGTAAAAGGTATTACCATTTCTAGTGGGTCTCTTCCTATTAATTTACTAAGTCTCAATTTTTTTAGAAACAACTCAGAAACTTTTCACATATAAGTTTTTAACTTTTTACTCAGATTTCATGGTAAAATATCCATTTTAAGATACTACCTTCTCTCGTTACTAAAATCCCTGTAGGGGAATGTATAGAGGGTAAATAAACCAGAATGCAATCAAGCTTTAAACCCAAATGATCCACATATGCATCCTATAATTTTTTTTCCACCAAAGCCAATTCTCTCCCAGCTTCAGCTCATAAATCTCTTGGTCTGTTTAAGTCCTTGCCATCTTATTAGATTTGAAACAAATTACTTAGTTCTTGAGTTGTTACTCAAATAGAGGGTCATAGATACATAATCCCAGGATTTTTGAAAGTCGCTAACAGTCTGCAGTTGATCTCTCTTGATTTGTACATTTTGGGATTGAATTTTTTGTAGACATGTTTTATAGCCTAAGTAAATAATAAAATTTCCTTTTTGTATTTTTCTCAGGATTAGTTTGTAATTTCCAACAGGGCTAAATTCTCTTTACTTCTTCCAATATTTTCTCTAAGGTATCTGCATTTGAATCAACTATTAAATATTGTCCATATATTTGTAAATTTTAAATTGAGGAAAATGATTCCAATGACTGTCATATACAATATTGGCATACAGTAAGGTTGGTTAACATTTCCTGCGGGAGAATCTTTCACTGACATCTTTTAACAGGCTAAGAATTATTAGAAGTAGGCACTGTAAAGGGAAATTTTTCTCTATCATTTCCTTGTAAATGTATAGTGAAGAGTCTTTAAAATCAATAACTACAATACACCATCATTTTAGTGATAGAGAAGGCAGGGGAATTCTGGGCTATAAAGAGTCCATTGGCTGAATCATCTTGTTTACATCTCTTAAATCTGTTGCCATTCTTCATTTTCAAGATTTCTGTTTAATAAGAAATATGGGAGTATCCAAAAGGATGGCTGATTCTTCAATATGCTGAGAATTTACCTGCTTCTGTACCAGTTATTTAAAGGCTTGTAATTTCTCTGATTTTAAAGGTCATTGCTCAACTCATACAGGTTTACCCACTAACCATTTGAAAGGTAAGGCTGTTGGTACCTTTGAAAGGTCAGAAGTTGTTGTCTCTTGTTCTTCTACAACCTGAATGGATGAGTACTGTTCTTTATAATACCTTTAAATATTTAACCAAGAAACATACTTTTCTTATGGCTTATTTCTAAGATTAGAGGAATGCTTATCTGGACTTTCTATGTTTATCAATTCCATTGCTGCAACAAATCACATTTCCATAAATTCATTGCTATGTTAGCCATATTTGGTTTCAATTTTCCACTTTGTCCTTCCTGTTGTATATATTCAATCCAACTCGAGCATTGCTTTTAACTGAGATAAAGTTAAAATCTCTAAAATCTAAATATTTTCTTCCTTAAAAGGTGAATTTGGATGCCAAGATTCTGGTACAACTATTGTTATATCCACACCTGTGTCTTTAAGACCTTCAATGACAATGTCTTCTATTCATATTTTTAATTATAATCTTTGTTCATTTATAGAACTTTGCCAAAATATTTGTTTTAAGGTTTCTTCTGAATTTTTTTAATTAATTTATTTATTTGTTTATAAAAATTTCCACTTCCTCCCCTCCTCCCCATACCCTCCCATTCCCACCACTCCCTCTCCTCCTCTTCCCCACTCCCTCTCCTCCTCCCTCTCCAGTCCTAAGAGCAGTCAAGGTTTCCTGCCCTGTGGGAAGTTCAAGTTCCTCGCCTCTCCCTCCAGGTCTAGGAAGGTGAGGATCCAAACAGACTAGGATCCCAAAAAGCCAGTACATGCAGACAAAACAAGACCTAGTGCCATTGTCAATGACTTCTCAGTCAGCCCTCAAGTCAGCCACACTCAGAGACTCCGGTTTGATCACATGCTCGTTCTGTCCCAGTCCAGCTGGCCTTGGTGATCTCTCATTAGATCAGTCCCCTTGTAACAGAGGGTGAATGCACCCCTCGCGGACCTTATTTCCTTTTTCATGGTCTCCATCCTTCTGCTCCTCATTTGGACCATGGGGACTCAGTCCAGTGCTCCAGTGTGGGTCTCTGTCTCTATCTCCATCTATCGTCAGATGAAGGTTCCCTATGGTCCTGCCTTTCTTGCTCACGTTCTCCCTCCTTCTGCTTCTCATTTGGACCTAGGGAGTTAAGTCCAGTGTTCCAATATGTGTCTCTGTCTCTATCTCCATCCATCGCCAGATGATAGTTCTATGGTGATATGCAAAATATTCATCAGTATGGTTATGGGCCAAGCCCAGTTCAGGCACCCTCTTCTATGCTGACCAGGGAACAATCTGGGGACCTCTCCTTGAGCCTGGGAACCCCTCCAGAATCAAATCTTTTGCAAAGCCTAAAATGGCTCCCTTAGTTGAGATATACACTTCCGTGCTCCCATATCCATCCTTCCCTCCCCCCATCCCATTCCCTCAAGCCATTCCCAATCCTTCCCCTCTCCCATCTCTCTAACCTTCTCCCCTTATTTCCATCCCCCACCCCCAGTGCACCCAAGTTTGCCTGGCAATCTTTTCTACTTCCAATATCAAGGAGGATAACTATATGATTTTCTTCAGGTTCACTCTCTTATTTAGCTTCACTAGGATCACGAATTATAGGCTCAAAGACCTTTAACTATGGCTAGAATCCACTTATGAGTGAGTACAAACCACATTCCTCTCTTTGGGTCTCTGTTACCTCACTCAGTGAAGCGTTTTCTATTTCCATCCATTTGCATGCAAAATTCAAGATGTCATTGTTTTTTACTGCTGAGTAAAACTCTAGTGTGTATATGATCCACACCTTCTTTAACCATTCTTCTATTGAGGGGCACTTAGGTTGTTTCCAGGTTCTGGCTATGACAAATAGTGCTGCTATGAACATAGTTGAATAAATGCTTTTGTAGTATGATAGGGCATCTCTTGGGTATATTCCCAAGAGTGGAATTGCTGGGTCCTGAGGGAGGTTGACTCCCAGTTTCCTGAGAAACCACAACACTGATTTCCACAGTGGCTGCACAAGTTTGCATTCCCACCAACAATGGATGAGTGTTCCCCTCACTCCACATCCCCTCCAGCAAAGGCTATCATTGGTGTTTTTGAGTTTGGCTATTCTGACAGGTATAAGATGGTACCTCAAAATTGTTTTAATTTGCATTTCCCTGATCGCTAAGGAGTTTGAGCATGATCTTAAGTGCCTTTTGACCTTTCGAAGTTCATCTGTT
Source organism: Myodes glareolus (assembly GCF_982192425.1). NCBI lineage: Eukaryota > Metazoa > Chordata > Mammalia > Rodentia > Cricetidae > Myodes > Myodes glareolus. The sequence continues at coordinate 62,396,615 of NC_142045.1, forward strand.
GTGAATTCTCTGTTCAGTTCAGTACCCCATTTTTTAATTGGGTTAATTAGAGTTTTAGTGTCTAGTTTCTTGAGTTCTTTGCATATTTTGGAGATCAGACCTTTGTCTGATGAGGGGTTGGTGAAGATCTTCTTCCAGTCGGAAGGTAATCTTTTTGTCTTACTGACAGTGTCCTTTGCTTTACAGAAGCTTCTCAGTTTCAGGAGGTCCCATTTATTCATTGATTCTCTTATTGTCTGTGCTACTGTGGTTCTACTTACGAAGTGGACTCCTGTGCCTATATCTTGTAGACAACTTCCCACTTTCTCTTCTATCAGGTTCAAAGTGGTCAGATTAATGTTGATGTCTTTAATCCATTTGGACTTGAGTTTTGTACATGGTGATAGATGTGGATCTACTTTAATTCTTCTACAGGTTGACATCCAATTATGCCAGCACCATTTGTTAAAGACGCTTTCCTTCTTCCATTGTATACCTTTAGCTCCCTTGTCGAAAATCAGGTGTTCATAGGTTTGTGATTTAATATCCAGGTCTTCTATTCGATTCCATAGGTCGACTTCTCTGTTTTTATCCCAATACCAAGCTGTTTTCAATACTGTCGCTCTGTAATAGAGTTTGAAGTCAGGCATGATAATGCCTCCAGAAGTTCCTTTATTGTATAAGATTGTTTGGGCTATCCAGGGTTTTTTGTTTTGGCATATAAACTTGATTATTGTTCTGTCAAGGTCTGTGAAGAAGTTTGATGGGATTTTGATGGGGATTGCATTGAATCTATAGATTGCTTTTGGCAGAATTGCCAGTTTTACTATGTTGATTCTCCCAATCCAAGAGCAGTGGAGGTCTTTCCATTTTCTGGTATCCTCCTCAATTTCTTTCTTCAAAGACTTAAAATTCTTGTCAAATAGGTCTTTCACTTCCTTGGTTAGAGTTACCCCAAGATATTTTATGTTATTTGTGGCTATCGTGAAAGGTGATGTTTCTCTGATTTCCCTCTCTGCTCCTTTATTCTTTGTGTATAAGAGGGCAACCAATTTTTTGGAGTTGATCTTGAATCCTGCCACATTACTAAAGGTGTTTATCAGCTGTAGGAGTTCTTTGGTAGAGTTTTTGGGGTCGCTTATGTACACTATCATATCGTCTGCAAATAACGAAAGTTTAACTTCATCCTTTCCAATTCGAATCCCCTTGGTCTCCTTATGTTGTCTTATTGCTATTGCTAGAACTTCAAGCACTATATTGAAGAGGTATGGAGAGAGTGGACAGCCTTGTCGCGTTCCTGATTTTAGTGGAAAGGCTTTGAGTTTCTCTCCATTCAATTTGATGTTAGCTGTCGGCTTGTTGTATATTGCTTTTATTATATTTAGGTATGATCCTTGTATCCCCAGTCTCTCCAACACCTTTATCATAAATGGGTGTTGAATTTTGTCAAACGCTTTTTCAGCGTCCAATGAAATGATCATATGGTTTTTTTCTTTCAGTTTATTTATATGATGGATTACATTGATAGATTTGCGTATGTTGAACCATCCCTGCATCTCTGGGATGAAGCCTACTTGATCATAATGGATGATTTTTCTAATGTGTTCTTGGATTCTGTTTGCCTGTATTTTATTGCGAATTCTCACATCGATGTTCATGAGTGAGATTGGCCTGTAATTCTCTTTCTTGGTTGTGTCTTTGTGTGGTTTTGGTATCAGAGTAACTGTAGCTTCATAAAAGGAGTTTGGAAATGACTCTTCTTTTTCAATATTGTGATATACATTAAGGAGTATAGGTATTAGCTCTTCCCGGAAGTTTTGGTAGAATTCTGCATTGAAACCATCTGGTCTAGGGCTTTTTTTTTTTTTTGGTAGGGAGATTTTTGATAACAGCTTCTAATTCTTCACAACTGACAGGTCTATTTAGATTGTTCACCTGGTCTTGGTTCAACTTTGGTATATGGTACTTATTTAAAAAAATGTCCATTTCTTTTACATTTTCCAATTTTGTGGCATACAGGCTTTTGTAGTAAGATCTAATGATTCTCTGAATTTCCTCTGTGTCTGTGGTTATGTCCCCCTTTTCATTTCTGATCTTGTTAATTTGTGTGTTCTCTCTCTGCCGTTTGATTAGTTTGGATAGGGGTTTGTCAATCTTGTTGATTTTCTTTAAGAACCAGCTTTTTGCTTCATTGATTCTTTGGATTGTTTTCTGTGTTTCTATTTTGTTGATTTCAACCCTTAGTCTGATTATTTCCAGTCTTCTACTCCTCCTTGGTGAATCTGCTTCTTTTTCTCTAGAGCTTTCAAGTGTGTTGTTAAGTCTCCAATGTGAGCTTTCTCTGTTTCTTTGATTGGGCACTTTGTGCTATGAACTTTCCTCTTAGCACTACTTTCATAGTGTACTATAGGTTTGAGGATGTTGTGTCTTCATTTTCATTGAATTCAAGGAAGTCTTTAATTTCTTTCTTTATTTCTTCCTTGACCCAGGGGTGATTTAGTAGTTGACTGTTTAACTTTCATGAGTTTGCTGGCTTCCTGGGGGTAGCATTGTTGTTGAATTCTAACTTTAATCCATGGTGGTCTGACAAGACACAGGGGGTTACTAATATTTTTTGTATCTGTGGAAGTTTGCCTTGTTACCGAGTATGTGGTCAATTTTTGAGAAGGTTCAATGAGCTGCAGAGAAGCAGGTATATTCTTTCCTATTTGGGTGGAATGTTCTATAGATGTCTGTTATGTCCATTTGATTCAATACCTCCAATACATCTTATTTCTCTGTTAGGTTTCTGTCTGATTGACCTGTCTATTGGTGAAAGAGGTGTGTTGACATCTCCTACTATTAGTGTGTGTTGTTTGAAGACTGCCTTGAGTTCTAGAAGTGTTTTTTTTTTTACATAAGTGTGTGCCTTTATCTATTAGGGGCATAGATATTCAGGATTGAGACTTCTTCCTGATGAATTGTTCCTGTTATGAGTATGAAATGTCCATCTCCGTCTCTTCTGATTGATTTTAGTTTGAAGTCAATTTTGTTAGATATTACAATGGCCACACCTGCTTGTTTCTTTGGTCCATTAGCTTGGAAAACCTTTTCCCTACCCTTTACCCTCTGTAGGTGTCTTTCTTTGTGGTTGAGGTGTGTTTCTTGTAAACAGCAGAATGTTGGATCCTGTTTTTGTATCCAGTCTCTAAGTCTGTGCCTTTTTATAGGTGAATTAAGTCCATTGATATTAAGTGATATTAATGACCAGTGGTTGTTGAATCTGGTTATTTTATTTATTTATTTATTTTTGGGTAGTAGAGTGTATGTGCTTCCCTTCTTTGAGTTGTGCTTGTGAAGGGTCGCTAGCTGTCTGTGTTATTGTAGGCAGACCTGGGAATGTTAGATTTCTTGGGTTGTGATTTTCCTTCTATTACTTTCTGTAAGGCTGGATTTGTGGCTACGTACTGTTTAAATTTGTTTTTCTCCTGGAATATTTTGTTTTCTCCATAGATAGTGAACGATAGGTTGGCTGGGTATAGTAGTCTGGGTTTGCATCCATGGTCTCTTAGTTTCTGCAGTACCTCTATCCAGGATCTTCTGGCTTTCATGGTTTCCATAGAGAAGTCTTGTGTTAGTCTGATAGGTTTACCTTTATTAGTTACTTGACCTTTTTCCTTTGCAGCTCTTAATACTCTTTCTTTAATCTGAATGCTTTGTGTTTTGATTATTATATGGTGAGGGGATTTTTTTTTTGATCCAGTCTATTCGCTGTTCTGTATGCTTCTTGAACCTTCATAGGAATATCCTTCCTTAGGTTAGGAAAGTTTTCTTCTATAATTTTGTTGAATATATTTTCTGAACCTTTTATCTGCAATTCTTCTCCTTCTACCCCTATTATTCTTAGATTTGGTGTTTTTTATTTTGTCCCAGATTTCCTGAATGTTTTGTGATGAGAATTTGTTGGATTTGCTGTTTTCTTTGGTCGGAGCATTTATTTTCCCTATGGTGACTTTATTATCTGAGATTCATTCTTCTATCTCTTGTATTCTTTTTGTTATCCTTGTTTCTGGAGTCTCTGCTTGTTTACCTCGATTTTCCATATCTAGCTGTCCCTTGGTTTGTGTTTTCTTCATTGCCTCCATTTTAGCTTTCAATTATTGAACTGTTTCCACTACCTGTTTGATTGTTTTTTCTTGGTTTCCCAGGGTGTCATTTACGGATTTAATCATTTCTTCAAGCATTTTATTATATTTCCCTTCCATTTCTTTACTAATTTCCTCAATCGTTTCTCTTCCAGTTCTTTAAGTGAGTTATTCATATCCTGTTTAAGGGACTCTATTGCTTTCATAATGACACTGTTTTCCACTTCTTCCAGAACAGGGTGTTCAAGTCCTTCTGTAGTAAGATCGCTGGGATCTGGTGTTTTCATGTTGTTTTTCAGATTGTTGGAGGAATTCTTGCCTTGGCATCTGCCCATCTCTTCCTTTAAATGTTCTCTAGTGGATCTTCTGGTACTGGGTCAGGTTCCCCCCTCTGATGAGTGTTTTGCTAGAGGATCAGTGCCCCTTGCTGGCCAGGATTCTTGCTGAGCTGATGGAGGGCCTCCCTTTCCACCACTGGCAGGCAGGCTATTGGAACACAGGCACTCCCTCCTGTCTGGTTGCACTTCCAGCCCAGTCCCAGCCTGCAAGCCAGCTGAGCTGGGTGTTTTTATGACCCCGAGGAGGAAGGGAGGAATAAAGGAAGTGGTTACTGGATGAAAGGTGGGATGGGCTAGGAGGCAAGAGGGCTTAGCCCCTGCAGAGTGGCCAGGGAGTCAAAGAGGACTGGGGATGTCTGAGCTCCTCCTTGTTGAGTTTCTGCCACAGATCAGAGCAAACTCATCCCAATGATGAATCTGCTGCAAGATGATCAGTGCCCTTTGTTGACCAGGATTCTTGTTGGGCTAATGCAGGGCCTATCTTTCCACCACCGGCAGGCAGGCTATTGAAACACAGGCACTCCCCCCTGCCAGGCTGCACTTCCAGCCCAGTACCAGCCTGCAAGCCGCTGGCTGAGCTGGGTGTTTTTATTGCCCCGAGGAAGAAGGGAGGAATAAAGGAAGGGGTTCCTGGATGAAAGGTGGGATGGGCTAGGAGGCAAGAGGGCTTAGCCCCTGCAGAGTGGCCAGGGAGTCAAGGGGAACTGGGGATGTCTGAGCTCCTCCTTGTCAGGCTTCTGCCGTGGGTCAGAGCAAACTCACCCCAATGATTAATCTGCTGCAAGAGCTCTTCTGAAATTTTTATCTTATCTTCTAAAGTTGTTCCATCATCCAGAGCAGAATAGTATTTTTACAACAGGTATCTGTTCATTTACTTGCTCTGGGGAGGTATCTTCCACAGTGACAGGGAATGACTGAACCAAATTTGATATGAGGGTCTGTAATGAACTTGTCTTGTAAAAGCCTAATTACCATTTTGCATTGTGAATTAGCATTTTCAAAAGTTAAATATTCAATTATTATTTGTCTAGCTTCTGAATTGGGTACCATTCTGTTTGGAGCTAAAGTCAATCTTTGTAAAAATCAGTAAAAGTTTCTTTTGGTCTCAGTATAACATTAGTAAATGACTCAGTTCTCTTTCTGACTTCTCCAATTCTGTATCAATCATTCAAATCTGCTGTACAACATAGAGCTAAGATTTGGTCAGCATATATTGATTTTCTTTGTATATCATCATAATTTCCCTCTCCAAGAAGTAGATCTTGCAAGATTTCAATACTTCTAGCCATACTTCATTGTTTAATGGTGCTAGGCTCATCTTTCCACCAGGTCCTCCACTGAAATTCAGAACCAGATTCTAATCCTGCTATAACCAAGTCTCTCCAGTCTTATAGAGCAATACTGATACTAGTTAACAATGAATTTAGCATCTGCCTGACAAAAGGTGAATGCACACCATATGAGGCTATGGCTTCCTTAATCTCTTCAAATCTAATATTCCACAGGAGTGAAGTCCAGTCAGCTCTGCACAACCTTGGGATACCGGTCATATGACAGTTCCTATAAAGTGACTAAACAAATTAAAATTGGTTATTTGAAAACCTTGGACTGTTCCCCTTTACCCTTACAATTGATTTTCCTTTAAATACTTCTGTCTGTATCTGAATATGTCTTTGATCTGTTTTAATAGTTTTTCTAAGTTTGTATCTTGGCAATCATATCAACCAACTTTTTTAGGGATAAAAGAAAAATGACCAAACCAATAATGTTTATAATGTACATTATATAAATTCCATCTAAGTTTATTATGCTCTTATTTAATTGTTTCATTTTTAAACCATCCATTGTTTAATCTCCTCACAGACACCTAACTCCCTCAATTGTAATAGTGTTTTCCATTTTTTAATGTGGGCAAAAGCTCTCTATCCTTTTAAAACCAATTCCATCCTTTAACATTTCCCAATTATGTCTTTCAGTCTGCTAATGATGATGGTGAAGATGATAGTGAAGGTGACAGTGAACTGTGAAGCTGACTGCTGCTGTGTAGAATAGTAAGAAGCCCAAGCAGGTTTTCAAAGTAGCTACCTCAAGGAGGAAATCCAGGGAAAATCCACAATCCATCAAGACAGGGAGCTACTGTCTGAAAAAGCACACGGGGGTCATGGGAAAGAAACACATGTGATGAGTTCTGCCTAGTTAGAGCTGGTCAGTAGTGAGGGGCTAACTCTGGTAGCAGTTGGAGCCCAAGCACATGTGGAATTTGCTGCAGAGAGACTGCAACAAAAAAACAACACTGTCTCAGAGAACTTGGGAGGGAAATGGAAAACCTAGTTGTTGGGGCAGTGACTCTGGCTGCCTGCAGCTCTGCATGTGACAGAGGGTACAAAGTCACAGGCAAGTGGTATTTTTCACGAATTTTCTCCCCAAAAGTTCTATGCCAGATAAAATGTGACCCTAATTGGTCGAACAATAAAAACCTGAAGTCAGTTAAGGGTAAAAGTTGAATGACCAGAGAAGCAAAGGAATAGCCACAGTCACCCCTTACCTCTCCAAGTCTTCAGATTGAAAAGACTGAGATTCTATCTACATCCGGCTTGTCACCTCCTTTCTCCACCCAAATTGTCTCATTATGTCTCCTCTCTATACAGACTGCCAGACCTCTATGTTAACTAGTGGCTAGCTCTGCCCTCTGATCTCTAGGCAAGCTTTATTTGTCAGAACACAAACAAAATATCACAACAGAAAGTCCCCCTTCCTGATTCTTGTTCATTGTAAAGCTATCCAATGAATGAATAATAAGTATTATAGCCACATATGGTATTTGTTTTCAATTTCAATATACGAAAACAAAATATGCAGTAGTAAGAGATTAACCACTGAACTCCACTATTAGCTGAACAGGAGTCAGGACCAGTTAGCCCAAATCTTACATTTCCTGAGTCTCACACCACTTATTCAATTGTAGGTAGAGTGATAGATGGGAAAAGCCTTAGAGCCTTTCGGACAATATGCTAGTGATGAAATAAAAGCATTAGTCAGTCTTTTACAAAGACAAGAGCCATTCTTTTCATACTGTTTTTGAAAATCACACAGTTATAGCATAACCAGGACAACCCTGAGGCTGTCTGATAGGGATGGAAACTTGAAGAGAGATGGATAGAAAAATGACCTAGAAAATTATCAATATTGAGCTGATCTTTCTTATCAGCTCACAGACTTTGTGTATCTAAGAACATGTGCTGAAAGGAACTTGAGTTTAGTGTTTTGTTTAAGAACAATACATGTAAGAATGAATATAGCGAGATCTATTGTTAATCTAAAAGAGGGCAGAGTGGAGACCTTTCCATAATTCAGTTAGGCTTTGAAGCTCCAAAGCCATCATTTGAGAATTTGATAAAGGTCATAGGCAATGATTTACTGTGATCTGAGTTGAAATGGGAAAGGATTCATTATATATTTTTTCAATGTACATAGACTAGGAGGAAATCAACTTTTCAGTCATAACTGAAAATGGAGATTTTCAGCTAAATGTGAAGGTCAGAGGACAGTTTTGTGGAAAGAGATCTCTACTTCCACCATTATGTGGTGGATCAGTTACTTTTCTGTTGCTGTAATAAACTACTTTGATCGTCCCCAAAAGGTGACTTAGGGAATAAAAGGCTTATTTTGGTTTATGACCTCAGAGGGATGGAGTCCTTTATAGTAGGTAAGGTACATCAACAGGTAAGCATCAGGAACAAGAGCAAGAGCTTGCAGCTGGCTGCTATTATTTCATACCCACATAAAAAGAAAAGCAAGAACATGAACTAGGAACATGTTATATAGTCAGAAAGTGCACCCCAATGATTTACTGCCTCTATAGATAATCCTAAAGGTTTCATAACCTCCACAAAGAGCCCTAAGGGAGGACCAATTGTTGAAAAACTTCAGCCTATACAGGCTATTTCTAGGTCAAACCAATACATATGGGTTCTGTGGTTGAACTCTGGTCCTCATGTTTGTCTGGCAAGTGGTATTTTTTGGCTGAACCCTCTCCAGAAGTCAAAGCTTTTAAGTTGGGTGCTAGAGTTCATTTATCTTTATCATTTTCCCCAAAGACAAAGATTTTGAATGAAAGTACACCTGTCAAAAGCTTAGTATTTACTGGTTCTAAAATACACAACTAAGAAAACTTACCTTAACCTTTCTCTCATATTTAGTTGTCAAATTCAATCCACTTCCATAGTAGGAGGGCCCACATCATTGTAGATTATACCATCACTAGGCAGTTAGTCCTCAGGGGTATAAGAAATCTACTATGAAGCCAAAAAGTGAGGGGCAGCAAACTTCAGTCCTCCATGGTTTCTGATTCCAAGTTTTTGTCTTGAGTTCCTGACCTGACTTCTCTCAATGAAGAACCCTGTTTCTGGTCACAGTGTTTTGTGACAGCAACAGAAAGGTAAGTATAGAATCCACTTATGAGTGAGTACATACCATATTCTTCTTTTTGGGTCTGGGTTACCTCACTCAGTAAAGCATTTTCTATTTCCATCCATTTGCATGCAAAATTCAAGATATCATTGTTTTTTAACGCTGAGTAAAACTCTAAAGTGTATATGTTCCACACCTTCTTTAACCATTCTTCTATTGAGGGGCACCTAGGTTGTTTCCAGGTTCTGGCTATGACAAATAGTGCTGCTATGAACATAGTTGAACAAATGCTTTTGTAGTATGTTAGGGCATCTCTTGGGTATGATCCCAAGAGTGGAATTACTGGGTTCTGAGGTAGGTTGACTCCCAGTTTCCTGAGAAACAGCCACACTGATTTCCAAAGTAGTTGCACAAGTTTGCATTTCCACCAACAATGGAGGAGTGTTCCCCTTAGTCCACATCCTCTCCAGCATAGGCTTTCATTGCTGTTTTTGATTTTAGCTATTCTGACACGTGTAAGATGGTATCTCAAAGTTGTTTTGATTTGCTTTTCCATGATCGCTAAGGAGGTTAAGCATGACCTTAAGTATCTTTTGACCATTTGAACTTCTTCTGTTGAGAATTCTCTGTTCAGTTCAATACCCCATTTTCTAATTGGGACATTGAGCCTATAATTTGTGATCCTAGAGAAGCTAAATAAGGTGAACCCAAAGAAAATCATATAGTTATCCTCCTGGATATTGGAAGTAGACAAGATTGCCAGGCAAAACTTGGGTGCACGGGAGTATGGGGGCTGGATGTAAGGGGAGATGGGTAAAGAAAAGGGAGAAGGGGAGGATTTGGGAGAGTTTGGGGGGATGGGATGGGTGGGATGGAGGAAGGGTGGATATGGGAGCAGGGAAGTAAATATCTTAATTAATGGAGCCATTTTAGGGTTTGCAAGAGACTTGACTCTTGACTTGACTCCAAGGTCCAAGGAGAGGTCCCCAAATTGTTCCTTGGACAGCAGAGGAGAGGGTGCCTGTACTGGCCTTGTCCCATAGCCATACTGATGAATATCTTTCATATCACCATAGAACCTTCATTTGGCAATGGATGGAGATAGAGACAGAGACCCATATTGGAGCACTGGAATATCCTCTGAGCATGCAGTCAGCTATGTTGCAACTTGATGCTAAGACACACATATGTAGCAATTATGACTTTTTATTTTAATTCAGGCCCTTTCTAAATTATATTTAAGTGTAAGCTTATTTTTTCCATTTTAAATAGCCTAGGTCAAATTAAAGAACTTTCTTAAGGAGACATTTTTACAAGAAGAATATCTTTCAAAATGTAATTTCCATAGCAATTTAAGCCAATGGTGTAGAGGCGGAACTAACAGCAAAGTAGTGGAATAATTGCTTTATTCTGACAGGCTGTGAGAAAGGCGAACAGCTGCACATGCACGTTCCTAACTTCCACATGCTTCCAAAATGGCATCTTTATTCAGTAAAAATATACTAAACATCCATGAATAGTTACTTTGGACATGAGAACTGTCATTAACAGTTCAGAAAAAAGCCACAGAGCACAGCAATACGCAAGCGTACATATATACATACACTCATACTTACATACATACATATGAACATACATACATACAAACATAATTTATAGTCTCCAAGTCTGAAGTTTCTTGTAACATCAAAGTAGTTTTAAATTACTCAAAGATCACAAGCTTCTTATTTTATTAAAACTTCAAGATGTCACAATAAAATCAGACCATAACCATTCACCAAAATTTGGGTTTTATTTTGTCTTAAATGCTGGAACTCTGACATGGGAAAAACAGTAAACATTTAAAATGTTTCTGGAATGCAGTCTTCTGTACACTCATGTAGGTTTGGGAAAGAAATTCCTTACACAGAAAGAATGAGACAGAAAATACTTCCATGATCATATCCTTAAGACTGGATGAAAAAGCAACAGAAACATGTTGTTTGAAATCAGATACTGTGGGTGGGGAGTCTGCCAAAGATTCAAACGGAATGGAGGAGACCCAGGGGTCTTTCTCCTTTTTTTTGTTTGCTATACCAATAATGACCTCACTTCACAGAATTACCATGGAAACCAGTATAGTCACTGGTATAGCTTCTCCCACAGGACCCCACTATGTGACAACTTTGATAAAAACTTACAATTGGTTATTATCCACAAAGAAACACACTTTGTTTCCATTTTGTCTTCTTTACTAACTAGATGATAGTAACATAGATGATAATAACACAAAATGTATCATGTGATGACTGTTACTTCCATGACCAAAACAAACAAACAAAACCAAAACAACAAAAAAAACTAGTCAACTTTATGGAAAACAGTATTAACCAAATTACAATTTTTGGTTGACTGGACAACCTGTTAAGTGACTCAGTATTTTCTGTATGAGAATAGCCTGAAATTTAAAATCAGAACTAGGTATATGCTAATCTTAAGATCTGCCAGAGATAAACCATCTCCAGACTTTTGAGTCAAATTTGAAACAAGATTTACCAGAATGGAATTTACTCAGGACCACTCCCTGGAATCCCCAGCTGAGTGGCCAGGACATGTCTTATAGAGCATTTTGAAGACACATCCATAAGGCACTATGCTTTCCCATGTGACTTGGCTGCTATTTTCCAAGAACTCCTAGCATTCCAGGAGGTTACCTTGTCCTTGGAGACTTAGGGTCTATAGGTTATCTTTGGGCCTTACTGGATAGTCAGATATACCTGTAATCTGTATGTTAGCCTGCAAACCAGTGTGAAGGAGAAAGATTCTGAGATCAAAGTAAGCGTGTGATACCTAATCAGTTCCAGACCAGACCCACATTAAATGTAATTCAAAGTTAGACAAGAAAAATGATATTAAACACAGTTTTAAATTCATATTGATTGAATAAACATGAGATTTTTGAAAAATAGATTCTAAGAAACGAGATTTCAAGTATAGCTTAAGGGTTAAGAAATGGTTTTGGTGTCAAGATCAGTTGATATATAAGCATGAGGCATGAGGACCTGAGTTTGAAACCCCAGAACCTCCATAAAAATTTAGAGATATCTTTAAATACCTATAACTCACCAGTGGGGTGGGCAGTGCATTCCCACTGCAGGGACAGAACATTCTCTGGGCAGCTAGCCTGGTTAGGCTAGCTTCTGGTTCAGTGGAAGATCCTGTCTCAAGGCAACAAGATAGAAAGCACATTGCAGCTACATGTTCACATGCATGTACTCCTCTCACAGCCCTCACACCAAATAAAGGAAGACATATAGTAGGTGAAATAGCATATTTCTGTGAGGAAGTAAAAAATAGTCAATTGTATAAAACCCTTCCTGACTTTGTAATGCATATAGGACAATATCCGCATCCATCCCTGTTATTTCAGCCTTTCCCTAGTTCTGACCAGCTAACTTTTTCTATCTCCTGTCTCTGAACTGCCTCCTACACCCCTATGGGTGTGTCCATATGTGTGTACATGCCTGCAGAGTTCAGAGGACAACCTGACACCACCACCACTACCACTACCACCACCACCACCATCATCATCATTATTAGAGATTTATTCTTTGCAGTTTGATGTTTGATTACTAGAGATGAAGAGGGTAGAGCACCCATTCTACTGCACTGTTAATTGGTTCTTTCCCATCATGAGAATCTAAATGCTAACTAATTTTTCTATCTTACTTTCTAATAATTGATAATTTTATTTTTAGGCTTTTGTAATAATAATCATTGACCTTTCAGTTTAAGAAGTATTTTGTGAGCTGGATGTGATGGCACATGCCTTTAATCCCAGCATTTGGGAAACTCTCTGAGTTAAAGATCATCCTGGCCTACAAAGCTAAAGTTCTTATACAGAGAAACACTGTCTTGAAAGGCAAAAACCAGAAAATAAAATGAAAGCATTTTGTATAGCATGTACATTAAAAGCCTTGTTAAAGACTTCTCAAATGTAGCTATGACAAACCGTGGTCAAACCGCTGTTGAAAGAACCATCTTAGTGTATTGGAATACAGAACTTGCAACTGCTTAACTGCAGGTTACTCAGTATTGAATACAAAGTAAAGTCACTGTTAACAAAAAAACTGCACATAATGCCCATTTCTAGGTATTAGACAATGTCTGACAAAGGTAAACAAAGATGGTCTATGTTAAAAATCCCATCTTCAAAATATTATACATTTAAGTGAAATGAGAAGTATTGCTTGAGGCTAGGAGGTCTTGGTTATAAGAGTAATTTGTCATGAAAAACAGAGACTAGAGAAAAACTGTAGTTCTTTACCTAGCAATTTGAATGGGAAAACAGTAATCAGTGAGAGTGTGTCAATGTGCCATTGATATTAAGCTATCTTTTTATTTTCATTTTGTTGTACTTATTTTTAATGTTTTTTTAATTCCTTGAAAATTATTCATAAAATGTATTTTATAATATCAATAATCTAGTTCCCACAACTCCTTACAGATATATTCCAAATTCCAATATTAAACTTCTTAAGCAAAAATATCCATTGTTAAATTGCATGATTTCTCCCATGCTTACTATATACCAGGTACCCTTCTATTTACTCTCATGTGTGCTAAATCAGGTGTTATTCCCATTTTAAATATGAGGAAATTGAAAGTAATAGTTAATTTCACATTCACAAAATGGTTCAGACTACATCCTGCCAAGCCTGACAGCTTGAGTTTATCCATGGAACCCACACAATAGAAGGAGAAATGACTTCTTTAAGTTGTTCTTTGACCTCCACATGTACATCACAGCACAACTGCTCATTACATAAATAAATTTTGGAAAGAAATTGTGCTTCCTACCAAATCTGATAACCTGAATCCAATACCAAGATCTTTATGGTAGGAAAGAACTAACTGTACCAGGCTTGTTTCTTTGAGGCTATCAACCAGCTCCCAAATCAAGACATGTGGGCATACTAGTATGTTTTTGGCTAGATCTTTTAATTTAAATTAACATATTTATTTTGCCTCAGTGCTTATTACCTTTCTTACTTCTGTATATATTACTTTCACTGTTTTTTTACGTCTGACTGTCTTTTTTCTGCCTGGCTTCTTGCTCAAAGATGTTCCTCATTCTCTCCTCATCCTTTTTCTCTTGTTCCTCTCTTCCTGTTCTTCCCAAGCCTAGACTTTTCTTTCTATTTATTCTTTTTGCCTGCCAGCCCTGCCCATTCTTTTTCCTGCCTATCTATTGGCCATTCAGCTCTTTATTAAACCAACCAGGTGCCTTAGGCAGGCAAGGTAAAACAATTTTACATAATTTAACAAATGCAACATAAACAAATGTAACACACCTTTACACAGTTAAAGTAATATTCTGCTGTATAAACAAATGTAACACATCTTTGCCTAGTTAAAATAATCTACAACTGACTCATCAAATTGTCCTCAGGCCTCTACATGAGTGCTGTAGTATGACTTTCTGCCTTCAAATAAATAAATTGATATAGATATGGATAATTTGCGTTGGTATGGATTTTGCTTTAGTGATATAAATTTAAGGTCAATTTTGTTATATGTATATGTATTTCTGATCTTGATTAAGATATTATAATTGTGTAATTCATTTAAAAATGTAATATATAATTAGAAAATATAGGTTGTTAATGGATAATCATTGATAATCATCAAGCTTGTAGTCATGTTAGTTAGATATTCTAGATATATAGAGATATATTTCATTTAGATACTCATTCTTCGTATCTTTCAAAGACTACAGAATATGGCATTTAATGTTTTAATAACTTAGGGCTTTTCATGACAATGAGACACATTCTTCTCCTGACAGCACTAACTACTTCAAGAGGAAGATGGCTTTCAAAGAGGCTCTTTATGTAGTTTGATAGTCATTTGGGCAAGAAACTGATCTTGCCTAGACTGATGCATAAACTGGACATGAATAACATGCAGAGAGAGGACTGCTGAACTTGCTTAAAGGTGAGATGATCCTTCGGGGTTCCTGTTTCATGACAAAGTTTGAGAGACATTCTGCAGGATACAAAAGAAAGCGACTGAACTGTCTTTGGAATTTCCTGCTTCATGGAAATGTCTGATGAACACTATGGTCCTATAGGCTGAAAATGGATGCCCCTAATGGTACAGAAAAAAAATCTGGGTGACTGTCCAGGTAGCAAGATGTCTCTGTCATTTCTAGAGTTTTAGAAATTGCTTACAATGTATTTCCTGTTTACTTAGGTAATATTATATCCTTCTGGAGTCTTTAATGGAGTTGAAGAATAGATAGATAGTTATAGCTATAGATTTTCATTGTTATAATAAAAGATAAAAAGATATAAATATTGTAACTGTAATTCTTGCTTGATAACTGTTTTGTTATATGTAATTTTATTATGTTAAAGTTAAAGTCTTTCTTTCTGTTTAAACAGAAAAAGGGGAAATGGTATAGGAGGTCTTTCAGTATTTGTCTTTCTTTCATTGGTTAATCAATAAAGAAACTGCTTAACCTGATAGGGCAGAACATAGATAGGCGGAGAAGACAGAACTCAATTCTTGAAGGGAGAAAGCAGAGACAGAGAGCTGCCATGGAGCCAGCCACTAGGTCAGACATGCTGAGTCTTTTCCGGTAAACCACGACCTAGTTGTGACATACAGATTATTAGAAATGGGTTGAATCAACATGTGAGAGTTAGCCAATAAGAGGCTAGAGCTTATGGGCCAAACAGTAATTTAACTAATATAATTTCTTGTGATTATTTCAGGAGTTAACCTAGCCAGGCATCAAGACTCGGCTCACTCCTCCATACTACAATAAATAAATAAATTATGTAATAATAAAAATTTAATAAAAAGTTCACTTTGTTCCTTAAGTTATATGGTCAGGAAAATGTGGTGATCTTGGTAGAAGGTTCTAATCTTTTTTCTCGAGAAAATGAATGAAGTTTTGTTAGTAGCCCCACTTTCTCACACATGCCTGAAGCACCCAACTTTCTTCCTACTCTGCAGATGCTACTATACAGAAAACAGGCACCTTCCAAGAAATCCATAGTCACAAGAAAATGAAGAGCTACTTGGATATACCAGTAAACTTTGATACCAACAATGAACAGCATGAATGTGAATTCATAATGTGCAGTAGAAAAAAACATTTCCAGGGTTTCTAAAACCTCAATTACAATCTGTCCCTGATGTTTTCACATACAGTTGATGTCAAGCCCGATTCATCACTGCATCATATTACACAATAGGAAAATGGTGACACAAAGACACAAGTAATTATTACACAGAGGTTATCATAAAAATCAATTGTGCTACTCACACATTTGGTCAATTAGTAGAGGCCTATCTAAGCCAGGAGTGGCTAGATGAAGACTTGAGACCAGATCAGTTTTTCATATGTCTCATTCCTATATTCCTTTCTGTAGTGTTTATTTTGAAGAATTTAAGTAAATATGTATTGCTTCCAATAAACATTTCATTTTTTTCATAGTATTACTAAGAATTTTTGCAAGATTTGCATTCTGTGGACATGAATATTTAGCACAAAACCATGTTTTACATAATATCTGCTGGAAATATCATTATTTAGCATGGTACATTTTTAATTGATAGCATAATTTGTAAAGTGAAATCTAAATTTAAAATGCCTTTTTTGCATAATGATAATATCAGCACTCAGGATTATGTTTAAGCAAAGTTGAGATTTTTTAAATCACAAAGAATATATAAATAATAGACAAAATTTTAAAAATATACTTTAAATATTGACACTGTAAAAGTTACCTGATCTATGAATTCCTAACACAACCCTTTAGAAGATCAATGCATACAAGTAATAGAATATCAATGTCAGTTGTAACATTTAAAATTCAACATTCACATTTTATAAATGCAAATTATTTTATTAGCTCTGAATAATGGTAAAGTATTTAGTGACATCACAATGCTAGTAAATAATAATGATTAAATGCCCCAAAATTCCAATTTAAAGTCTAGCTCTTTCTGGGGGCCTAATCATGAAACCAGTTTCGTATTTCATATAAAAGTTGAAACAATTCTTCTACCACCACAATCCATGCTGATCCATGTGTAGTGCATATACAGAAGTGAAAAAACATAGGTCATTCAAGAAAACTCCAATCATATTGATGGTTGTGGTTTTTGGCACATCTGTGTATTAAAATTGTCACTAAACAATTAAAGACTTATTACAAAGTCATCTATAGCCCATTATTGAGAGATATGAGAAGAATGGAAGTAAAACTATCAAACAACGTGAAAGGTGAGGGATCTGTAGTTATGATTCAATGCATAAAAAAAATCACAAATTAGAATACTTTGGTTCAGAACTTGAGTACACATGATAAAGCCAGGGATGGCAAGAGGATTTGTCTGGAACCAGTCTAGACAAACTGGTGAGCTACAAGATCAGTGAGGTTCCCTGTCTCAAAAATAAATTGTAGGAGCTAAAGTGATGATTAGGAGATCTTAATGTTCACATAAAAGTCCTAGGTTCATTTTCCATAATACACAAGACAGCTCACAATCACTTCCAGTTCAATACTCTCTATTGACCTCTGTAGAATCCTATACACAGACAAAAACTTATACACATGACAACAGTAAACAAGAAAATAAATAAGTGAGCAAGTGAAGAAGTAACTCAACATTGACCTCGGACCTCCACATGCAAGTGCACACATGTGTACGTGTAACACACACACACACACAACAGAAAAGTATTGGGCAGTGACTGTAGATCTGTGTTAGAGTGCTTTCCAAGCATGTACAAAACCATGGCTCACTCTCAGTACTGACAGTAAATAGATATGGGTATAGATAGTGATCAGTACCGTTGATTATTAAATATCTCTCTTTTACCTAGCTATCTAGCCATCCATAGACCTAAAAATCTGCACCTCTATGTATTTGTGTATAATTTTAAGTTAATATATATAATTTTATATAATCTATCTTGTCATTTTTCAGAAAGCTGAAGCTACCGCATTGTTCTGAGTGGAGCAGTGGTCATAATGTTCTACGTTCAGTAACTCATTTCTTCCAGACAATCACAATGGGTTATCTCTGTCTTGATATTTCAGAAAGCTGTGTGGTCCATGTTTGCTGATGGGTGGTATGGGACAATGTAGCACAATTAGTAAAAACCCAGAGATGGAAATTGGGGTCAAGTTAAAGATCAGAAAAGCAAAACAGCCACTAGCTCTTACCCCTACCTCAGTCCGAAATGGTGATCCTGCTTCCAGGAATCCCAGAATGAGACAGTGTCTGAGAACTGTCTACTCCTGTCTTATATTCCTTTCTGGTGCTGGGATTAAAGGCATGCACCACCATTGCCCAGTTAAAATGGCTAACTAGTATAGCTACTGGGATAAAAGGTGTGTGTCACCACTGCCTAGTCTGTAAGGCTGATCAGTGCAGTTGTTTTACTCTCTGAAATTCAGGCAAGCTTTATTTATTAAAATACAAATGAAATATCCCTATAGGACAATACAAGTGCAACTAAAACCATAAATACTTGGCATATGCCAAAACATGGATCCCAATGGACTCATTTATAATTACTGTAGGACAAAGTTCAAACTTAATGTTGACATTCAAAAATAAATAATAAAGAACTCAAGATGAAAAAGCAGGATCCTGGCATGCCGATGAGAAGCAGCAATGTAGACTCAGATTGTTTTGCAGAAGACCTTCCAGGCAACAGGTTTGAAGACCAGTCTATAACAGGTGACAGGAAGCCAATCAGCTGATTGTGGAGGCAGATCATGCTGAACAGGTGCTGCTGTGCCCATGTGGTACTCCGGGGAGGCACAGAACAGTTGAGTTAAAAAGGCAGTCCCATTTACTTGAACTACAAGAAAAAAAATGAAAATAAAGGGAAGGTAGAAGTTTAAGAAATATAGGAGTATATGGGACCCTAACCCCAAAACTCATTCTTAGAATTTATCTTCTAAACCACAGAACCAACTGCTACCATGCATTTTAAAGCCTGTCTCCATTTTATCTAATGCTTGTCTGTGTGAGGTTTTTCTTGAACATTAGTTTTACCTAACCACAATCTATAATTTCTTTTAATTTTTATAAATCTCTTTTCTGGGTCCTACCCAATCATAACACCTTGGTGAAATTGGTTGTACATTTCTCATGCTGTTTATGTTGTGAATGGAGTTTCTTTTACTCCAACAAACACTTGACAAACTTAACCAGTAGCTGCTCTGATACTTTCAAATGCTTGAATTCAAATGTTTTTATTTCTAATTCTTGTCTGTTGTAAAATGTCTTGACCACAGTCTTGGCAAATACTTCAGTGGCATATGCCTTCCATCAAAGTTTTTAATTATACTCTGGTTTTCTTAATATGAAAATCAGAGAAATGCAGGAAATGAGAAGACATACAGGTTAAGTCATGCCTTAACATGACTATGTACTATATTAAGTTTGTACACTAGATCAAGAGTGCTGGACTGTGGTCAGCTTGAATGCATAAATAATAAGTTCAGTTACCAGGAATGCACTGATGGTGCATTGGGTGCATTGAGAAACTAAAGCGCTTCCTTCTTTGTATCACTTAGCCAAGATAAAGGTAAGATTTGGATTTTCTCCTTCATTTGTCCTGAATTTTCCCATTTTTGTCTGTTATTTGAGTTGTTTGACCCTGTTCCTGTGTCTGTATCTGTCTCTCTGTGTCTGTCCCTAACAAAGTCCAGATTTTATTGAACAGCAAGGAAAGTAGTACTTGAGGAAAGGATTGAGGAATACTTTACAGAAATCTTTCACTGAGTTTTACAAAGGATTAAGTCACTGATTCCAACTGACCATTAAGTAATATCTGAATGTTGCTTTTGACATTTATGGAGGATATTCATTTTATAAGACCACTTTCAGTCTACCTTGTTATCAGAAAATACAGAAAATAATTATCACAACAAACGTGTGTTACTTTGGGTTAGTGGTATAGAGGGAGAATATATATATATATATATATATATATATATATATATATATATATATATATATTTCAGCTTATATTATAGAAATTGATTACATGGGAAATCCAAGGTAAGTAAAATTTATTGTTACATTGCTCTCTTAAAGGCAAAGTTAAGCAATAGGTCGAGTCCACAGAAGGACAACAATTTTAAGTGACATGAAAGTATATTACTGACTCTGGATTTAAGGTCCAGCAAAAGTTCCAATCTCTCAGAATGTAAGAGATATGCTCATAATATTTTACAACCACATCGAGATACAGAAGTGATTTCTAAAAGAAGTGGGCCATGAAAGTAATGATGACCTTTTTTCTAAATTATTTTAATTAAATTATTTTTCCCTCGACTAAAACAAACTAATTTTGTGACATAGGGTAAATGAGTATAAACTGCATTTCCTTCGTAAATGAAAAGTGACATAAATAAGGCATTTATGTTTTAAAATTTTTTTAATTTTTTCTAACCTATTAAGATACACTTTAAAAAAAAGAGGGGGAAATGGTGCGGGAGAATTGTCTGTAATCTGTCAATCATTTTTAAAATAAATGCTGATTGGCCAGGCATGAGGTATAGGCAAGAAAACCAGACAGGAAGTAGAGATGCAATGAGAACAGGAGAATTCTGGGAGGCAGGAAGCTCCCTCCAACACTCCTGCTCAGACCACCGAAGAAGCAGCATGTGATCTGCCCCACTGAAAAAGGTACTGAATCACATGGCTAAAATAGATAAGAATAATGGGTTAATATAAGCTACAAGAACTAATAAGTAGCCTGACCTAATGGGCCGATCAGCCTTATAACTTATAGAGATCTGTGTGATTTTTTGGGGCGGAACTAACAACTGTGGGGAACTGGGCAGGACAGAAATACAAATGAGCAGGACCCCCCTGTGTTACAGAATAGCGCCCACGTGGATAATTGCATCCACAGAAAGCCTAAGAAAGCTTGGGAAAGACTAGAGTAAAGTATTTGAGTTTTCAGCTGTAGCAGGAAAAAAGCTGCACTGTTTTAAAATGCTGGCTTTCTGGGCAGTCCTGCCAGGGAAAACTCTGACTCTTTCAAGCAGGCCATCCTGACTATTGGAACCACTGTTGCAGCTTGCTTCCTGGCAAGAACCTTAAAATGCCTTAAGAGCTTTTGAGTGTTGTCTTCTCCATATTCCTTAGCAAATTAAAGACCTATGTGTTCAGAAAAAGAGAGATATACAGTAAAGAGAGATCCAAAGAGTAAGAAAACCTCTAAAGAGTTTACAGTGTGTTAAAAATATATGCAGGCTTGAAAAAAATGTTTAAAGCCTTAAAATAAAAAAGAAAGAAAGAGAGTAGTTGGGTGTGGTGATACACACCTTTAATCCCAGCACTGGGGAGGCAGAGACAGATGGATCTCTGGGAGTTCAAGAATAGCCTGGTCTACAAAGAGAGTTCCAAGACAAAGATATGCAGAGAACCTATCTCAAAAAGCCAAAAGTTAAAAGTAAAAATAAAAGAAATAGAGGTTAAAATAAAGTCATGTAAAGATGGAAAATACACAAAGAATCTTGATACTGTTGTGCTCAGATCACAACCCCCAGAAAGAGAGACCACCAGAGAGGCCCAGCAAGGTTTAGTCAGCATATTGCAAACATGTTTGGAACTCATCTCCATCCCTGTTACAACAAGGTAGAGAGGAGTTGTATATCCTTTGTGGGGTAAGCTTTTAAAGGCATAACTACAAAGAGAATCTTTGAAGACGCTTTGGCATGAGTACAAGGACTTTTGATCCCTCACATTCTGTTAAGTAAGCTTTTTTACTTGTTTTTAGAGAGGCCACTGTTCTTGAGTTAGGTCATCTTTATCAACCTGTACCAGGTGGCTGGCTGGGCTGAGCTAAGTGACCTTGTACTCAGAATATCCTGGGTGGGAGAGGGGAAGGTCACTATCTTCCTGGGAAAACATTCTGCTAGAAAATTTCTTCTTGCCCCTTTGAGAATAAGGGGTGAGGGTCCCACAGATACTGTATGCTATTATGCTCTCTTTGAATTGTTTAAATGCTGAGGAAGGAGCAACAGCTGTTAAAAGATATTTGCTTATAAACGGTGCAGAATTAATCCAAGATAGGTATTTTGAAAATACCTTGGCTTCAAAATTGAAGTCAAAAGGTATGTTATTTTGGAAAAGAGATTTTGCTTTTGTTTCCATAGAAAATGAAAGGATCTGGATTCATTCTGAGTTAAGAAAAATCCAGTTTGACCAAGAGAGACCATCTGAGAAATCTTCGGTAGAAACAGATGGCCCAGATGTCTGAGTTCTTCATCCAGAACAGTCTTGAACCTGACTGCTGCCTGAGATGATCTGTAGGGCCCTGTCTTCCCTGTTCCCCGAGGCCAAAACACAGGATGCAAGAATTGTTTACGCTAACCAGCTTAACTTCCCCTGCTCATTCTGCCAGCTGGAGGGAATTAGTTCAAAGCCTTGTTTCTGTCATTGCTATGATAATTTCACCTGCTAAGAAGGTCCTCACAGGTGCCCTAAATCTCCTCCCATCTGTCTGTCAGGGTTCCCATCTCGATACCCCCTTCATGGAGGCTCAGGCCACTGGCACCAAGCGGTCAACACCCCTCTGCGCACTCCCAGGTGGGAGGGGGCTCTCGTCCTCTTGCCTCCAAGTATATAAGCCTACGTGTGCTAAATATAGATTGACATTTACCCTTTGGGCAAATGATCCAATCTCTGTGTGTGTGTGTCTGTTCAACTCCTAGGATATTGATCCAGACTCATGGCCCGGTACAGGAAGTGCACCCTGTACCAGGAGAGTAAGGTTTCACAGAAAAGCGCAGGACAATGATCAAGACTCACAGGATACTTCAGTCAGGACTTGATCATAACTCTAAATTTTCTTGAGGTCCCCATAACATTATCAGCGCCCCAATCAGCCGGAAGTAGCCTGGAATACTACGCCCACATTTCCAAAAAATGGACTATTGCTATTTTCTTTTTTTTTAAAGAGGGTGAAATGGTGCAGGAGAATTGTCTGTATTCTGTCAATCGTGTTTTAAATAAACGCTGATTGACCAGGAGGAGATGTAGGGGGAAAACCAAACAGGAAGTGGAAATGATGCAAGGAGAGCAGGAGAATTCTGGGGAGGAGGAAGTGATTACTCCCACTCCTGCCCAGATCACCGAAGCCACAGGATGTGATCTGCCAGCTGAAAAAGGTACTGAGCCACATGGCTAATATAGATCAGAAAAATGGGTTAATCAAGCTATGAATGTTAGCTAATAAGTAGCCTGACCTAATGGGCCAATCAGCTTTATAACTAATAGAGATCTTTGTGTGATTTTCTTTGGGCTTGCCCACTGTGGGGTACTGGGTGGGACAGAAGTCCCCAACAAACAAACAGCCCCTCATGCTACATACACTAATCAAAACATAAATTTAGCAGACACTAAATATCTTATGAGACTGATATATTTATGAATCACTGGGTTATATTACTGTCAGGGGCAAAATACTTCTCTTCATTCTACCACTTAAACTATGTGAATGGTGAAAGATACTTATTAGAAATGAAAGCTAGAGATGAATTGAGAGTTTGGGACAGCATTTTTCCTATTTAATTAATGGAATACATTTTGTGCTCTAATGATGTTAGTAAGAACAAGAGATGTACATGAAATGATGGTTTGAGTAAGAATAACCTTTTTAGGCTCATATTTGAAAATCTGGTTCCCAGTTGGTTAACTGCTTGGGTAGGATTTGAGATGTGACATTGTTGGAGGAGGAATATCTCTGAGAGTAGACACTGAGGTTTTAAAAGCACTGCTAGGTCCCTCTTGCTTGCTTTCTGCCTTCTCCTTAAGGATTAGGTGTAAGCCTTTACTAATTTACAATGTCATGCCTGCCTGCGTGCCTGGCACCATGCTCCTCACCATGATGATGAAGGAGCTAGCCTCTAAAACTCTAGGTAAGTCCCCAGCTAAATGCTGTCTTTTATAAGTTGCCTTGGTTATGGTGTCTCTTCACACCAATAAAAGAGTACCTGAGATACATGAATACAATACCAAGTAAAGTATGATAAACATTTTTAAAAGCAAGATTCTTAGCAAGCCTATACTTCTTGATTCAATAATTTTCCTATAGACTGTAATCATAAAAAACATTTGGACATATGAACACAGATATACATACAAAGGGACTCACTCAGCTGGTTTTCCCATCTAATGCTACAGGACAATCAACTGTCAGAACAGGAGAGGCAGTTGGAGGAATCCACAATCCTGTTATTCTTAGTCTCCTTTGCTTAAATCCATCATATCCAAGTAATTTATCTGTCTTCAAATTACTACCTTCAAGTTCAAAGGATTAGTTGAAAGCTGAATTGGTTTTGTTAAAGCCAAGCATCTACTTGACAATGAAATCTTCACTGGCAGTTATGTGCAAACTTTTAAAAAATGGTTTCTGAGACAGAATTTCAGCATGTAGCCCTGGCTGTCCTAGAACTCACTATGTAGACCAGGCTGGACATACACTCACTGTAATTCATGTGCCTCTGCCTCTTAAGAGCTGGAACTAAATATGCCACCACTGCTTAGAAACTTTTGCTTTTTTAATAACAATAGTTTACAGATGAAAATGACAAGATAACTCATTTGATATGATCGTTTCTCCAGAATATTTTACCTTGAGAATTATTTAGTTTTCAGAAAAGTAACCTTTAATAAATGAAAATTGTCTAACATACAGATGGAGTTTTTTAGCTTTCTCCATGGGAGTCACTTTTAAAATCAAGATTTGTGAATAGCTCAAAACGCACTAAGTATAGACAAATAACTTTTAACCTTAAAAGATGCTTGACTTAGGCAAAAACAAAAAACAACTGTCCTGTTAAAGAAACTTAGCAACAATATGACTTCTCATGACATTATGCTTACCCATACGTCAGAGTCTTTCTTAGCTACCATCAGAGAAAGTTTCTTCTGCAGCAGATGGGAACAAATAGAGAGACCCATAGCCAGATGTTATGTAGAGAATGAGAGACTGTGGAACACTCAGCCCTATGTGGGATGTCTCCTTCAAATCTTTCCTCTTATGGAACAGGAAACCCCATGGACAAGGAAGAAGAAAGATTGTAAGAACTAGAGGGCATGGAGGACACCAATAATCAAGGCTCTCTACTAAATCAACAAGAGCAAAGCTTACACGAACTCACAGAGAACTGTAATAGCATGCTCAGAATCTGCATCAGGTGCTATCTCTATATATCATGGCTTCTGACTTAGTGTTTTTATGGAAATCTTGAGTGTTCAAATCAGTAGGTCTTTGATTCTTTTGACTTTTCTTGGGCTTCTTTCCTTCTGTTGACTTGTCTTGTTCAACATATTGTTTGATGTGATAGTTTTTGTGTTTCCTATTATACTTACTTTGTTCTATTTTATTATTATCTCTTAGAAGACTGCTCTGTTTTAATGAGATATAGAAAGGGATTGCATACAGCTGAGAGGGGAGGAGAAGAAAGTCTGGGTTGAGTACAGGGAAGGGAAACTGTAATCAGAATGTACCATGCGAGAAAAGAATCTATTTTTAGGAAATGGAAAAAGAAAAGTACTTTGAGTAGGAAATTGAGTCGGAAATATAGTCTTCCAAAGGAAAGAGCATACCAACTTGTTATTTAATTCCAAGTAGTCAGCACTAAAAACATACATAGAAGTCACATTATACAAGCTGAGCAGCTTATATCAGTGTGTGTGCATATATATATATATATATATATATATGTATATATGTGTGTGTCATATTTGCATGTAATAGAAATTAATAAAAAAAAGCCATGAATTTGAAAGAAAGGAAGGAAGAAAGAAAGAAAGAAAGAAAGAAAGAAGGTCTACTATACAGAATGGCTAAGAGGGTGGAAGAGAGAGGGAAAATTGACTTCCAGGATTGTTAAGTTGTTCAGAGACTCACTGATAAGGCGCCATTTACAGTGATGGTTTTCATGCTGCACTTCATTAAGAGTTGAAAAGAACTCTGTGGATTTGCTGTGTAGGCTTAGGAACTATGCTACATAGCAAGAGAAGATGAAACTCAGGGAATAAAAGATCTATAGCAGCTGAGTCTGGGTGGGCTGAGAGGGGAACTCTGTGATGTTCATATGGAATCAACCCCACAAAATGGGGACAGCAAGCTTTCTTTGGGATGAAAGAACCAACTATTTGAGGTTTTAAAGATTATATACATCTTCTTTCCTGTATTTTGTGGTATATTGTGATGTGTCTGCTTTACATCCCTTTAAAATTATAAAAATCTGGACATGGCTGTGTGACTCTATAACTCCAATATTGTACGGTGACAGATATATACATGGCTTCAGGATCAGCCAAGCAGCCTCGTGCAAACAAGCTTCAGATTTAGCAGGACATATGCCACAGGTTATAAAAATAGAGATCAACAGAGGAAAATCTTGAAGTCCTGATTTGGCTTCTGTATATCACATATTGACTTTCACTCATAACACACACACATGAAAGGGTTTCTTAGTAAGATGGTCTTAAATAGGTAGGCTTCCTATTTAAGTTTGGCCCCTGTACTGAATCAAGAGAGACATGGTCCACGTGGGGCCCGATTCTATGACTCAAATATGTGATCCATCTCACAACATTCTTCTCACAAACCTATTCTTTTTAATAATTAGAACACTATAGTTTTCCCTAAATCCCCCCCATTTAAAAACATAAATTTATAGAGAAAATCTTAAAGCTCTAGCTGCCAAGATTTAAATGTATTTTCTCACTTTCTTATTTACTTAATTATTTATTTATTTATAAAAAATTTCCACTTGCTCCTCTCCTCCCAATACCCTCCCATTCCTGCCAATCCCTCTCCTCCTCCCTCTCCAGTCCTAAGAGCAGTCAGGGTTTCCTGCCCTGTGGGAAGTTCAAGGTCCTCCCCCCTCCCTCCAGGTCTAGGAAGGTGAGCATCCAAACAGACTAGGATCTTAAAAAGCCAGTAAATGCAGACAAAACAAGACCCAGTGCCATTGTCAAAGGCTTCTCAGTCAGCCCCCATGTCAGCCACATTCAGAGAATCCGGTTTGATCACATGTTCGTTCAGTTCCAGTCCAGCTGGCCTTGGTGAGCTCTCATTAGATCAATCCCCATGTATCAGTGGGTGAACGCACTCCTCGCGGACCTGACATCATTTTTCATGTTCTTCCTCCTTCTACTCCTCATTTGGACCTTGGGGGCTCAGTTCAGTGCTCCAGTGTAGGTCTCCGTCTCTATCTCTCTCCATCCATCGTCAGTTGAGGGTTCCTCTGATCCTGCCTTCTTTGCTCACGTTCCCCCTCCTTCTGCTTCTCATTTGGACCTAGGGAGTTAAGTCCAGTGTTCCAATATGTGTCTCTGTCTCTAACTCCATCCATCGCCAGATGATGGTTGTATGGTGATACACAAAATATTCATCAGTATGCTTATGGGCCAAGGCCAATTCAGGCACCCTCTCCTCTGCTGCCCAGGGAACAATCTGGGGACCTCTCCTTGGGCCTGGGAACCCCTCCAGAATCAAGTCTCTTGCAAACCCTAAAATGGCTCCCTTAGTTGAGATATGTACTTCCCTGCTCCCATAGCCATCCTTCCTCCCTCCCCCATCCCATTCCACCAAGCTATCCCCAATCCTCCCCCTCTCTCTTCTCTCTAGCCCTCTCCCCTTACTTCTACCCCTCCACCCCCCACCCCCGTGCACTCAAGTTTGCCTGGCAATCTTGTCTACTTCCAATATCCAGGAGGATAAGTTCAGGACCACCTTCTTATTTAGCTTCTCTAGGATCATGAATATTAGGCTCAAAGACCTTTAATTAAGGCTAGAATCCACTTATGAGTGAGTACATACCATATTCTTCTTTTTGGGTCTGGGTTACCTCACTCAGTTAAGCGTTTTCTATTTCCATTCATTTGCATGCAAAATTCAAGATGTCATTGTTTTTACCACTGAGTAAAACTCTAATGTTCCACACCTTCTTTAACCATTCTTCTATTGAGGGGCACCTAGGTTGTTTCCAGGTTCTGGCTATTACAAATAGTGCAGCAATGAACATATTTGAACAAATGCTTTTGTAGTATGATAGGGCATCTCTTGGGTATATTCCCAAGAGTGGAATTGCTGGGTCCTGAGAGAGGTTGACTCCTACTTTCCTGAGAAAGTGCCACACTGATTTCCACAGTGGTTGCACAAGTTTGCATTCCTACAAACAATGGGTGAATGTTCCCCTCACTCCACATCCTCTCCAGCAAAGGCTATCATTGGTGTTTTTGAGTTTGACTATTCTGACAGGTGTAAGATGGTATCTCAAAGTTGTTTTGATTTGCTTTTCCATGATCGCTAAGGAGGTTAAGCATGACCTTAAGTGTCGTTTGGCCATTCGAAGTTCATCTGTTGTGAATTCTCTGTTCAGATCAGTACCCCATTTTTTAATTGGGTTAATTAGAGTTTTAGTGTCTAGTTTCTTGAGTTCTTTGTATATTTTGGAGATCAGACCTTTGTCTGATGAGGGGTTGGTGAAGATCTTCTTCCAGTCGGAAGGTAGTCTTTTTGTCTTACTGACAGTGTCCTTTGCTTTACAGAAGCTTCTCAGTTTCAGGAGGTCCCATTTACTCATTGATTCTCTTATTGTCTGTACTACTGGGGTTCTACTTAGGAAGTGGTCTCCTGTGCCTATGTCTTGTAGACTACTTTCCACTTTCTCTTCTATCAGGTTCAAAGTGGTCAGATTCATGTTGATGTCTTTAATCCATTTGGACTTGAGTTTTGTGCATGTTTGTAGATATGGATCTACTTTCATTCTTCTACAGGTAAGACACCATTTCTTAAAGATGCTTTCCTTCTTCCATTGTATACCTTTAGCTCCCTTGTCGAAAATCATGTGTTCATAGGTTTGTGGGTTAATATCCGGGTCTTCTATTCGATTCCATAGGTCGACTTCTCTGTTCTTATGCCAATACCAAGCTGTTTTCAATACTGTACCTCTGTAATAGAGTTTGAAGTTAGGGATGGTAGTGCCTCGAGAAGTTCCTTTATTGTATCAGATTGTTTTGGCTATTTTGGTTTCTTTGTTTTGCCATATAGACTTGATTATTGTTCTCTCAAGGTCTGTGAAGAAGTTTGATGGGATTTTGATGGGGATTGCATTGAATCTATCAATTGCTTTTGGTAAAATTGCCACTTTTACTATGTTGATTCTCCCAATGCAAGAGCAGTGGAGGTCTTTCCATTTTCTGGTATCCTCCTCAATTTACTTATTCAAAGACTTAAAGTTCTTGTCAAATAGGTCTTTCACTTCCTTGGTTAGAGTTACCCCAAGATATTTTATGCTATTTGTGGCTATCGTGAAAGGTGATGTTTCTCTGATTTCTCTCTCTGCTCCTTTATACTTTGTGTATAGGAGGGCAACCAATTTTTTGGAGTTGATCTTGAATCCTGCCACATTACTAAAGGTTTTTATCAGCTGTAGGAGTTCTTTGGTAGAATTTTTGGGGTCGCTTATGTACACTATCTTATCGTCTGCAAATAACGAAAGTTTAACTTCATCCTTTCCAATTCGAATCCCCTTGATCCCCTTATGTTGTCTTATTGCTATTGCTAGAACTTCAAGCACTATATTGAAGAGGTATGGAGAGAGTAGACAGCCTTGTCGTGTTCCTGATTTTAGTGGAATAGCTTTGAGTTTCTCTCCATTCAATTTGATGTTAGCTGTCGGCTTGCTGTAAATAGCTTTTATTACATTTAGGCATGATCCTTCTATCACCAATTGCTCCAACACCTTTATCATAAAGGAGTGTTGAATTTTGTCACATACTTTTTCAACATCCAAAACTGATAATGCGGTTTTTCTTCTTTCTGTTAATTTATATGATGGATTACATTGATAGATTTGCGCATGTTGAACCAGCCCTGCACTTCTGGGATGAAGCCTACTTGATCATAATGGATAATTTTTCTAATGTGCTCTTGGATTCGGTTTGCCAGTATTTTATTGAGAATTTTCACATCAATGTTTATGAGTAAGATTGGCCTGTAATTCTCTTTTTGGTTGTGTTTTTGTGTGGTTTTGGTATCAGAGTAACTGTAGCTTCATAAAAGGAGTTTGGAAATGACTCTTCTCTTTCAATATTGTGATATACATTAAGGAGTGTAGGTATTAGCTCTTCCTGAAAGTTCTGGTAGAATTCTGCATTGAAACCATCTGGTCCTGGAATTTTTTTGGTAGGGAGATTTTTGATAACAGCTTCTAATTCTTCACGACTAACAGGTCTACTTAGATTGTTCACCTGGTCTTGGTTAAACTTTGGTATATCATACTTATCTAAAAAATGTACATTTCTTTTACATTTTCCAATTTTGTGGCATACAGGCTTTGTAGTAAAATCTCATGATTCTCTGAATTTCCATTGTGTCTGTGGTTATGTCTTCCTTTTCATTTCTGATCTTATTAATTTGCATGTTCTCTCTCTGCCATTTAATAGTTTGGATAGGGGTTTGTCGATCTCGTTGATTTTCTCCAAGAACCTGCTTTTTGTTTCATTGATTCTTTGGATATTTTTCTGTGTTTCTATTTTGTTGATTTCAGCCCTCAGTCTGATTATTTTCAGTCTTCTGCTCCTCCTGGGTGAATCTGCTTCTTTTTTTCTAGATCTTTCAGGTATGCTGTTAAGCTTTCAATGTGTGCTTTCTCCGTTTTCTTTAATTGGGCACTTAGTGCTATGAACTTTCCTCTTAGCACTGCTTTCATAGTGTCCCATAGGTTTGAGTATGTTGTGTCATTATTTTCATTGAATTCAAGAAAGACTTTAATTTCTTTCTTTATTTCTTCCTTGACCCAGGGGTGATTTAGTAGTTGACTGTTCAGTTTTCATGAGTTTTTTGGCTTCCTGGGGGTAGCATTGTTGTTGAATTCTAACTTTAATTCATGGTGGTCTGACAAGACACAGGTGGTTACTAATATTTTTTTATCTATGGAAGTTTGCTTTGTTTCCGAGTATGTGGTCAATTTTTGAGAAGGTTCCATGAGCTGCAGAGAAGAAGGTATATTCTTTCCTATTTGGGTGGAATGTTCTATAGATGTCTGTTAAGTCCATTTGGTTCAATACCTCCAATAATTCTCTTATTTCTCTGTTAGGTTTCTGTCTGATTGACCTGTCCATTGGTGAGAGAGGTGTGTTGAAGTCTCCTACTATTAATGTGTGTGGTTTGATGACTGCCTTGAGTTCTAGAAGTGTTTCATTTACATAAGTGGGTGCCTTTATATTAGGGGCATAGATATTCATGATTGAGACTTCCTCCTGATGAATTGTTCCTGTTTTGAGTATGAAATGTCCATCTCCATCTCTTCTGATTGATTTTAGTTTGAAGTCAATGTTGCTAGAAATTAGAATGACCACACCCGCTTGTTTCTTAGGACCGTTTGCTCGTAAAACCTTTTCCCAACCCTTTACTCTGAGCAGGTGTCTGTCTTTGTGGTTGAAGTGTGTTTCTTGTAAACAGCAGAATGTTGGATCCTGTTTTCGTAACCAATCTCTTAGTCTGTGCCTTTTTATAGGTGAATTGACTCCATTGTTATTAAGTGATAATGATGACCAGTGGTTGTTGACTCTGGTTTTTTTCTTTTTTCTTTTTTCTTTTTTTTGGTGGGGGTAGTAGAGTGTGTTTGTTTCCCTTCTTTGAGTTTTGATTGTGGAGGGTCGCTAGATGTCTGAGTTATTGGAGGCAGTATTGGCATTGTTGGATTCCTTGGGTTGTGATATTCCTTCTAATACTTTCTATAAGGCTGAATTTGTGGCTACGTATTGTTTAAATTTGTTTTTATCCTGAAATATTTTGTTTTCACTATTGACAGTGAATGATAGCTTGGCTGGCTATAGTAGTCTGGGCTTGCATCCATGGTCTCTTAGTTTCTGCAGTGCCTCTATCCAGGACCTTCTGGCTTTCATGGTTTCCATAGAGAAGTCCGGTGTAAGTCTGATAGGTTTACCTGTATAAGTTACTTGACCTTTTTCCTTTAACATCTCTTAATAGTCTTTCTTTAATCTGAATGTTTTGTGTTTTGATTATTATATGGCGAGGGAATTTTTTTTTTTTGATCCAGTCTATTCGATGTTCTGTATACTTCTTGAACCTTCATAGGGATATCGTTCTTTAGGTTGGGGAGGTTTTCTTTTTTTATATATTTTTTTAACGTTTTACTGAACTTTATTTTATGTACATTGGTGTGAAGGTGTTAGATCCCCTGCAACTGGCTCTTCAGATAGTTGTGATCTGCCATGTGCTGGGAATTGAACCCGGGTCCTCTGTAAAAGCAGTCAGTGCTCTTAACCACTGAGCCATCTCTCCAGTCCCGGAAGTTTTCTTCAATAATTTTTTGAATATATTTTCTGGGCCTTTGATCTGCAATTCTTTTCCTTCTTCTATCCCTATTATTCTTAGATTTGGGTTTTTATTGTGTCCCACATTTCCTGAATGTTTTGTGATGAGAATTTAGTGGATTTGCTCTTTTCTTTGGTCAGAGCGTTTATTTTCTCTATGGTGTCTTCAGAGTCTGAGATTCGTTCTTCTATCTCTTGTATTCTATTGGTTATGCTTGTTTCTGAAGTCTCTGTTCATTTACCTAGATTTTCCATATCCAGCTGTCCCTTGATTTGTGTTTTCTTCATTGCCTCCATTTCAATTTTCAAATCTTGAACTGTTTCCATTACCTGTTTGATTGTTTTTTCTTGGTTTCCCAGGGTTTCATTTATGGATTTACTCATTTTTTCAGACTTTTTGTTATATGTCTCTTCCATTTCTTTACTCATTTCTTCAATCTTTTTGCTATACTTCTCTTCCATTTCTTTACAGCAGATTTTCACCTCCTGTTTAAGTTCCTCTATTATTTTCATAAAGTTCCACTTAAGGACGATTTCTTCTATTTCTTCTGGAGTAGGGTGTTTAATTTTTCTAGCTTCATGATCCCTGGATTCTGGTGATGTTATGGTGCCTTTCAGGTTGTTGGAGGAATTCTTGCATTGGCGCCTGCCCATCTCTTCCTCTCTGGATGGGACTCCTCAGCACTCTCTGGACAGAACTACTCAGCACTCTGAATAGAACTCCTCAGCACTGAAATAGGGAGAGCTGTTATTCCAAGGACACAGGAGACAAAAGGGCAACAGTGGGGGCAGGGAAGATTCCAGTAGAACACCAAAGATCCTGCCACAGAAACTGGGAGGGGGGGATTGTGCTCTCTTCCAGGAAAGTCCGCCCCGGCTAGTACACACTCACCTCTGGATAGTATTCTCTCACTTTTTAAATGCATCTTTCCCATTTCTGACTCTTCTCCCGAACAATGTTCCAAGTGGGTCCTAAGTGCAATGTTAGGACTGCAAAGATAGATGAAAGATTAAAAGCACAAATTATTTTCCCAGGGGATCTGAGTTTGGGTGCTAGCAACTGTACTTCCAGCTCCAAGGGATCTGTTAACATCTTCTGACCCACTCAGGTATGTACAGTCATGTGCCACATGTAGTTAAACATAACCAAAAATATTTTTTCTTCTTCTTCTTTTTCTTCTTCTTCTTCTTCTTCTTCTTCTTCTTCTTCTTCTTCTTCTTCTTCTTATTATTATTATTATTATTATTATTATTATTACAAATTTTCACCTCTTCCCATTTTCCTTTCCCTCCCCCCATTCCGCCTCTCCCTCCTTCTCCAGTCCAAAGAGCAGTCATGGTTCCATGCCCTGTGGGAAGTCCAAGGTCCTCCCCCCTCCATCCAGGTCTAGGAAAGTGAGGATCCAAATAGACTAGGTTCCCACAAAGCCAGTACATGGAGTAGAATCAGAACCCAGTGCCATTGTCCTTGGCTTCTCAGTCAGCCCTCCATGTCAGCCACGTTCAGAGAGACCAGTTTGATCATATGTTCCATCAGTCAAAGTCCAGCTGGCCTTAGTGAGTTCCCATTAGATCAGCCCTTCCGGCAAGAGACTGGACTCTAGAGTGGTTCCCAGGTGTCCAAGGAGATGTCCCCAGCTTGTTTCTTAAGCAACTGAGGAGATGGCGCCAGAACTGGCCCTACACTATAGCCATTCTGATGAATATCTTGCATATCATCATAGAACCTTCATCTGGTGATAGACGGAGATTAAGACAGAGACCCACATTGGAGCCCTGGACTGAGCTCCCAAGGCCCAAATGGGGAGAAGAAGGAGGGAGAACATGAACAAGGAAGTCAGGGCCGTGAGGGATACGCCCACCCACTGTGATGGTGGGGCTGATCTAATGGAAAAATATTTTTTAAAAAGTAGCCCACACCTTACTAAAGTTAAAGCAAGTTGTTCACAATTATATGCAGTCTGAGCAACTGTCTCTAGCTGTCACTGAACTGGGAGCACATTCCTCTCCTTCAGTCCTAAACCTCTACAGGGTTGTTTTCTTTGTGTTCTATTCACCTCTGCTGTCTCTGCTCCTAGTAATTTCTGTCTTGGTTTTCTTATATCATTTATTTTACCTTCTTCTTTGGACCTCGCTGTGTACAATAGTCTTTACCTTGTTACTTGTAATTTAAATAAACACTGATTGGCCAGTAACCAGGAAGGGAGTATAGGTAGGACAACCAGGCAGGAAATAGAAGCAGGGCAACAAGAATTCTGGGAAGAAGGAAATTTCAGTCTACACTCATCACCAAGCCACAGAAGAAGCCACACATAGAGCATGCAAAATGTGATGGCCTCACCAAAAAAGGTATCAAGCCACATGACTAACACAGACAAGAATTATGGGCTAATGTAAGTTATAAGAATTAGTTAATAAGGAGGCTGAGCTAAGGAACCAATCAATTTATAATTAATGTAGACCTTTGTGCGATTCTTTGAGACTTAACAGCTGCAGGACCAGGTAGGACAGAAACTTCAGGCAACAGAATGGTGCCCAATATGGGGCAACTGCATCCACATAAAGCCTGAGAAAACTTGGGAAGTAATTCTAGTGTACAGCATAACAATATTAAACATGGCTTCTTGGTAGCAGCAGTTTCTTGGGTGTGTTCTGCTAGAGGCAAGCACATCTCATTTAAGATAGGCTTCCTGACTGATCTTTAGCTGCAAAAACCTTGCAGCTAATTTAAGAGGACCCATCAGAAGACACTTAAATGGTGTTTATGAATAGCTGAAAGTATTATTCTTGGTGGTGACAAGGACCTTGAAACTCCATAGAGTTATGGTAATAAACATGGGTCCACTTGGTACCTCTGTCTTGAGGCTATACTCTCAGAAAGCTTAAGAAATTGGCTGGATCCAGCTGTCAAAGTCCCAGCTTTAATTCTGGCCATAACACTTAGCAAAATTAAAGATTCATGTGGTCAGAAAAAGAGAAATATATAGTAAAGATAGATTCAAAGATGAAGAAAACTTCTAAATAGTTTACCGTGTATTTAAAAATATATGTAGTCTTGGTAGGGAGAGGGATAAAGTTCTTAAAAGAAAAAGAAAAGAAAAGAAAAACAGAGAAGTTGGATGTGGGGCACACATCTTTAACCCAATACTTGGGAGGCTGAGACAGATGGATTTCTGTGAGTTCACAGTGTTGTGGCACACACCTCTAATCTCAATGCTTGGAAGGCAGAGGCAGTCATATATCTGTGAATTCAAGGGCAACCTGGTCTACAGAATAAATTCCAGGACAGCCAAAGATATACGGAGAAATCCTGTCTCAAAAATCCAAAAATTAAATATAAAAATAAAAGAAATGAAGGTTAATATAAAGCCATGTAAAGATAAAAATACACAGAGTCTGGATACTGTATGCTACTGTGTTGTCTTTAAATTGTTTGATGACTGAGGAAGAAGTAAAAGTTGCAAAAAGACATTTGATTATAAATACTGCTGGATTAATCCAATAGATAGATAGATAGATAGATAGATAGATAGATAGATAGATAGATAGATAGATAGAAAATGCTTTAACTTTGAAATTTAAGTAAAAAGGTATCTTACTTTGGAGAAGAGGTTTTACTTTTATTCCCATAAGAAATGAGGGACTGTGCATTCATTCTGCATTAAGAAAATTTAAGTTTGACCAAGGAAGACCCCCTAGAAATCTCTGATAGGAGGAATGCCCCAAATGTCTGAGTTCTACATCCAGAACTGTTCAAAAACTGCTGCCTGAGATGATCAAGCCTCAGGACTTGATCATATTTCTGAATTTCTTTAGGCCCCTATAAGGTTAACAGAGCCCCCTGATCATCAGGAAGTAGCCTGGAGAACTACACACACATCCCTAAAAAATAGATTATGAATGTATGTCTTTGTTTAGAATGATGGTTACAAGTCGTTGTGGATAATGGTCAGCAGAAGAACTAAACAAAGGAGATTTGATTCAGAGTTCTTGGTTTTTATTTTTTCTTTAAAGACAGAAGTGAGGTGGGACAATGGTCTGTACCCTATCATTTGTATTTTAAGTAAGCACTTAAAATTGATTTGGTCAGTAGCCAGGCAGGAAGTATAGGCAGGACAACCAGTCAGGAAATAGAAGCAGGGCAACAAGAATTCTGGAAAGAGAGAAGTTTCATTCTGCAGTCGTCACCCAGCCACAGAGAAAGCCAAACACAGAACAAGCAAGATGTGACTGCCTCGCCGAGAAAGTTACCAAGCCACATGGCTAATACAGACAAGAATTATGGGCTAATATAAGTTATAAGAATTAGTTAATAAAAAGCCTGAGCTAATGACCCAGTTTGTAATTAACGTAGACCTTTGTGTGATTCTTTGTGACTTAATGGCTGCAGAGCAGGGTGGGACAGAAACTTCAGGCAACAGAGCCTGACACCGAAGAACACCTAATTAATAGAATGTAAATTTTGAGTGGTAGAAATAAACGAGGAATTTAGGGCCTGCTAAGCCAAGAAGAGGCAACATGGAAACTGCCTGGTGCTGTCAGATATTCTGATCATGCCAGTGAGGGGTAACCACAGAATGCTGCCTGAGGGTCTAACAACAGGCACTATCAGAGGTACTGCTTATACCTAGCCAATGAGGGGTAACCATGCAATATCAATGGATTGGAATGCCTGGGCACTGGAGGGTCTTTACATTTTTCTCACTGTTAAGTGAGTGTGGCCTATCCTTTTCACCAGACTCCCAGCATCTGTATTCATTTACATTGTGTCTTCTTACTTGCTCCCCTGAGGAAGATTTTAGCAACATCTGGTACCCAGTACAATGACTTCTAACATAGGTTTTTAATTCACGTGTTCAGATTCCTTTTTTTCATTGTGACTATAATTTTTGGATTCTTCCCTGAAAAACTTTGAGTCATCTCCCTCTGTTTACTCAGAGTGTTGGACAGTATTTTTGGTAAAAAGGACTCTTGGTCCCTTTAGCAGGTAAATGTTGGAACCCACATCCTTATCTTATTTTGTGAGGTCTGTCATGTTTGTATGCCCATCTGGTTAGGAAGGCACATTTTTTTTTATGCTTCAGCTCACCTACTATCTCCATATAAGGACTGACTTGCCTACCAAGAGGCAGAATGGCAGAATGAAGGCTTGGCTCCTGAGTGCCATCCCTCACCTGGAGACACCATGTGGGCATATGATTGTGTCTTAAAGAACCACAGAAGTTCCTCACTAATCACAAGACATGAAGGCCCAATACAATTTCCCACCCCTGTTGAATATCGTCTCCCTCTACAAAATGGAGAACCTCTCTGCCTCCACCCTTCCATATCTGATCATTCCTTGACATCTGATGAAAAGAAGGCAGACAGCTTAAACCTATGAGACATGCTACATAGAGTGCAGCTGCAGTTAAAATCACATGTGTAGCTTCTCTGTCAGCATCACTCCTTCCAAGGAAAGCTACACCTCTGCTGCAGTACTCCCAGAGTGAAATTCCCCAAGTTCCACCTGCCCCCAAGACAGAAATACTCCTAGACACTTCAGTGCCCCTGCCTCAGGCTTCAAAGATCAGCGGAAGCATTCCCAGTCAAACTGGAAAAAAATGCCATTAACCAGCCCTAGATTCCCACTCCCATAGCTGAACTCTCCCTTACCTGGAAGGTGGCAAATGAGTTGGGTCCAGATTTACCTTACTTTAAACAGGTCTTCACTCAATGGGCAATGCAACTCCAGAATTTCTTTGATTAGTATAGTCTGCTCAAAGCTGAGCTGGAGTCAACAGCCTTTATTAGCTGGAAATCAGTTTACAATGATCAAGGAGAAGCTCAAGCATGAGCAAACCTTCTAATTAATGTTCCAGTGACCCTTGACATGCTCACTTGCTGAGGTAACTTTGTCCATTTCATCCAGATTGGCCATCAAGTCTACCGTCAACTTGGCCTTCAAGGTTCTTACAGCATGCACCATGCAGAACAATTCACCTTACTTCCACCATCTTATTCAACAGCCAGGGGAACTTTTTACGCACTTGTCAATGAGGCAGTGGAGTGGAGAATAGACCCAGAACCCACTAGAGAAATAGTAATGAAACAATTGGTTTGGGAAGGTCTTAATGTCCCCACCTACACTACGGTTGCAACAGTCTGCAATGAGTACATTCACAAGTAGGCATTGGCCACAAGAAATCTTGATCCCAGTAACAGTCCTATCACTGACTTTACCAATTTCCTGCATGTCCTGCTTGCAGACAGGCAACACACTGATGATACTTCCAAGGGCCCCTAAGTAGATAGATGTTGCTGAAGATGCAGTAAAAACTGGCCATCTGCAGCATGTCTTCCCCAGAAAAAAACCCAGGAGACAATGCCCCAGATGCAGTAAGGTATTTAATTGGGAAAAAGAGTGCAGATCACAATCTGCTAAAACACCTGCCCCTTTAAACTCCAGGCAGGGTCTTCCTCAGCCCCTCCAGTAAGAGGAGGTTCTGGTAATCCAAAAATCTATTAGATAATGCTCATTTTTCTAGATTCCCCAATGCTGATGAACAAAGAGTTAGAAGCTTAGCTGACATGGGTGTAAATATCACTATATTAACAGAAATGGAGGCACTCTGCTTCCTGCATTGGAAATTTAGATCTGGGCATTTTGTTAGTGGAGTAGGAGGCCAACAAGATTTAAAACTTGCCACCTGTTCAGTCCACTGGAAAGACCTTGATAGCAACAAGGTAGCCATTTACTCTATCATTTCCAAGGTACCTAGAAACCTCTGGGGCAGAGACATTCTGGAGGATATTGGTGCTGTCCTAACTACTGATGATAGAGTTTTCTTTGATAACATTCAGGTCCATGAAAACATAGGTTTAGCAAATTTTAATCCGATGAAGTAGTTGCACGCCCAATTCTAGGGGCCACTGTCCCTCTGAAATCCACCATGACGGTGCTCCTAGTCCAATTTCACTGACATAGCACTTGAATCAAGACATCAGGGTGAAACAGAAAAGTGGCCTATTTTTGAACCAAAGGAGCCAATCCTAAAAGAATTAGTTGTAGAACAGCTAAAGATCAGGTACACAGAACCAGCTACAAGTAAACATAATAACCCCATATTTCATATTTCCAGGAGATTGGGATGCTACCACCTCTGACAGGATCTCCATGCAGTTAATGACCAAATGAAAAAAAATGGGGTCCACACAACAACCAGGCCTCCCCACCCTAGTGCTATTCCTCCATCTTATTACATTTTAGTCTTAGATATTAAGGATTGTTGTTTTGTTTTTTCAGATTCTCCTAGCATTACAGGATAGCCTCAAAATCTGCCAGTTATATGTTTCTCAGACCTTAGTGCATATATCCAAGGATGTCCTCTTAATCCATTACACGGATGAGCTCCTTCTGGCACATTCAGATGCAGTCTATCTGCAAAGTACTGCCAAAAAGTATTAAAAGATTGTGTGTCATTGCATCTGATGGTGGTACTAGATAAGGTTCAAAAGGTATCCCCCTTTGCCTTTTTAGACTTTTTCATTGCTAAGCAGGTTTCCCCCTTTCCTTTAAATTAGAACTGAAGGAATTTTACTCATTCTCAGAATTACATCAATTTGATGGCATGGTCAATTGGCTTAATACCTTTCTGTCCATTCCTGATCAAGAGATGAGAAATCTCTCTTCATTGTTGGACTACCCTAGCTGCTTGTCCTTGATGGACATGAGGCTCATGAGTTTAGAGATCTACTACACAAAGTTGTGGCCATTCAAGCTATCTCCAGGCTACAATGACATAAGCCTAAGAAGCCCTTGTTTCACAATGATTCTCTGGATAAGCAGGAGGTTTGGGGGAAATTAGGTCAATTTGGGCCCCAATTTTGGATACATCAAGCACATTATGATCTGTGAAAAGTCATCTCTTTTACCAGTCCTTCCAACTTGACCTTAAAGTATGAGTGTTGGTATGGAGAGCATATGAATGAGGACCAGATAAACTTGTCTTCCCCTTTTCTTTAAAGAATACCCAGTCCCTCTGGGCAGACTATTTCATTCCAGGAAATAATTGCAGGATTCACAGGAACTACTGATAAACACCTGCCAAAACCATAAGATCTTAGCAGGGCTCCCTACATTTCCAATCAAGATACAGCTCTACACAGTCTCCTACTTCACTCTCATACTTCCCGCCCCCCAGAACTTTTGATATTCTAATAAAAACAAATATGGTATTCTTATCCAGTGCTTTGGATCCAAAGGTGTTACATATGTTAGCCTCAACCCTGGTTCTATTCAACTGGGTGAGTTATTGACCTTCCTCAGTGTTCTAGTGGAGCGTCAGATTGAGTGCATTAATAATTTTTTCTGACACCCAGCATCCTGTACAGGCAGTTCATGTGCTAGCCTTTTATTAAGTCAAAGACACACTGATCCCTATTTCTGTGCACTATGCTGCTCATACAAGATGTCTTAAATCAGGGAACTGATAAACCATTGTGGAAAGAAAGAGCAGAGCTCTTAAAAAGCCATTGGCAAGGACTTTCTTCCCAGTGATTAGGAGAGATCCTCATCTGGCCTTCACAGAGTTCCTTTCCCATATGAACTTTCTCAGCTTTGATGAAAACAGACTCAGCCCAGCTGACAACTCTGTCAAGGAACACACCCCTGATGCTGGTTAGAGAGAGAGATACTATCTCTCTCTAATGGCAGCCTCCATCCCCGCATGCTAACCCATGGGAGAAAGTATGCTTGTGTTTTTCCTGAGACCACCACAATATCAATACAGGTCAGCGAGGTCCCTGGATAGCAAGGGGCACTGATCCTGTAGCAGAAGATCCATCAGAGGGGTGAATGTGCTTCTGACCCATGGCAGACGCCCGGCAGCGGATCACAGACATTCCCCGACCCCCTTAACTCCCTGGTCATTCTGCAGGGGCTACTCCACCCTACTATGCCCTCTCTCCTCTTATCCCATCCCAGCTTACACCCAGGAACCCCTTCCCTTATTCCTCCCTTCCTCAGGGTCATAAAATCCCCCAGCTCAGCCTGTTTGGGCCCTGGGAAGGGGTGGTGAGTGCAACCGGGCAGGCAGGACTCCTTTGTTTCAATAGTCTGCCAGGAGCAAGGTAGGCCTTTTGTCAGCGAGGTCACTGGCCAGCAAGAAAACCTGACTCTGTACCAGAAGATCCATTGGAGAGCATTTGAAGGAAGAGATGGGCAGGCATCAAGGCAAGAATTCCTCCAACAACCTGAAAAACAACATGAAAAGACCAGAACCCAGCGATCTTACAACAGAAGGACTTGAACACCCTAATCCAGAAGAAGTGGAAAAAAGTGTCATTATGAAAGCAATAGAGTCCCTTAAACAGGATATGAATAACTCCTTTAAAGAAATGGATGAGAAGTATAAAAAAGATTGAAGAAATGAGTAAATCCGTAAATGATACCATAGGAAATCAAGAAAAAAAAACAATCAAACAGGTAATGGAAACAGTTCAAGAATTGAAAACTGAAATGGAGGCAATGAAGAAAATACAAACCGAGGGACAGCTGGATATGGAAAATCTAGGTAAACAAACAGCGACTACAGAAACAAGAATAACCAATAGAATAAAAGAGATAGAAGAACGAATCTCAGATTCTGAAGATACCATAGAGAAAATAAACGCTCTGATCCAAAAAAACACAGCAAATCCAACAAATTCTCATCACAAAACATTCAGAAAATCTGGGACACAATAAAAAGACCAAATCTAAAAATATTAGGGGTAGAAGAAGGAGAACTGCAGATCAAAGGCCCAGAAAATATATTCAACAAAACTACAAAAGAAAACTTTCCCAACCTAAAGAAGGATATTCCTATGAAGGTTCAAGAAGCATACAGAAAACCGAATAGACTGGATCATAAAAAAAAATCCCCTCGACATATAATAATCAAAACACAAGGCATACAGATTTAAAAAAGAATATTAAAAGCTGCAAAGGAAAAGGTCAAGTAACTTATAAAGGTAAACCTATCAGACTTATACCGAACTTCTCTATGGAAATCATGAAAGCCAGAAGGTCCTGGATAGAGGCACTGCAGAAACTAAGAGACCATGGATGCAAACCCAGACTACTATACCCAGCCAAGCTATCATTCACTATCAATGGAGAAAACAAAATATTCCAGTATAAAAACAAATTTAAACAATATGTCGCCACAAATCCAGCATTACATAAAGTAATAGAAGGAATATCACAACCCAAGGAATCTAACACTGCCAACACTGCCTCCAATAACTCAGACATCTAGCAACCCTTCACAAGTACATCTCAAAGAAGGGAAACACACAAACTCTACTACCCCCCCCACAAAAAATGAAAAAACAATAACTGGAGTCAAAAACCACTGGTCATTAATATCACTTAATATCAATGGACTCAATTCACACATAAAAGGGCACAGACTAAGGGATTGGATACGGAAACAGGATCCAACATTCTGCTGTTTACAAGAAATACACCTCAACCACAAAGACAGAAGTCTACTCAGAATAAAGGGTTGAAAAGAAGGTTTTTCAAGCAAACAGACCTAAGAAACAAGAGGGTGTGGCCATACTAATTTCTAACAAAATTGACTTCAAACTTAAATCAATCAGAAGAGATGGAGGTGGACATTTAATACTCATAACAGGAATAATTCATCATGATGAAGTCTTAATCCTGAATATATATGCCCCTAATATAAAAGCATAAACTTATGTAAAAGAAACACTTCTAGAACTCAAGGCAGTAATCAAACCACACACACTAATAGTAGGAGACTTCAACATACCTCTCTCACCAATGGACAGGTCAATCAGACAAAAACCTAACATAGAAATAAGAGAATTAATAGAGGTAATGAATCAAATGGACTTAACAGACATCTATAGAACATTCCACACAAATAGGAAAGAATATACCTTCTTCTCTGCAGCTCATGGAACCTTCTCAAAAATTGACCACTACTCGGTAACAAGGCAAACTTTCACAGATACCAAAAAAAAAATATTAGTAACCACCTGTGTCTTGTCAGATCGCCATGGATTAAAGTTAGAATTCAACAACAATTCTAACCAGGGAATGCCTACAAACTCATGAAAACTGAACAGTCAACTACTAAATCACCCCTGGGTCAGGGAAGAAATTAAGAAAGAAATTAAAATCTTCCATTAATTTAATGAAATAAAGACACAACATACTCAAACGTATGGGACACTATGAAAGCAGTGCTAAGAGGAAAGTTCATAGCACTAGGTGCCCAAATAAAAAAAAAGTGGAGAAAGTACACATTGGAGACTTAACAGCACACCTGAAAGCTCTAGAAAAAAAGAAACAGA
The DNA here is from genome assembly GCF_982192425.1 of Myodes glareolus. Lineage (NCBI taxonomy): Eukaryota > Metazoa > Chordata > Mammalia > Rodentia > Cricetidae > Myodes > Myodes glareolus. The sequence goes on from NC_142045.1 coordinate 62,440,209, forward strand.
CTCACCAAGGAGGAGTATAAGACTGGGAAAAAATCAAACTGAGGGCTGAAATCAACAAAATAGAAACACAGAAAACAACCCAAAGAATCAATGAAACAAAAAGCTGGTTCCTGGAGAAAATAAACAAGATTGAGAAACCCCTATCCAAACTAATTAAACGGCAGAGAGAGAACACACAAATTAATAAGATCAGAAATGAAAAGGGGGACATAACCTAGACACAGTGGAAATTCAGAGAATCATTAGATCTTACTACAAAAGCCTGTATGCCACAAAATTGGAAAATGTAAAAGAAATGGACATTTTTTAAGAAAAGTACAATATACCAAATTTGAACCAAGACCAGGTGAACAATCTAAATAGATCTGTTAGTCGCGAAGTTTTAGAAGCTGTTATCAAAAATCTCCCTACCAAAAAAAGCCCAGGACTAGATTGTTTCAATGCAGAATTCTACCAGAACTTCCAAGAAGAGCTAATACTTATATTCCTTAATGTATTTCAAAATATAGAAACAGAAGAGTCATTAACAAATTCTTTTTATGAAGCTACAGTTTCCTTGATACCAAAACCACACAAAGACTCAACCAAGAAAGAGAATTACAGGCCAATCTCACTCATAAACGTCGACGCAAAAGTTCTCAATAAAATACTGGCAAACCGAATACAAGAGCATATTAGAAAAGTTATCCATTATGATCAAGTAGGCTTCATCTCAGAGATGCAGGGCTGGTTTAACATATGCAAATCTATCAATGTAGTCCATCATATAATTAAACTGAAAGAAAAAAACCATATGATCATTTCATTAGATGATGAAAAAGCATTTGACAAAATTCAGCACCCCTTTATGATGAAGGTGTTGGAGAGAATAGGGATACAAGGTTCATACATAAATATAATGAAAACTATTTACAGCAAGCAGACAGCTAACATCAAATTAAATGGAGAGAATTCAAAAACATTCCACTAAAATCAGGAACACGACAAGGCTGTCCACTCTCTCCATACCTCTTCAATATAGTGCTTGAAGTTCTAGCAATACCAATAAGACAACATAAGGGGATCAAGGGGTTTTGAATTGGAAAAGAAAAAGTTAAACTTTTGTTATTTGTAGATGATACGATAGTGTACTAAAGAAACCCCAAAAACTCTACCAAAGAACTCCTACAGCTGATAAACACCTTTAGTAATGTGGCAGGGTACAAGATCAACTTCAAAAAATTGGTTGCCCTCCTATACACAAAGGATAAAGAAGCAGAGAGGGAAATCAGAGAAACATCGCCTTTCACGATAGCCACAAATAGCATAAAATATCTTGGTGTAACTCTAACCCAGGAAGTGAAAGACCTATTTGACAAGAACTTTAAGTCTTTGAAGAAAGAAATTGAAGACAATACCAGAAAATGGAAGGATCTCCCTTTCTCTTGAATTGGGAGAATCAACATAGTAAGAATGGCAATTCTACTTAAAGCAATCTATAGATTCAATGCAATCCCCATCAAAATCCCAACAAAATACTTCACAGACCTTGAGAAAACAATAATCAACTTTATATGGAAAAACAAACAAAAAAAACCCAGGATAGCCTAAACAATCTTATATAATAAAAGAACTTCTGGAGGCATTACCACCCCTGACTTCAAACTCTATTACAGAGCTACAGTATTGAAAACAGCTTGGTATTGGCATAAGAACAGAGAAGTCAACCTATGTAATTGAATAGAAGACATGCATATTAACCCACAAACCTATGAACATCTGATTTTCGACAAGGGAGCTAAAATTATACAATGGAATAAAGAAACCATCTTCAACAAATGGTGTGGGTATAACTGGATGTCAACCTGTAGAAGAATGAAAATAGACCCATATCTATCACCATGCACAAAATTCAAGTCCAAATGGATTAAAGACCTCAATATCAATCTCAACACATTGAACTTGATAGAAGAGAAAGTGGGAAGTACTCTACAACACATGGACACAGGAGATCACTTCCTACGTATAATCCCAGCAGCACAGACATTAAGGGCAACATTGAATAAATGGGACCTACTGAAACTGAGACGCTTCTGTAAAGCAAAGGACACTGTCATTAATCCCAAAAGGCTACCTATTGACCGGGAGAAGATCTTCACCAACCCTGCAACAGACAAAGGTCTGATCTCCAAAATATATAAATAACTCAAGAAACTAGACCTTAAAATGCTAATTAACCTAATTAAAAATTGGGGTACTGAACTGAGCAGAGAATTCTCAACAGATGAAGTTCAAATGACCAAAAGACACTTAAGGTCATGCTCAACCTCCTTAGTGATCAGGGAAATGCAAATCAAAACAACTCTGAGATACCATCTTACACCTGTCAGAATGGCAAAAATCAAAAACCTCAATGATAGCGTTTGCTGGAGAGGATGTGGAATAAAGGGTACACTCACACATTGCTGGTGGGAATTCAAACTTGTGCAACCACTTTGGAAATCAGTGTGGCGGTTTCTCAGGAAATCCGGGATCAACTTACCCCAGGATCAAGCAATACCACTCCTGGTAATATACCCAAGAGATGCCCAATCGTACTACAAAATTTTGCATAAGTTCAACTATGTTCATAGCAGCACTATTTGTAATAGCCAGAACCTGGAAAAAACCTAGATTCCCTTCAATGGAAGAATGGATAAAGAAAGTGTGGAATATATACACATTAGAGTACTACCAAGTGGTAAAAAACAATGACATCTTGAATTTTGCATGCAAATGCATGGTAATATAAAACACTATTCTGAGTGAAGTAACCCAGACCCAAAAAGATGAATATGGTATATCCTCACTCATAAGTGGATTCTAGCCATAAGTAAAGGTCAGTGAGCCTATAATTCGTGGTCCTAGAAAACCTAAATAAGAAAGTGAACCCAAAGAAAAACATATAGTTATCCTCGTGGATATTGGAAGTAGACTAGATTGCCAGGCAAAAATTTGAATCTTGGGGGTGGGGGTGGGGATGGTGTAAGCGGACATGGGGAGAGAAAAGTGAGGAGGGGAGGATGGGCAGTTCCTGGGGGAATGAGATGGTTGGGATGGAGGAAGGGTGTATATTTGAGCACGGAAGAAAATATCTTAATTAAGGGGGCCTTCTTAAGGTTGGCAAGAGACTTGACTCTAGAGGGGTTCCCAGGTGTCTTGGAGATGTCTGCAGCTAATTCTTTGGGCAGCTGAGGAGAGGGAGCCCGAAGTGGCCCTATCTTATAGCCACACTGATGTATATCTTGCATATCACCATAGAAGCTTCATCTTACGATGGATGGAGATAGAGACAGAAACCCACATTGGAGCACTGGACTGAACTCCCAAGGCCCAAATGAGGAGCAGAAGGTGGGAAAACATGAGCAAGGAAGTCAAGACCGCGAGGGGTGCGCCCACCCACTGAGACGGCAGGGCTATCTAATGGGAGCTCACCAAGGCCAGTTGGAATGGGACTGAAAAAGCATAGGATCAAACCGGACTCTGAACGTGGCGGACAATGAGGGCTGACTGAGAAGCCAAGGACAACGGCACTGGGTTTTGATCCTACTGCATGTACTGGCTTTGTGGGAGCCTAGTCTGTTTGGTTGTGCACCTTCCTGGACCTGGATGGAGGAGGGAGGACCTTGGACTTCCCACAGGGCGGAGAACCCTGAGTGCTCTTCGGACTGGAGAGGGAGGGAGAGGGTATTGGGGGAGGGAGAGGGAAATGGGAGGTGGGGTGGAGGCAGAAGTTTTTTAATAACAATAATAAATAATAATAATAATAATAATAATAATAAAGAAAAAAAGAGATGTGTGTTCAGCCATGGATTAACCAAGAAGGGAATAACCCAAGATGGGTAATATATATACTCCCCTCTCTTGTTCTCACTGTCCCCCAAACAAATGGATTTATTAAGGGCAGAAGTTATGGCCTTTGAGTCTTTATATTTTGAAAACATTTTGCATAATATAAAAAGGCTATTTGATTTCTCCGGGATGCTCGCATATACATTAATTGGCAGGTGGTATTGTGAATCTTTATTCTCTTTAAATGTGCCTGCAACAGACAGCAATTAAGGTGACTCTTCAGCTGGTAATGGCTCTTAGGCATCCTTCTTGCAGTACTCCACAGGAGATGGTACTTGCCAAGTTATCTGTAATTCAAAAGACTACTGCCTAGTTCCCCCTCCCTGGCAGCTCTCCAGGAGTGAATACTCTTCTAGTGCTGGAAGTCAGTGACAGGTAAGAGCTTGTTTGGCAGGCCAAACTAAGACAGATACCATCTAATTGTTGAGCCCTCCTCAGGTGGTGTCAACAAGGACTGAGCAAAGAACTCTGGCTCCCCCTGAATGCTCATGTAATAAATCAAAATAAGGTAGATATGTAGGAAGATAAGATCTACGAGACCAAGAGGAGCCAACCTGAAGTCAGCCTGAGAGTCTAGCAACAGGTGCTGTCAGAGATTTCAATTGTGCCTACACAATGAGGGGCAACCATATGATATCAATGGATTGGAAAGCCTGGGTGCTGGGAAGATACATAAGCTTTTCCCTATTGTTAAATAAATGAGTCTTTCATATTCCCTTCACCAGACTCCCCTTATCTGTGTTTGTTGACATCACACCTTTTCACCTCCTCCCCCAAAGAAGACATTAGCTCCCCCCCCACACTACAACAGTTCAAGACTGGGTTATAGTATCAGAGTTCTGAAAAGAGTACTCACCAAATGCAAAGGAAAGACGGAAACAGGCTCTGCAGGACAGTGGAAGATAGGTTGGATCCTTTCTGTCTTTATTTTTCTTTGGTAAGATATAGGAAAAGGAAGATAGAAAACTAACTATTCCAATGTTTTCTCAGAGAAGTAATTTGCATTCTAGTTCTATCATTCATGTCTGATGTCTAAAAGACACATACCCATGCTCTTGAAGGAAGTAAAGAGTGGCAGCTGTGGAGATAGAAAGCCCTTTTTCTGTTCCTGATTGTAAAAAATCCCTTTAGTGATGTGACTCAAGCACCTTTGAATAGCACAAGAATCCTCCTTTGTACCTTTTTCTCACCCCAGCTTCTGCAGAAGTCCCTCCCAAAAGATTAGACCTACTGACAGACACCTTGATCTGTTTATATATTTTTCTCCTTGAACACATTGCTGTCCACATCTGTACTTCTCATTGCTCTTCATCTAGTAATTGTGCAGCCCTTACTTTCAACCCTCCAGACTCCAGACTCAGCTAGCTGTTTGGTTGTTGTTGCTGTCTATTTTGAAATTATCATTTGTGCCCATCTCTATTGGTATTTTGTTCACTATTTTGAAGGAATTGCTATTGACAATTCTATCCTGCTCTCTAACTAGAAATACTTTGTGAATAGGAGCCTTGTGTCTGTATCTTTACTCTACAGAATCCCCTGGAATGCCTATTGAACTAGTGTTTGTTCAAATCTATCTTCTGAAAAAATTAATTGACTATGACTTTTGTAAAATTTTCAAATTCCTCTGACATTTTTAATAAACGTCATGTGTAACTGTAGACACAAACTCTGTGTTCTTGTAGGATACTAACCATATCAAAGAACATTTTTTGTATCACTATTATTTCCATAGGATCATTAAGATTCAACACATTTATATACATAATTATTATGTGTACTGGTAATATCCTTATATTTAAAACAGAGTTACCTATTTATAAACTGAAATATTAAAGCTATTGATAAGGTAATGTCCCTCTCCTGGGAGCTTATAGCAATGGAAAAGAGAAGGTAAGTCAACATATCAGTGTGATTAAAGTCATCACATGCACAAACACAGAAGTGGTGAAAGCTAATCCATAGACACCTACCCAGATTAAATAAAATAAATCCTGGAAGATAACAAATAAAGTCATCCATATCCTATCCCCTTCTTTTCTGATACAAGAATCTTCTTTGAAAGTTACAATTTAAATGCCTCTGATGGATAAGAGAGTTTGACTTTGCTCCGAAAAGTATCTGGGCAACACAAATTGCTCTTGGTGGGGGAATTTTGGTCGAGATTTCACAAAGGTGCAAGGGTGGATCTGGGAGGAATAAAAAGTTATTATGATTGGGATGAATTATATGAAATTGCAGATAATTAATAAAATGTTATATTGGAGAAAGTAAAAGAAATGTTTATCTTACTTCTGGTCCCATTGAGCTCATTCTGTGGATACCTAAGCATCTGTGCTTCTCATGACTTGTGTTTCAAGCTCCTTAACATTGAAATGTTCAATGGAACATCTGCATTCTGCTATAGGACTTGACCCTACACAGAATTTCAATGTCTGCCCAATAAACTTAAATCTGTGAAAAGTTCCATCCAAATGAGAAGAGTTTGTCAAATCTCAGAGAATAGGTCAGCATGCCAATGCAGGTCAGTTAGTGAGTGATTAAGTTTGAATTTTACCAAATACCCTCAGTATTTCAAAGACAGATAAAGACCAGTTATCTGCAACTTGGTGAGTCCACAGTTGTTTAAAACACTAAGTCATCCCTCATCCCTCAAGTCCCTATGCAATAGGTAAAGATTACCATTCATCCTTTATAGATAAAATTGGTGAAATGTAAAACAGCATATCTGAGGGCAAACAGGAACTCAGCATCATGATTAAGCAAAAACTCTGAATTTTGAACAGCCAAGCCTGGCAGAGGAAATTTTCACTTTGCCATTTTATACAAAGCACAGAAAACCAGGAAGGAGGTTCTTAAGAAGGAACTATGAATTTTAAAGCAACATGAAAGTGTATTTAATGCAGGCTGAAGTTCATAGGCAATCAGCTAAATTCTCCCTACTCTTGCCTGCAAGTAGGTAGCTGTCAGACCAGTAATTAGGTGACTTGGAATGACCTGAAGAAATTGAATGCTGACAGCAGTGAGCAAGACAAAAAGAACAGCAGGGAGTACCTACAGGCTGTCATCTGTGCTTCTAGGAAATGTTAATCAGTATTATTGTAAGCAACTCACTCACCTATGTTCTCCACACTGAGGACAAAATTTGATAAACCATTGCAGAAATTTATAATCAACTTAAAGAAGTTGTCCATCTAGGTAGGCATCTTCTTTGCTTCTACCTGCCTCTCTTGGGCACTGGGAAATGAACTGTAGTCCTATGAATGAGTAGGGAGTTCTCTAAACCATGGATCCATTTCTCCACCCCCACTCCCCCGAGGTGCTTTCTCGGTACAATATTGTGGACACATTCCTGCAGGTGATTCTCCCTCAGCTGATGAGGGAAGCAGAGTAGTTGGGGATTACCATCTCCATTTTCTAGGTGATGAAAGGGAAGCTCTCTGACTTCTGTGAGTTTCCTAGATCAGCACTGTTTAGGATAGTTGAGGTAAGATAGACTCCAGGATCCCCAATAACAAAGCTATCTTGTCTCAATATATAAGGAGCTTTACAGAGTTTGCTAACTGCTCTCTATCCTTGCCTCTAAAATAAAGAAGTTTCTAATCAATGAAATGTTGGGAAAAATTCATCTGTATATGTGTTGCTTTATTGGTTGATGAATAAAGCTAATTCAGCCTAATGAATTTGTAATGCAAAATAAATTCAGGCAGGTAATCAGAACAGAGATATAGGGAGAGAATAGGTGAAGTCACGGATATGACATGTAGCTGCCAAAGGAGAAAGATGCCAGTGGCCAGTCAATACTTTATCGGTAGACCATAGCCTCATGGCAATATATAGATTAATAAAAAAAATGAGTTAATATAAGATGTAACAGATAACTAAAAATTTGCCTAAGCTATTAGTCAAATAATATTGTAATTAATATAGGTTCTGTGTCATTATTCAGCTTTGGATGACCAGGAAATGAACAAGTAGTTTCAGTCTACACAATGACTCTCAAACGTTTGCGGGTAATGCCCATCACCCACTTCAGATCTCAGTGTTTGTGTGCCCAAGAAAATAGCTGAGAGAGCTCACCAGCAACTCAGTATTCTCTGCCTGGGCAACCAACAGGATCAACCAGATTGAATCTGCCAGACATGCACAGGCAGGAGAGCAAGGTGGATTCCTGCCACGATACACACAGATATTTTCAGGCTGTGCAGTATGTTGCATGGCAGATTTAGCTTTTGCACAAATAAAAATAGTTCATGTGCTGCACGCTCCTTCCAAGAATTGAAGTGGTGAGGGTGGCTCCTTTCTGGAAGTGCCAGAGGTGGCCATAAAGGTACCTCTGCCATATTGAAAGACTAAGAGAGGCAGAGACAGAGAGACAGCATCCCAGACTACTGTGTCAACACTGTTCACCATTTTTAAAATGCTTCTTGTCATAAAAAGATTGCAGAAATGCAATAGAACAGATGCAGACATAAAAGACCTCTAAACATCACACAGTTTTTTCAAGGAATGTACATGGGATTGAGAGAAGAAAAAGAGTATAAAGAGTTAAAAAATAAAACGAAGTCTTTAAAGAGACAGTAAGAGTAATATAAAAGAGTAGAGACAGACATAGATTAAAAAAATAAAAGTAATTAAAAAGGCCATGTAAAGATGGAAAATACACAGAGTTTGGATAATTTCTACTATTGTGTTTCTTTGAATTTTTGACTGCAGAGATATATTTAGCAAAAAGTAGTCTAAAAGTCTATGTCCAAATTCCCAAATACTGTTTATAAATGATTTTTTTATTTAAAGGGGGTTGACTACAAGTGATTAATGGTCAAAGTCAATTTCTATTAAAAATTAAGTGGGATATGATATAAGGATAAATACTTTGCATTGGTATGGATCTTGATCCATTGATACAAATTTAAAGTAGATTTGTGACACTGTGTAAATGTGTTTGTGCTCTAGTTTTAGATATTTGTGCTTATGAAGCTCATTTTAAAATATAATGTATAGTTAAAAATACAGATTAATAGATAGTTGTCTATTATAGTCAAACTTGTACTCATGTTAGTTACACTTTCTAGATGACCAGAGATACATTTCAGATAGATAGGTATTCCTCTACCATTTCTAAGATCTACAGAATATAGCATTTTAAATGTTGTAAGAACTTTGTCTTTTCTCAACAGGAAGACTTGTCTGCTTCTGGCAGCACCAATTACTCCAGAGAGGTTGATGGGCATTAAAGAAACTTATTATAAAATTTGTTTTCAATATGACAAGACTAGTCATTTGGGAAAAAAAATTCTCTTGCCTGGATTGCTTGATGGTATGCTGTATTAACTGGACATACAGGACCCACAAAAAGATGACTATTAAACCTTCCAAAAGACTAGATGGTCCTTCTAGGTTTCTGACTCACTAAAGAAACTGCCAGACATTCTGCAGAACACAAAAGAAAGCAACTGATGAACTTTGCCATTACAAGGCAAAACAGATCTTCAAACTTTCTGCTTCATGAAAAAGCCTTCTGGTTACTATGGGCCTATAGGCTGAAGACGGATGCCCCAACATTGCAAAAGACTTTGAATGACTGTCCAAGAGGCTAGATGTCTCTGTCAATTCTAGAATTTTGCACTTTCTGCTTACTTAGGTGATATTATATCCTTTTGCGATCCTTAAAGTGTTACAGTCAGATAGTTATAGTTAGAGTTTTCCTTAGTTATGATAAAAAAAATAAGGTATGTTGAAGGAAGCATTGTTTTATTTGTTTGTTTGTTTGTTTTGGTGAGTCAGGAAAATCTCTCTGCGGCACCCCACCAGCAAACAGCAAAAAGCTGTGTTAAACTCTATATTTGTGAATAAAATTACTTTTCAAGCACTCTTAGGTCTTTTGTGGAGTTAGTTGGCCATGTTGGGCAGCCAATCTGTTGTATGGAGAGTAAGAGGAGGGGGCCTTTGTTTGTGCCAGCCACCCAGCTAGCTGCTCCAATTGTAAGAGAAGAGAGGACCTGCTTTTCATCCCATCCATCTGGCTAGCTTGTACCCAGAATAATCACACAGAAACTGTATTCATTTAAACACTGCCTGGCCCATTATTTCTAGCCTCTTATTGACTAACTCTCACATCCCCAGGTCCAAAGCAATTTCTTTATTAACCAATGAAAGCAACACAAATACAGAAGGACCTCATACACCAAAAATATAAAGCTTTAGACTCACAAGGGTAGAATAGATAATAGAGTATTTTTCTTATTTGCCAAATATAAATCAATTAAATATTGTAACTATAATTCCTGCTTAATAACTATTTTATATATCTAATTTTATTATATTAAAGTTAAAACTTTCCTTTCTATTAGAAAAGGGAAAATGATGTGGAATGTTCTTCTGTGTATGTGTTGCTTTATTGGTTGATGAATAAAGATCTTTTGGGCTATTATAAATCAAAATAAAACCAGGCAAGAAATCCAAACAGAGATGTAGGGAAAGAGTAGGTAGACGTGCCATGTATCTGCCAAAGGAGAAAGACATTAGCCACCATCCAGAATATTATCAGGAGGTCACAATGTCATGGTGGTACATAGATTAATAAAAATGGGCTAATATAAGATTATGAGTTAACCAGAAATATGTCTAAGCTTTTGGCCAAGCAGTGTTGTAATTAGTATAATTTCTCTGTCATCACTTTGGTCTCAGCATTCAGAAATAAGCAAGCAGTCTCCATCTACAATCATCTTTCAGTATCATTTAGTACCATCTTTCAACAATCACAATCATTATTACAGCCCACTAAGAACCAACCAAAGAATATAAGACCTTCCCATCTTCACTAGACCATTTTAATGTCCTTTTGGTGGAGATTAGTTCAATATAGTTAATAAGGGTTTATGAATAGTAGCTTTGACATATTTATTCAAATACATTATGCCAGGAACAAGGAGTTTTACAATGTAATGGAAAACACAACTTAGATTAATAAGTACAGCATGCCTTACTTCCAAGGTACTAATAAATTATAATACTTTGGATACCAGCTAATATACTATGAAGTTATCAATAGTCAAACCACATGTTATTAAGAGAAAATCAAGGAAGAACATAGAGCCAGTTTTGTAGGTAATAATTTTGATTACTTCTGGTGTTGACAGGTTAAAAATGAGAAAAAGCTGTAAGCACAAGTGGGAGGAAAGAGCTGAAAAATTATACAGGACTTTGTTCTCCTTCTGAGTTACCCATGAAAGAAAGAGAGAATTACCATGATCCTGTCACTTGTGCTCAGGTGGAATTTGTATGCTGAAAGTTGCTTGGGCTCCAAAAATCTTACCAGGCTCTATATAAAGGGATGATCTCACTCTGTGCTGGAATCTAGCAGTTGTTTGCCATTTGTGCCATTTGCTGCAAAGGCTTGGTCCATAGCTAATTGGGAAATTCAGTCCTGTGGAGATAGGCACCTTGGAAATATTTACAAGTGATACCTTTATCCAGATGGAAGATGGCCAGGTCAAGAATGTAAGAATCTTCATGTACCTTGACAGACGTTAGAGACTGCTTGTGGGGAGGAGAGAACTATCTGCTGCCACTCATTCATAGAGAATAGTGAGTACAAGAAACACCAGAATTTTTTGCTGCTGCCTTCTCCCCATGAAACTTGTTGCCTAAGTGTTAAAGCACAAGGGCAGAGTGGAAAATCACCCAGACCTTCATCCTGAGAACGTTGTTATGGCTGCTTATTTCCAGGCACATATGTAAGTACAAACATTACTATGTCATTCTACTTAATAGATTAGCATATAAATTCAGCATACTATAATATTCATATTTTCAGACAGGAGATAACCCTACTCTTGTGCTACTGACTTATGCACATATCCCTTTTGCACTCAAAAGAAGATAGTTCTACTTCTTACTGTTCCAAGCTAATTAAACACAGTCCGTTAAAACAGTATGTATTGTTATGATGTCAACTTATCAGGATGGCTTTAAGAATTTCCCTTGTAGGAAAACAACCCCCTCAACTCCTGGATTCCAGATCTGGAATTGATTGACAGTCATAAATAACATCACCAGCAATTCCTTAACATTTCTTTTCCTGGGATCTATACACAGAGATTTATGAAAAGAAAGAAAACATTTCAAAGTATAGGAAATATTATTAAGTATTTCACATATTAACTTTGTTAATTCTTTTTGTTTTATTTTTAAAACAATGACTCATGGTGTAGCCCGGGATTTCCTTAGGTCCACTGTATAGCCTTGGCTATCCTCAGAATTATGTCAACCTCCTGCCTCAATCTCCAAAATTTTGGGTTTCCTGGTATAGGCCACTATCTCCAGTTTTTACTACTCGCAATTATAAATAGGGCCGAGAAGCTTCCTGGCCACCTTGGTTATACACCCTGTCACCTACTAAGAAAGTTGTTTTATAAACACATAACAGCACTTTGAAAAGTGGAATCCTGAGGTTAGGGCAGGGTCTTCAAAGAACAAACTCTGCAGGACACTCAGAAGTACAAACCTGGAGGCGGGGGTGTCAGGAAAAATAGTGACTTTAATCATAGTTAAGCCTCTTGCTATGGACACCAAAAAACATAGAAATCCATTCTCTGCTAGAAATCACCCTGATTTTAGAAAAGACAATAAATGAGGAGGACTTTCTAGCATATGTCACAAGAGAGCCCCTGAAATTCTCAGTTCTCACCAGAGTACTGTGGGGTATGTATATTTAACTCAATCTTCAAATGAAAAAAAGAAAAGAAAGTTATTCAGATAGGTTGCAAATGTATTCAGAACCACTCTATCCCATTTTAATAATGCCAAGATTTGACACCAAGTCATGGCTATGGATTAGTCTTGTGCCACCTTTGAAAGGTTCCATTGATTGAGTGGTGATGCCTGTGCCTTTAATGCCAGCACTTGGGAGGTAGAGACTGGAATATCTCTATAAGTCTAAGTCAACCTTTTGTTCTCCCCACTCCCCCAGTAAATTTCTACAATATGTTATGTGGTGTGATCTCTCTACAACATACCTTGTCCAGGCCTGCTAACATACTCTGTCACCAAACCCTAACATTGCTGATCCCTGACTTTGGGTCTCACCACTTAATCCTAACCCTTGGTATACCCTGCAAACATAGACCTCCTTATTTTTGTAGCTGTTATATACCAACAGATAATTGTAGCTCAACTGTCATCAAACAATCTTCCCTTTGCAACAGATGGAGCTGCAATTGACCAAAATCATTGACTTAGAAATTGTGGGGTGCCCCACACTATCTGATACATCTACAGTACAATACCTATACCCAAATAAGTCTCAGAGAATATTGCATAAGAAGAGGAAAAAAGGTCAGGCAATGGATGGTGTTGCATACACTTAATCTCAAGCTCTTGGGTAGGTAGAATTAACAGAATAAGAATGGTAATCGTACCATTAGTAAGCTACAGATTCAGTGCAATTCCCATTTAAATCCCAGCAAAAATTCTTCACAGACCTCAAAAGAACAATACTCAAATTCATATGGAAAACCAAAAAACTCCAGATATCCAAAATAATCTTGAACAATAAAGGAACTTCTGGAGGCATCACAATTCCTGACTTCAAATTCTATTATAGAGCTACAGTAATGAAAACAACCTGGTACTGGCATAAAAGCAGACAGGAGTATCAATGGAATTGAACTGAAGACCTGAATATCAATCCACATACCTATGAACACCTGATTTTTGAGAAAGAAGTAAAAACTATATAATGGAAAAAAGAAAGCATATTCAACATATATGCTTTCAACATATATTCAACATAGATATTCAACATATGTTGTTGGCATAACTGAATGTCAACATATAGACAAATGAAAATAGATTCATATCTATTGTCATGAACAAAACTTAAGTCCAAATGGATAAAAGACCTCAACATAAAACCAATCACACAACAACCTCACTGAAGAGAAAGTGGGAAGTACACTAGAGTGCATTGTCACAGATGATCACTTCCTAAATATAACCCCATTAGCACAGAGACTGAGAGAAACAATTAATAAATGGGACCTCCTAAAATCAAGAAGCTTCTTTAAAGCAAAGGACATGCTCAACAAGACAAAAAGGAAGTCTACAGAATGGGAAAAAATCTTCACCAACCCCACATGGGTAAGAGGGTTGATCTCCAAAATATGTAAAGAACTCAAGAAATTGGGCATTAAATGAACAAATAATCCAATAGTAAAATGGGATATATACCTAAACAGAGAACTCTCAAAAGATGAATTTCAAATGACTGAAAGACAATTAAGGAAATGTTCAGCATCTTTAGCTATCAGGTAAAGACCGAGGTTCCTGTCCTGCCTGGTTCCCGCAGTAATTAAGTCCCAAAGAATGACACAGAGATCTACATCAATTATAAACTGACCTAATATCTCAGGCTTCTTATTAACTTTATGCATACAATACATACACACATATAGACACGCATGCACACAGTACACACACACACACACACACACACACACACACACACACACACACCTGACTGAATACATTTAATATTCTTCTTACCTACATATGTCTAGGGCTGATGGCTTGGAATTGGATAACCCATCAGGGGGCTTGTCCTTAAAGAAAATTTATTCTTCCACCTTTTTATTTTAATTTATTTATTGATTTGTTAATAAAAATTTCCACTTCCTTCCTCCCCTCCTCCCCATACCCTCCCATTCCCCCCACTTCTTCTCCACCATCACTCCCTCTCCAGTCCTAAGAGCAGTCAGGGTTTCCTGCCCTGTGGGAAGTTCAAGTTCCTCACCTCTCCCTCCAGGTCTAGGAAGGTGAGCATCCAACCATTTGGGACTAGGATCCCAAAAAGCCAGTACATGCAGACGAAACAAGACCCAGTGCCATTGTCAATGGCTTCTCACTCAGCCCCAGAGTCAGCCACATTCAGAGACTCGGGTTTGATCACATGTTCGTTCAATCCCAGTCCAGCTGGCCTTGGTGAGCTCTATTTCAATCAGTCCACTTGTATCAGAGGGTGGATGCACTCCTCGTGGTCCTGATTTCTTTTTCATGGTCTCCCTCCTTCTGCTCCTCATTTGGACCTTGGGGGTTCAGTCCAGTGCTCCAATGTGGGTCTCCTTCTCTATCTCTCTCTATCGACAGATGAAGGTTCCCTCTGGTCCTGCCTTTCTTGCTCATGTTCTCCCTCTTTCTACTTCTCATTTGGACCTAGGGAGTTAAGTCCAGTGTTCCAATATGTGTCTCTGTCTCTATCTCCATCCATCGCCAGATGAAGGTTCTATGGTGATATGCAAAATATTCATCAGTATGGATATGGGCCAAGGCCAGTTCAGGTATCCTCTTCTCTGCTGCCCAGGGAACAATCTGGGGACCTCTCCTTGGGCCTGGGAACCCCTCCAGAATCAAGTCTCTTGCAAAGCCTAAAATGGCTCCCTTAGTTGAGATATATACTTCCCTGCTCCCATATTCATCCTTCCTCCCCCCCCCACCATTCCCCCAAGCCATCCCCAATCCTTCCCCTCTCCCTTCTCTCTAACCATCTCCCCTTACTTCCAACCCCATCCCTTGTGCACCCAAGTTTGTCTGGCAATCCTTTCTACTTCCAATATCCAGGAAGATAACCATATAATTTTCTTCAGGTTCACCTACTTATTGAGCTTTTCTAGGGTCACGAATTATAGGCTCAAAGACCTTTAACTATGGCTAGAATCCATTTATGAGTGAGTACATACCATATTCTTCTTTTTGGGTCTGGGTTACCTCACTCAGTGAAGCGTTTTCTATTTCCATCCATTTGCATGCAAAATTCAAGGTGTCATTGTTTTTTACCGCTGAGCAAAACTCTAATGTGTATATGTTCCACACCTTCTTTAACCATTCTTTTATTGAGGGGCACCTAGGTTGTTTCCAGGTTCTGACTATGACAAATAGTGCAGCAGTGAACATAGTTGAACAAATGCTTTTGTGGTATGATAGGGCATCTCTTGGGTATATTTCCAAGAGTGGAATTGCTGGGTCCTGAGGGAGGTTGACTCCCAGTTTCCTGAGAAACCGCCACACTGATTTCCACAGTGGCTGCACAAGTTTGCATTTCCACCAACAATGGATGAGTGTTGCCCTCACTCCACATCCTCTCCAGCATAGGCTATCATTGGTGTTTTTGAGTTTGGCTATTCTGACAGCTGTAAGATGATATCTCAAAGTTGTTTTGATTTGCATTTCCCTGATCACTAATGATGTTGAGCATGACCTTAAGTGTCCTTTGGCCATTCAAAGTTCATCTGCTGTGAATTCTCTGTTCAGTTCAGTACCCCATTTTTTAATTGGGTTAATTAGAGTTTTAGTGTCTAGTTTCTTGAGTTATTTATATATTTTGGAGATCAGACCTTTGTCTGATGAGGGGTTGGTGAAGATCTTCTTCCAGTCGGAAGGTAGCCTTTTTGTCTTACTGACAGTGTCCTTTGCTTTACAGAAGCTTCTCAGTTTCAGGAGGTCCCATTTATTCATAGATTCTCTTATTGTCTGTGCTACTGGGGTTCTACTTAGGAAGTGGTCTCCTGTGCCTATATCTTGTAGACTACTTCCCACTTTCTATTCTATCAGGTTCAAAGTGGTCAGATTAATGTTGATGTCTTTAATCCATTTGGACTTGAGTTTTGTGCATGGTGATAGATATGGTTCTACTTTCATTCTTCTACAAGTTGACATCCAGTTATGCCAGCACCATTTGTTAAAGATGCTTTCCTTCTTCCATTGTATGCCTTTAGCTCCCTTGTCCAAAATCAGGTGTTCATAGGTTTGTGGGTTAATATCCCGGTCTTCTATTCAATTCCATAGGTTGACTTCTCTGTTTTTATGCCAATACCAAGCTGTTTTCAATACTGTCGCTCTGTAATAGAGTTTGAAGTCAGGGATGGTAATGCCTCCAGAAGTTCCTTTATTGTATAAGATTGTTTTGGCTACCCTGGGTTTTTTGTTTTGCCATATAAAGTTGATTATTGTTCTCTCAAGGTCTGTGAAGAAGTTTGATGGGATTTTGATGGGGATTGCATTGAATGTATAGATTGCTTTTGGTAGAATTGTCATTTTTAATATGTTGATCCTCCCAATCCAAGAGCTGGGGAGGTCTTTCCGTTTTCCGGTATCCTCCTCAATTTCTTTCTTCAAAGACTTAAAGTTCTTGTCAAATAGGTCTTTCACTTCCTTGGTTAGAGTTACCCCCATATATTTTATGCTATTTGTGGCTATCGTGAAAGGTGATGTTTCTCTGATTTCCCTCTCTGCTTCTTTATCCTTTGTGTATAGCAGGGCAAACGATTTTTTGGAGTTGATCTTGTATCCTGCCACATTACTAAAGGTGTTTATCAGCTGTATGAGTTCTTTGGTAGAGTTTGGGATCTCTCACCAATGGACAGGTCAATCAGACAGAAACCTAACAGAGAAATAAGTGAATTATTAGAGGCAATGAATAAAATGGATGAAACAGATATCTATAGAACATTCCACCCAAATAGTAAAGAATATACCTTCTTCTCTGCAGCTCATGGAACCTTCTCGAAAATTGACCACATACTCGGTAACAAAGCAAACTTCCACAGATACAAAAAATATTAGTAAATACCTGTGTCTTGTCATGCCACCATGGATTAAAGTTAGAATTCAACAACAATGCTACTCCCATTAAGCCAACAAACTCATGGAAGTTGAACAGTCAACTACTAAATCACCCCTGGGTCAAGAAAGAAATAAAGAAATTAAAGTCTTCCTTGAATTTAATGAAAATAAAGACACAACATACTCAACCCTATGGGACATTATGAAAGCAGTGCTAAAAGGAAAGTTCATAGCACTAAGTGCCCAATTAAAGAAAATGGAGAAAGCGCACATTGGAGACTTAACAGCACACTTGAAAGCTCTATTCTTCCTCCTTTAACAGCTATTAATATACTGTAGCTCTTCATCCAGGACTCAGCTTTGTGAAATTGAAATGTCAATTGGTGTCATTTTAGACAACTATATTGTTGAAGTTTCATGAGTACAGCTTTTCTGTAATGTCTAAAGGACACAATCTCATAGGAGGTATCCTGGTTCCCTGGCTTTTATAGTGTTCTCTTTCTCTTTCTCTCTCTTTCTCTTTCTCTCTCTCTCTCTCTTTCTCTCTCTCTCTCTTTCTCTCTCTCTCACACACATTTGTTTTATAGGATTTTAAAATTGTTTTTATTGAGCTACACATTTGTCTCTGCTCCTCCTTTTTCTTCCCCTCCACTCTTCTAACCTCTCCCATGACTCCTACATTCCCAATTTACTCCTGAGATCTTTTCTTTTTATACTTCCTCTGTATATCCATGTATGTCTGCCTTAGGGTCCCCCTTGTTGTCTAGTTTCTTGACAGTAGGCTGTTTTTTTCTATGCTTTATGTCTAAAAGCCACTTAGGAGTGAGGACATATTATATTTGTCTTTTTGGATCTGGCATACTTCACTTAATATAATTTTTTCTAGATCCATCCATTTGCCTGAAAACCTTAAGATGTCATTACTTTTTACTGTTGTTACTAATCCATTACACACTAGTACTCCATTGTGTAAGTGTTCCACATTTCTTTATCCATTCTTCAGTTAAGGCACATGTAGGATGTTAGCAGGTTCCGGCTACTACAAGTAATGTTGCTATGAACATATTTGAGCACATATCCTTGTGGTACAATTGAACATTCCTTGGGTATGTACCCAAAAGTGGTATTAATGGATATTGAGGTAAATTCTTTTTTTCTTTTAAGGACTTTTTCTTTTTTTTCTCCCAAGCCTATTTTATATATATATATATATACATACACACATATATATATACACATATATATGCACACATATATATATTTAAACACACAGTAAACATAAAAACCCTGATGGGTTATCCAATTCCAAGTCATCAGCCCTAGACACATGTAGGTAAGAACAATATTAAATGTATTCACTCAAGGATGTGTGTGTTTGTGTGTGTGTGTGTGTGTGTGTGTGTACACTGTGTGCTTGTGTGTCTATATGTGTGTATGTATTGTATGCATATATATGTATGTATGTGTGTATGTGTGTATGTGTGTATGTGTGTTTATATATGTGTATGTGTTGTATGCATATATATGTATGTATATATGTGTATATGTTTGTGTGTATATGGGGGTATGAGGTCATGAATCTAAGAGGGAGAAAAGAAAGGGTGAAAATGATATAAATACAATGTACTTGTGTAAGAAATACACAAAAAATATAAAAAATTCATATGTTTGAAAAAGATCAAATGAGAAACCCATTTTCTAGCATGTGAAAAATAACATGAAGGTCATCAGAATTATTGGAATGTTATCACCTAGACTTTTTTGCATGTCATCACTGTTTGCTTCTACAGCACCAAACAGCTGCACATGATAAGAAAGACAACTGAAACAAAATAAATAACCCTTTTTGTAAATCAACTTAATACCAGCTGAGAAAATACATGTTATCCCTTACTTTTATGAAACAATATTTTCACCATCCAAATAACAAATAGCCTTATATCATTTTAAGATAGAAGAATCTCTAAAGCTCCATATGCAAAGATAGCATTCCACAAATAGTGAGTATATTGGGTTGACTCACTATAATGTATTATATTACAACAGCCAAACATCAGTCATTTAATTTCTCTGAGCATGTTCAAGTAAACATACAACACAACTAATACCAATTAGTATAAACCTTAAAAACAAAGTACAATACTGATACCTGTACTGTAATTAGTGATATATATATATATATATATATATATATATATATATCATCTTATAAATACTTATATTTGAGGCTCAAATTCTAATCCAGGTGGGGTATTGAAAAATATGACTGTTGTGCTGGGCCAGCTTTATCTGATGTTGCTATGAAACCACTGAAGACTTTTAGATGTTGGAGTGATCTGATCTGGCATAGGCAAGGACTCAGCCAGTGAACAGTAGAGGTCTACAC
Organism: Myodes glareolus; assembly: GCF_982192425.1. Classification (NCBI taxonomy): domain Eukaryota; kingdom Metazoa; phylum Chordata; class Mammalia; order Rodentia; family Cricetidae; genus Myodes; species Myodes glareolus. Next base: position 62,460,082 of record NC_142045.1, read on the forward strand.
AGAAAGAATAAGGGGAATGTCTCCAAGCAAAGGCAGTCAGAAAGTTCAGGGTAAAGTGCCAAATGCAAAAGGATAGTTCCTACAATTCTGGAATTGAAAAGATCCATTGAATTGCTCATTTAGGAGGAAGGTCTTTTAAGGCTCAACGAAGGCCAAGTTCAGACTGCAATGTGGTAAAGAGTAAACTAACAATATAATAAATTATTTCATTAGAGATGTGGGGAAGAAGAAGTGAGAGATAGGCAGTTGCTTAATGAAAACGCAAAGTTAATTTTTTTTATCTTAAGGAGGATATAAGCAGAAACACTCAAATATATCTAAAAGGCTGAGAAGAAGCCTGTGGAAGTGTGAGGGAGTGGTAAGAGGTGATAGTTGAGAAGCTAAACAAACAAACCTTAGCAAAAGTGAGTGAGAATGAAGCCTTCAGGACAGAGTTTGGGTTCCAGCTAATAGAAGGGAAGTCTGTTGGTATGTCAATGAGGTCAGCATGGAGGATTTCAAGCAAAAGGAATTTGGTGGGGGTCCAGCCAGCATCCCTGCTTCTCTGGAGAAGGCTGGCAGAACTACAAACTAAAGTAAATGAATAGGAATGAAATGAAGCAGAGAAGAATCATTTTCGTAAAGTACAGATGCCCCAAATGAAAATTCAGACACTCCCTTTCAGACACTACCACCTAAGTATCATGAAGTTACCTCTAGAATCTGTAAAGTGATGCTTTCAGAAGGAACCACACCAATCATATTGGGAGTATCATCATTGTGGTATTTGTTTTGTCCTTTATCTTTTCCCCACTACCTTCCTTTTATATGTTTGTTATAAGTGTTATGTAACTTTGGGAAGGTTTTCCTTTTTCCTGTACGTAACTCAGCTGTCAGTTCATTGGCTGCCAATTCCCCCTGGACTTTCTGTTTGGGATTGTCATTCTGTCACAAGCACCTTTCTGGGATTAGATTTCCCCTGCCACCCCCCACACACGGTTTTTTGTTTTGTTTTCTAGTTTTATTTGAGGATTGGATCTAAGGACTTTGTATTAAAGCTCTAATCATAGAAACAGTCTTCCATTTCTAACACTCTACTGCCCTCTAGAGTAGAAGATAATGAATAGCACCAAAAGCTGGAAAGTTGCAAGATAATTGGTATGGAAAGACTCTGAAACTGCAGTGATCCTCATTTAGTAAAACATACATTGATATGAGTGCAATTTTATTGAAGGCATAATTGAAATAAATAATTAAATTTTCATAATAGCCACATGGGAAACTGAAAAGTCTCTTGTCACAGACTTAGCTATAACAGAAATTTCCCCAAAAAAGTTGGGCTCAGAAATAACTGGCCATTGTATTGTTTCAAACTTACATAGTGATATTTCCCTGAATAATTGAAATATCTAAAGCAACAAAAATGCTTTCTAGTTTTCTATACATGTCAAGTAAAGCAGAAAGTGATGAGTTAGGGAGGCCAATTGCCATTAATATTGTAGTAGAAAGTTAAATAACTGGAGTCCTTTCCGTAGGCATACCTCCTTGCTCTGTATGCCTGGAATTTACAGATGAGATCCGTGTCTACAAACTGAGATTTTTATGATTCTCAATTCAGAGTTTCCATTGCTTAGTGGAGTCTTTCTAACCAGGGCAATAACTGAAGAAAGACTTATGCAGGGCCAGAGTGACAATTGGCTGTGGTCCCCAAAACGATGTGAGGGAGCAGTAAACACACAGCTTTTCCTTCATGGTGCTTTGGAATCCATCAGGGAATTCCATGTACCACTTTTCTGAAAAATTAAGTCTTTACTATCCAAGCATGACTCAATGGGGGCCACTCTCATTCGTACCACCACATTTTCCAGAGTATATAAAAGTACAAGTATTAAAATTTTAAATTAAAAATAATGACTAATTTATTCCTGTCCTTAAGGTTTGTTCTTCCCTTTAGAGTTTGCTGGGTTAGTTTTAGAACATGGATGCCTAACAAGAGGGAAAATACCTTTACCCAGAAGATAAATTACACTCAATCTCATGATGTGAAGATCTGCATTGACAGGGCCTTGAAAAATAATGGGACCTAGAAATTTTCTCATGAGCAAATTTTAAGAAAATTTTATTAAAAAGGATTCAACAATAAACTGTCATGTTTGAGTGGCACAATACCAAAAAGACTCTGTTTTTTAGTTACTGTTTTTGCTTGTTCTATGAGACTAGAAAAAAAGAGATTGCTTCATGCCAATTGTCATTTTTTCCACTGTATGTATTCACATGTGGCATTTCCTGAGGATATATAATCAAATGCTTATTCACCTCAGAAATGATATCAATGACAGACCTAAGAAATGTTGGCACTTTAGCCTTCCTTGGCAAATCAATGCAGTTTACTGGAGTTACTGATAGGAGCACAGATAGTCACTTCCTAAATTGTGGGTGGCTTAAGGGAAGTGATGTCTCTGAAAAATCCCATTTCAGCATGGAATGTGACTCCTCAAAGTTGTATTCCTTGAGTTCCTACCTACTTGAGGCAGTTCTACCAAAGAGTCCTCTTTTTCCTAGTAGTCATTACAGGTGTAAAACCTATGTGAGGACAAGAATCTTTTAACTTTCAAAAGTTTCAGAGTCACATAATCTTCTGAGTCTCCCTCCTGCTCCCCAGGACAGAATGTACCATTTCAAAGGAGACGGCACAGCTAGTAAGATCAATCCTCAGGAATACAGAGCCTAAATTACCTAAAGACATCCCAAGAGACTGACCTAACATTCTTGTGCTGGAAGTTATCTGAATTGGGGGAGATACCTTAAGATTATAGCACAAGCATCTTAGGAAAGATGTTTTGCACAAAATCCAGGTCTTGGAGAGAAGGCTCAGTTATTGAAAGCTCTGGGTCTTTTTGCAATGGACCAATGTTTGGTTCCCAGTACCCATATCTGGTGGCTCACAACCACATATAACTCGAGCTTCAGGGGATAAAAGGCACTTTTCTGGCCTCCATGGTCACATATGCACATATTGACACTCTCTCACACACATGCAACTAATAAAAAATAAGTCATTTTTCAGGAGCTGGAAAGATGGCTCAGGGATTAAGAACCCTTGTTACTCTTTGAGAATGCACAAGTTCAATTCCCAGCACCAACACAATGACACCAAACTACATATAACTCCAGTTCCAGGGGAGGTAATGGCCTCGTCTGGTTTCTACAGGCATCAAACACACAACTGGACCACAAATACAGGTAAAAACTCATACCCATGATCTAAAAGTAAATAATCTTAAACCAATAAATATAAATAAAAATACATAATTTTTTATTGATTTTTATTGAGCTCTACATTTTTCTTTGCTTCCCTCCCTGCCTCTCCCCTTCTCACTTCAACCCTCCCAAAGGTTACCATGTTCCCAATTTACTCAGGAGATCTTGTCTTTTTCTACTTTCTAATTACCATGTAAGTTAGATCTATGTAAGTCTCTCTTAGTGTTCTCATTGTTTTCTAAGTTCTCTGGGATTGTGGTTTATAGCTGATTTCTTTGCTTTATGTTTAAAAACCACCTAGTGAGTATATGTGATACTTGTTTTTCTGTATCTGGGTTATCTCCTTAAAATGATGTTTTCTAGCTCCATCTATATTCCTGCAAAATTCAAGATGTCATTTTTTCTGCTGTGTAGTACTCCATTGTGTAAATGTACCACATTTTCCTTACCCATTCTTCAGTTGAGGGGCATTAAGGTTGTTTCCAGGTTCCGGCTGTGACAAACAAAGCTGTTATGAACAAAGTTGAGCACATGTCCTTGTGACACGATTGAGCATTCTTTGGATATATACCCAAAAATAGTATTACTGGGTCCTGAGGAAAGTGGTTTCCCAATTTTCTGGGAAATTGCCACACTGACATCCAAATGTGCTGTACCAGCTTACATTCCCACCAGCAATGCAGAAGTTTTGTTCCCTTTCCCCACAACCTTTCCAGCATAAGTTTTATTCAGTGCTTTTGATCTTGACCATTCTTAGAAGTGTAAGATGGAATCTCAGAGTTGTTTTGATTTGCATTTTTTTGATGACCAAGGTTATTGAACATTTCCTTAAGTGTCTTTCAGGCATTTTCGATTCCTCTGTTGAGAGTTCTCTGTTTAGGTTCATATTCCATTTTTTATTAGGTTATTTGTTCTTTTGATGATCAAGTTCTTGAGATCTTTGTATATTTTGGAGATCAGACCTCTCTCTGATGTGGGGTTAGTGATTTATGATATTTTCTCATTCTGTAGTCTGTCATTTTGTCATGTTGACTTCATCCTTTGCTTTGCAGAAGCCAAGATTTTATATTATGTCTATATCTGGGATTTTTTGTGGTACTCTTTGAGAGCTCCTGGTGTGATACTGTAGGAACATGATATGTGAATATAAAAGAGCCACTGCTTATGTACTTTTTATGGCTTGTAGTACATTTCCACACATTCTTGTGCATTTAATTCTCCCAATTACCCTATAAGGTCAGTGTTACAATATGCATTTCAAAGATGTAGAAACACAAACTTAGTAGGGTTAAATAGCCTCCACCAAAGTCTTGTAAGCAATTATAGCAGAATCAGGACTCAGACTAGAACTTTAGACTTTAGCTTTAGATTCTATGGTGTTTCCAGAAGGAAGGTAATCACTAAGAAGAAAAAAATCAGTTTAGGGCATATATAATAAACTTCTTAAGGAGTTTAAATAAGTTCTGAGCACAGTTTTATTAATCACCCAGGATTTAATGGGTTAGCCAGAGTTCTAACTTGTCCATTTTGTAGAAGATTTTCTTCTGTTTCTCTTTTTGTTAGACCTCAAACAACAGTTGCTGTTTTTCCAGGAATGCTATCCACAGAACTGTTGTAACTGATAGCTTTGTTGTCTGCTCTGCATTGCTTACCCTGAATGTCCCTGAATGGTCTGAGTGAGAAATGGACAGATTGATTACCAATGACAATTACTCACTGAAGGGATGCCTTATTGACCCACTGTCTTCAATGGGAATCAGAGCCTGCATCTATAGCCAAAATTCTCCACAAAGAGAGAGATAGCCAGATCAAAATGTAAGTAAATAAAGAACATAAAATAATCTTTATTAAGAAGAATGATGGTGGAGTGGAGAGATGATTAAGTCAATAAAATGCTTTCCTTAAAAGCACTACAAACTTAGTTCAAATACACTGAATACACACTGAAAAAAAAATCTTGGAATTGTAATACACATTTGTAACCCCAGAGCTGGGGATATGGAGATATCAGATCCCTAGGGCCTGTTTCCAATCAACCTAACTGAATCAAGTACATGAGAGACCCTGGCTCAAAGTAGCAAGCAGATGATACCTGAGAAATCACACTCATGTTTATCCTCTGACCTCCATACACATATACATGCACATGTACAAGCACACACACTAATAAATAAAACAACTTTAGTCCTAAGATCAGCAAAAATCAAGGTTCTTAGAAAAGTAAGAAGATACTATTTGCTTCGTTTTCGCCTCAAAGATTGCCTGATTAGTTTTAGAAACATGAATACCTAAAAAGAACAAAAATATCTTCATCCAGAGAATAAATTACACTCAGCCTTATGATGTAAAGATCTTTCATTGACATAACCTGGAAAAATAAGGGAAGATAGAAATTTCCTCATGAGTTAATTTGAAAAAAATTCTATTAAAAATGATTTATGTGTTCATCTCATGAAATTATGATGAAAAGAAAGCATGTGTGGTCCTCTGGCAATGTTAGAACTCAGGGGATCTGTACTTCTCCATCCCTGGGCTCATCACTGGGAGAGATCAACACTAAGACACAGCTACAGCTGCAATGAGCATATATCCTTTGCCTGTAGCAGAAATTAAAAATGTGAAAAACACTGCACACTGGGGCAGTGAAATGAGGAGTTGGTAATGGGATTCCTTGATACAATTTTCCAGTAGATCCCAAATTCAAGAAGGCTGTCTAAATGCTCAGCACCTCCCATGACTCTTTGAGTCTCTGTAGGTTACCAGTGTTTAAAATTCAATAAGAATCTGGAGTTAGCTGAGAGGTTCTAAAATTTAGGAATCTGATTCCTTCTGCTTGGTTTCCAGTGGAAGCAGATTGAAAGCATTCACAGAATGTTCCAGAACAGATTTGAAAACTGCAGGGAAATAAACAATATAATCCTAAACCTGATCAATGACCTCCTGCAGAAAAATTGTCATTATTGAAGAGCAGCAGTCATGCCAGCACTAGCAACATTGAGCTATGATGCTTCTTGTAGGGGAATGTGTGATAGTAGTGTTACAGGGATATCTTGACTTATCAGGAAGCCAGGATATACTTAGAACTGCAAAAGGACAGCTCTAGAGGCTGGAGCTGCAATGGGACAGCATGGTCCTGGAGGAAAGGCGTCCTGACTATCAGGAAGCCAGGTTACCTAAAGCTGGGGTGTGGTGAGGGATGGTCTCCCCACAAGATATAGGGATCCTGCTCTTCTGGAGAGCTGCTACAGCTGAGTTCTGCTTTGTTTCCATAGGGCAGAATCCTAGCACAGCTATCTGCATCTTCTGCTAACACTGTTAAGCTAAAGGGAATGCCCCCTGAAGAAACGTAGCCGTCTCCCCAGGTTCCAGACAAAAGTTGTTTCTTTTCTGCCTGCTGGCCTTGCTCTGCCCAGCTTAAAGAGTGTCCTAGCAAGGTTCTTTTGTTCTGCTCCACCTTTCTGAGGCCTCTTAAGGAGCGTCTCATGACGCCTCATGACGTTTCCAGTTCAGTCCCCTAAGTGACATCCCAGACAGGTTCTTCTCTGCATCTGTGAATGAAAGTCATCATCCAAGATTCTTTTAAGAAAGAGATTTATTGGGAAGGAGAAATCCAGAAGAGTGTCTGCCTCTGCCAGGGAGCAATTAATGAAAGCTCTTAACTGAAGGGATGGAGAAGATTATATAAGGCTTCTTAGGGGCAGAGTTTTCTCAGAAAGATGAGGGATTGGTTAGTTTTTTTTTTTTTCCTGCTCAGGGATTGGTCAGTTTAGCTGGTCAAAGGCAGAGATGGCTCTGACTTCATGGCCAAACTGTATTTCTTTCACTGATCCTTTTTAGCTTTTTGACTGTAATCTTAGGACCAGGGCATATTTCTTTCACTGGCCCTGATTCTAGGGACAAAGTGTGTTTTTGATACTAGGTTTAGAGCCAGGACACATGTCTTTAGTCCTGAGTTCAGAGATAATAATGTTTCTCTCCCTGGCCCAGGTCTCAAATACAGGGTGTGTTTCTTTCTCTGACTCTGGGTTAAGAGTCAGTGTGCTCAGTGATTGGTTAGTTTCCTGCTCCAGTTGACCCTTTTAGCTGAACCAAAACAGCATATAGTACTTAAATTATCATCAGCCATCATTCAGTGCTTCCTTTCTGTATCTCCCTGGTGGAAAACTTTTAACATCTTGGAGAAAGCATCCTGTATACCTTTAAACCAGGGTAAACATCTTGTATAGCTTTTTAAAAATTACTCCTCAAGAATTATTCCAGAGACAGTCTGGGTTGAGTCTGAGATTATTTAATCCTTTTTTCTCCTATTGGGGTCCTTTTCTCTTGCTAAAAAGGACACTAAGAGTCTTATAAAGAATAGGGATTTGCTTCAAATAGTTCTGAAAGCCAGAAAGTCCAAAGACAAGTTGCTAGCACATGGTAAAGACCTTCTTGTCCTGTTAGAATCTGGCAGAGGACATCACATGGCAAGGATACATGAGCATGAAATGGAGAAATAAGGCTTTCTCCTGAAGACTTTAGGACTGTGAAAGTCCACTGTGAATGCTCTCTCACAAATTTGTGCATTTTCATTATCTAAATGCTCAAATTCCTCAGTACCTAAGTCTCAGGTGTTCTCACTATTTCATTATCTCCCACCCCCATATTCTATATCATATTTTTAATATCTTGTGTGTTAGAATATTTAATTCTAATTTGCAATTCAAATAAGCACATCTCTCAGTCTAGTCCATCATTTCAAGTTCCTTATATAGGTATTTATTGTTTTCAGTTGAAAAATTTCTATGTGGTTCTTCTTAGTTTCTATTTAAACATGTTATATTCACTAATTAATGTTTTGTTTCATTGTTTGAGACAGAGTTTCTTTATGTGACCTTGGTAATTCTAGAACTAACTCTGTAGACCAGACCAGGTTGACCATGAACTCACAGTGATCCACCTGCCTCTGCCTCCCAAGAGCTTGTATTAAAGGCATGCATCACCACTGCCTGGCCCTTAATTCTCTTCTTAAAATATTTTTATTAGTAGTATTTTGACATTTTTAAATAATAACATTTCAAAATTGTGGAAATAGTCTGCATAATTTTTGTTCATCCTCCAAGCACATACAATTCTATTTACAAGATTCTGAGAGTGTAAAGTTTCTGTACCCTGATAAGCTTCTCAGTCGTTGCAATAATCCGAATCAATCCAAACCAATCCAAATCAAACTGAATAAGAAAAAGCCCAGATTTAATGAATACCAATGCTCTCAGATGGCCTTCAAGCTTCAGAGAGAAGCCAGGGAAGGAAGACCAGAAAACCATGTGTTTATTCTCTGGGATGCAGTTTAAATACCTCGTGAGAGAGGCTGTGAACATCTCTGGGGAGGGGTTATCATTTGATGGGCTTTCTCAGGGATGGAGACTGAACTGAGGCAATTCCCAGGGGAAGGGACATGGAATGGAACTTCCACTTGAACCTTTGGGACTGTTTGGATATATGGATGTCAGTGGATGGGGTAAAGCCTTAACCTAAACATTCCAGACTCTTTGGGTATATGGATTCTAGGGGCTGGGGTGAGGCCTTTACCCAAATGTTCCAGAATCTTTGGGTATAGGGGTGCCGGTTCATGTTGGACATGGGATGATGTGGGGAGGGGAAGGGTTAGGAGTTGGTAGGTTCATGCTCAGTGGGAGGTGTGGTTGGAGAGGTATCCAGTTAGCTGCCATCCTGGAGTACTCAGGCATCTGTTCCTTGAGAGAGCTGAGAAGGCCAGTTGCTAGGAGAAAAAAATAGCTTGTTATTATTGGCCCTATGAATGGGATAGCTATGGGAAGGGTGATTAACTGCCAGAAAGAATGGGATGAAGATATTGCCTGGTATAGGGGAGGCACGGGTAAATGAGTGAAACATAAGAGTAGTTATGCCCCTTAAAATCAGATTTTAATTGCTAAATATATGCCCATTTGAACCTAGAGAGTTGCTAGCAATGGAGAAGTCCCAGGAGCTGTGCAGATACTGGCATTATCTGGAGAACCCTATGTAGGTAGGTCTTGACCTAGACAGCATGAGTGACCTGTAAAACATGCTCAAAAATGGGTGGGATCAGCTTCGGGCCCGCAGTAGGGGCCCGGTGAGGAGGAGCTCGGGCTTTCCCCGACCCCATAGACTCCCAGGTCACCCTGCAGTGCTGGCTCCCCCCGGCTAAGCTCTCCCGCCTACCATCCCAGCTCCCATCCAGGTACAAATTCCTATATTTCTCCCTTCTCCTTGGGGCCATAAAATTTCCCCAGCTCAGCTGCCTTGCAAGCTGGGCCTGGCCTGTAGGTGCTTCCTGACAGGAGGCAGTTCCTGGGTCTTAAAGGCCTCCCTGAGGACAGGTGGACCAGGTATCAGCTCAGCGACATTCCTGACCAGCAGAGAACCTGACTTCTAGCAGAGGGCAATAGGAGGGGTGAGTCTGCTTCCGGCCCACGGCAGGGGCCTGGTGAGAAGGAACTCAGGCTTTCCTAGACCCCATAGACTCCAAGGTCACCCTGCAGTGCTGACTCCCCCTGGCTAAGCTCTCCCGCCTGCCATCCCATCTCCCATCCAGGTACAAATTCCTATATTTCTCCCTTCCCCCTGGGGCCATAAAATTTCCCCAGCTCAGCTGCCTTGCGAGCTGGGCCTGGGCTGTAGGTGCATCCCAGAAAGAGGAAGTAATTGTGCTTCAATAGCCTGCCTGAGGAAAGGTGGGCCTTCTGTCAGTGAAGTCCCTGCCCAACAAGGGAACCTGACCCTGTACCAGAAGTTCCAATAGAGAGCATTTGAAGTAAGAGATGGGCAGACTCCAAGGCAAGACCTCGTCCAGTAATCTGAAAAACAACATGAAAACACCAGATTCCAACGACCCTACAATAGAAGGACTTGAACACCTTAACCCAGAAGAACTGGAAAAAAGTGCCATTATGAAAGCAATAGAGTCCCTTAAACAGGATATGAATAACTTCCTTAAAGAACTGGATGAGAAATATAACAAAAAGTCTGAAGAAATAAGTATAGAAATGGATGAGAAATATAACAAAAAGTTTGAAGAAATAAGTAAATCCGTGAATGATACCCTGAGAAACCAAGAAAAAACAATCAAACAGGTAAAGGAAACAGTTCAAGAATTGAAAACTGAAATGGAGGCAATGAAGAAAACACAAACCGAGAACCGGCTGGAAATGGAAAACCAAGGTAAACGAACGGAGACTACAGAATCAAGCATAACCAGTAGAATACAAGAGATAGAAGAACGAATCTCAGATTCTGAAGATACCATAGAGAAAATAAATGCTCTGGTCAAAGAAAACGGCAAATTCAACAAATTCTCTTCACAAAATATTCAGGAAATCTGGGACACAATAAAAAAACCAAATCTAAGAATAATAGGGATTGAAGAAGGAGAAGAACTGCAGATCAAAGGTCCAGAAAATATATTCAACAAAATTATAGAAGAAAACTTTCCCAATCTAAAGAACGATATTCCTATGAAGGTTCAAGAAGCATACAGAACACCGAATAGACTAGATCAGAAAAAAAATCCCCTCACCATATAATAATCAAAACACAAAATATATTGATTAAAGAAAGAATATTAAGAGCTGCAAAGGAAAAAGGTCAAGTAACTTATAAAGGTAAACCTATCAGGCTTACACCGGACTTCTCTATGGAAACCATGAAAGCCAGAAGATCCTGGATAGAGGTACTGCAGAAACTAAGAGACCATGGATGCAAACCCAGACTACTATACCCAGCCAAGCTATCGTTCACTATCAGCAGAGAAAACAAAATATTCCAGGATAAAAATAAATTTAAACAATTCGTAGCCACAAATCCAGCCTTACAGAAAGTAATAGAAGGAAAATCGCAACCCAAGGAATCCAACATTGCCATCACTGCCTACAATAACAAAGACATCTAGCGACCCTTCACAAGCACAACTCAAAGAAAAGAAACACAGAAACTCCACTAGACACACAGACAAAAAAATAATAACCAGAATCAACAACCACTGGTCATTAATATAACTTAATATTAATGGACTCAACTCACCTATAAAAAGGCACAGACTTAGAGATTGGATATGAAAACAGGATCCAACATTCTGCTGTTTACAAGAAACACACCTCAACCACAAAGATAGACATCTACTCAGAGTAAAGTGTTGGGAAAAGGTTTTCCAAGCAAACGGGCCTAAGAAACAAGCGGGTGTGGCCATTCTAATATCTAACAAAATTGACTTCAAACTAAAATCAGTCAGAAGAGATGGAGATGGACATTTTATACTCATAGCAGGAACAATTAATCAGGAGGAAGTCTCAATTCTGAATATCTATGCCCCTAATATAAAAGCACCCACTTATGTAAAAGAAAAACTTTTAGAACTAAAGGCAGTCATCAAACCACACACACACTATTAGTAGGAGACTTCAACACACCTCTCTCACCAATGGACAGGTCAATCAAACAGAAACTCAACAGAGAAATAAGAGAATTACTAGAGGTAATGAATCAAATGGACTTAACAGATATTATAGAACATTCCACCCCAAAAGGAAAGAATATACCTTCTTCTCTGCAGCTCATGGAACCTTTTCGAAAATTGACCAAATGCTCAGTAACAAAGCAAACTTCCACAGATACAAAAAAATATTAGTAACCACCTGTGTCTTGTCAGATCACCACGGAATAAAGTTAGAATTCAATAACAATTCGAACACCAGAAAGCCTACAAATGTGTGGAAGTTGAACAGTCAACTACTGAATCATCCCTGGGTCAAGAAAGAAATAAAGAAGGAAATTAAAGTCTTCAGTGAATTTAATGAAAATGAAGACACAACATACTCAAACCTATGGGACACAATGAAAGCAGTGCTAAGAGGAAAGTTCATAGCACTAAGTGCCCAATTAAAGAGAATGGAGAAAGCACATATTGGAGACATAACAGCACATCTGAAAGCTCTGGAAAAAGAAGCAGACTCTCCCAGGAGGAGTAGAAGATTGGAAATAATCAAACTAAGGGCTGAAATCAACAAAATAGAAACACAGAAAACAATCCAAAAAATCAACGAAACAAAAAGTTGTTTCTTGGAGAAAATCAACAAGATTGAGAAACCCCTATCCAAACTAATCAAACGGCAGAGAGAGAACACTCAAATTAATAAGATCAGAAATGAAAAGGTGGACATAACAACAGACACAGGGGAAATTCAGAGAATCATTAGATCTTACTACGAAAGTTTATATGCCACAAAGTTGGAAAATGTACATGAAATGAATTTGTTTTTAGATAAATGCCATGTACCAAAGTTAAATCAAGACCAGGTGAACAATCTAAATAGAACTGTTAGTTGCGAAGAATTAAAAGCTGTTATCAAAAATCTCCCGACCAAAAAAAGCCCAAGGCCAGATGGTTTCAATGCAGAATTCTACCAGAACTTCCAAGAAGAGCTGATATCTATACTCCTTAAGGTATTTCACAATATAGAAACAGAAGAGTCATTGCCAAACTCTTTTTATGAAGCTACAGTTACCCTGATACCAAAATCACATAAAGACACAACCAAGAAAGAGAATTACAGGCCAATCTCACTCATGAACATCAACGCGAAAAATCTCAACAAAATCCTGGCAAACCGATTCCAAGAACACATTAGAAAAATTATCCATTATGATCAAGTAGGCTTCATTCCAGAGATGCAGGGCTGGTTCAACATACACAAATCCATAAATGTAATCCATCATATAAATAAACTGAAAGAAAAAAAACCATATGATCATCTCATTAGATGCTGAAAAACATTTGACAAAATCCAACATCCCTTTATGATAAAGGTGTTGGAGAGATTGGGAATACAAGGTCCATACTTAAATATAATAAAAGATATTTACAGTAAGCCAACAGCTGACATCAAACTGAACAGAGAGAAACTCAAAGCCATTCCATTGAAATCAGGAACAAGACAAGGCTGTCCACTCTCCCCATATCTCTTCAATATAGTGCTAGAAGTTGTAGCAATAGCAATAAGACAACATAAGGGGATCAAGGGGATTCAAATTGGAAAGGAAGAATTTAAACTCTCGTTATTAGCAGACGATAAGATAGTATACATGAGTGACCCCAAAAACTCTACCAAAGAACTCCTACACCTGATAAACACCTTTAGTAATGTGGCAGGATACAAGATCAACTCCAAAAAATCAGTTGCCCTCCTATACACAAAGGATAAAGAGGAAGGGAAGGAAATCAGAGAAACTATACCTTTCACGATAGCCACAAATAGCATAAAATATCTTGGGATAACTCTGACCAAGGAAGTGAAAGACCTATTTGACAAGAACTTTAAGTCTTTGAAGAAAGAAATTGAGGAGGATACCAGAAAATGGAAAGTTCTCCCTTGCTCTTGGATTGGGAGGATCAACATAGTAAAAATGGCAATTCTACTAAGAGCAATCTATAGATTCAATGCAATCCCCATCAAAATCCTATCAAACTTCTTCACAGACCTTGAGAGAATAATAATTAATTTTATATGGAAAAACAAAAATCCAGGATAGCCAAAAGAATCTTATATAATAAAGGAATGTCTGGATGTATAACCATCCCTGACTTCAAAATCTATCACACAGCTACAGTATTGAAAACAGCTTGGTACTGGCATAAGAACAGAGAAGTCGACCTATGGAATTGAATAGAAGACCCAGATATTAACCCAAAAACCTATGAACACTTGATTTTCGACAAGGGGGCTAAAGGTGTGCAATGGACGAAGGAAAGCATCTTTAACAAATGGTGCTGGCATAACTGGATGTCAACCTGTAAAAAAATGAAAGTAGATCCATATCTATCACCATGCACAAAAATCAAGTCCAAATGGATTAAAGACATCAACATTAATCTGACCACTTTGAACCAGATACAAGAGAAAGTGGGATGTAGTCTACAAGACATAGGCACAGAAGACCACTTCCTAGGTAGAACCCCAGTAGCACAGACAATAAGAGAATCAATGAATAAATGGGACCTCCTGCAACTGAGAAGCTTCCGTAAAGCAAAGGACACTGTCAGTAAGACATAAAGGCTACCTTCTGACTGGGAGAAGATCTTCACCAACCCCTCATCAGAGAAAGGCCTGATCTCCAAAATATACAAAGAACTCAAGAAACTAGACAATAAAACTCTAATTAACCCAATTAAAAAAAATGGGGTGCTGATCTGAACAGAGAATTCTCAACAGAAGAATGCCGAATGGCCAAAAGACACTTAAGGTCATGCTCAACCTCCTTAGCGATCAGGGAAATGCAAATCAAAACAACTATGAGATCCCATTTTACACCGGTCAGATTAGCTAAAGTCAAAAACACCAATGATAGCCTATGCTGGAGAGGATGTGGGGAGAGGGGAACTCTCATCCATTGTTGGTGGGAATGCAAACTTGTTCAACCACTGTGGAAATCATTGTGGCGGTTTCTCAGGAAACTGGGAGTCAACCTCACTCAAGACCCAGCAATTCCACTCTTGGGAATATACCCAAGAGATGACCTATCATACCACAAAAGCATTTGTTCAACTATGTTCATAGCAACACTATTTGTAATAGCCAGAACCTGGAAACAACCTAGGTGCCCCTCAATAGAAGAATGGTTAATAAAGGTGTGGAACATTTATACACTAGAGTTTTACTCAGCGGTAAAAAACAATGACATCTTGAATTTCGCATACAAATGGAGGGACATAGAAAACGCTTTACTGAGTGAGGTAAGCCATACCCAAAAAGAGGAATATGGTATGTGTTCACTCATAAGTGGATTCTAGCCATAATTAAAGGTCTTTGAGCCTATTATTCGAGATCCTAGAGAAGCTAAATAAGAGGGTGAACCTGAAGAAAATCATGTACTTATCCTCCTGGAGATTGGAAATAGACAAGAGTCCCAGGTAACCTCGAGTGCATGGGGGGGTGGGAAGGTTGTTGGAAGGGGAGAGGGTTAGAGAGAAGGGAGTAGGGGAGGAATGGGGAAAGTTCAGGGGACTGGGATGGGGGGAGGGAGGAAGGATGGATATGGGATCTGGGAAGAATGTATCTCAACTAAGGAAGTCATTTTAGGGTTTACAAGAGACTTGATTATAAATGGGATCCCAGGTCCAAGGAGAGATCCCCAGATTGTTCTCTGGACAGAGCAGAGGGTGCCTGAACCGGCCTTGGCCTATAACCATACTGATGAATATTTTGCTTATCACCATAGAACCTTCATCTGGCGATTGATGGAGATAGAGACAGAGACCCACATTGGAACACTGGACTTAACTCCCTAGGTCCAAACGAGAAGCAGAAGGAAAGAGAATGTGAGCAAAGAAGGCAAAACCAGAGGGAACCTTCATCCAACAATGGATGGAGATACAGACGGAGACCCACATTGGAGCACTGGACTGAGCCCTCCAAGGCCCAAATGAGGAGCAGAAGGAGGAAGAACATGAAAAAGGAAATCAGGACCGCGAGGGGTCCGATCACCCACTGATACAAGGGGACTGATCTAATGAGAGTTCACCAAGGCCAGTTGGACTGGGACTTAAGGAGCACGTGATCCAACCAGATTCTCTGAATGTGGCCGGATTCCCTGAATGTGGCTGGCCCGGAGTCTTTCTGAAAAGCCATTGACAATGACACTGGGACTTGTTTCCTCTGCATATACTGGATTTTTGGGATCCAGTCTGTTTGGATACTCACCTTCCTGGACCTGGAGGGAGAGGGGAGGAATTTGAACTTCCCACAGGGCAGGAAGCCCTGACTGCTCTTAGGGATGGAGAGCGAGGAGGAGGGTGAGTGGGGGGAGTGGGAGGGTGTTGGGAGGAGGGGCGGAAATGGAAACTTTTATAATTCAATGAAGTTTGAATTAAAATATAATAAAAGGGTGGGATCAAAATAGGCTCTGGAGACAGTTGTTACCAGACCAGATTTCTCGATACAGCAGCAAAAAATTTTTTTTTTCAGGAATTTTCAGGTATCTGTAGGACAGCTGAAAGAGATTTACATCTTGGTATCACAGCAAAAAGCTATGGCTTTAGGCAGTAACATTTTAGAAGACAATTAAAGAAAATTGAAAACTTTGAACCTCTGTGAAAGAGACACACCTGTCTGTATTTTTAGCAGGAACTTAGATAATGAACACCAAATGCTTTCAGACAGATCTGAGAGGGATGAGTAAATGAGCAGAAGTAAGACAGTTTTTTTCAGCTATGTAAGCAAACCCAAGTATCTCCATAGTCTTTCGCATACACCAATCTTAGAAGTAGTACTTGCCTTTAGCTTCTGAGCCCCAGGAGGCCTAAAGGATTTTCCTGTGGGAGTAGGATTTAGTCTACCTATCTTGGCAGAATGAGATGATTGATCACCTAGTATAGTATCCAGGAATCTGATGAGGTGAAAGACAGCTTTTTACTGTGTGGGTTGTTTTCCCATATCCAAAGGCAAGCCTCCAGTTGGAAGGTTCTGCAGTTGGAGGAACTGTAGGATGCTGCAGGAGCTGGCATATCTCTCCATAATAAGAAGCTCTTTTGTTAAATACCATACTCCCAGATCTGTAAAGGCACTTGAGAATTAGGGTACCACAACCTATCAGGTATACTTAAATTAGACATAAATTAAATTTGGACATATATTTTACCCAGTCATTTACAGTTTACCAATGTCAGTAGAGGCAAGAATATTAGAAGGAATATTTTAGTAAGTACATTGAAGGTGGAATGTCTCTTTGGTACGTAAAGCACACATGGGTACTCTTACCAAAGATGACTGAGGTTTCTGCTTTGACCTCAACCAACAATGTCAGCTGTTCATTGTAACATGAAGGGGGCTTGCTTGTTTGTGTTTTTTGTCCTGCCCGCTCCCCCAGCTGTTTAGCCCCAAAGAAAATAACACAAAGGACTCTGTAAGTTATAATGCTGATTGGCCCTTTTCATGATTGACAGAATACAGACAATTCTCCCATACCAATTCATTTTTTGAATTTGTATTTTTTGAGAGCTGTTGTAATCTGGAGTTACAAGTTTTACAGATCTTAAAAAAAACACACATACACACAGACATAAAGCAAGCATACTGTGCCCACATTATTTATACATATATATTAACAGACAGATGAGGAAACCTTTTTCTAGGTAACTGTGTCAGCTGACCAACTTAAAAATTTTGGAGTAGGCTTCAGAAGCCAGGCAAGCACCCATGTTATCTCATTGAGCACCCAGGTTATCCCATTGAGGGTAAAGACAGAACACCTATTCAGCTCAGAGTAAGAGGGTGTGGGAATGGATCCCTTCTAGACAGAACCCCTATATGACCAGATTACATTCCAGAAATGCAGACAAACAGCAAACAGTGAGAGAAGTGAGGAGGGGTGATTAGTTAGGGGTAGTGGGAGCACAGTATCCAGAAACCATGGGCAAATGAGAAAATGAGAGGCTTGTTTCCTAGTTCCCAGGCTGGTAAAAAAAAAGGCATTAAGGAATGTGTGGTGTCAGATAGCCCCAAATAAAAACATTTTGTAAAAGGCAACCCAAGGGCCTTTGAGGATCAGGCCCCAAATTGTAGGTACCCAATTCACAGATCTATACCAGGACCCATAGCCCAGTGCAATGCGTCTATTGTGGTAGACTCTGGGAAAAAACCCCAGAAGAACAAACAGTGTGTGAGAGAGACAGGAGGAGGACAATAATGACAAAACCAAAGATTATTCAAGCTGCCCGTGTCCTACCCTGTAATCTTAATGGCTCTTGCTGTTTTCCATGGCTTTGTGAGAAAAGAGACTTTCACTCTGCATTAAAGGATTAAAGAAACTAGAAAAAGTGGGATAGTTTCTATTGTTGTTGGTTTTCTTTTGCTTTGGTTGATTTTATGACATCACAACTCTATGGGGAATCAGCCTACAGAAAAGACAGAGTCACCAGTTTGGCAGAAAATACTGTCTTTTTTTAATTCCTAATTTCATGTCTCTGCCTCTTGAATTCCCCAACCTACTGGTTCAGGATGCAAAGCTTCATCTTATGTCTATTCTGGAACTCCAAATTCCTTCCTTTTCTGATATGAGTGCTCACTTATGCCTCAGATTGCCTATAACTTTTCAAGCCTAGGATGAGCTGAAAGCACCTGGACAAATAGGTGTTAGCTGTCAACTAGGGAAGACAGGGATGCAAGGCCTCCTTTTTTGCTGCGACTTTCTGATGAGATTGGTGTGTGCTTCATACAGGAAATGAGCAATGATGACATATTTTGTAAACTTTAAACAAAGGTTTTATTGTGTGACAGACTTTTCTTGGAGAGTCATAACAAACATGTCTATTCCCAATAGGATATGCTAAGTCCCAGGTATGGAAACAGGAGGATCACTCAGGTTTACTAGACATGAACCTAACTGAAAATGACAACAAACGAGTTTAACTTTCAGTGAGAGACTTTGTCTCAAGGGAATAATGCAGACAGTAATAGAGAAAGACAATGAAGTTGTTTTTGGTCTCTATGAACATGAATTTTATAATTTTTAAATAATTACTTAGATATTCAGAAAAGAGCTTTAACTTTCAAGGCCACAAATATGTAAGAAATAATAGTCTTTTTAATAGTGCTTGTTTTTGACATTTTAGTAAATATCAATAACAAGCACTATTAAAAAGACACAATTAAAATACAATGCAAAAATCACATTTTATTTAATACCTACTTTTATTAAGATTTACATCATAGTCATTAGATAGAAAGAGAGATGATATACAATGATGGATACATAAATAACAGTATACAGAATAATAGGATTTATAAAGTAAGAAACAGACCTTCCATATAAACAATGCCTGTAATCCCTAGCATCCCAAATGAAGTGACTGGGATGAAGTGAATTTATGAGACCATGATTTCCTTATATTGACTCTTGTTCTGTTTGCCCTACACCAGCCTGTACTGTGTAGACATTCCTACAGAGTCCTAATGTTGAGAGTAAATTCCAGTCCTTTGAGGTCACTGGTAGATTGCAAAACATTTAAAGCTTTTGAGATAGTCCTCCTACAGGAGTTTATGGTAGATGAGTGGCCTTTTGATGAAGCAAAATATTTTTCTTACATCACACATCTACACTGGCTCCATCAGCACAATGGATAGGTTGAAATATAACCTTTGAAGGTGAAGTGGATTAAAACACTCAAGTACAGGCACTCAGACCTGTAGAATGTAGTAAGTGCAATGATCAAGTAACATCTCCAAAGTGTGTGATGTTCCTCAGGATATGTTAAGACTTTTGACAAAGTCAGAGGATTTACAAATATTATGAAAGAAATTACTATTTTCAGAGTCTGTTAAGATATCCTGCATGCCAACGATATTTCAAGGACATCAAGGACAGTCTCACATACTTCATCTCAGCCTTAGAATTCTGCAAGATCTAATAAATCTTGTCTTTAAACTGATATTGAAAGTAATGTTGAAAATTGGGTTATTCACCTGCAATTGCACAAATATTTATCAGAGAGGCAGGTTTCCTATTTGAGTCTCAGTTCCATGTGAAATAAACAATACTGTAATTGCTAGAGAAAACCTGTTGAGTATTTTTCTATGGGCTTGATCTATAAAGAAAAAGTAATATTAAAGAATATTCAGCAAAATTGAAGCAAAGGAATACAGTCATATTACCTAGCATAACTTTTTCTGTTTCCCTGTGGATTCCCCAATGGTATTTATCCAAAAGATATTGAGTTTATTTAGTTTTAACCCCAGTATTTGCTCATTTTCATAATCTTGAGCTACTGAAAATGTTACCAAGTATTTATGAAGACATTTTATTTTAATGATTGCATGATAGTTAATCCTCATAGGACAATAACTTTTTATTTCATTAATATTAGAAGTTTAAAAATTTTAAAAAACAATTTAGTACATAAAGGTTTTCTTTTTCCGTTTTTTTGAATAATTCTTTGAAACACATTATATTTCTATTAATGAGACACTTAAATTAAGAGTAGGAATTTCACAATAAATTTAGAACACTTATTAAAATTGACCTACTAATTTAATAATATGTGATATTTTGCCTCAAATCCTAATGTTTATCTTATGTTAAAATATAGGAAATATTTAGGTAATTTAAACTATGCTATTTTAACATTTCATAATATTTTCTAACAATTTAGTTGTCTCATTTTACTTAACTACAAAATAGAGAGAGGGATAAAGAAAGAGATAGAAGGGACAGCATAGTTTAAGTGGTATCTCTCTATATATTTTACCCATTATTATTTTTTTCTACCATTTTCTTTCCAGTTTTTGGTGCTTGTACCTTCCTTGATCTGTACATGATCATTCTTCTTCTTGGTGTATTTTATGATTTTTAAAGTTTTTCACCTGTAAATTTTTATTCTGTGTGTGCATAAAAATATCTTAATATTTAATTTATTTTTTAAATATTGATTGCTTTGTTAAGAAAATCATAAACTGTTAAGAAAAAAGAGTAAACATTTTTTTATCATTAAAATATACACATCTGACAGAAAGTTTGAATACAAATGGACCCCATAGGTTTATACATTTGAATGCTTAGTCCCCAGGTGATAAATTGTTTGAGAAGGTGTTTTAATTAGGGTTTCTATTGCTGTAGTGAAACACCATGACGAAAAAGCAAGTTGAGGAAGAAAGGGTTTATTTGGTTTACACTTCAACATTGCTGTTCATCACTGAGGGAAGTAAGTACAGGATCTCAAACATGGCAGGATCTTGGAGTCAGGAGTTGATGCAGATACCATAGAGGGAAGCTGCTTACTGGCTTGCTGAGCCTACCGTCTTATAGAACCCAGGTTCAGCAGTGTAGGGTTGGCACCATCGGATAGGAACTGTGCCCTCCACATTGATCAATAAAGGAGAAATTGTCTTACAGTTGGATCTCAAGAATGCATTTTCTAACCTGAGTCACAGTCCTCTGACGGCTGACTTATGACAAGTTAATGCACAAAACTGGCTAGTACAGAAGGGTTATGAGGTGTGGCCTTGTTGATGGAGGTATGTTACTGAGATTGGCTTTGGGAGCTGCAGATATAAAGGTCTCAGTTACTGCTCCAGCTTTATGCATGTCTTCCTGTTGCCATGATCGTAATCATAATGAAACTGTAAGCAAGTCCTCAAATAAAATGCTTTCTTTTATAAAAGTTACTTTGGTCATGATGTCTTTTCACAGTAATAGTACACTAAGATACAAGTTGGCACCAGGAGTGTAGTGTTGCTATGACAGGCCTGATTGTTGCTTGGAGGAATATGGAAGATTTTGAAATTTTGGACTAGAAAAACAGTTCAATGCTTTAAGTGGGACTTTATGGGCCATCCTAACTAGAACATGGAAGAAAATAATGCTGAAGACAACGTGAGTTGTGGGGTCCAAATGAAGAGGTTTCAGGGAAAAAGAATATTATAGACTGGCCTGGACTCTTTTCTTGTGATGTTTTGGCAATGACTGTAGCTCCTTTGTGCCCTTGTCCTAAAAGTATCCTTGAGGCTAAATTGAAATTATGAGGTAATGGCATTGGTAGAGGAAATTTCAAGGCAGCCTAGTAATGATTTTGCAACATAGTTATTAGTGATCACTATTATTCATATCTACAATTAAAAGCATCATGCTGGATGAAGAAATTCATAGTTTAATTAGAATAGGAATACCAGGAAATGTAGTGTTGAGGCCAAGTTCTGTCCTGAAGGAGATAGAAAATTTATAGAAAGAACTGATGCTAAATGAAATTAGGATGTTCACCGTGCTTAGATAACAAAGAAACACAAATTAAAACTACAATGAGATGTCATCTTGCCCAGTCATATGGCTAAAATTAAAGGAAAATCATGATGACAGATAAATGCTGGTGTGGATGTGGGAAAGGGGAAACCTGCGTTCACTGAATGAATACAAACTGGTGCAGTAACTCTGAAAGTTGGTATGGACATCCTTCAAAAAATCTATGAATAGATTTACTGTATGTTAAGACCCTTTATTAGATATTTATTTATTTATTGAATGATTTATATGAATCATTGTTTGTATTGCCTATTTCAACGCAAGTCTTCATTTGCTTCCTGGAACTGAATGAGATAGAAAAATTGATGAAACAATGGGATATTGCCCCTAACAACTTGAGCAATCTCTCTTTCTTGCTCCTCCCATTCTAATTTTCAAAAAAAATGAAAATACAGATTGAACCCAATACTTGGGAACTCTCTTAGTTTTGGTCTACTGCTGACGTCACCTCTCTTCTGCTCACAGTGGTGTCAGAACGCTTATTTCCAAAAGATTTCTGAAACTCATAATCCAGTTTTCTCACCTGTGAGCATAATTATATATACTTGTTTATCCATCTTTGTTGCTATGCTATTTGCAATAGCCAGTAAATGGAAACAACCTAGATGCTCAATTAACAGAAAGTAGGATAATAAAAGTGTGGCACAATTATATAATTGAACATTATTCAACTTTTAAGAAAAAGTAAATTTGTGACTAGATAGAGTTGGAAATAATCATTCTAGATGAAATAATACAGATCAAAATGGTATATTTTATGAACTCTCTCATCTGTAGATGCTGACTTTGAACCTTTAAGAATGTGTGTTAAATTGGAGTATGCATAGAAATGAGAAACTAGTTGTAGTACAATTAAGAAAAACCCAGGGACAGAATTTGGGGTTCAACCTGAAGGTCAGAAAAGCAAAGCAATCAGTCACTGGTTTTTACCTCAACCTCAGTCCAAAATGAAAATCATGCCTTCAGGAATCTCATAATGAGATTCTGTGATATCTGTGAACTGTCTCCTCTCATCTTATGTTCCTCTCTAGGGAAGGGATTAAAGTCATGTACCACTGGAACTGACGGCATGCACTGTCCAGTTTCTATGGCAAACTAGTGTGTCTACTGAAATTAAAAGTTTATTTTACTACTACCTGTTCTCTAAAGCTGACTCATGGGGCTGTTTTATTCTCTGATCTTCAGGAAAACTTTATTACAATGTCAATGAAATATCACCTCATTTCCCTGTTTTGTCTAAAATAAAAAAGAAGACTATAACTAATATAAGAAAATTATATGCAGTAAATACATTGACTATATACAATATATAAACACAATAAATATATAAACACCATCTCGTCCATTTGCATTTGACAAATTCAGAGAAAATAATTCATATCTATCCTATGTTGGTGAATTCAAAATCTTGTACCTAATTTGCCTTCTATTATAACTTGCTTTTTGCACCTGGAAAACTATAAGTATCTAACCTACAATTCCCTCACAGAGCCAAGAAGAAAATAATATTAACTGAGTAAGCAAGAAGTGTAAACAAGAAGCTCCCAAAAAGTATGACTGATGACAGAAACATCTGGCTTCCTACACAGTCACCCAAAGTTCTCTGTGATGTTGGAATATCCATCTTTGGCCTATTAGCCTAGCATTTCAACAGCATTTTCTGCAAAAAAAGGATATTCTGAAGGCCTGTTCCACCTTGTCTTGACAATGTTTGACAGTCATTTTCTTTTGTGCCCTGCTTGTCCAATTAGGACAGCATATTGTCAGCAGTCAAGGCAAGGGCATGTTCTTACCTGGTGACTTCCTTTTTTTCCAAAAAGAAAAAAAAATATGTGGCATTTCATTGATGTTCATTATCTTACCTGAAGTAGATCAGTGCTGTTAGGAGCAGACATGTCTCATTGTTATAAAAAGGAACCTAGGTTATTAAAACATTTTAAATATCATATTCTGTAGATCACTGAAGTGTTTGAAGGTGACCTGTCTATTTTAAAATTATCTTTATTTGACCTTAAAGACATAACATACTTCATGTGACTATAAGATTAATTAGGTTTGATGATTAACTACTAACCTGCATTTCCTTATTACCTAAACAGATAGTAATAATAATTTTCAAGGACTTAAAATTTGCATTACATTGTTAAATGAATTATATAGGTGTAATATCTCAAACAAGAGTAAAAATGTATTTAAAGTATAGCCTAACAAATTTAATTTCAATATACATAATTTGTATGCAATATACAAAAGTCCAATCCAATGTAAAATATTTAAAACTAGTAGTTGCTTCTTAAAAGTAGACTCAATAATCTATTTTTTATCTTATCATATTTTTTCCTCTCTTTCTTCTTTTCAGAGAAGATTCAGTAATCTACCCTTTCATCCTTTCATATCTTTATCCCACTGTTTTCTTTTCAAAGCAAGATACTTGAATCTAATTTCTTTTGTTTAGCTTTTCTCCTGATCATTACCAATAATACCTTGGAAATGAGTTCCTAAACAATTAAAAATGTCCATAATTCATTGAACAACTAGAATCACCCACTCCACCTGTTGGGAATGAGGGTATCATATTTGTAAATTTGCTTACTCCTGTCTTGGGCTGATGGTATCTTTAGGGGATGGTGAAAAGAAAAATTTAGATTACTTGTCAAGTCTTGGGAAAGGTAGATATATCATTTTTGTCCAGTATATGCATCATGGGAAAGTTCAGGGCTTATCTAAAGTCTATAATAGAGTATTCAATTAGGCTGGATTATCTAAACTAGCCACATCAAAATTATTCTGAGCAATTTGTAATTCAATGCAGATTTCTATATACTGTTTTTTGAACAAATGGTGTGAGCAGAGACTGGAAGTAGTACTTTTTGTGGTGCCCAATCCTCCTTATGGAGACTTCAAAATCATTATTAAGCATGCACATGGTTCATTGCAGAAAACTTATAGATACTCCAACCCAAAATCATATACATAAAGGGAGATAAAACCTTTTTCTAGAATTACTTCTTGCTCTATATGATCATTAATATCATGACAAAAAGTTTAAATATATACATATATTATACCTTAAGAAATGCTGTTAAAGAGTCAATATAAGACCAGAGGATTATGAGATTAGTAGCAACAGAATAGTCCTTACATTTTTGTTTCTGTTCTGTTTCATATCAAGGCTCTTCTGACGTGAGACCCAGAATTTGAATTTCACTTTAATTATCATGCTTGGTTTTAGAGGATAAAGACACATTTCAACACCAAAGATAGCTTTAATCTTTAATTGGACTGGGAATACATAAAATCATTTATATTATATGTCTGTAGAGAACAAAAAAAAACAAATATTTATGAAGATTTCTGAAATTTTACCCTGTTGGAAAAATGATACACCAATAGTCCAATTCACTTTTTTCTTTAGACATTTTATTCTGAATGATTTGTTATTTTTCTTCAGATGTTTTATTTGTCTAGTAGTCTTCGGATTCCTTAGCTTGATATCTTTATTCTCCTGGAAAGGCATAAGTAAATCTCTTCCCCAATCCTAATAATTGGGAAATTCTCATTTGGCAAGTTTTATCTGATAAAATGAAAAAACATTTGTTAGTTTTATAGGTTAGTGCAGGTTAAAAGATCTTGCTGTTTGGTGAACTATCCATATGCACTACTTAAGAGGTGTTTCTTTTTCAACTTAATTCTTTACCCTTTTTGATGGTATCCATAGCTTTTCTTCTCCATGTAAACAAAAGCACAAACCCTCCCAAAACATATCACATGTTCTGGCTTCCATTCTGAGGTCAGTACATCGTTAAAGAATATTGGCTGATTTAATTTCATAGTTTTTTTTCTACTATCCATTGTCTCTGCCTAGCCATTGTTTCCTTGACATTAGCATTTAGAAAACTTAAAGTTAATAAATTTAATCTATTTCTGTGTGTATTTTTTATCAATTTATGATTATTCAACATATCCTTTAGAGGTCAACCTGATCTTTCTATATCTACCTGTTCTGTAGAATTGTGTGGTATACCTATAACATGCTTCAATTATCTCTCTTTGGAAGTCCAATTATTTTGCTTCAGAAATTGTTAATCTCACCAAACAAACAAACAAACAAACAAATAAATGTTATAAACTCTTTGCCAGTTTTCACTTTCTTCCCATAATTTGTCAATTTCATCATTAGTAAAAGGTACTATAATTTTTACTGGGTCTATTCCTGCTAATTGATGAAGTCTCAATTTTTCTTTTATAAATAACTCAGAGATCTTTTCCACAAAAGTTTTAATTTTTTACTTGGTTTATGTGGTAAAGATATCCATTCTAAGAAAATGTCTTCACGTTGCATTAAAATTCCTGTAGGAGAATAATTGGAGGCTAATGTGAGCAGAACACAGTTAAGATTCAGATACATATGATCCACATGTGAAAGTCAATTCTCTCTCTCTCAGCTTCAGCTGACAATTCCCTGGGACTATTTAAGTCCTTGGCATAATCTCGTGTTTTGTTTGAATTTGTCAATTCATCAGGTTTATCCCTATAGGGGGCCATAGCTAGGAAATGTCGTCTAGCAATGTTTGGAAAGAATCTTCAATAGATCTCTCCTAATTTGCACCTTTTGGTTCTAAATTTTTGTAAACCTATTTCATAGCCTAAATAAAATAGAATGTTCTCTTTGTATTTTTCAGAAGCAATATGTAATTTTAGTAAGGCAAAATTATCTTTGCTTCTTCAGATATTCTTTCTAAAGTATCTGCATTTGAATCAGATAGCAAAATATCATCCATGTAATAGTAATATATAAATTCAGGAAATTACTTATGTATCTTTCCAATAACAGACTTATAAAATACTAGCACAAAGTGGGGCTGTTTAACAGTCCCTGTGAGAGAATCTTGCATTGATATTTCTTAGCAGGCTAAGAATTATTATAATTAGTCATCATGAAGGCAAACTTTTTGTCTTTTTCTTGTAAAGGTTTATTTTCTGTGGGACAATGATGTTGTACCTTGTATAGATTTGTCATTTCTATTGGTGTAATCAAACACTGATTGTTCAGTAGCTAGGCAAGAAGTATAGGCATGGTAATCAGTATAAGATAATTCTGGGAAAAAGAAAGGCTCAGTTTTCAGTCATTGCCCAGACGCAGAGTAAACAAGAGGAAAATACCTCACTGATAAAAGATACCAAACCACATGACTAACAAAGACAAAAATTATTGATTAATTTAAGATGTAAAACTTACTTAATAAGAAGCCTGAGCTAATAGGTCAATCCATTTATAATTAATGTAGGCCTCTGTGTATTTCTTTATGACTGAATGACTATGAGACTAGGCAAGATAGAGACCACTGTCAACATACAGTGAAGAACAAATTTTTAAATCAATGATTATAAGAAGCCATTCTTTTGACAATAAAAAAGGCAAAGGAATGCAAAAGGGTAAAGACCCCATTTGCTGAATCACCATCTTATCAGCTCTTAAATCTGCAAATATTCTCCATTTTCAAATTTCTTTTTAACAACAAATACAGGAAAATTCCAAGTGCTGGTTGAGTCTTCAATATGCAGAACATTTAGTTGCTCCTCTACCCACTGTTCTAAAGCCTGAAGTTTGTCTTTTGTTAAAGACCTTTGCTCCACTCATACATGTTTGCCTGTCAATTATAATTTAAAAGTAGAGCTGTTATTGTTATTGAAATATCAGCAGCTATTATGCCCTGTTCTTGTACAACCTAAATGCTTGGTGATTCTTCTTTATAAAACCTTCTAATATGTTTTCCAGAAACATTAGTTAATTTATAATTTGTTTCTCTGATTGGGGGAATGTTAATCTGAGTATTCCATTGTTGTAATTAATCATATTCCCACAAATTAATTACTATGTTAGTTACATATAGTTTTCATATTCCCCTCTGTCCTTTTGACCATACATATTCAACCCATCCCTCAATCTAATTTATCTGAGATAAAGTTCCAATCCCAGAAACTTAACATTTATGTCCTGAAGAAACCAATTTGGATACCAAGTTTCTGATGAAGTTATTCTTGCATTTGCATCTGTATCTACCAGACTTTCAATGACAATGTCATTTATTTGTATTTTTAATTTGTTCTTTGTTCATTTACAGAAGTTTGCCAAAATACTCATTTTATAGTTTCTCCTGAAGTTTTGTTCTTTCTTCAATAGCCTTTTCTATTACCCATAGCAGTATGGTTTCTTATAAGATGCATTGGACTCTTTAATTTCTCTGTGAAGGAGTTTCCTCTACAATGAGAGAAAACACCTAAATCAGATTTGGCATAGTGGACAAATTTGTCATAAGTGCCAGTGAGAGGCCCCCCATAGAGTTTCCTAATGGCAAAGGATTACTATGAATCTCTCTCTTTGACCTATTTGTATTAGTCCAATGCCTTTTGTACACCTTCTGTATTATCCAGAGGAAAGGACCATTCTGAATGGATTATTATTCTTAGAAATAACATTGTTCTTAGAAATTCCCTGTCTACAATCCCTTTTAAAGTAATCTTGTTTGACACAATTAAAACAGTTGACATTTTAATTTTTCCTCAAATCTCTGGAAATCACCTTTTCTGTCCATGTATATTCATGTCCATGAGCTTCTATATTAACTCTATCTGAGATCCATTCCTCCAAAGATGTTGACCACATCTTTAATAGCATAATTATAATTTTGCATACAGAATTAGCATTCTCAAAAGCCAGAGATTTGATTATAACTTGCCTAACTTCTGAATTTGGTATCATTCTATCTACTGCTGAAATCAGTCTTTTCAAGAAATCCATAAAGGCTTCCTTTGGGCCCTACATAACTTTAGTAAATGACTCAATTTTCTTTCCTATTTCTCCAATTCTGTTCCAAGAATTCAAAATTGTTGCACAACATAAATCCAGCATGTGGTCATCATATACAGCCTGCCATTTTATAGTGGTGTAGGCTCCTTTTCCAAGAATATGGTCTTGGGATAGTTCCATCACTCTATATTTAGTTCAATGTTCAATATTCTTAGCCTCTTCTCTGAACCAAGGATTCCACTGCAATTGTGTACCAGTCTCTAAAACTCTATTAACCAAACCTTTGTAATTATTGGAAAGACTTCTAATTTGAACTGAACATGAGTTTAACATTTGCTTCACAAAAGGTGAATGCATGCCATATGAGACTATTACTTCCATGAATCTCTTTAAATCTAACAATGACACAAGAGTTCAGCTAGTTGTAACAGAGTTTCTGTCATTTGATAACCATTGAAGGCTCCTGGATAGATTATGGCTGTTATGATTTTGCAGTGAATCTTGGATATAGGGGGTCGGGCAGCAGGTCCCAAGAGCAGCCAGCCCTGGGCAGGACCCAGGTGCGCCATGCAGCAGGTTTTGCTGAGAGCCCTCAACAGCTTGCTGCAGGGTCCCGGTGGCTGATCCCCAGCCATGTGATGGTGGGCTGGTCCCCAGCAAGCCCAGTGAGCAGTGAGCAGTGTGAGCAGGCAGAGGGTGGGAGGCACATGGACAGATACATCATACAGAATAGAATTGGATATTTATTAGTTGAATTATGGAGGGAAAGAAAAAAGGGGAGAGGGAGGGAGAGAGAGAGAGAGAGGAGGACAGAGAGAGGGGAGACGGTGAAAGAGGGGTGGCTTGTCTCATAAAGAGATGAACAATCATAATAATGGCTAGTTGTCTGCAAAACCTTAGGCTGCTCCTTCCTATACTTATAATACAAAGCTAAAACTGGCTGTCCACTAAATTCTTCTTCTGGGTTTGTGGTGAGGGAGAATTGTCTGTATTCTGTCAATCATGTTTTAAATAAATGGTGATTGGCCAGGCAGGAAGTATAGGTGGGTCAAACAGACGGGAAGTAGAGGTGGGATGATGAGAACAGGTGTATTCTGGGAAGCAGGATGGTCCATCTGCTGTTCTGCCCAGATCAATGAAGAAGCAAGATGTGAGCTGCCCTGCTGAGAAAGGTACCGAGCCATGGGGCTAACATAGATAAGAATAATTGGTTGATATAGGCTACAAGTGCTAATAAGTAGCCTGAGCTAATGGACCAATCAGTTTTATAACTTATCGAGATCTCTGTGTGGTTTTCTTTGGGGCTGGCTGGCTGTGGAGATCTGGGCAGGACACAATCCCCAAGAAGCAGGCTCCTTCATGTTACAGAATGGTGCCCATGTGGATAACTGCATTCACAGAAAGCCTGAAAAAGCTTGGGAAAGAATAGAGTAAAGCATGATTTCTTACTAGCAGCAATTTCCAGGGTCTGTTCTGCTTGCTAGAGGCAAGCAAGTGTTCTCATCTAAGAGAGGCTTCCTGACTCTGCTTTAGCTGCAAAACCCTACAGCTCTTTTAAGAGGTACTGCAATGAAACACTTAAATGGTGTTGATGAAAAGCTGAATACATACTTTTCGGTTTTGAGCTGTAGTAGGAAAAAAGCTGCACTGTTTTAAGCTGCTGGCTTTCTGGGCCATCCTGCCAGTACAAACTCTGACTCTTTCAGGAAGGCAGTCTGACTACAAAGCACTTGAGTCTGGTCTGTGAGCAGAATGTTGTAGCTTGCTTGCTGGCAAGGACCTTGAAATGTCATAGAGTTGTAGCAATAAACATAGCTACAGCCAGTACCTCTGCTATGAGGCTGTAATCGCAGAAAGCTAAGTAATGGGCTGGATCCAGTGGTTAAAGCTACGACTTTAATCCTGCCCATACTGCTGAGTAAATTAAATGCTTAGGTAGTCAGAAAAAGAAAGAGAGATACAGTAAAGATAGACTCAAAGATGAAGAAAACCTCTAAATAGTTAATAATGTGTTAAAAATATATGCAGGCTAAAGGTTAAAGTTCAAAAGGAAGGAAGGAAGGAAGAAAGGAAGGAAGGAAGGAAGGAAGGAAGGAAGGAAGGAAGGAAGGAAGAAAGAAAGAAAGTAGTTGGTTTTGGTGGTACACACATTTACCCCAATGCCTGGGAGGCAGAGACAGACCGATTTCTGTGAGGTCAAGATGTAGTAGCATATCCCATTAATCCCAAAGCTTGGGAGGCAGAAGCAGACAGACCTCTGTAAATTCAAGGTGTGGTGGCAGACACCGTTAATCCCAGCACTGGGGAGGCAGAGACAGAGGGAGCTCTGTGAGTTCAAGGATGGCCTGGTCAACAGAAGAAGTTCCAGGAAAAAGATACACAGAGAACCTCTCTCAAAACGCCAAAAGTTAAAAGTGGAAAAAAAAGAAACACAGGTTAAAGTAAAGCCACATAAAGATGGAAAATACACAGAGAATCTTGATACTGTATGCTATTATGTTCTCTTTGAATTGTTTGAGGGCAGAGGAAGGAGCAACAGCTGCTAAAAGATATTTGCTTATAAATGCTGCTGAACTAATCCAAGATAGGTATTTTGAAAATACCTTAGCTTCAAAATTGAAGTTAAAAGGTATGCTACTTTGGAGAAGACGATTTGCTTTTGTTTCCACAGGAAATGAGAGGCTGCAGATTCATTCTGAGCTAAGAAAAATCAGGTTTCATCAAGGAAAACCACCTGAAAAATCTCCAGTAGGAACAGATGGCCTGGATGTCTAAGTTCTACGTCCAGAACAGATTCAAGTCTGATGCCTGAGATGATCAAGACTCACAGGATGCTTCAGTTAGGACTTGATGATAATTTTAAATTTTCTTTAGGTCCCCATAACATTATCAGCACCCCCAGCCACCCTGAAGTAACTTGGAATACTACACCCACATTCCCAACAAATGGACTATGGATATTTTCCTTTTTTTTAAAAAAAAAGAGGGGAAGTGGTGCGAGAGAATTGTCAGTATTATGTCAATCATGTTTTAAATAAATGTTGGTTGGTCAGGCAGGAAGTATAGGTGGGTAAACCAGACAGGAAGTAGAGGTGGGTTGATGAGAACAGGAGTGTTCTGGGAATCAGGAAGCTCCCTCTGCAGTTCTGCACAGATCACCAAAGAAGCAAGATGTGAGCTGCCTCGCTGAGAAAGGTACCGAGCCATGTGGTTAACATAGATAAGAATAATGGGTTAATATACACTACAAGAACTAATAAGTAGCCTGAGCTAATGGGCCAACCAGTTTTATAACTTATGGAGAGCTCTGTGTGATTTTCTTTGGGGCTTGCTGGCTGTGGGGAACTGGGCAGGACATAAACCACAACAAACAGACCCCTTCATGTTACAGGTTTGAATCTCTCTGTGATCTGTTTATTAGATTTTTCTAAAGCCCATAAATTAATAGTCAGACTAATCAACTTTTTAGTTATAAGACAGATATTTTTATACTGACAATGTTTGCAGTTGACATTGCATAAATCCCATCTAAATTAGATATCATCTCATTTAATCATTCAATTTTTAAACTGTCTAACATAGCATCATCAGAGATCCAAATCCCTTCATTGTAATGATTTTCTGCATTTTTAATGTAAGAAAACTTCTCTTTTAATCTAATTACTCATTTTAAGAATTTACATGGTCTTACAAATTGATCAAAGATGTTGATGAATATTTGAGACTGGTTGCTACTACATAGAACAGCAAAAATCTGACTGAATTTCAAGGCAGCTACCTACTTTGGCAGCAGCCTGACAAGGAGGTTCAGAAAGAGGCTGCATCCCATGGCAGAGACAGACAGACAGACAGACAGACAGACAGATAGACAGATAAGAAAGTCTAGCTGTATGAGGCTAGAGCCACACATGCAGCTCCAGTGAGATCCCAGTGTGATGCCCCAGTCAGTGTTTGTGACTAAAAATCCTCAGGCTTTTTATAAATTTGGACCATAAATATTAGGTGCCAAATGTAATATGCTTAATAAAAGCAAAGAGACAGAATTTGAAGTTCAACCTGAAGGTCAGAAAAACAAAATAGACAGGCATTATCTCAGACTCTTATCTCAACCTCAGTCTGAAATGGTGATCCATTCTCCAAAAATATTAGAATGACACTGGATCTGTGAGCTGTCTTCTCCTCTTTATATTCAGCTCTCGAGCTTGAATTAAAGGCATGCACTGCCCAGTTTTTATGACAAACTAGCATGGCTACAGGGATTAAAGGTGTGTATTACTAGTGTCTATTCTGCAATGCTGACCAGTCAGGCTGTTATTTATTAAAATACAAATGAAGTATCATTACAACCAGTAAGGAACCATTAACGATGAGGATGCTTTCAGGAGATGAAAGGAAGAACTCAGGTAGTATTAAATAGTTACGGGGAATAACATAACAAGAAGGACTCAGTTGAGTAGGACACTGGAGAGCAGTGTGGAATAAAGAGTAAGTTCAGAGATAACTAATACTGAAAACTGTTGACAAAGTCATTTAGAAACTCATGACTGTAGGAACTTTCATATTATATACATATAAAGTATTTGAAAGAAATTATTCAATAAGGGGTAGATAATGCCTACCTAAGACACTATAAGCTATCACAGAAAAAGCCAATGCCAAGAATAGATTACCTCTTCTAGAGGTGCTCATCAGAGAAGTCCCATAGACTACCAAATTTCATAGACTATTGCCATTGTTCTTACTTATTCTCTGAAAATGCTGCTAAAACCCTATTACTGAATACATGGAATAGAAATGGTTTGATGATCTCCCATCAAACTTAACTGAGTAACTCTGAACAAATGATTGTTTCTAGATGAGAGAGAGTCAAATTTTTAAAGAGTTTATCCCCTGATAAATAAACCACTTTCATAATTCCCTGTATTATACAAATGTTCATAATTAAACACAAAAAGCTAAAGATTTGACACTAAAATGCATATTTGATTGAGAACATATGATACTTGTGTTTCTGGGTCTGGGTTATTTCACCCATTTTCACATTTTCCAGCTCTATCCATTTACCTGAAAATTACATTTTTCTTTACACTTGAATGATTTCTTTGTATTAGGTAGCAGATTCATAATCCATTCATCAGCTAATGGACATTCATGCTCTATTATGGACATGTATTGAGCATGTGTCTCTGCATTAGGAAATAGAGTCCTTTAGATAGATTCCCAGAAATGACATAGCTGACTCACATGGTGGACATATTTCTGGCCATTTGATGAACTGTTATATTAGTTTTCATAGTTACTGCACCAATTTGTACTGCTACCAACAGTATGTGTTTACTGTTCTTCGACTTTGTCACAAGCATTGATCAGTTGTTTTCTTAACCTTAGTCTTCCTGACTGGAACAGGATGAAATCTTGAAATAGTTATAATTGGCATTTCCTTCATGGCTAAAGATTATGGGCATTTAAAAAATAATTCTTAGCTATTTGTGTTTCTTCTAAGACTTCTCTGTTCATATTCATAGCATACTTTCCTACTATTCTGTGAAACTGATATAATGTAAAAATATACTCTAAATTTACATCTCTCTACCCATAGATTAGTGCAGCACTTAGACCTCCTCAGAGGAGTTTAGAAAGTATGTAAGGCAGAACCTCACAAGGGATCAGAGTACAGAAACATCTACACCACACACACACACACACACACACACACACACACACACACACACACACACCAAGGCTCAGGAAGCATCATGGAAGGGATCACAGAAAGACTGTAAGAGTCTGTGGTCAGAAACAACTGAGGCAAGCAGTGTCTTCCGGACATGGTCAAACTGATACATTTGTGAATTTATAGCACCTGTAAATACCTGCACAAGACCAAGCTGGCCAACACTGCATCATCGAATGGGAAGGGGTTCAAGAGTCTTCTATTGACATCTAATGGCTTCTGGGGAAGTGGTCAGTTTTCTTCAAGGGTGTGATCCCTAGTAGGTTCAGTGCTTAGCCTCACATCCATGGTTATATACAATAGCATAATCTGGACTCAGTGAATTATTAAATAAACAAAAGCAAAATACTGGTTGTATAAGTTAACTAAAGTCAGGATATAACTAGGCTAGCTTAAAGATAAACAATTATATTTTCATTTATAAAAAGGGGAAAACTCATGAAACCAGA
The DNA here is from genome assembly GCF_982192425.1 of Myodes glareolus. Taxonomy (NCBI): domain Eukaryota; kingdom Metazoa; phylum Chordata; class Mammalia; order Rodentia; family Cricetidae; genus Myodes; species Myodes glareolus. Next base: position 62,495,138 of record NC_142045.1, read on the forward strand.
ACAAGAAGTCCAAGCTCAGCTGTGCAGCAAGAGAACCACAGAAAGAGAGAGCACCTGGGCTGTATGCCCATTTTTTAAATATTTTAATAAACATTCTATTCCAAAGAGTCTAAGTTCTGCATCACAAATAAGTTTGGCTAAATCATAAGAGGAAGGTAACTATGACTATCTAATCTTCAACCCTATCAGAAGCCTAAGAAGAGAGATAATATTAGTTGAGTAGGCAGGAAGTGCAATCAAGCAGCTTCCAAAGCAAGTAATATATGACAGAGACAATTGGCTACCGGAGCAATCACCCAAAGTCTCATTTGCAATGTTGGAGCAACCAACTTTAGCTAAGGCCTAATGTAACTGACAGACCATTTTCAGAGGCGGGAATTTTTTTAGAAACCATCTTACCCTATCTAGGCAAGATTTAGCAGTCCTTTTCCTCGTGTCCTGCTTATCCATTCAGGTTACCATGTACTTTGTCAGTGGTTGAGCCATGGGCAATTCATTGCCCAAAGGCCAATTGTGCCAAGAAGGAAGCAAACTCTGAGTGGAGTATCTTCCAAGCTCAACATTCTCTTGAATGGTGTTGTCAGGAGCAATCATGCCTCGTGTCAACAGAACCTAAAATTATTTAAATGGCATATTCTACAGATACTTGAAGTGGTTCATGATTACTTATCTAGGCAGAATACAATCTTTGTGTATCTAAAGAACCTAATTAGCCTGACTATATATACCACAAACATGAACAATTATTAACCTGTAATATTTAATACCTCTATAGTACCTGTATAAATTAAAGACTAAGACTTCATGTCAGAATTTTAAATAATCTGTAAACAAATGTATAGCAAATGAGCACATGAGGATAATGATCTCAAAATGTAAACAATGTAGAAGTATCTTGAACAGAGGGAAGAATATATAATGCAACATGAAAATATATCCTAAAAGTTGATTCAATATATAAAATATTTTAAAAAGAGGTAGAAACATGCATGTATACAATCTGATAGAAGAAATTTGCATAGGTATACAAATACTGTAAACAGAAAGAAAAATATATAAATTGAACTTGTATCAATATACAGCAAAGTATACCAATGTAAATTATCCATAAATAATAGCTCACAAGTATTCACTCTATTATGATTTTTTTTCTATACCCTGTTTTTCTCCAAGTCCTTGAATACCATGCCCTAACTTGGTCACACCTCTTAAAGATAATTGGTTAACAGGGCTCCCCCATCAATTGGATGTGGGAAGGAGAGGAACTAGGACCTGGAGAGGAGATTAGGACAAAATATGATCAAAAACACACTATAGGAAATTCTCAAAGAGTTAATTATAGTATTATTATTTTTTTAAAAAATCTTACATGTCAACTTGATCTGGCCAATAGATGGAAAAGTTGGATGTGTCTGTGGGAGTTTTTTCAAGATAGATTTGCATTTGAATCATAATGTAGTGTCGGAGGTTTTTCTGTCTATGTATTGTTTTTATTGGTTGAATAAAGAAACTGCTTGTGCATTTTGATATGGCAGCACTTAGGTACGCAGAGTAGAAAGAACAGAATTCTGGGAAAAAGAAGGGCAGAGTCAAGATGCCATGAAGCTCCTGCCTGAGACTGATGCTGGTTAGAATCTTTCCCAGTAAGCCAAAACCTAGTGGTGACATACAGATTATTAGAAATGGGTTGAATCAAGTTGTGAGGGTTAGCCAATAAGAGGCTAGACTAATGGGCCAGGCAGTGTTTAAATGAATACAGTTTCTGTGAGATTATTTTGAGTCTAAGCTAACAGGGTGGGACAGAACAAGAGACCCTGCTCCCTGTTACAGAATGGCACCCACATGGACAACTGCATCCACATAAAGCCTGACAGAGCTTGGGAAGTAATTCTAGACAGAAAAGAATAGAGTAAATCATAGATTCTTGGTAGCAGCAATTTCTCAGGTCTGCTCTACTTGCTAGAGGCAAGCAAGTGTTCTCACTTAAGAGAGACATCCTGACCCAGCTTTAGCTGCAAAACCTTGCAGTACTTTTAAGACGTCCTGCCAAGAAACACTTACATAGTGTTGATGAAAAACTGACCACATGCTTTTAGGTTTTGAGCCATAGCAGGAAAAAAAAAACAGCTGTTTTTAAATGCTGGCTTTCTGGACCTTCCTCCCAGGGCAAACTCTGACTCTTTCAGGCAGGCAGTCTGATTACAGAGCATTTGAGTTTGGTTTGTGAGCATACTGCTGCAGCTTGCTTTCTGACAAGGACCTTGAAACTCCATAGAGTTGTGGCAATAAACATGGCTACAGCCAGTACCTCTGCCATGATAGTGGAATCACAGAAAACTAAGGAATGGGCTGGATTGAGCCATCAAAGATACAGTTTTAATCCTACCCAAAATGCTTGGAAAAGTAAAGACTTGTGTAGTTAGAACAAGAGAGATATAGAGTAATGAAGGCATAAGTCACAAACAATCTTACACCAGTTTGGAATTATGATTAATAGAATTGTTATTTATTTAATAAGAAAAAACTTACAGATCAACCTCCCAGACAACAGCACTCTGCATGATCACAAAATGAGTCTAGGAGCCTGAAGCAGAGCCAGAAGCAAGAGAGGGATCGGAAGACAGCCGCTGCTTTTTTTTAAAGAGAGAGAGAGAGAGAGAGAGAGAGAGAGAGAGAGAGGAGACCATGCTCCAATGGGCCGGTATCTCAGCGACTATTGGCTGAAAGAGCAGAAGGAGCTCTTGCAGCACCTCCCCATTTTGTTTAAGTAAGAGAGTTCTAGACCTAATACAAAATTATATACAATAAGTACAAATATCTTATTCTAACTAGCTTGTATAAGAAATAATTGGCCAAGTCATGAGAGGAAAGTAACTAAATTTATATAGTCTTCAACCCCATTGAAGATCTGAGGAGGGAAATAATGTTACCTGAGTAATTAGGAAGTGCAATCAAACAACTTCCAAAACATGCAACCAATCACAGAGACAATTGGCTACCTAGGCAACCACCCAAAGTCACGTTTGCAGTGTTGAAGCAACCAACTTTGGCTAAGGCCTAACATAACTGACATACCATTTTCAAAGGCAAGAAACTTTACAAAACTATCTTACCCTGTCTTGGCAGGATATGACAGTCCTGTTTTATAAATTTACAGATACTCTGTATCTCTGTCAGTGGTTGAGGTATGGGCATTTCTTTACAAAGAGGCCAGTTAGTTCTGCCAAGAAAAAAGGCTCCAGGTGGAGTGTCTTTGGTGCTCAACATTCTCTGGGGAATAGATTGGTGTTGCCAGGAACGATTGTGTCTCACTACCACAGAACTCTGAGTTAGATTAAAAGCCATTTTCTACTGCTCTTTGAAGAGGTTGAAGATTATCTATCTATACTGAAAATAAACTCTATGTACCTAAAGAACCTAATTTAGTCTAATTATAAATGGCAAACATAGATGACTATTGATCTATATAATTCTCAATACCTATCTAACTTAAAGACTAAGACAATAAACAACTGTGTAATAAATCGGGACAATATGACCTCCAAATGTAAACAACGAACAAGTATATATTGCAATATGGTAGATATATGTACCAATATATAAACAATATATAAGTATCTTAATCAGAGGTAGAAAGGTACACTGCAGTATGGTAAATATATATATATATATATCAGTTATATATATATATATATATATATATATAATGTTTTAAACAGAGGTAGAAGCGTGCATGCATACAATAGTCAATATAATTTAACTTTGTATCAATATACAAGGATCAATACCAATATATTTGTGTAAAAAAAATTACTCACAAGTACCAATCTATTATCCCATCATCCAATAATCCCTCTTTTTTTCAAAAAGATCCTTGAGCTTATAAAATTCTTCCCCAACCCTCAACCATATACTAATTATAATCAACCCCTAAATGATGTTGCTAAATCCAAGGACAAACTTTACTGGGAGAGGGGACGTCATCCTTAAGAATTACTTCCAGCTGTCATGGGGTCAACGTTCTTTCTAGAGGATCCTGTGAAAGTAAAATGATGGTTAAATTTCAAGAACAATGTCTTTTAAAATTGCAAAGAGTCTCTGAGTATTTTGTGGAGGTTTGGCCAGAATGTTGTACAAGATGTGTACCATTTGAGCTAACCAAGTTGGAACTGATTTGTACAGCTGGTACCCAAAACAGGTGTTGTAGTAGCATTATCAGTATCATGTCATTATATCAACTTGGTTGAGTTGTTGTTATGGGTCCCCATCTTCTTCCTGGAAACTTCAAATGTCACTGCAGGAAAAACTCTTTGTTCATTGTAGAAAATTTAAACATTAATCATATAGACATACACAGACAGACATTTATTCAATAAAAGGCATGGTAGATATACTCAATGAAAGGTATGATAGATATGAAGAAAAGCAAAGATGTTTTCTAAACTCATATTTCTTTCTGTCCCATATCATGGCTCTTGACATAAGACAGAAACTCCAGAAACTCTGGGTTTTTCTCTTAACAACAATCTTGGAATTAGAGAGGGACTGAGCCATGTAGTATAAAGGAGCAGCAGGCTGCGTTCTGCCACCTGGATCCCCGGCTAGTTTTACCCGAAATAATTACATGGAAACTGTATTCTTTTAAACACTGCCTGGCCCATTACCTCCAGCCTCTTATTGGCTAACTCTCACATATTGATTCAAACCATTTTTAATAATCTGTATGTCACCACGAGCTCGTGACTTACTGGGAAAGATTCAGCATGTCTGACCTGGCAGTTTCATGGTGGTGGCTCTCTTTACCCTGCTTTCTTCCTGGCGGCGGCTCTCTTGACCAGGCTTTCTTCCTCCAGAATTCAGTTTTGTCTTCCCTGCCTTCCTATGTTCTGACTTATCAGGCCAGGCAGTTTTCTTTATTAATTAACCAATGATAGCAACAGATAGAAAGAAGACCCACCTACATCAGAGCCAGAGTCCAACTCCAAACCAGCTCTATAAATTTAGAAATATAATATAGTATATCTTAAAGTTTTATACTTACATAATCTGTTCATTTTTCTTTATAGTTCCTATTGAGCAGCTATTTTTCCATCTGTCAATATTCAAACATCCAGTGTCCCTTGAATTTTTCAAAGATGAGTGTTTTCCTGTGGAGATAAGAACAGAACCCTGCCCGTATTCTATATGCTTTTCTTACCACCTGTATGATAATCATCATTGTGGATGAACTGTCATTTCTCCTTTTCAAGAGGTTTCTCCTCTTCAAATCGAACCTTTATTAATTTTGATGGTATCCACAATTTTTCTTCTCCTGTAGAAACAAGAACAAAACCCCTTCCCCAATGTAGTACATCTCCTGACTTCCACATCTTTGAAATAAATCGGTTGATTTAGTTCAGCAGACTTTTCCATTATCCAATGCCTTTCTTCTGCTGTTGTTCCTTTCTCATTAGTGTTTAGAAAATTCAAGATTAATAAAGCATTATGCAATCTATTTCTGGGGGTATTTTCCATCAATTTCTGTTTGTTCAGCATATCCTTTATAGTCCAATTTGTTCTTTCTATAACTGCCTGACCTGTAGGATTATTTGGTATACCTGTAATGAGTTTTACATTATAATAAGAAAAAAAGCATTTCATTTTCTTAAATACGTATGCTGGACTATTATCTGTCTTTATTTGTGCAGGTATACCCATGATGGCCATAACTTCCAATAAATGTGTAATTACCAAACCAGTCTTTTCTGAGCTCAGGGCAGTTGCCCATTGTAAACCTTAATATGTGTCTATGGTGTGTTGTAGATATTTTAATTTACCAAATTCCGTAAAATGGAACATACCCATCTGCCAGATTTCATTTCTTTGAGTACCCTTTAGGTTACTCCCTGCAGGCAATAGTGTTTGTTTATAGAAAGAACAAGTAGGACATCTCTTTATGATGTCCTTAGCTTGTTGCCATGTATGGAAAACTCTTTCTATAAGGCTTTACTTTTAATGTGATTTTTGTAATGAAATTCTGAGGCCTGAATCATGCTTCCAATCAATAATTGATGAATTTCAGTGTTACCTTGTGCTAGAGGACCAGGCAGACCCTTATGAGACCAGATGTGTGTTATGTAATTGGACAAAGCCTATTTCTGATAATGTCTTGTACCTGGAGAAACAATGAAGTCAACTCAGTGTCATCTGGTATAAATTCAGTGGTTTCAACATGCAAGATAACTCTGCATATTGTAAATCTGTAACTATATTAAGAGGTTTTTTAACAACCTGAGCAACATAAGAATGGGATATAATTCTGCCATCTGGACAGAATTATAAGGGCTTACTTCCACCTTACTCAATTCATCTGATTTGTAACATGCATTTGTAACAGCAAAGGCTATCATTGAGGTTTTTGACTATTGCAATTCTGACAGGTGTAAGATGATATCTCAGAGTTATTTTGATTTGCATTTCCCTGATCGCTAAGGAGGTTGAGCATGACCTTAAGTGCCTTTTGGCCATTCGAAGTTCATCTGTTGTGAATTCTCTGTTCAGATCAGTACCCCATTTTTAATTGGGTTAATTAGAGTTTTAGTGTCTAGTTTCTTGAGTTCTTTGTATACCTTGGAGATCAGACTTTTGTCTGATGAGGGATTGGTGAAGATCTTCTCCCAGTCAGAAGGTTGCCTTTTTGTGTTAATGATAGTGTCCTTTGCTTTATAGAAGATTCTCAGTTTCAGGAGGTCCCATTTATTCATTATTTCTCTTGTTGTAGCTGCTACTCAGATTCTACCTAGGAAGTGGTCTCCTGTGCCCATGTCTTGTAGACTACTTCCCACTTTCTTTTCTATCAGGTTCAATGCGGTCTGATTAATATTGAGGTCTTTAATCCATTTGGACTTGAGTTTTGTGCATGGTGATAGATATGGATCTATTTTCATTCTTCTACAAGTTGGCATTCAGTTATGCCAGCACAATTTGTTAAAGATTCTTTCTTTCTTCCATTGTATACTTTTAGCTCCCTTGTCGAAAATCAGGTGTTCATAGGTTTGTGGGTTAATATCTGGGTCTTCTATTTGATTCCATAGGTCGACTTCTCTGTTCTTATGCCAATATCAAGCTGTTTTCATTACTGTAGTTCTGTAATAGAGTTTGAAGTCAGGGATGGTAATGCCTCCAGAAGTTCCTTTATTATACAAGATTGTTTTTGCTATCCTGGGTTTTTTGTTTGTCCATATAAAGTTGATTATTGTCCTCTCAAGGTCCGAATAGAATTTTCTTGGGATTTTGATGGAGATTGCATTGAATCTATATTTTGCATTTGGTAGAATTGCCATTTTTACTATGTGGATCCTCCCAATCCAAGAGCAAGGGAGATCCTTCCATTTTCTGGTATCCTCTTCAATTTCTTTCTTCAACAATTTAAAGTTCTTGACAAAGAGTTCTTTCACTTCCTTGGTTAGAGTTACGCAAAGATATTTTATGCTGTTTGTGGTTATAGTGAAAGGTGATGTTTCTCTGATTTCCCTCTCTGCTTCTTTATCCTTTGTGTATACGAGTGTAACTGATTTTTGGAGTTGATATTGTATCCTGTCACATTACTAAAGGTGTTTATCAGCTGTAGAAGTTCTTTGGTAGAGTTTTTGGGGTCGCTTATGTATACTATCATATCATCTGCAAATAATGAAAGTTTAACTTCTTCCTCTCCAATTCGATCCCTTGATCCCCTTATGTTGTCTTATTGCTATTGCTAGAACTTCAAGCACTATATTGAAGAGGTATGGAGAGAATGGACAGCCTTGTTGTGTTCCTGATTTTAGTGGATTGGCTTTGAGTTTCTCTCCGTTTGATTTGATGTTAGCTGTCTGCTTACTGTAAATAGCTTTCATTATATTTAGGTATGATCCTTGTATCCCTAATCTCTCCCACACTTTTATCATAAAGGGTTGTTGAATTTTGTCAAATGCTTTTTCAGCATCTAATGAAATGATCATATGTTTTTTTCCTTCAGTTTATTTATATGATGGATTACATTGATAGATTTGCATATGTTGAATGAGCCCTGCATCTCTGGTATGAAGGCTACTTGATCATAATGGATAATTTTTCTAGTGTATTCTTGGATTTGGTTTGCCAAGATTTTGTTGAGAATTTTTGCGTCGATGTTCAAGAGTGAGATTGGCTTGTAATTCTCTTTCTTGGTTGTGTCTTCATGTGGTTTTGGTATCAGGGTAACTATAGCTTTATTAAAAGAATTTGGTAATGAATCTTCTGTTTCTATATTATAAAATACTTTAAAGAATATAGGTAATAGCTCTTCTTGGGTTCTGGAAGAATTCTGCATTGAAACAATCTGGTCCTGGGCTTTTTATGGTAGGGAGGTTTTTGATTACAGCTTCTATTTCTTCATGACTAAAAGGTTTATTTAGATTGTTCACCTTGTCTTGATTCAACTTTGGTATATTGTACTTATCTAAAAAAATGTCTATTTCTTTTACATTTTCCAATTTTGTGGCATACAGGCTTTTGTAGTAAGATCAAATAATGCTCTGAATTTCCTCTGTGTCTGTGGTTATGTCCCCTTTTTCATTTCTGATCTTATTAATTTGTGTGTTCTCCCTCTAATGTTTGATTAGTTTGGATAGTGGTTTGTCAGTCCTGTTGTTTTTTCCCAAGAACCAGCTTTTTGTTTCATTGATTCTTTGGATTGTTTTCTGTATTTCTATTTTGTTGATTTCAGCCCTCAGTTTGATAACTTCCAGGTTTCTACTCCTTCTGAGTGAATCTACTTCTTTTTATCTAGTGCTTTCAGGTGTGCTGTTAAGTCTCCAATGTGTGCTTTCTCCGTTTTCTTCAATTGGGTACTTAGTGCTATCAACTTTTCTCTTAGCACTGCTTTCATTGTGTCCCATAATTTGAGTATGTTGTGTCTTTATTTTCATTAAATTCAAAGAAGACTTTAATTTCTTTCTTTATTTTTCCTTGACCCAGGAGTGATTCAGTAGTTGTGTGTTCAGTTTCCATGAGTTTGTAGGCTTTCTGGGGGTAGCATTGTTGTTGAATTTTAACTTTATTCCATGGTAATCTAACAAGAAACAGGTGATTATTAATATTTTTCTTGTATCTGTGGAAGTTTGCTTTGTTACTGAGTATGTGGTCAATTTTCAAGAAGGTTCCATGAGTTACAGAGAAGAAGGTATATTCTTTCCTATTTGGGTGGAATGTTCTATAGATATCTTTTAAGACCATTTGATTCATTGCCTCTATTAATTCACTTATTTCTCTGTTAGGTTTCTGTCTGATTGACCTGTCCATTGGTGAGAGAGGTGTGTTGAAGTCTCCTACTATTAGTGTGTGTGGTTTGATGACTGCCTTGAGTTCTAGAAGTGTTTCTTTTACATAAGTGGGAGCTTTTATATTGGGGGCATAAATATTCATGATTGAGACTTCCTCCTGATGAATTGTTCCTGTTATGAGTATAAAGTGTCCATCTCCATCTCTTCTGATTGATTTTAGTTTGATGTCAGTTTTGTTAGATATTAGAATGGCCACGCCTGCTTGTTTCTTAGGTCTGTTTGCTTGAAAAACCTTTTCCCAACCCTGTACTCTGAGTAAATGTCTGTCTTTGTGGTTGAGGTGTGTTTCTTGTAGACAGCAGAATGTTGTATCCTTTTTTCATATCCAATCTCTAAGTCTGTGCCTTTTTATAGGTGAATTGAGTCCATTGATATTAAGTGATATTAATGACCAGTGGTTGTTGACTCTGGTTATTTTTTTTATCTTTTTATTTTTTTGTGTAGTAGAGTTTGTGTGTTTCCCTTCTCTGAGTTGTGCTTGTGACAGGCCGCTAGATGTCTGAGTCATTGTAGAAAGTGTTGGCAATGTTGGATTCCTTGGATTGTGATTTTCCTTCTATTACTTTCTGTAAGGGTGAATTTGTGCCTACATATTGTTTAGATTTGTTTTTATCCTTGAAAATTTTTTTCTACATTGATAGTGAGCGATAGCTTGGCTGGGTATAGTAGTCTGGGTTTGCATCCCTGGTCTCTTAGTTTCTGCAGTACCTCTATCCAGGACCTTCTGTCTTTCATGGTTTCTATAGAGATGTCCGGTGAAAGTATGATAGGCTTACCTTTATACATTACTTGACTTTTTCCTTTCGTAGCTCTTAATATTCTTTCTTAAATCTGTATGTTTTGTGTTTTGATTATTATATGACAAGGGGATTTTTTTTTTGATCCAGTCTATTCAGTGTTCTGTATGCTTCTTGAACCTTCATAGGAATATTTTTCTTTAGGTTGGAAAAGTTTTCTTCTATGGTTTTGTTGGATATATTTTCTGGGCTTTTGATCCGCAATTCTTCACCTTCTTCTACTCCTATTATTCTTGGGTTTGGTCTTTTTATTGTGTCCCAGATTTCTTGAATGTGTTGTGATGAAAATTTGTTGGATTTGCTGTTTTATTTGATCAGAGTGTTTATTTTCTCTATGGTGTTTTCAGAATCTGATATTTGTTCTTCTATCTCTTGTATTCTATTGGTTATGCTTGTTTCTGTAGTCTCTGTTTGTTTACCTAGATTTTCCATACCCAGCCTACCCTCGGTTTGTGTTTTCTTCAATGTCTCCATTTCAGTTTTCAATTCTTTAACTGTTTCCATTACCTGTTTGATTGTTTTTTCTTGGTTTCCCTGGGTATCATTTACAGATTTACTCATTTCTTCAAACTTTTTCTTGTAGTTCTCATTCATTTCTTTAAGGGAGTTTTTCATATCCTGTTTAAGGGACTCTATTGCTTTCATAATGGCATTTTTTCCACTTCTTTTGGATTATGGTGTTCAAGTCCTTCTGTTGTAGGGTCACTGGGATCTGGTGTTTTCATATTTTATTTTTTCAGATTTTTGGAGCAATTCTTGCCTTGATGCCTGCCCATATCTTCTTTCAAATGCTCTCTAATGGATCTTCTGGTTCAGGATCATGTTCCCTTGTTGGTCAGGGACCTCTCTGACAAAAGGCCTACCTTGCTGCAGGCAGGCTATTGAACTTCCTTCTGCAAGGTTGCACTTACCACCCTGTCCCAGCACCCAAGCAGGCTGAGCTGGGGGATTTTATGGCCCTGAGGAATGGAGGAATAAGGGAAGGGGTCCTGGGTGAATTCTGGGATGGTATAGGAGGCAAGTGGGCATAGCAGGATGGAGCAGCCCTGCAGAAGGACCACGGATTCAAGGGAGGTTGGGGAATGTCTGTGTTCCTCCGTTGTTGGGCTTCTGCTGCAGGTCAGGAGCCTTCCTTAATTTACTAGCATCAGTATAAATTGTACGAGCTCCAGTTATTGGTGCATCACGTACAATTCGAGGAAGAATCCAAGAAGTTCTCTTTATGAGGTTAAGTCTATCACTTTTGGGATAGTTGCCATTTTCTATCCAAAATTCTATCCAAAATTTCTCCCCAAAAAAGTAGCACAAGCTTTTAGCCGTGGTTCATTATCTTCCCATAACTTTCTTATCTTATTGTTGGGTGTTCTACCTGAATCTGCGCTTCCCTCCTCCCAATACGGGATGCACGCTTTCCCATATCTCGCCATGAGCTTGGGGCAAGGTTCTAGGGGTTAAACAGACACACACACAGAGAGAAAGAGAGAGGTCTGGGTCATTTGCCCAAAGGTAAATGCCAACTTTATTCAGTTTTTGCCAGGCTAAATACTCTTTTCTCAGAAGAGCAAACCACCTCCCAGCCAAGTATGAGGAATTCCAGATTGTAGTGGACCCATAGGTTGAATTACCTTGTTGACAGCTCTTAGATCTGTCACCATTCTCCATTTACCAGATTTCTTTTTTACAACAAACACAGGAGAATTCCAAAGGCTGGTTGATTCTTCCATAAGGTGAGCATCTAGTTGCTCTTGTACCAGCTGTTCCAAAGCCTGTTAATTTATCTTCAGCTAGAGGCCACTGCTTGATCCATATTGGCTTCTCAGTTAGCCATTTTAAAGGTAGGGCTGTTGGGACCTCTAAAGGTTTGTTACTGGCTGTATGTTCTTGTACAGCCTGAATGCTGGTAACCTTTTTCCACAATACCTCATTATATCCTTCCCAGAATTGTGAGTTCCTGGAACTACAGGAGTGTTAATCTGGGTATTCCATTACTGTAGCAGGTCATGGCCCCATAAATTTATTGCAATGTTGGCTATATATGGCCTTAGTCTTCCTATTTGCCCTTCAGGCCCTATGCATTCCACCCATCTTGTGCTTTGTTTTACACGAGATAGGGCTCCATTTCCCAGGAACTGAACATCTACCTCTTGAAGAGGACAATTCGGATGCCAAGATTCTGGAATAATGAGACTTACATCCCTACCTGTGTCTAATAAACCTTCAATAAAAATGCCATTTATACAGACTCTTAGGTTGTATTGGTTTAACATATTGCAGATTGGTCAATATCCAGGCATAAAATATAGGCAGAGCAACTAGACTAGGGGAATTCTAGGAAGCAGAAGGGCTCAGTCTGCAGTCACCACTCAGACCTAGAGAAAGCAAGGAAGACCTAGAGGAAGAATGCCTCACTGATACAAGGTACCAAGCTATGTGGCTTATGCAAACAAGAACTATGGGTTAATTTAAGATGTAAGAATTAGTTAATAAAATGCCTGAGCTAAAATGCCAACCAGTTTATAATTAATGTAGACCTTTCATTGTCTCTTTAGGACTGAATGGCTGTGAGACCAGATGGGATAAAATCCTCTGTCAATAGGGGACCAGTTGGGGAAGAAAGGTAAGAGAATTAGGGGGTTAGAGATCAGAGAAGAGAGGAACAGAGGAGGACCAACAAAAGTGAAGTGTATATAAAAATTCTATGATGAAACCCATAATTTTATCTGGTAAAGAGAAGGTATTGTAAAAGTAAAAATAAATAAAAGTAAAAATAAAGGAAGAGCTAGTATGTATTTCTAATCCCATCTGAAAGTGAGAGATGTGCTCCTAAGACTCAAGTCATTAATGAAAGAAACATCTGCTGGAGGCTGTTCATTCTTTGCTAAATGAAGCAACACCTCCCCTCATAAGAATTATAGATATGCTATAAAGACAAATCCATATGAGTCATAGTGTTGGGTAAATGTACTTAGGCTTAGAAGAGTGAAGAAAAAGAGTATAGAGTCATTAAATAAAGTTAATACTTTAAAAAAGATAAAGTACATAAAGAGACAGAGTAAGACAGTCACAGACTAAAAGCAGTAAAGAAAAATAAGCGATGTAAAATTGGAAAGTTCACAGAGAGTCTGGATTATATATATTATATATTATCTTTGAATTTTTTGTTGTAAATGAGTTACATACATAGAGCCATTTCATTGTATGTATTACTAAGTTAAACCAACATAAAGGTTTAACTTCAGAATTTGAAGTCTAAGAATATGTTGCTTTGGAAAAGAGGTTCTTCTTTCGTTTCCACAAAGGATTAGAACCTGTGGATTTCTTCCAGAATGGTGTGATTTGATGGAACAAGAACCCGTAAAGTTTTCCATGAACACCCCCAAAAATTACAATGCCGAACAATCAGCAGGAAGAGGTATGAAGAAAAATATGCCTATATTTCCAAATATTGTCATTTTTTTACATTTAAAGGGGTATAATTTGCAATGGTATGGGTCTTGGTTTACTGAAGCAAATTTAAGGTCAATACACACACACACACACACACACATATGTATATTTCTGATTTTGATTAAGGTATTGTGTTTGTGTACCTCATTTAAAAATGTAATGTATAATTAAGAAATACAAGTTAATGGATATTCATCTGTAATACTCAAGCTTATATATTTCAGTTAGTCAGATATTCTTCAAAACTCTCAGAGACCTTTAGAATATGGCATTTAAAATGTTTTAAAATCTTAGGACTTTTCGTGACAATGAGACACATCTGTTCCTGTTAGCACAAGCTACTTCAAGAGAAAGGTAGGCACCAAAGAGGCTTCCTTTGGGGTTGGTTAGACATGTGGACAAGAAAATGGTCTTTCCTGGACTGCTTGATAAACTAGGCATGCAGGACCTGAACTTGCCTAAATGTGAGATGGTCTTTCAGGGTTCCTGTTACATGAAAGAGTCTAGAAGACATTCTGCAGGACACAGAAGAAACTGACTGACAACCTTCCACTATAAGTGAAACTGTCTTTTAAATTTCCTGCTTCATGAAAAAGTCTGCTATGGGCCTGTAGGCTGAAGATGGATGCCCCAATGGTACACAAGAACTTTGGGTGACTGTCCCGACAGCGAGATGTCTCTGTTATTTCTAGAGTTTTGGAAGTTGCCTACAATGCACCTACTGTTATCTTAGGTAATATATCCTTCTGGAGTAGTTGATGGAGTTGAAGAGTAGATTGTAGTAATATAGTTTTTCTTAGTTATGATAAGAGATAAAATAGACATGAATATTGCAACTGTAATTCTTGCTTGTTATGTTTTGTTATATGTAATTTTGTTATGCTAAATATAAAACCTTCCTTTTTATTTAAACAAAAAAGTGAAGGTGATATGCAATTTCCCTCTGTGTGCTGTGATTACCATTAATGAATAAAGAAGCTACTTTGGACCTATAGCAAGGTAGAATTTATGTAGAAGTTAGGCTGAATGCTGGCAGAAAAAAGGGCAGATCAGAGAGAAGCCATGGATCCTTCACCAGAGTCAGACTTGCTGAAACTTTGTTGGTAAACCACTGCCATTTGGCAATATACAGATTAATAGAAATGGGTTAAATTAATATGTAATAGTTAGCCATTGAGAAACTATGGGACACATTAGCTCTAGCAGTGATTTAATTAATACAGTTCCTGTGTGATTATTTCAGGGTTAAGCAGCCAGGAACTAACAAGCAGCACTACCTGCAACACCAGAAAAGCAATGTAGCCAAACAACTAGAGAAGTCTTACCTCTACCAAGGCTGAGACACCACACACTAAACAGCCTAAACCTCTCTCTCCTTTCACTTTATATTCCCTCTACTGCTGGGATTAAAAGTGTGTGACTCCCTAAAACAGAGGTTAAAAGTGTGAGCTACCACCACTTTGATCTTGTGTAGCCCAGGGTGGCTTTGAATTTAACAGAGATCCTTCTGACACTGTCTTTCAAATCCTGGGATTAAGAATGCGTGTCCCCATTGCCTGACCTCTAGGGACTTAAACTTTGCCTCTTTTCTTCAGGCATGATTTATTTATCAAAATAAAGTTAATATACCACTACAATTAATAATAAAGAATTAAGTGTTATAAAGAGAAAGACATATATGCCTTATAGTGGAAAACAAGACGCCTAATTCATGAGCCATAAAGAAAAAAAAACTTTCATATTCTTTTTAATTAAATATTTTTGACAATTTCAAACAATAAACTCCATTCATATTCTTTCTCCTCCCATAACTCTGCCAGAAGCAAAGACCTGTATTTTGAGATCTGCATTTTGTTTACAGCCATTTTAAGCTGACCGGTTAAGAAAAATATTTACCTCTCCCCTCTTCAGGTCTAGAAAATCAACCTGGTGTCTTATCTCCTGGCAGAGACCTGCAGGAACCAGGTTCAGGGAACTCATTAGCATTTTCCTTTCTTAGTCAATAATCACAGAACCTCAATATTTACCTATCAGCTGGGGATGCCTGGGGACCTGAAATCAAGCAGACCTGAGTTTCCTGACACTCTTCCTTTCCCCCTGTTGCCCTTTGCTATATAACAGCTTCTGAGGAAATAAACTGAGATGGCTTGATCAGAAATCCTGTCTTGCCATCATTTCCCGTGTCTCTTGTCTCCTTTCATTCCTCTCCACTAGGTTTATCAGAGACCCCATTCGTATCCCGCTGGCCGGGATACAACTCCTTCAAGCCCTTTCTCCACCACTACCCAAATTTATGCTCCCTCTCACTTAACCAAAACAAGGAGAAAGAAACACATGCATGCACACACATGCACATATGCACTCTCACATGCACACAATACTTCTCTTGTTGACCAAATCCTGAGCATGAGGCCTGGCCTAGAGTGTAAGTTTATATACCCAGTGAGGTCCACTGGAGATTGATTTACCTATCTCAGCAGATATCAAATGTTATCAGTTTCTTGTTTAGGCAACCCAGCAACTATGGACTCCAATCTCCCCTTTCATGCTAAGATCTTTGTCTGGTTTTAATGTGTGCAGGCTTTTTACATGCTATAACAGTCTGAGCAATCATATGTGTATCAACATTGTTGTGTTTGTAAGACAGTGTCCTAGAAATCATCCACTACCTCGAACTTTTATAGTTTTTCTTCTTCTTCTGAATATCTTCATGAGACCTGACAGGAGGAGCTTAATGAAGAGATTTCATTAGAACTGAGTGTTCCAAGATCCCTTGCTTTCTGCAGTTTGTGCTGTTATTGATCTCTGTTTGATTTCCCATACACTGTAAGTCAAAGTTCTGATAATGGCTTAGTGATGCACTGATCTATGGGTATAAGAAGATGTCCTTACTAGTTAAGGGCTGCTGTTAGAAAATTTAGGGTCAACCTGTCATGCTTGTCAGTAAGGGCAGACATGCTGTGCCTCCTACTCAGTGCCTACCTTTTGACACAACAATTATGGTCTATTTGCAGGGCTTTTCTCCTTGTCTGATGTCCTGCCATAAAAGATAATTGTGGGGACTAACTTTATGTAGATTTGACTATGAAATCAAAGGTGTCATTGGATTAATACTTTCATACCAGGACTCCCAAATGTAGGAAAATTCATCCAGTTACTGGAACAGAAGGGAATTATGCTCAATAATTGATTAATATACTGCTGAGTTCTTTGGTGGGGAATAAATATCATTATAGAAAGGAAGAACAACATTCTTTCACAAAGATTTTACAAAAATGACAGCAACTATTCAAAAGACAAATACTCCCAATACACTACAATTTGGGTTTTACCCTGGTGATTCTTTCAGTTGTATTCTCAATGTATAGTGCTGTGGACCACAGGAATATCTCCTAAGATTTGTGCCATCATTACACCAGTGACCATATCTTAAAGGCTGGTAAAATTTCATATTCTTTACCTGCAATTTCAGAACAATAATTACTCACTTTCTGGCACACTTCCTATAGAAATAATTATGTTAATTACATATAATCTTAGAAAGAAATTCTTATTAAGAACTTATTTTAAGAAAAAAGTAATATAGGCACAAAACTACAAAGTGAAGTAACATCCACTAAAGACAGTACTTTTAATATTTTCCTCAAGACAGGGTTTCTCTATGTGTATACTAGATGGGCTAGTCTCAAACTCACAAAAATTCACTTGTCTCTGATTTCTGAGTGTTGGGATTAAATATGTGATCCACCACTGTTCAACTTTTTTGTTTATTTTTATTTGGTTGTTTTGGCTTTTGTGAAATGGATACTGCTTTTATTGAAATATTTAAATGGTTTTCATATGTAGTAGAATATTTTAGTAAATGTATTTCAATGCATATTGCTATATTTATTCACTGAGATAGATTCTCCCTTAAAAGAATTTGTCAGTACTTATCTTAATTCCTGTATATGTATATGTATATATTTATGTATGTATATATATATATATATATATATCTTTGAGAATCTATATCTATTATCTATCTGTCTGTCTGTCTGTCTGTCTATCTATCTATCTATCTATCTATCTATCTATCTATCTATCTATCTTTCTATCCATCCATCACTCCACTGTTGCAGGAGGCCACTCATTTGGTCATGGCTGCTCAGCGCTGAGATACCCACACAGAAACTGTTTTAATTAAATCTTTGCTTGGAGTGTTAGCTCTAGCTTTTTATTGGCTAACTCTTACATCTTAATTTAACCCATTTTTATAAATCTTTGTATTGCCATGTAGCTGTGGCTTACCAACAAGGTTCCATCCAGCACCTGCCTCTGACAATGCTGCATGTCTTCTCCTGACTTCACCTTCTTTCTCCCAGCATTCATTTTAGTTTTTTCCCACCTAGTTCTACTCTGTCCAATCACATGCCAATGCAGATTTTTTATTTATTAACCAATAAAAGTAACACATACATAAATGTACTTCATACATCATCTCCCATTTTTTTGTCTAAATAAAAAGGAAGCTTTTGACTTTAACACAGTAAAATTACATATAACAAAAATGATATCAAGCAAGAATTATAGTTAAATATTTATATCTACCTTATCTTTTATCATAAAGAAGGAAGACTATAACTATCTATTGCAACTCCATCAAAGACTCCAGAGGGATATTATGTTACCTAAATAAACAGAAAGTGCTTTGTAAGTAACTTCCAAAATTCGAGAACTGTCAGAGACATTTCACTGTCTTGACAGTCACCCAAAGTCCTTCTCTATCATTAGAGCATCCATCTTCAGCCTCCAGGCTTATAATATCCGGCACACTTTTCCAAATTTGTAGGAAATTTCAAAGACAGTTCTGCCTATATTGGCAGTTTGTCAGTCACTTTCTTCTCTGCCCTGCAGAAAGTTTGGTAGACTCTTTCGTAAAATAGGAACTCTGAAAGACTGTCTCAACTTCTTTAGGCAGCTATATCAGTTATTTTTCTGTGAGGCCTCCAAGTCTACTCAAGAAGTTCAGGTAAGAGCTGTTTCTTGCACAAATGGCTAACCAAACTCCATAGGGAGCCTCTCTGATGCCTATAATTCTCTTGAAGTATATTGATGCTGCCAGAAGAAGATGTGTCTCATTGTCATGGAAAATACTAAGTTCTTAAAACATTATAAATGCTATATTCTGAAGGTCTTCAAAAGATTTGAAGAATGTCCATCTAAGTGAAATATATCTCTATATATCTAGAAAATCTAACTAACATGACTACAAACTTGACTATTAGAGGTGATTATCTATTAAACTATAATTCTTAATTATACACTATATTTTAAGTGAGCTGCACAAACACAATACCTTAATTAAGAGGAGCAGATATATATATATAATTTTATTATATATATACAATTTTATTATATATAATAAAAACATTTTATTATATACACAATTTTATTATATATATGATAAAATTATTATATATAGTATATATAATAATATATAATATAATAAAAATAATAAAATGTAATAATATATACAATTTTATTATATATATAATAAGTTATATATATATAATAAAATTGACCTTAAATTTGTATCAATAAAGCAAGATACATACCAATGCAAATCTTTATAGCATATCCCCCTTTAAATGTAAACATTTATAAACAATATCTGGGAATTTGGGCATAGTTCTCTCCAAACTGCTTCCTGATTTTTTTGTTGAGTGAAATAATTTTAGGAGGTATTCACAGTGACCTTTTAGGGGGTATTGGTCCATCAGACCACATGAATCTCTACAATATAAATAGGCTCTTATCTTCTGTGGAAATAAAAGAAAAATCCCTTTTCTAAAGAAAAAAATACTTAGACTCAAATTCTGAGGTCATGATACCTTTAAAATATATAGGTTGGTTTAAGTTAGCAGCCCATACAATGAAATATCTCCCTGAACTTAGCTCCTTCACAGTCAAAACATTCAAAGAATGCTGCAGGAAGGTTTATAGCTAGTAACTGCCCTCCTACTGGGGCGTGGCCTCATAGACTTTTTAATGGGATGCAGAAGTAGTGTGTCCAGTCCCTTCTCTCATACCCCCCCTCCCCGTTCCCTCTTGGTTAATCTGGATGGTTTGGAATCTCATCTCCATCTGTCATTCAAGCAGAGAATCCTGGTTTGTAAGCCAGTATAAGATTTCTTTTAAGGGCCTAATATCTCTGCCCATCAAAAGAAAATATAATAATATACATAATCCCGAATCCCTGTGTATATTTCATCTTTACTTAGCTTTTTTTTCTTAATCTATTATTTTTCTACAACTTTATTCTGTCTCTTTAAAGACTTTGTTTTATATTTTATAAACCATTTACTTTTTTTCTTCTCTGTCCCAAGTATACATACAATTTTTTAACACACTGTGTGTGTTGTTTCGAGGTCTTTTATATCTAAATCTGTCCTATTATGTATTTGAAATCCTTTTCTGTCCAAGAGTGCTGCTAAAGATGTTAAACAGCCTTACTAGGACTAACACTGCTTTGTCTTTGGCTCTGCCCAGCCCAACAAGGTGGAGGCATGTTTATCACTGCTGAAAGCTGCACACATTTCCCCAGTTTCAGGTATATGATGGGTCTATATCACATCATTAAGCAGTTTGTAACATGATGCTCACAAACCCCATTTAAATTCTTGGCTTCCTGAAAGAGCCAGAGTTCCTGCTTGCAGCACAGTTCAGAAAACTGCCATTTTGAAACTTTGTGTTTGTTTTGTGTTTGTCTTTCTGCTACCACTGAATCAGGAAGACCTCTATTAAGGAAGCTGCAGGATGCCATCACCCCCAAAAAATGTGGCTAAACTTTGTTTTATTGTGTGTCTAGAATTTCTTTCCAAGTTTTCTCAGGTTTTACATGGATATAGTCAGCAATGTTGGTGCACCAACATGTAGGAGGCTGCTTGTTTGTTACTGGTTGTACAGCCCTAAAATAACCACACAGCATCTATATTTTTTTGCAATAGTGTTTGTCTAATAGCTTGAACATATTCCTAGCTAGCTCTTTCATCTAGAATTGACCCTATTTTATATTTTACCTTGACATTTGTGGCCTATCAGGAAGGCTCAAGTGAGAGCTCAGGTCTTTCCCCTATGGTGGCTACATGGCATCTCCTGACTCTGCCTTATTTTTCCCAGCATTAAGATTAGTTTTCCCCACTTATCTCTACTCTGCCCTATTATAGGACAATGTAGATTCTTTATTCATTAATCAATAAAAGCAATGCACATACAGAAATTCTTCCTACATCACTACACCATTCATCTATCTACCAATCTATTTTTCATCTCCCCATTTGTGCTGGTTTGGTTTTGTCAACTCAATACAAATCTAGACATTTATCTCCAGGTAGCAAGAGATATTTTAGTTGAGAAAATGCCTTCATGATATTGGCCTCTAGGCAAGTCTGTGGGGTGCTATTTTAATTAGAAAGATGTGAGAGGCCCATGTTGCTATTTATGGTGTTATCCTTAGGCAGATTAGTTCAAAGGAGGGGGCTGCTTGTTGGTTCCCAACCACTTAGCCCTGAAATGATCACACAAAAACCATATTATTTAAATCACTGCTGGGCCCATTAGCTCCAATTTCTTATTGGCTAACTCATACATCTTAATTTAACCCTTTTCCATTAGTCTGTGTATCGCCACATAGCAATTGCTTACCAGATAAAGTTCCCAGTGTCTGTCCCTGCTGGCAGCTCCTTGGCTTCCTGACTCTGTTGGTTTTCTCCCAACTTTCTGTTTAGTTTTCCCACCTTTTAATGAGAGGAGTGGCAGGTTTTTCCCACTGCCCAGCTAGTTTAACCCCTGAAATGACCACACAGAAATTGTATTAATTAAATTACTGCCTAGCCCATTATTTCTAGCCTCTTATTGGTCAACTCTCACATATTAGTTTAACCCATCTCCATTAATGTGTATTGCCACTTGACTGTGGCTTATCGGCATGAGTCTAACCAGCATCCATCTCAGGCCAGAGATTCATGGTGTCTGTCTGTCTCTGCTTTCGTCCTGCCAGAATTCTGTTCTGTCTTCCCTGCCTATCTGAGTTCTGCCCTATCAGCTAAGCCAAGGCAGTTTTCTTTAAAAACCAATAAAGAAATACAAATATAGAAAGGCCTCCTACTCCACCACCTAGCTCTATTTCCTTATAGCTCTGCTATAGGTACAAAGCAGTTCCTTTATTAACCAATAATATACACAGCATGCATAGGGGAATCCCACATCACCTCCCCTTTTTGGTTTAAATGAAAAGGAAGGTTTTATATTCAACATAGTAAAATTACATATAACAAAACAGGTATCAAGTAAGAATCACAGTTACAAGATTTATAAGTACATTGCCTTTATCATAACTAAGGAGAACTATAGTTATCAATTCTTCAACTCCATCAAAGATTCCAGAAGGATATAATATTACATAAGAAAACAGGATGTGCAGTGTAAGCAACTTCCAAAACTTTAGAATTTACAGACACATCTTGTTGCCTGGATGGTCAACCAATGTTCTTCTGTACCATTGGGGCATTCATCTTCAGCCTATAGGCCCAGCAGACTTTTCCATGAATCATAAAATTTCAAAAATCCCAATAGGAAATATGAAACATATATTTGGGCAAACTTTTATAAATGATCAAAAACCAAAGATAAGAGTGTGTACAAATGACACTGTAATTGTTGGTTTGATAGGCACATGTGCAGATGTGAATATCATTACTCCAGAATCTTGGCATTCAAATTGGCCTCTTCAAGAGGCACATGTTCAATTACTAGGAATTGGAACCCTGTTTCAAGTAAATCAAACAACAGATGGGTTGACTGTATTGGGCCAGAAGGTCAAGAGGGAAGCTGAGGCCATATGTGGCTAATATTGCAATTAATTTATGCAATGCAGCATGACCTGCTGCAGCAATGGAATGACCAAATTAACATTCCTGCAGTCCTAGGAACTCATAGCTCTGGGAAGGATATTGTAAAGTACTATACACAATAGTAACAAACCATTCAGGCTGTTCAAGAACATAAAGCAACTAGGAAATATTAAGAGGCACCAACAGCCCTACCTTTAAAATGGTTAACTGAGAAACTAATATGGCTTAAGCAGTGACCTCTAGCTGAAGATAAGTTGTAGTCTTTAGAAGAGCTGGTACAAGAACAACTAGATGCTCACCATATTGAAGTGTCAACCAGCCCTTTGAATTCTCCTGTATTTATTGTAAAAAAAAAGAAATCTGGTATATGAAGAATGGTGACAGATCTAAGAGTTGTCAATAAGATTATTCAACTTATGGGCCCTCTACAATCTGGAATCCCTCTACCTTCTCTATTACCAAAAGGATAGACTCTTATAGTTATTGATTTGAAAGATTGTTTATTCACTATACCTTTACATGAAAAGGATAGAGAAAAATTTGCATCACAGGGCCTACTTATAATGATTCTCAGTCTACTAGGAGATATCAATTGACTAACCTCCTACAAAGAATGCTCAATAGCCCCACATTGTGTCAATACTTTCTAAGTCAGCCTTTGGAAATAATATATAATCAATTTCTTAAGTCTATGATTTGCCATTACATGGATGACATTTTGTTTTGGGAGAAATTAATAGCAATTATCTCAAAAGTGATAGACTTATCCATATAAAAAGAACTAGTTGGATGCTTCCCTGAATTGTATGTATTGCTCTGATAACTGGAGCCCATAGCTTTTATACTGATGCAAACAAATCAGGGAAGGCAGGTCACAAATCAGAAGAATTGAGTAAGGTGGAAAAAAGCCCTTATAATTCTGTCAAGGCGGCAGAATTGTATGCTATACTCATGTTGTTAAGGGATTTTAAAGATCCTCTTAATATAGTTACTGATTCACAATATGCAGAAAGAGTTATCTCGCATATTAAGACTGCTGAATTTATAATATGATACAGAATTGACTTCATTATTTATCCCTGTACTAGAAATAATCTCATACGGGTCTTTCAGGTCCTCTAGCACATGGCAAAGCAAAAATTGATCACTTATTGATTGGAAGCATGCTGCAGGCTTCAGAATTGTATAAAAAAAATCATGTCAATAGCAAAGGTTTAAAGAATGAGTTTTCTATTACATGGAAATAAGCTAAGGAGATTATAAAGAGATGCCCTACTTGCTCTTTCTATAACCAAACACCACTACCTTCAGGGATTAACCCCTAGGGCACTCAAAGGAATAAAATTTGGCAAATGGATAATTTTTCACTTTGCAAAATTTGGAAAATAAAAATATGTACACAACACCATTGACAGTTATTCATGTTTTCAGTGGGCAACTACTTTAACCTCAGAAAAGGATGATTTGGTAATCACACATTTATTAGAAGTTATGGCCATCATGGGTATACCTGCACAAGTGAAGACAGATAAAGGTCCAGAATAGGTCTTTAGAAAAATGAAACAGTTTTTTCCGCTTTTTATTATATTAAGCATATTACAGGTATATCACACAATCCTACAGGTCAGGCAGTTAGAGAAAGATTAAATCAAACTATAAAGGGTATGTTAAACAAACAGAAAGGGATTGAAAATGCCCCATAAATAGATTACATAATGCTTCATTAACCTTGAATTTTTGTAAGACTAACGAGAAAGGGACAACAGTAGCAGAGAGAAATTGAATAATATCATTCAATGACATTGTTAGAAGTCTTGATATTGGACAGAAAAAAAGAATTTAAAAAAAACTTTACTTTTCTTCAATTCTATTTTTGTCTCTATCATACCTTTTATTGAATATAAATGTCTGTATATGTCTATATAAATAATGTTTTAAGTTTTCCACAATGAAAAGTGTATTTTTCTGCAGTAATCTTTAAAGTTTCCAGGAAGATGATGGGTCCCAACAACAGCAACTCCACCTAGTTGATATGATGTCATAATGCTGATAGCACTACTACAATACCTGTTTTGGTTATTAACTGCTCAAGATGCCTCAAATTTGGTTAGATGTTATGGTGCACTTTTTTACAATGCTCTGGCCAGACCTTCACCAAATACTCAGAGACAATTTGCAATTATACCAGATATTAATCTTGGAACTTAACCATCATTTTACTTTCACAGGATCCCTTAAAAAGAACATTGTCCTCATGACAGCTGGAAGTAATTTTAGAAGATGATGTTCCCTCTTTTAGCAAAGTTTGTCCTCAGGGTTAGGGACATCATTTAGTGATTGATTATGATTAGTATAAGGTTGGGGGTTATGAGGGAAATTTTATAGGCTCAGGGATCTCTTTGAAAAAAAGGAAGGAGAGGGGGGAGTCTCAGCTATCTGTGGTGGACTGTCTCAGAAGAGAGCACAGCCCCCCCTCAGCTTATGCTGCAGGGTCTTTTGTGTTCCAATTGACCCTACCCTGCTACCACTGTCACTCTTTTGTCTCCTGTGTCCTTGAAATACCAACTATCCCTATATCAGTGCTGAGGAGTTCTATCCAGAGAGGTGAGTGTGTGCTAGCCGGGGCGGACTGTCCTGGAAGAGAGCACAGCCCCCCCCCCAGTTTCTGTGGCAGGGTCTTCGGTGTTCCACTGGACTCTATCCTGCCCCCACAGTTGCCCTTTTGTCTGCTGTATCCTTGGAATACCAGCTACCCCTATTTCAGTGCTGAGGAGTTCCATCCAGAGGGCTGTCCCTATTTCAGTGCTGAGGAGTTCCACCCAGAGGGTGCTGAAGAAATCCATCCAGAGGGCTATTACTCTGTCTGTGCTGAGAAGTTCCATCCAGAGGGTGCTGAGGAGTATTATCTAGAGGGACAAGAACAGTTTCTGCCCATGCACTGAAGAGATACAGCCAGAGAGTCAGTAACAGCAAAAAATGAAACAAGACACCAAGACTCTCCTGGCTCCATTTGAAGGAAGAGATGGGCAGGCACCAATGGAAGAATTCCTCCAACAACATGAAAGGCAACAGGACATCACCAAAATACAGGGATCACGAAACTAGAAAAACTGAACACCCTACTCCAGAAGAAATAGAAGAAATCGATTCTAAGCAAAACTATATGAAAATAATAGAAGAACATAAACAGGAGGTGAAAATCTGCAGTAAAGAAATGGAAGAGAAGTATAACAAAAAGATTGAAAAATGAGTAAAGAAATGGAAGAGAAGTATAACAAAAAGTTTGAAGAAATGAGTAAATCCGTAAATGAAACCCTAGAAAACAAGAAAAAACAATCAAACAGGTAATGGAAACAGTTCAAGATTTGAAAACTGAAATGGAGGCAATGAAGAAAACACAAACCAAGGGCTGACTGGCTATGAAAAATTTAGATAAACAAACAGAGACTTCAGAAACAAGCATAACCAATAGAATAAAAGAGAAAGAAGAACGAATATCAGATTCTGAAGACACTATAGATAAAATAAACACTCTGAACAAAGAAAACAGCAAATCCAACAAATTCTCATCACAAAACATTCAGGAAATCTAGGACACAATAAAAAAACCAAATCTAAGAATAATTGGGGTAGAGAAGGAGATTTGCAGATCAAAGGCCCAGAAAATATATTCAACAAAATTATAGAAGAAAACTTTCCCAATCTAATGAATGATATCCCTATGAAGGTTCAAGAAGCGTACAGAACACCGAATATACTGGATCAAAAAAAAAATTCCCCTCGCCATATAATAATCAATATAAAAAACGTTCAGATTAAGGATAGAATATTAAGAGCTGCAAAAATAAAAGGTCAAGAAACTTATAAAGATAAACCAATCAGACTTACACCAGACTTCTCTATGAAAACCATGAAAGCCAGAAGTTCCTGGATAGAGGTACTGCAGAAACTAAGAGACCATGGATGCAAGCCCAGACTACTATACCCAGAGAAGCTATCATTTGCTATCAATGGAGAAAACAAAATATTTCAGGATAAAAACAAATTTTAACAATATGCAGCAACAAATCCAGCCTTACAGAAAGAATTAGAAGGAAAATCACAACCCATGGAATCCAAAATTGCCAATACTGCCTACAATACCTCAGACATCTAGCGATCCTTCACAAGCACAACTCAAAGAAGGGAAACACACACACTCTACTAACAAAAAAAAAGAAAGAAAGAAACCAGAGTCAACAACCACTGGTCATTAATATCACTTAATATCAATGGACTCAATTCACACATAAAAAGGCACAGACTTAGAGATTGGATACAAAAACAGGATCCATCACTCTGCTGTTTACAAAAAACACACTTCAACCACAAAGACAGACATTTACTCAGAGTACAGGGTTGGGAAAAGGTTTTTCAAGCAAATGGACCTAAGAAACAAGTGGGTGTGGCCATTCTAATATCTAACAAAGTTGACTTCAAACTAAAATCAATCAGAAGAGATGGAGATCGGCATTTCATACTCATAACAGGAACAATTCATCAGGAGAAAGTCTCAATCGTGAATATCAATGCTCCTAATATAAAAACACCCACTTATGTAAAAGAAACACTTCTAGAATTCAAGGCAATCATAAAACCACACACACTAATAGTAGGAGACTTCAACACACCTCTCTCACCAATAGACAGGTCAATCAGACAGAAAACTAACAGAGAAATAAGAGATTTATTGGAGGTATTGAATCAAATGGACTTAACAGACATATATAGAACATTCCACCCAAATAGGAAAGAATATACCTTCTTCTCTCCAGCTCATGGAAACTTTTAGAAAATTGACCACATACTCGGTAACAAAGCAAACTTCCCCTGATATAAAAATTATTAGTAACCACCTGTGTCTTGTTGAATCACCATAGATTAAAGTTAGAATTCAACAACAAGGCTACCTCCAGGAAGCCAACAAACTCATGGAAGTTGAACAGTCAACTACTGAATCACCCCTGGGTCAAGGAAGAAAAAAAAGAAAGAAATTAAAGTCTTCCTTGAATTTAATGAAAATAAAGACACAACATACTCAAACCTATGAGACACTATGAAAGCAGTGCTAAGAGGAAAGTTAATAGCACTAAGTGCCCATTTAAAGAAAACGGAGAAAGCACACTTTGGAAACTTAACAGCACACCTGAAAGCTCTAAAAAAAAAAGAAACAGACTCACCCAGGAGGAGTAGAAGACTGGAAATAATCAGACTGAGGTCTGAAATCTACAAAATAGACACACAGAAAACAATCCACAAATCAATGAAACAAAAAGCTGGTTCTTGGAGAAAATTAACAAGATTGACAAACACCTAGCCAAACTAATCAAATGGCAGAGAGAGAACACACAAATTAATAAGATCAGAAATGAAAAGGAGGAAATAACCACAGACACAGTGGAAATTCAGAACATCATTAGATCTTACTATGAAAGCCTGTATGCCACAAAATTGGAAAATGTAAAAGAAATGGATTTTTTTAGATAAGAACCATATAACAAAGTTGAATCAAGAATAGGTGAACAATCTAAATAGACCTGTTAGTCGCGAATAATTAGAAGCTGTTATCAAAAATCTCCCTACCAAGAAAAAGCCCAGGACCAGATGGTTTCAATACAGAATTTGAACAGAACTTCCAGGAAGAGCTAATACCTATACTCCTTAATGTATTTCATAAAATAGGAACAGAAGAGTCATTTCCAAACTCTTTTTATGAAGCTACAGTTACCCTGATACCAAAACCACACAAATACACAATCAAGAAAGAGAATTACAGGCCAATCTCACTCATGAACATTGATGCAACAATTCTCAATAAAGTACTGCCAAACAGAATCCAAGAACACATTATGATCAAGTGGGCTTCATCCCAGAGATGCAGGGTTGGTTTAACACACACAAATCTATCAATGAAATCCGTCATATAAATAAACTGAAAGAAAAAAATCATATGATTATTTCACTGGATGCTGAAAAAGCATTTGACAAAATTCCACACCCATTTATGATAAAGGTGTTGGAACTATTGGGGATACAAGGATCATGCCCAAATATAATAAAAGCTACTTACAGCAAGATGACAGCTAACATCAAATTGAATGGTGAGAAACTCAAAGCCATTCTACTAAACTCAGGAACACGACAAGGCTGCCCACTCTCCTCATACTTCTTTAGTATAGTGCTCGATATTCTAGCAACAGCAATAAGACAACATAACGGGATCAAGGGGATTCAAATTGGAAAGGAAGAAGTTAAACTTTCATTATTTGCAGATGATATGATAGTGTACATTAGCAAGCCCAAAACTCTACCAAAGAACTCCTACAGCTGATAAACACCTTTAGTAATTTGGCCGGATACAAGATCAACTCCAAAAAATCGATTACCCTCCTATACACAAAGGATAAAGAAGCAGAGAGGGGAAACAGAGAGGGAAATCTGAGAAACATCACCTTTCACGATAGCCACAAATAGCATAAAATATCTTGGGGAAAGCATCTTTAACAAATGGTGCTGGCATAACTGGATGTCAACCTGTAGAAGAATGAAAGTAGATCCAGATCTATCACCATGCACAAAAATCAAGTCCAAATGGATTTAAGACCTCAATATTAATCTGACCACACTGAACCTGATAGAAGAGAAAGTGGGAAGTATGGGCACAAGAGACCACTTCCTAAGTAGAATCCCAGTAGCACAGACAATAAGAGCAACAATGAATAAATGGGACCTCCTGAAAATGAGAAGCTTCTGTAAAGCAAAGGACACTGTCACTAAGGCATAAAGGCTACCTTCTGACTGGGAGAAGTTCTTCACCAACCCCTCATCAGACAAAGGCCTGATCTCCAAAATATATAAAGAACTCAAGAAACTAGACACTAAAACTCTAATTAACCCAATTAAAAAATGGGGTACTGAACTGAACAGAGAATTCTCAAACTTCGAATGGCCAAAAGACACTTAAGGTCATGCTCACCCTCCTTAGCGATTAGGGAAATGCAAATCAAAACAACATTGAGACACCATATGATACCTGTCAGAATAGCTAAACTCAAAAACACCAATGATAGCCTATTCTTGAGAGGATATGGAGTAAGGGGAACACTCATCCATTGTTGGTGGGAATGCAAACTTGTGCAGCCACTGTGGAAATCAGTGTGTGGCAGTTTCTCAGGAAACTGGAAGTCAACCTACCTCAGGACCCAGCAATTCCACTCTTTCTATCATACTACAAAAGCATTTGTTCAACTATGTTCATAGCAGCACTATTTGTAATAGCAAAAACCTGGAAACAACCTAGGTGCCCCTCAATAGAAGAGTGGTTAAAGAAGGTGTGGAACATATATACATTAGAATTTTACTCAGCGGTAAAAAACAATGAAATCTTGAATCTTGCATGCAAATGGATGGAAACAGAAAACGCTTTACTGAGTGAAGTAACCCAGACCCAAAAAGAGTAATATGGTATGTACTCACTCATAAGTGGATTCTATCCATAATTATAGGTCGTTGAGCCTATAATTCGTGAGCCTAGTGAAACTTAATAAGAAAGTGAACCTGAAGAAAATCATATAGATATCCTCCTGGACATTGAAAATAGACAAGATTGCCAGACAAATTTGGGGGCATGAAAGTGGGGCTTGAGGGGTTTTGGGTGGGTGTAAGGGGAGTTGGGTAGACAGAAGGAAGAAGGGGAGGATTCGGGATAGATTGGAATAATGGGATGGATGGGATGGAGAAAGGATGGATATGGGAGCAGGGAAGTAAACATCTCAGCTAAGGGAGTCATTTTAGGGTTTGTAAGTGACTTGATTCTAGAGGGGGTCCCAAGTCCAAGGAGAGATCCCCAGATTGTTCCCTGGGCAGCAGAGGAGAGGGTGCCTGAACTGGCCTCGTCCCATAACTACACTGATGAATATTTTGCATATCACCATAGAATCTTCATCTGGCGATGTATGGAGATAGAGACAGTGTTGCACATTGGAGCACTGGATTGAGCTCCCTAGGTCCAAATGAGAAGTAGACGGAGGGAGAACGTGAGCAAGGAAGTCAGGATCACAAGGGGTGTGTCCACCCACTGAGACGGTAGGACTGATGTATTGGGAGCTCACCAAGGCCAACTGGACTGGGAGCGATGGAACATGTGATCAAAATGGACACTCTGAACATCAATGAAGGCTGACTGAGAAGCCAAGGACAATGGCATTGGGATTTAATTCTACTGCATGGTCTGACTTTGTGGGAGCCTGGTTTGTTTGAATGTTCACCTTTAAAGACCTGTATGGATGGGGGAGGACCTTGGACTTCCCAAGGGGCAGGGAACCCTGACTGCTCTTAAGACTAGAGGGGAGGGAGAGGTGGGAAGGAGAAGATGGGGAGGGGGAAGGAAAAGGGAGGCGGGGAAAAGGTGGAAATTGCTAATAAATAAATAAATAAATGGATAAATAAATAAATAAGGAAGGAAGGAAATTGGATGGGATAATATATTATTATAAGCTTACTCACAATAATAATAATAGTGAGTAATAGAGTGAATACCTTTGAGTTATTATTTATAGGCAATTACATTAATACAGATTCTTGTTTACTGAAACAAAGTTAAAATACAATGAATATTGTATGCATGCATGCTTCCACCTCTGCTTAAAACATTTTTTATGTATTGATATCTTTAAGTTATATAGGTATTAAGAGTTATAGATCAATAGCCATATATGTCTGTCATACATAAAGTTAGATTAATATGGCTCTTTAGACACATAGATATTATATTCTGCATAGATAGGTAATTTTCATCCATTTGAAAGAGCTTATAGACTATGGCATTTATATAACTTAGGGTTCTGTTGAAATGATACATGATTGCTCCTGGCAGCACCAATCTATTCCCAAGAGAATGTTGAGCACCAAAGATACTCCTCTTGGAGCTGGAATTTTTTCTTGACCAAACTGGCCTTTGGGCAAGGAAATGCCCATGCCTCAACCACAGACAAGATACAGAGTATCTGGAAATGAATAAGTAGGATGGTCAAATCTTTCCAAGACATGGTAAGATGAGTTTGAAAAATTTCCTGCCTCTGAAAATGGTCTGTCAGTTAGTCTAGGCCTTAGTCAAAGTTGGTTGCTTCAATGTAGCAAATGAGACTTTGGGTGTTTGACCAGGTAGCCAGTTGTCTCTATAATTTTGTAAGTTGCTTGATTGCACTTCTTGGTTACTCAAGTAATATTTTTTCTCTTCTCAGATCTTCAGTGGGGTTGAAAACTAGATAGTTGTAGTTACTTTCCTCTCATGACTTGGTCAAGGTATTTATTATAAAAGAATTAAACTAGTTAGGATAGGATAATTATTGAATATATTTTTTCTCATTATATAACTTTGTATTAGCCTTAGAACTCTCTAACTTAAACAAAAGGGAGAGGTGCTGTAAGAAGTCTTAAGGCCAGTGGTTACCACCAATGGGACATGGCCTTTTATGCTATATAAGCCAATGTAGAACATGTGTCCACACTCTTTTTCTGGCTGCAGGATTCAGTTTCTGATCACCTTTCAAACAGAGGATTCTGATTTGTGAGTATGCCTCTAAATAAATTACCATCTATTTCTTAATTGTGAGCTAGTGTGGGATTTAAGAGTCTTTCTTCATATATATTTACATGTTATATAACATTTAAATATGTATATATAAATGTATATATTATCTAATACATATATATGAAATATATATATTATTTCTCCAATCTATCTAGTTTATTTCTTTATGTATCTTTCTAACTACCACCCTATCTATCTCTATCTATCTTGACGCTGTTGTCAGATGCTCTTCTCTCTGTGTAAGCATCAGGACAATTTTAATTGGAATGGTTGTGATTATCTGTAAAAGACTTCCAAAATTGAGTTCATTGGTCTTTCATTATAGAAGTAGTATCTAAGAAGGGTTGTTAGACCCTCATCTGTACTTTCCAGCACTCCTTTGGGTTTCTCCATCTCTAATGTCTATAATTTTTTCTAGATATATGTGGTTTTAGGAAGTGGTAAAATATATAAAGTGTAATATATAGATTATATCATATGTGAGGAAATCAATCTGTGTGGCCTTGGGGAGCCAACATTAATGCTAACATGAATCTCTACAACAACGCAGTTACTTTAGAGTCACCCATGCTTCTGTTACTAAGACCTCACCTACACTCTTGTTAGTAAACTTTAACTCAAACTTCTGTAAATAACTATCACTCATGTCCCTGTAACTAAGCTCAATTAATTACATTGATTTACTAACATAAACTTGGGTAAAACCATCCTTTTGACCTGTCATTGGTGGCATATCATGAATGAATAAATTTCTGTTCACGTCTTCCCAGAAAAAAATCACAGGATTAAAGTTAAATGCCAATGTATCTATGATCTATGTATGTATGTATGTATGTATGTATGTATGTATGTATGCATGCATCTGAGATTGATGCTATAATTAGAATGCTAGCCAGTGCTATTTGAAACACAGTCATAAGATGTAAACCAACTGAATGGCACTAGCATCGGGACCAATAAAGCAATTCAACTACAGGCACAAATGTTGGAATGAATTTCTTTGTTCTGTCCACTAAAGTTTTACACCATTTTAAGTGTATGGTTTCTGCTGTGCACTTAAAAAAACACAGTTTCTTTCCTTACCTGAATAACCCAAAATAATTGCCAGCCAGTGAGACTTGGAGACATCAATTTCAATTTACTAGCGATCTGCAGACTATAGACAGAATTTTTCAGTCTTTCAATTGCTCTAAAAGAATAAACATTCAATAAATATTTTATTTTGAATTTCCATCTGGACAGAAATAGATAACAGTCCCACTACCATCTTTGAAATTCACAGAGAAAACAGTTGTTGTCTCATTGTAGCCTGTACTGAAGCTCTCATTTAACAACTTAGGTGGTTTAGAGGCATTTCCACACCTATTTTTAACTTTATTGGGCTGACAGAAAAGTAGTATCTCCTAGGTATTAGCCCCTTGGCTTAAATTACAACTCTTTGCCAAGTCTTCTTTTTAGCTCCTTCTGGTAGAGGGTTGGAGAGGGCTTAGGTGAAGCTTAGGGAACAGAAAGGAGAAAGCAGGGAGCAGAAAGGCTGCCTTTTCACAATAGTCTGGAAGCCTCATTGATGCTGAGGCATGTTAATGACTACATACTACTCACCCCTGTTTCCTGGACTTTCCTGAACTGAAGACTCCTAGTTCACTGACTAAAAGCTTCACTAACCATGATGACTTTTACTTTCAATCTTTCTTGTCTAAAGGTCAGGTCCCCAGTCCCTTCTTTAACCATTTGTCTTCATTTTCATTTGATGATATCAGTCTTCCCTCGAAATCTTGACTCACAATTAGCTGAGGATGCCCCTTCCCTATCCTACCACATCAAGAATCATGCTTAGGGTGAAAAAAAAAATCTACAATATATTATATCCTGAAGAATCCTGCCACTGAAGAGGTGTAAGAGAGTCATGGAAAAAAGAAACGAAAAAGTTCAGACACATTTGAAACCTGGAACCCATCAGCTGGTCTTCTTTCCTATAGCCTTACTGTTCTGTAATCTTGTGGTTTTCTCTTTTTCTGAAGATCACATTTCGTTGTTTCTTAAAATGAAAACCTTCCATATCTTGCTCACTGTTTGCTCCGAACCTGGAAGACAACATGTCCTCAAATTTTTTTATTGTAAATTCATATAAAAGAAAATATTGCTACTGAGGTATCTTTTAGCTCCTTTAGAAAATGGTTAGGGACGGATACTGACCATCTCCAGAAGGAAATGTGAATCAAATGTGGCAAGAAAATTCAAATACACACCTATCACTGACACAAAGTGACAGAGCACAGGAAAGTGTTCAGAAGGCCAGTTTATTGAAAGGATTAAAACAGCATAGCTCATACAGGGAAAGATGGTCCACACTGTAAGAAAACCTGGCCATGCTTCTTGGCTGCCTTCCACCACAGTTAACTGACAGTTTTGCAAGACCCTTTTGAAAACAACTGGAGATTTAGTCACATAAGAAAGGCCATCAAAATGAATGATCACAAATGTTTGACAGGTTCTCATGCTAAGTCAGCACACAAGATATGCTTTTGAAAACTTGCTTTATTTCATTCCTCTTTAAAGAAAACTCCAGGAGAATTTTACATCTCCCCCTCTCCGATCAACTACAGCAGCCATGAGGCGACTTTGCACTACTGTCAATGAGTCCAGCAAAAAAAATCACATGTCGCTCGGCCCAGGAACAGTTCCTGCTCCTGCTCTAAGGCAACTCACACAGAGGGGTGAGTGTCTGCCAGCCAGCCAAGTCTGAAGGTTCCCTCAAGAAAGTGCAGGGCACCTTCAGCTTCTGCTGCAGGGTCTTCTGTGTTCCACTTGATCCTGCCCTTTTCCCACGACTGCCCTTTGGTCTGTGGGGTCCTTGGACTACTAGGCGTCCTTGTTTCTGTGCTGAGGAGTCCCATCCAGATGGGAACAGTTCCTGGACCTGCACTGAGGAGATCCACGCAGAGAGTCAGTCACACCAAAGATTGGATCAAGACACCAAGACTCTCCTGGCTGCATTTGAAGGAAAATATGGGCAGGTGCCAAGGCAAGAGTTCCTCCAACAACCTGAAAGGCAACATGACATCACCAGAATCCAGGGATTGCACAACAAGAAGAACTGAACACTCTACTCCAGAAGAAATTGAAGAAATTGACTTTAAATAGAACTTTATGAAAATAATAGAGGAACTAAAACAGACATGAAAAACTGCTGTAAAGAAATGGAGATGACAAACAAAAAGATAGATGAAATGAATAAATCTCTCAAAGATACCCAAGAAAACCAAGAAAAAGCAATAAAACAGGTAAGGGAAACAGTTCAAGACTTGAAAAATGAAATGGAGGTAATGAAGAAAACACAAACCAAGCGAAGGATGGATATGGAAAATTTGGGCAAACGAACAGGAACTACAGAGACAAGTATTACCAACAGAACACAAGAGATAGAAGAAAGAATCTCAGACACTGAATATTCTATAGAGGAAATAAACTCACTGATTAAAAAACAAAACAAATCGAATAAATTGTTAACAAAAAACATCCAGAAAATATGGGACGCCGTGAAAAGACCAAACCAAAGAATAATAGGGATAGAAGAAGAAGAAGATTTACAGCTCAAAGATACAGAAAATATATTCAGCAAAATTATAGAAGAAAACTTTCCCAACCTAGAGAAGGATATTCCTATGAAGGTACAAGAAGCATGCAGAACACCAAATAGACTGGATCAAAAAAAAAAGAATCCCCTTGCCATATAATAATCAAAACACAAAACATACAGAATAAAGAAAGAATATTAAGAGCTGCAAAGGAAAAAAGTCAAGTAACATATAAAGGGAAACCTATCAGAATTACACCTGACTTCTCAATGGAAACCATGAAAGCCAGAAGGTCTTGGATAGATGTGCTGCAGACACTAAGAGACCAAGGATGCGAGCCCAGACTACTATACCCAGCAAAGCCTGCATTCACCATTGATGAAGAAAACAAAATATTCCAGGACAAAAACAGATTTTAAACAATACATAGCTACAAACCCAGCCTTACAGAAAATACTAAAAGGAAAATTACAAACCAAGGCAGCCAACAACACCCATTAAATAACACGAGCAACTGACAACCCTCCACCAGCAAAACACTTATAGGGGAGTTCAGCCAATCATATTCTGTTTTGGGGGCATGCCGCCCTCAGGCAAAAGCCTGCCTATAAACCTAGCAAGCGCACTCTGCTAGCTCTCTTTTCGCCTGGCTCTTGCATCCGGACGGATCGGTTGGATTCTGGTGTAAGCTGTTGTAAGTCTTACTTCTGTTTATTAAAGCTGTATATTTTGTATCAAGATAGTCTGGGGACTTTTCTTTACCAATCACCCTGCAGCTTCATCTGGCGCCCGAACATGGGCCTTTTCCCCCCTCGTAGCGCGGGTCTAGCGGCCTGAGCGCACACCGCACCTGGAGTCTAGCCAGTTCCTAGCCGCATTTGCGGGGCCGCGCAACTAACTTCCTTGGCTTTTGCTACCCCGATTGGGCACTGTCTTCCCCCAGCACTCGATCTGTGAATTTAACCTCTGGATTTGAGAGTATATATTTTAGAATTTGCTTTCTGGGTCGGCGCCGTTGTCACGTGTATTCAGGTGTGCCCCCGTAGTTTACTGGCAGACAAGGGTCATTACAGGTAAGATTTTTCTTTTCAGTTGAAAACAAATAAATAAATACAATTTCTTTTGATTGAACATGTCAGAAAATATTACTATCCAAAAATTCAATGGCCTTTTTAATTGCGCCATGGAGGATATCCTCCATGAGGTTTCTGATATTCCTCTTACTTTGTTATTTCTGGGACTTGTCGCTTTTCTGGTGTTTGGATATGTTATAAGAATGATGCAGTCCTTCAAGATTGAATCAGCAATGCTGAGGGCAGAGATTAAAACCTTAAGGACAATTCAGACTGACACCAACCTCCTCAAAAAAGAGTTTGGAGTTTTCAAGGAAGAGGCTAGATCTCTGTCTGATATGACTTGGTCGACTGACCAAAATATCAAGAAGGTACAGTCTGATATTGCTTCTTTAGAAGCGAGCTTCACTGCTCTCAAGAAGGGGACAACCAAAATGACTCGAAACCTCCAGTTCATGACTGTAAGTGCTGAAACATTAGCTGAGAGGATTAAAACCATTGAATGTGAAAATTGGACTTTATCAAAAGGGTATGATAGATTAATTGACAGGATTTCCATACAAGAAGGTACAGAACATGCCATGAGGATTCTGTTCAAGGAGGATATGGTATCTCTAACGGACAAGCTCCATGCCTTAGAATTATCAATGAAGGTGATAGTGTCCAGGGAGGAAATGGTGTCTCTGATGGACAAGCTCCATGCCTTAGAATCATTAATGAAGGCTTTGGAGAATAATACTGGACAGGAGATTCAGGATTTACAGAAGGCAATGGTGAGCAGATTTAATAAGATTGAGGAAATCCTAGACTCTGATGAACAGGAGCAAAAGGTAGAAAGGCAACATTTACCTCTGAAAACTCTGAGTCTACACAGAGTTATACCTGCCTTTCCAGTAATAACATCAGAAAAGATAACTGGCTCCAAAAACCCTAAGGTCATTAAAGAACATACATGGGAGCCTATATGTATGAATGATCTGAAAGAATTTAAACAAGCAATTGTGAATTATGGACTACATTCATCTTTTGTTAGAGAGATGTTAAAATCCTGGGCTCTCAGCAACAGGGCAACCCAGCAAGATTGGAATCAACTGACCTCTGCTGTCCTGGAGAACGGACCTTTATGGCATTTCAAATGCCTATTCAAGCAAGAGGCCAGACTTTTACAACAAGAATCAGCGAAAGGAATTGAGGTTTCTCTAGATCAAATTCTAGGGGAAGGACTTTACTCTGATCCTCAGGAACAAGCTCTTTATGATGAAAACATTTTATCCATATGTGCCACAGCAGCTCTAAGGGCCTGGGACAGGGTTCAAGACTCAGGTCAGAGAGTAGAATCATATATCAGGGTAAAACAAGGTCAGAGAGAACCCTTTAGTGACTTTTTACAAAGACTAACTAAGGCTGTACAAATAGGGATACCTGATCCATAAGCAAGAAATATAGTGATTGAGTCTTTGGCTTATGAGAATGCCAACGTAGAATGCAAAAGATCCTGGGGCCTTTAAAGATCAGATCAGCACCTTTGGATGAATGGGTATTTCATACAATGAATGTTGATACATTTGATTATGGAAATGAAACATGGGTACAAGAAGCTATTTCCAAAGGTTAAAGGAGACATCAGATTACAAAATGCCTTCATTGTGGTAAAATGGGACACATGAAAAGGGACTGCAGATGATGGAATTCCAGGAATAATGCCTCTTCTAGGAATAACAGGAATAGGAGGACTCAGCCTTCAGGTTTATGTAGGAGATGTGGAAAGGGCAGGCATTGGACGAATGAGTGTAGGTCAACAAGAGATAAACAGGGCAACCCGTTGCCATCGGGAAACTCAATAGGGGGCCTCTCAAAGGCCCCCATGGCAAATGTGGTCCAGTCATTTCCGATCACTGCAGAGAACATGCCTCTTCAGGGAAATTAGAATGCCCCATGCCTGCTGTTAAAAGCAATAACGTCCTGAAGGATGAGTTAAATGTGGTGAATGAATCAAGAAATATAAGAGGACAAAGTAAACAAATATTCTGGCAGACTTCTATAAATGAACAAAGACCAAAGCTAAGAGTGTGTGTAAATGGCAAATTTATTACTGGCTTACTGGACACAGGTGCAGATGTAGGTATCATTACTCCAGAGTCTTGGCATCCGCATTGGCCTCTTCAGGAGGTAGATATTCAGTTTCTAGGAATTGGAACTCTATCTCGGGTAAAACAAAGCACGAGATGGGTCAATTTTATAGGTCCAGATGGACAAATAGGAAAACTAAGGCCATATGTAGCCAATATTGTAGTGAATTTATGGGGCCATGACCTATTGCAGCAATGGAATACCAAAATTAACATTCCTGCTGCTTCTAGAGCCTATATTCCTGAGGTAAATAGTGCAAGATAATATAGATAGCAGAAACCAGCCATTAGAACTATAAAAGAACAAAACACAATTGATGGCCCTTCAGAGGTACCAACAGCCATGCCTCTAAAATGGTTGACTGAGAAACCAATATGGACTAAAAAATTGCCTTTAGCTGAGGAAAAGTTACAGGCTTTAGAACAGCTGGTACAAGAGCAATTAGATGCTGGACATATAGAAGAATCTATCAGTCCTTGAAATTCTCCTGTATTTGTTGTTAAGAAAAAATCTGGTAGATGGAGAATGGTGACAGATCTTAGAGCTATCAATAAGGTTATTCAACCAATGGGCCCTCTGCAATCTGGAATTCCTCTGCCCTCCCTGTTACCAAAGGGATGGCCTCTTATAGTTATTGATCTGAAAGATTGTTTCTTCACTATACCTTTACAAGAGAAAGATAGAGAAAAGTTTGCCTTCACAGTGCCTACTTAAAATAACTCTCAGCCTGCAAGGAAGTACCAGTTGACCATCCTCCCACAAGGAATGTTAAACTCTCCCACCCTGTGCCAATATTTTGTAAGCCAACCATTAAAAATTATACGCAAACGATTTCCTAAGTCCATAATATTCCACTATATGGATGACATCCTGATCTCTGATCAAAACAAAGATACTTTAGAAAGGCTGTTTGAAGAAGTAAAAATAGTGTTACCTAAATGGGGATTGCAAATTGCTCCTGAAAAAATTCAGAGAGGAGATTCTGTTAATTATTTAGGTTATAAAATAGGTTTACAAAGAATTAAGACTCAAAAGGCACAAATCAGGAGAGACCGGTTACGAACACTTAATGACTTTCAAAGATTATTAGGAGACATCTCCAGCCTATGACCAGCTGTTGGGATAACACCTGATCTAATAATTCATTTAAACAAAACCTTGGATGGTGATAAAGACTTAAACAGTCACAGAGAATTAACAGCTGAAGCAGAAAAAGAACTGACAATGGTTGAAAAAAAATTACAGGAGGCTCATGTGGACAGGATAAATCCAAAGCTTAGTTGTATTCTTGTTATATTGCCTTCCAGAATTTCTCCTACAGGAATTTTGATGCAAAGAGACAATATTATCTTGGAATGGAGCTTTTTGCCACACAAACCAAGTAAAAAATTAAAAACTTATGTGGAAAAAGTCTCTGAATTGATTATAAAAGGAAAACTGAGACTTCTCCAATTAGCAGGTTCAGACCCAGCAGAAATTATAGTGCCTTTCACTGCTAATGAGATAAAAAAGTTGTGGGAAGACAATGAACCATGGCAAAGAGCTTGTGCTAATTTTT
Source organism: Myodes glareolus (assembly GCF_982192425.1). Classification (NCBI taxonomy): domain Eukaryota; kingdom Metazoa; phylum Chordata; class Mammalia; order Rodentia; family Cricetidae; genus Myodes; species Myodes glareolus. Next base: position 62,535,587 of record NC_142045.1, read on the forward strand.
TGAGAGAAATCAATAACAATTACCCAAAAAGCAAGAGACTTAATTTTATAAAGAGGACTTCTTGGATCGTCCTCGAATTGTCCATGATGCTCCAATAACCGGAGCCCGTACATTTTATACTGATGCTAATAAATCAAGGAAAGCAGGTTACAAATCAGAAGAATTGAGTAAAGTGGAACAAAGTCCTTATGATTCTGTCCAGAAGGCAGAATTATATGCCATTTTTTATGGTGCTTAGGGATTTTAAAGAACCTCTTAATATAATTACTGACTTACAATATGCAGAAAGAGTTATCTTTCATGTTGAAACTGCTGAATTTATACCTGATGATAAAGAACTGACCTCATTGTTTATCCAGGTACAAGACATGATCAGGAACAGGCTTTGCCCTATGTATATAACACACATCTGTTCCCATACGGGTCTGCCAGATCTTCTAGCACAAGGTAATGCTGATTTTGATCACTTATTGATTGGTAGTGTGCTGCAGGCATCTGAATTTCATAAAAAACATCATGTCAATAGCAAAGGCTTGAAAAAAAGAGTTTTCTATTACATGACAACAAGCTAAGGAGATTGTAAAGAAATGCCCTACTCGCTCCTTTTGTAACCAAACACCATTGCCTGCAGGGACTAATCCAAAGGGTATTAAAAGGAATGAAATTTGGCAGATGGATGTGTTTCACTTTCCAGAATTTGGCAAACTAAAATGTGTACATCACACCATTGACACGTACTCAGGTTTCCAATGGGCAACTACTTTAAGCTCAGAAAAAGCTGATTCAGTAGTCAATCATTTATTAGAAGTTATGGCCATCATGGGTATACCTACACAGATAAAGATGGATAATGGTCCAGCTTATGTTTCTAGGAAAATGAAACGATTTTTTGCTTATTATCATATTAAGCATGTTACAGGTATACCATACAATCCTACAGGTCAAGCAGTTATAGAAAGTTCAAATCGAACTATAAAAGATATGTTGAACAAACAGAAAGGGGTGGAAAATACCCCCAGGAATAGGTTACATAATGCTTTATTAACCTTGAATTTTCTTAACGCTAATGAGAAGGGGACAATGGCTGCAGAAAGACATTGGATATTGGAAAAGTCTGCTGAATTAAATCAACCAATTTATTTCGAGGATGTGCTGACCTCACAGTGGAAGCCAGGAGATGTGTTGCGTTGGGGAAGGGGTTTTGCTCTTGTTTCTACAGGAGAGGAAAAATTGTGGATACCATCAAAATTAATAAAGGTTCGGTTTGAAGAGGAAAAGCCTCTTGGAAGAGATAAATGATAACTCACTTACAAGGATAATAATCACACCAAAGGTAAAAGAAATATAAAGGTTGGGGGCAGGGTTCTCTTCTTGTCTCCACAGGAGAAGACTCATTTTCAAAGGATCCAAGGGACCTGGATAATTGAATATAGAAACCGCCTACGACCAAAAGAGGATCAGTAATGAATCCAAATAGTTTAGGTAAGTATTACTATTTTCTTTAATATGTACTAATGTGCATTTATTTATAAATATGTAGAGCTGGTTTTGGAGTTGGACAATGGCTCAGTCCCTCTTCATTTCCAAGCCTGTTGATAAGAGATATCCCAGAGTTTCTGTCTCATGTCAAGAGCCAAGATACAGGACAGAATAACTATAATTGATAAATTTTCTTTGCCTTTCCCCATATCTGTTTCTATCTTTATTAATATATATATATATATATATACATATATATATGTGTGTCTGTATATGTCTTTGTAGATAATGTTTATCTTTCCCATAACAAACAATAAATTTTCCTGCAGTAATCTTTAAAGCTTCTAGGATGAAGATGGGGCCCCACAACACCAACTCCACCTGGTTACTATGACGTCATAATGTTGATAGCGCTATTTTTTAGACCTATTTTTTGGTACCAGCTACTCAATACAGTTCCGGATGATGCACAATATTTGACAACACTCTGGCCAGACCTCCTCAACTTATTCAGAGACTATTTACAACTCTCTCACACCAAATATTTATATGGGAATTTTACCATCAATTATTTTCACAGGACCCCCCTAAGCGAAACGTCACCCCCGTGACAGCTGGAAGCAATTTTAGAGGATGACATCCCCTCTCCCAGTAGAATTTGCCCTCAGGTTTAGGAACATCATTTAGGGGTTGGTTATAATTGATATAGGGATGAGGGAATGGGGGAGGTATTTTATAAACTCAGGGGTGTTTATAAAAAGTGGGGGATTGATTGGTGATGGGATAATAATATATTGGTATTTGTGAGTTATTGTTTTTAGAAAATTGTATTGGTGTTGATTTTTGTACATTGATATATTGAATGTTGTATGTGAGTATGCTTATACCTCTATTTGTATTAATATATATACATATATTTACATTCCGACCTCTGATTAAGATATTTATACACATTGTTTACATTTGGAGGTCATTGTCCTCACTCATTACACAGTTGTTCATTCTCTTAGTCTTCAAGTTAGATAGATAGAAATCAATAGTCATATATGTTTATTATATTTATATTTAGGCTAATCAGGTTATTTAGATGCATAGAGATCATACTTAGTATAGATAGTATAATCTTCAACCTCTTCGAAGAACTGTGAAAAATGGCCTTTAATCTAACTCATAGTTCTATAGTAGTGAGACACAATCGCTCCTGGCATCACCGCTCTACTCCCGAGAGAACGTTGAGCGCCAAAGACACTCCACATGGAGCTTGTCTTCTTCCTGACAGAACTGGCCTTTGGGCAAAGAAAAAGCCCATACCTCAACCACTGACAGAATTACAGAATATCCGTAAATGGATAAAAGCAGAATTGTCTTATCTTGCCAAGACAGGGTGAGAGAGTCCTAAAAGTTTTCTTGCCTTTGAAAAAATGGCATGTCAGTTACATCAGGCCTTAGCCAAAGTTGGTTAACTCAACATTGCATACTAAACTTTGGGTGATTGCCCAGGTATTCAGTTGTCTCTTCCATTTGTTGTACATTTCGGAAGTTTCCCACTTGTACTTCCGGGCTGCTTGAGTAAAATTATTTCCCTTCTCAGATCTTTGATGGAGTTGAAGATTAGATAGTTGTAGTTACCATCTACATTATTTAGACTCCTTGAGATAGAATGTTTAGCAGAACTTTTGCTATAGGTTTCTTGCTTAACATTGTTTGTTGTTTGTAACTTTATATTTATTATTTGCTTCTATTGCATATAGTTGTATTTGGTTTGGTTCTGTCTTATTTTAGAATAAAGGGGGAGATGATAGGGGAGTTCAGCCAACCATATTCTGTTTTCGGGGCGTGCCGCCCTCAGGCGAAAGCCTGCCTATAAACCTAGCAAGTGAGCTCCGCTAGCTCTTTTTTCGCCTGGCTCCTGCGTCCGAACGGATCGGTTGGATTCTGGTGTAAGCTGTTGTAAGTCTTACTTCTGTTTATTAAAGCTGTATATTTTGTATCAAGATAGTCTGGGGACTTTTCTTTACCAATCGCCCTGCAGCTTCACAACACAAAGAAGGGAAACACACAAATACTACCACCAGAAAAAATAACCAGAGTTAACAATCACTGGTTATTAATATCACTTAAAATAAATGGACTCAATTCACCTATAAAAAGGCAAAGGTTAAGAGAGTGGATACAAAATCAATATTCAACATTCTGCTGCTTACAAGAAACACACCTCAAATTCAAAGACAGACACTACCTCAGAGGAAATGGTTGGGGAAAGGTTTTCCAATCAAATGGACCAAAGAAGCAAGCGGGTGTGACTATACTAATACCTAACAAAATTGATTTCAAACTAAAATCAATAAGAAGAGGTGGAGATGTACACTTTATACTCATAACAGGAGCAATTTATCAGGAGGAAGTCTCAATCCTGAATATGTATACCCCTAAAATAAAAGCACCACATATGTAAAAGAAACATTTCTAGAATTCAAAGCATACATCAAACATGCTTTTGATGGACTCTATGATTGGAAGATTTCAACATTCCTCTCTCACCAAAGGACAGGTCAAACAGACAGAAACTTAACAGAGAAGTAAGAGAACTAACAGATGTAATGAATCAAATGAACCTAACAGACATATATAGAACATTCTACCCAAACAGAAAAGAACATACCTTCTTCTCAGCATCTCATGGAACCTTCTCAAAAATTGATCAGATAATTGGTAACAAAGTGAACTTCCATAGATACAAAGAAATTGTAGTAACCACCTGTGTACTATCAGATCATCATGGAATAAAGTAAGAATTCAACAATAATTTTACCCCAGAAAGCCTACAAACTCATGGAAACTGAACAGTCAACTACTGAACCATCCCAGGGTCAAGGAAGAAATAAAGAAAGAAATTAAAATCTTTCTTGAATTCAACAAAAATAAAGACACAGCATACCCAAACCTATGGGGCACTATGAAAGCAGTGCTAAGAGGAAAGTTCATAGTACTAAGTGCCCATTTAAAGAAAACAGAGAATGCACACATTAGAGAATTAACAGGACACCCGATAGCTCTAGAAAATAAAGAAGCAGATTCACCCAAGAGGAGTAGAAGACTGGAAACAATCAAACTGAGGGCTGAAATCAACAAAATAGAAACACAGAAAAAAATTCAAAAAAATCAATAAAAAAAACTGGTTCCTGGAGAAAATCAAAAAGATTGACAAACCCCTAGCCAAATTAATCAAACGGCAGAGAGAGAACATGAAAATTAACAAGATCAGAAATGAAAAAGAGGACATAACCACAGACACAGAGGAAATTCAGAGAATCATTCCATCTTATTACAAAAGCCTATATGCCACAAAATTGGAAAATGTGAAAGAAATGGACACTTTACTAGATAATTATCATATACCAAAATTAAGCCAAGACCATGTGGGCAGTTTAAATAGACATGTAAGTCACGAGGAAATAGATGCTGTGTTCAGAAAACTCACTAACAAAAAAATCCCTGGACCAAATGGTTTCAAAGCAGAATTCTACCAGAACTTCCAAGAAGAGTTAATACTTATACTTCTTAATGTGTTTCAGATAATAAAAATATAAGAATCATTGTCTAACTCCTTTTATGAAGCTACAGTCACCCTGATACCAAAAACACAAAGACTTAACCAAGAAAGAGTATTACAGACCAATCTCACTCGTGAACATTGTTGCAAAACTTCCCAATAAAATATCAGCAAACCGAATCCAAGAACATATCCAAAAAATTATACATTATAATCAAGTAGGCTTCATCCCTGAGGTGCAGAGCTGGTTCAACATACACAAATCTATCAATGTAATCCATCACATAAATAAACTGATAGAAAAAAATATGATCATTTCATTAGATGTTGAAAAAGCATTTGACAAAATACAACACCCCTGTATGATAAAGGTCTTGGAGAGATTAGGGATACAAGGATCATACCTAAATATAATAAAAGCTATTTACAGCAAGCAGACAGCTAACATAAAGTTGAATGGTGAAAAACTCAAAGCCATTCTACTAAACTCAGGAACACGACAAGGCTGTCCACTCTCTCCATACCTCTTCAATATAGTGCTTGAAGTTCTAGCAATACCAATAAGACAGCATAAGGAGATCACGGGGATTTGAATTGGAAAGGCAAAAGTCAAACTTTCATTATTTGCAGAATGATATGATAGTATACATAAGTGACCCCAAAAGCTCTACCAAAGAACTCCTACAGCTGATAAACACCTTTGGTAATGTGGCAGGATACAAGATCAACCCCCAAAAATCTTTGTGCCCTCCTAAACACAAAGAACAAAGAGGAAGAGAGGGAAATCAGAGAAACATCACCTTTCACAATAGTCACAAATAGCATAAAGTATCTTGGGATAACACTAACCAAGGAAGTAAAAGATCTATTTGACAAGAACTTTAAGTCTTTGAAGAAAGAAATTGAAGAGGATACCAGAAAATGGAAGGATCTTTCATGCTCTTGGATTGGGAGGATCAACATAGTAAAAATGGCAAATCTGCCTAAAGCAATCTATAAATTCAATGCAATCCCCATTAAAAGCCCAACAAAATTCTTCACAGACATTGAGAAAACAATAATCAACTTTATATGGACAAACAAAAAACCCAGGATAGCCAAAACAATCCTATACAATAAAAGTACTTCCGGAAGCATTACCATCCCTGACTTCAAACTCTATTACAGAGCTACAATAATTAAAACTGCTTGGTATTGGCACAAAAACAGAGATGTTGATCAACAGAATCGAATCGAAGACCCAGATATTAACCCACAAACCTATGAACACCTGATTGTCGACAATGGAGCTAAAAGTATACAATGGAAGAAAGAAAGCATCTTTAACAAATGGTGCTGGCATAACTGGATGTCAACCTGTAGAAGAATGAAAATAGATCCATATCTATCACCATGCACAAAACTCAAATCCAAATGAATTAAAGACCTCAATATTAATCTGACCACACTGAACCTGATAGAAGAGAAAGTGGGAAGTAGTCTACAACACATGGGCACAGGAGACCACTTCCTAGGTAGAACCCCAGTAGCACAGACAGTAACAGAATCAATGAATAAATGGGACCTCCTGAAACTGAGAATCTTCTGTAAAGCAAAGGACCCTGTCATTAAGTCAAAAATGAAACCTATTAATTAAGAGAAGATCTTTACCAACCCCTCATCAGACAAAGGTCTGATTTCCAAAATATATAAAGAACTCAAAAAACTAGACATTAAAAATCTAATTAACCCAATTAAATAAATGGGGTACTGAACTGAACAGAGAATTCTCCACAGAAGAAATTCAAATGGCCACAAGGCATTTAAGGTCATGCTCAACCTCCTTAGCAACCAGGGAAAGGAAAATCAAAACAGCTTTGAGATACCATATGACACCTGTTAGAATAGCTAAAATCAAAAACACCTGTGATAACCTATGCTGGAGAGGATGTGGAGTATGGGGAACACTCATCCATTGTTGGTGGGAATTCAAATTTGTGCAACCACTTTGGATAACAGTGTTGCAGTTTGTCAGAAAATTGGAAGTCAACCTACCTCAGTACCCAGCAATTCCACTCTTGTGAATATACTCAAGAGATGCCCAATCGTACTACAAAATACAAAAGCATTTGTTCAACTATATTTGGAGCAGATCTATTAGTAATAGCCAGAACCTCAAAACAATCTGCATGCCCCTCAAAAGAAAAATGGACAAGGAAGGTCTAGAACATATACACTTTAGAGTTTAACTCAGTGGTAAAGAACAGCGACATCTTGAATTTTGCATGCAAATGGATGGAAATAGAAAGCATTTAACTGAGTGAGATAACCCCAACCTAAAAATAGGAATATGTTATGTACTCACTCATAAGTGGATTCTAGCCATAAATAAAGGACATTGAGCCTATAATTCATGATCCTAGAGAAGCTAAATAAGAAGGTGAATGCAAAGAAAATCATATTATTATCCTCCTGGATATTGGAAATAGACAAGATTGCCAGGGAAAAGTTGGTTGCACAAGGGGGTATGTAAGAGGAGATGGGGAGAGAGAAGGGAGAAGGGGAGAATTGGAGAGAGCGTTGGGGGAATGGGATGAGTGGGGTGGAGGAAGGATGGATATGGGAACAGGGAAGTAGATATCTTAATTAAGGGAGCCATTTTAGGATTGGCAAGAGACTTGACTCTAGAGGAGTTCCCAGGTCCAAGGAGATGTCTCCAGCTTGTTCCTTGGGCAGCAGAGGAGAGGGTGCCTGAACTGGCCTTCCCCATAGCCACACTGATGAATATCTTGCATATCACCATAGAACCTTCATTCAGTGATGGATGGAGATAGAGACAGAGACCCACATTGGAGCACTGGATTGAGCTCCCAAGGTCCAAATGAGGAACAGATGGAGGAAGAACATTAGCAAGGAAGACAGGATTGTGAGGGGTGTGTCCACCCACTGAGACGGTGGGACTGATCTAATGGGAGCTCACCCAGGCCAGCTGGACTGGGACTGATGGAGCATGTGATCAAACCGGACTCTCTGAAAGTGGCTGTCAATGAACGCTGACTGACAAGCCAAGGACAATGTCACTGGGTTTTGATTCTACTGCATGGACTGGCTTTGTGGGAGCCTGTTTTGTTTGGATGCTCACTTTCCTAGACCTGGATGGAGAGGGGAGGACCTTGAACTTCCCACGGGGCAGGGAACCCTGACTTCTCTTAGGACTGGAGAGGGAGGTGGAGGGGAGAGGGGAGAGGGGGGAAGGAAAGGGGAGATGAGGAGGAGGTGGAAATTTTTAATAAATGAACAAAAAAAATTCACATGCCATTTGCTTTTCTGTTCTCTTTTATATAATTGACCTTTCTTGAATTATGTTGTGCACATTTCTATGCTTTCTAATTTTGTTCATTTAAAAAAAATATATAAACCAGGTCAAAGATAAGATACAAAGATAGCATTTATATAAGCCTCAATACTCTAGAACTTTGTGGCTTACACCACAGTTCACACAACCCATTTATGCATAGTCATTAAAAAAAACTTACAGCCATTGTATGAATTTTGATCAGAGGATTGTATCCTTTTCTCCATTTTTAGGGAGACAAAATTAATGTCTAGGGAGATTAAAACAAATATCCATATTAAGACAACCATAAGTAGTATAGGCACCTTTAAACATTGTCAACACACAGCAGTTTGTGTCTCCTCTGTGAAAAAGAGGACACAGTCAGAAGGCTATTCCAATGTACCTTGCAGAGCAGTTTGGAGGTCAAAGCATCTTATACATGAAATTTGATATGTCATTATTTAAAGAGCTACATTGATTATCCTTGTAATTCCACTTCCACACTAGAAAATGGAGCTTCTTAAGTAACACTACTATAGAATTTCCTGAAATCAATGCCCTTTTCCTCACTGTTATTCACAGAAAATTGGCAGAAAGAAAAAAGGAATCTCCTGGGGCTTTATTATTAACCTTTGAGCACACTCTTGTTTTTATCCTCTCTCCAAGACAGTTGGTGCTCCCTAGGATTCCTGCTTTTCATGACAATCTCCCAGTTCTGCCTTATTTATAAAACACCCCATACCTTAGGCCAGTTCTCTACACACACCTGATCTGTAGATGTCCTCAAACCCTTCCTTTTTTGCTATCCTTCCTCATGACACAGGAAAAAGGCAAATCAGCTCTGAGTAGGACCTTGGTGAATGACTTCTCCTCCAATAGAAAAGCTGTGTCTTCTGTTACTCCAGTGGGAATCTTCAGCCACCTACAAGAAGCTGAAGGCATAGCCTGTACATGATTAGTTCTGCCTATATCAACCATTTGTTCTAAGAGTTGTCTTAATTATTAATGAAAGGTACATTTTCAAGGCCTGGTTTTCAATAACTATACTGTAATGTTTTTCTAATAAAAATGATAAAGTATCATCTAAAAGTAAGTGTTGTTTTGCTCTCAGCATGTTGCAAAGAAAGATTCTAAAAGATGCAGTCAAGGGTCTGAAGGCCATGGAGATTCTCAGCTGCCCATGGAAGGAAGTAAAGCAGCTCATTTTCTGAGGCATCTTAAGCCACAATTACATTAACTTTTAAGGAAATACATAAAGGAAACTTTCTCTACAGAAGTGTCTGCCTGAAATGAATTAGCATGTTCTTAGAACTCTAGTAGCCACAATAAAGGACAGCATATGCTAGCAATGGCCTTGTGGGACATTTCTGAACTATTGTGTGTCCAGCAGCCTCTGAAGCCACACAACTGATTTCGAGATCTCAGTTAAGTTGTATTTCCTAGGCACATTGCAGAATGCACAGGGCCATAGATCACAGTTCCTAGGGACAAGTACTAGATATAGATGTGAGGGTCCTGGAGAGATGCTGCAGTCAGTAACTATTAGCCTCACAAGCATGAGGACCTGAGTTTTACCCCTAGCACACATGTAAAAATATAGCATGGTAGCACACCCTTGGGGACTTGCTGCCCTGCCATCCTAACTGAATCCATCAGCTCCAGATCTTACACAAAGAAGCTGTCTCATAAACAAAAGTGTGGAAAATGTTTCAGTGGTGAAAAATGCTTAAAATAATTCTATAAGATCTACATTTATTTCCCAGCACACTCATATCAGGAGATTCACAATCACCTGTAATGCAGGCTCAAGAGGAATCTGATGTTCTGACTTCCAGCATCTATGTACACATACCCACCCCTATACACACAGACACACAGACACACACACATACATACATACATACACACACACACACACACAAAGGAAGGGAAATAAGAAAGGCATTGTTTGGAATCTTTCCTGTGTTAACAAGCTTATTCCATACTCATTGGGTTTATTTTGTCATTTTCCTGTAATCCATTTGTTTGTTTTTTTTGTATTTTCCCATTGGGGCACATCTAAGATATTTGCACAGGTTAATGGTGGAAAAACAGTATCGGACATTCCAGAAATATCCCTGACAGATTTAGGATCCAGTTAGTGTCTTCTTTGTACCCAAAGCTGCTTGAGGAAATAAGGCTAAAATATGGTTTTTGTAAAGAGACACTTCTTAATTACCTTTAAAAAAACATAAAAGAACCAGAGGAGGTTATATGGAAAGATTATTACTAAGTCATTGCATTTATAACTCTGGAAGACATATCAAATTGTTTTGTTTCTGCAGTGCAAAGAGCTCTGTGGAAACCCTCCTGTGACTTCTTTCATTGCTTTTATTCAATTTTATATGGTTTTGAAGGTCCAGGCTGAGATGATATGTAACTGGACATTTCATTTGGTGAATGTAGACGGTAAAATTGTGCTCAAAGTTATTAGCTTATCTTTGTTTGAAGCGCAAGGTGAACATTTTATTTCATCTAACTTTTTATAGCAATCAATTTAGCCTCTGCTCCAATGATGGCTAGACAGATCATCTTTATCCATTCTTGTGGAAACAGTGACATCAAGTGGGTCATTGCATTAATGCAGGGAAGCTCAGAACCTGTGGGCTGGCGGGGAATGCTTATATCTCGAGGATATCACATGATGTTTTTATCTTTGATGAATTTATCTGGCTCATTGACCTCACTATCAAACTCCTGCTTGGAATCATGAATTTATAAAATGATTCAAAGAGAGTTGTAGAATGCAAAATTAGCATAGCAAATCATTAGTTTTCATGGGTCTTATACATTGATTCTTAAGTTATTGAAGTAAAAGATTAAATTTTTGGTCTTAAGAGTCTTGATTTGGTTTGTACTGGGGCATTAACAATATTAGTTTTTAGTGTCTGCATGACTCACTAATCCAGAATAGTGCGCACACTCTGCCAGGGACAATTTCTCTAAGTCATTTCATGTTTTCTGTACTCCATTTCTAAGAATTCTGTTTTTTAAAACTATAAAAAAACTAAGTGAATGATAAAAATCAGATGAAAAATTAAGATGGTTTAAGAACTTTAAGAAGATTTGAAACACAGGGATCTGTTACTAGACTTTATATATCCCATAACTTGGACTGATAAACATTGGAGATTTAAAACATCAGTTCATCACAGAGCATTAATTATGAATTAGCAGTTAGTTTTGGAGGAAGAAGATCTGGTGGTTTGAATGAAATGACCCCATAGCATAGAAACTGACACTATTAGAAGGTCTGACCTTATTGCAGGAAGTATGTCACTTGGAATAGATTTTGAGGTTTCAGATGCTCAAGCCAGGAGCAATGTCACTGTCTCTTCATGCTGTCTACTCATCTGGATGTAGAACTCTTAACTTCTTCTCCAGTACCATGTCTACTTGCATTGTACCATGCTTCCTGCCATGATGATAATGGACTAAATCTCTGAACTCTAAGCATCTCCAATTGAATTCTTTCTTTACAAGAGTCATGGTGGCATGGCATCTCTTCACAGCAATAGAAACTCTAACTAAGAAAGAAGAAATGAGATGGATCTGCTTTGTGCTATAGAGTCTTTACCTTGTCTTCCTTGACTTTGATATCTTTTAGATCAAAAGATTCCTTCAAACCAAGCTATCTGAACTAACATTCTTTTTTTCTCAGTTATTTGAAGTAGATTTTTTCTCATATAATATATTCTGTTTACATTTTATCCTCCTGTAGGCAATCTTTGCTTGGAAACAATGGCTTCAAAACAAACACACAGGGACTTATTATTAATTGTAAATGCTCAACCCATAGCTTAGGTTTGTTACTAGCTAGCTCTTACATTTTAAAGAAACACACTTTTATTCCTTCACTTACATGCAGGTAGCTCATGGCTTATTACTTCATTTTGTACAGTTACTGCTTACTTTGCATCTGGCTTGCAACTCCACACACTCCACCCAACATCTCTTTGACTGTCTGTCCTACCTAGTCTCTTCCTGCCCAGCAATAGGCCAATCAGTTCTTAGTTAACAAGTGAGAGTAATGCAAATTTACATTGTGCAACGATTGCTCCACAGCACTGTCCCTTTATTCCACCTAGGTACCCTCATCTCCCATCCAGATTCACTACCTTTGTGTCTCTGGTTAGAAAAGAACAGACATCTAAGAAATTACAATAAAACATACAAAATAAAAACATGATAAAGCAAAAAATAAACCCATGAAAGTTAGATAAAGCAAACCAGCAGAATAAAAAGAGCCCAAGGAAGGCAAAAGAATAGAGAGCATTCATTCTCAAACTCAGGTGTTAGATGAAAACATTAAAATGAAATCTTTAGCATAGTCACAGAGAAACTGGTGTAGACCCCTGAAATCCCTGTGCAAGTTTTGGTCTCTATGAGTTTATATGAGCTCTCTTCAGTTGCTGTAGAGGACCTTGTTCTCCTGTTTCCTCCTTCCCCTCTGACTCTTTCACTCTTTATCCCCTCTGTTCTCTGGGGTTCCCTGAGTTCTGAGGGGAGAAATTTGATGGAGACAGGTCATGTAGAGTAGGGTGTTCCAACCTCTTTCTCTCTCTTTGTCTGTGCATGAGAGTGTGTGTGGGAGGGAGTGTAATGTCTGGCTTCAGCGGTCTCTATATTTGTTCTCATCTGTTGCAGGAGAAATCTTCTTTGATGAGTGAGCAAGCCACAGGTCTAGTCTATGAGTATAGTAGAATTACCAGTTATTTTATTACCACTTTTGTAATTTTAAAGACTAGTGGTATTTGGTTTTCTGTAGGACTCTGTACTATATAGTCTTTAGTTGTTGTTAACCCAAACAGTGTTGGATATGGGTTCAATCTCATGGAGTGAGCCTAAGTTAAATCAAACTCTCATAAGTTTTGTGTAACTTAGCATATTTTTCCGACAGAAGAGATTGTACACCAAAGAGTTTGTGGCTGACTTGTTATTTATATTTCTCTTCTGCTAATCTCCTGTACCTAAGACACTAGAATATAAAGATGAAGGTTCTATGTAGGTACAAATTCAACCTTTCCATGTTCAGTGAGTTATGTTGTTGTGGTCTTCAGCAATGGAACTTGATGTCAGTGTTTGAAGAACAATCTAATATTTTGACAACAGCCTAGATTGTATGGTAATTTCCCTGAGAACCTTTTGTACAACAACTCAATTTAATGGAACCCAGTCCTAGTACTGGAAGCTTTGTTTGGTGGCAAGAGATAGACAGTTCGGACTCCTCAATTATTTGGAAACTTCTTTATGATAGCCTTCATATATTTTAGGAAATTTCCAGCGCAATAAGCTTCCTTACTGCCCCCGAAATGTCCCTGAATTCTAGTTGTTTCTCCACACATTTACTCCTTCAACCCCATCTCACCTTCTTTGTCCCACCTGATTCTTCCATTCCCATCTTTCCACCCACAGTATACTCATAAAATGATTCCCTTTCATTCTTTCAGGGCAAACAATGTTTCTGTCCCCTTGACGCATCCTCTATACATAATCTGTCTATGGATCATAGCTGGCTTATCAATTACTCTAAAAACTACTATAAACATATAAGTAAATACCTACCAAATTTATCTTTCTGAATCTGGATAACCTCACTCAGGTTTGTATTTTTCTTCCTGTTCTATCTATTTGCCAACAGATTTCATGATGTCATTTTTCTAAACCACTCATTTCATTTTATAAATATGCCATATTTTCTTTCTTTATCCATTATTCTTTTTGATGGTTGTTTCTAAGCCCTGGTTATTATGAATAGAGCAGCAATGGACATGGTTAATCAATGTCTTTTTGGTAGGATAAAGCAGCAATTGATCATAGATATATGATAGCTGAATCTTTTTCTTTTGAAAGTAAACTTTATTAAATTATAAAAGTTTCCATTTCCGCCCCTCTTCCCAACACCCTCCCACTCCCCTGAATCCCTCTCCTCCTCCCTCTTCGTCCCTTAGGGCAGTCAGGGTTTCCTGCCCTGTGGGAAGTTCAAGTTCCTCCCCCCTCCCTCCAGGTCCAGGAAGGTGAGCATCCAAACAGACTGGATCCCAAAAATCCAGTATATGCAGAGGAAACAAGTCCCAGTATCATAGTCAATGGCTTTTCAGAAAGACTTCGGGCCAGTCACATTCAGAGAATCCGGCCAAATACCGAGAATCTGGTTAGATCATCTCCTCGTTCAGTCCCAGTCCAACTGGCCTTGGTAAACTCTCATTAGATCCGTTCCCTTGTATCAGTGGGTGATAGCATCCCTCGCAGTCCTGATTTCCTTTTTCATGTTCTTCCTCCTTCTGCTCCTCATTTGGACCTTGGGGGGCTCAGTTGGGTGCTCCAATGTGGGTCTCCATCTGTATCGCCGTCTTTCTCCAGATGAAGGATCTATAGTGATAAGCAAAATATACATCAGTATGGTTATGGGCCACGGCCGATTCAGGCACCCTCTCCTCTGGCCAGAGAACAATCTGGGGGATCTCTCCTTGGACCTGGGATCCCATGTATAATCAAGTCTCCTGTAAACCCTAAAATGACTCCCTTAGTTGAAATATATTCTTCCCTGATCCCATATTCATCCTTCCTCCATCCCCCCCCCCCACATCCCAGGCCATCGAGCTTTCCCCATTCCTCCCCTACTCCCTTCTCTCTAACCCTCTCCCCTTCCATCAACCCTCCCACTCCCCCCCATGCACCCAAGGTTACCTGGGACTCTTGTCTATTTCCTACCTCCTGGCAGATAGCTAAATAATCTTCATCAGGTTCATCTTTTTATTTAGCGTCTCTAGGATCACGAATAATAGGCTCAAAGACCTTTAATTATGGTTAGAATCCACTTATGAGTGAATACATACCGTGTTCCTCTTTTTGGGTCTGGCTTACCTCACTCAGTAAAGCGTTTTCTATTTCCATCCATTTGCATGCAAAATTCAAGATGTCATTGTTTTTTACCACTGAGTAAAACTCTAATGTGTATATGTTCCACACCTTTTTTAACCATTCTTCTCTTGAGGCGCACCTAGGCTGTTTCCAGGTTCTGGCTATTACAAATAGTGCTGCTATGAACATAGTAGAACAAATGCTTTTGTAGTATGTTAGGGAATCTCTAGGGTATATTCCCAAGAGTGGAATTGCTGGGTCCTGAGGGAGGTTGACTCCCAGTTTCCTGAGAAACTGCCACACTGATTTCCACAGTGGCTGCACGAGTTTGTATTCCCACCAACAAGGGATGAGTGTTCCCCTCACCCCACATCCTCTCCAGCATAGGCTATCGTTGGTGTTTTTGAGTTTAGCTATTTTGACAGGTGTAAGATGGTATCTCAAAGTGGTTTTGATTTGCATTTCCCTGATCGCTAAGGAGGTTGAGCATGACCTTAAGTGTCTTCTGGCCATTCGAAGTTCAACTGTTGTGAATTCTCTGTTAAGTTCAGTACCCCATTTTTTAATTGGGTTAATTAGAGTTTTAGTGTCTAGTTTCTTGAGTTCTTTGTATATTTTGGAGATCAGACCTTTGTCTGATGAGGGGTTGGTGAAGATCTTCTCCCAGTAAGAAGGCAGCCTTTTTGTCCTACTGACAGTGTCCTTTGCTTTACAGAAGCTTCTCAGTTTCAGTAGATCCCATTTTTTCATTGTTTCTCTTATTGTCTGTGCTACTGGGGTCCTACTTAGGAAGAGGCCTCCTGTGCCTATATCTTGTAGATTACTTCCCACTTTCTCTTCTATCAGGTTCAAAGTGGACGGATTAGTGTTGATGTCTTTAATCCATTTGGACTTGATTTTTCTGCATGGTGATAGATATGGATCTACATTCATTTTTTTACAGGTTGACATCCAGTTATGCCAGCACCATTTGTTAAAGATGCTTTCCTTCTTCCATTGTATACCTTTAGCTCCCTTGTCGAAAATTAGGTGTTCATAAGTTTGTGGGTTAATATCTGGGTCTTCTATTCGATTCCATAGGTCGACTTCTCTGTTCTTATGCCAATACCAAGCTGTTTTCAATACTGTAGCTCTATAATAGAGTTTGAAGTCAGGGATGGTAATGCCTCCAGAAGTTCTTTTATTGTATAAGATTTTTTTGGCTATCCTGGGTTTTTTGTTTTGCCATATAAACTTGATTATTATTCTCTCAAGGTCTGTGAAGAAGTTTGATGGGATTTTGATGGGGATTGCATTGAATCTATAGATTGCTTTTGGTAGAATTGCCATTTTTACTATGTTGATTCTCCCAATCCAAGATCAGGGGAGGTCTTTCCATTTTCTGGAATCCTCCTCAATTTCTTTCTTCAAAGACTTAAAGTTTTTGTCAAATAGGTCTTTCACTTCCTTGGTTAGAGTAACCCCAAGATATTTTATGCTATTTGTGGCTATCGTGAAAGGTGAAGTTTCTCTGATTTCCCTCTCTGCTTCTTTATCCTTTGTGTATAGGAGGGCCACTGATTTTTTGGAGTTGATCTTGTATCCTGCCACGTTACTAAAGGTGTTTATCAGCTGTAGGAGTTCTTTGGTAGAGTTTTTGGGGTCACTTATGTAAACTATCATATCATCAGGAAATAACGAAAGTTTAACTTCATCCTTTCCAATACGAATCCCCTTGATCTCCTTATGTTGTCTTATTGCTATTGCTAGAACGTCAACCACTATATTGAAGAGGTATGGAGAGAGTGGACAGCCTTGTCGTGTTCCTGATTTTAGTGGAAAGGCTTTGAGTTTCTCTCCATTCAGTTTGATGTTAGCTGTCGGCTTGCTGTATATTGCTTTTATTATATTTAGGTATGATCCTTGTATCCCCAGTCTCTCCAACACCTTTATCATAAATGGGTGTTGAATTTTGTCAAATGCTTTTTCAGCATCTAGTGAGATGATCATATGCTTTTCTTCCTTCAGTTTATTTATATGATGGATTACATTGATAGATTTGCGTATGTTGAACCAGCCCTGCATCTCTGGAATGAAGCCAACTTGATCATAATGGATAATTTTTCTAATGTGTTCTTGGATTCGGTTTGCCAGTATTTTATTGAGAATTTTCGCGTCGATGTTCATGAGTGAGATTGGCCTGTAATTACTTTCTTGGTTGTGTCTTTGTGTGGTTTTGGTATTAGGGTAACTGTAGCTTCATAAAAGGAGTTAGGCAATGACTCTTCTGTTTCTATATTGTGGAATACGTTAAGGAGTATAGGTTTTAGCTCTTCCTGGAAGTTCTGGTAGAATTCTGCATTGAAACCATCTGGTCCTGGGCTTTTTTTGGTAGGGAGATTTTTGATAACAGCTTCTAGTTCTTCACGACTAACAGGTCTATTTAGATTGTTCACCTGGTCTTGGTTCAACTTTGGTATATGGTACTTATCTAAAAAAATGTCCATTTCTTTTACATTTTCCAACTTTGTGGCATATGAACTTTCATAGTAAGATCTAATGATTCTCTGAATTTCCTCTGTGTCTGTGGTTATGTCCCCCTTTTCATTTCTGATCTTATTAATTTGCGTGTTCTCTCTCTGCCGTTTGATTAATTTGGATAGGGGTTTGCCAATCTTGTTGATTTTCTCCAAGAACCAGCTTTTTGATTCATTGATTCTTTGGATTGTTTTCTCTGTTTCTATTTTGTTGATTTCAGCCCTCAGTTTGATTATTTCCAGTCTTCTAGACCTCCTGGGTGAATCAGCTTCTTTTTTTTCTAGATCTTTCAAGTGTGCTGTTAAGTCTCCAATGTGTGCTTTCTCTGCTTTCTTTAATTGGGCACTTAGTGCTATGAACTTTCCTCTTAGCACTGCTTTCATAGTGTCCCATAGGTTTGAGTATGTTGTGTCTTTGTTTTCATTAAATACAAGGAAGAGTTTAATTTCTTTCTTTATTTCTTCCTTGACCCAGGGGTGATTTAGTAGTTGACTGTTCAGCTTCCATGAGTTTGTTGGCTTCCTGGGGGAAGCATTGTTGTTGAATTCTAATTTTAGTCCATGGTGATCTGACAAGACACAGGTAGTTACTAACATTTTTTTGTATCTGTGGAAGTTTGCTTTGTTACTGAGTATGTGGTCAATTTTCTAGAAGGTTCCATGAGCTGCAGAGAAAAAGGTATATTCTTTCCTATTTGGGTGGAGTGTTCTATAGATGTCTGTTAAGTCCATTTGACTCAATACCTCCAATAAATCTCTCAATTCTCTGTTTGGTTTCTGTCTGATTGACCTGTCCATTGGTGAGAGAGGAGTGTTGAAGTCTCCTACTATTAGTGTGTGTGGTTTGATGACTACCTTGAGTTCTAGAAGAGTTTCTTTTACATATGTGGGTGCCTTTATATTGGGAGCATAGATATTCAGGATTGAGACTTCCTCGTGATGAATTGTTCCAGTTATGAGTATGAAATGTCCATCTCCATTTCTTCTGGTTGATTTTAGTTTGAAGTCGATTTTGTTAGATATTAGAATGGCCACACCCGCTTGTTTCTTAGGTCCATTTGCTTGGAAAACCTTTTCCCAACCCTTTACTCTGAGTAGGTGTCTGTCTTTGTGGTTGAGGTGTGTTTCTTGTAAACAGCAGAATGTTGGATCCTGTTTTCGTATCCAATCTCTAAGTCTGTGCCTCTTTATAGGTGAATTGAGTCCATTGATATTAAGTGATATTAATGACCAGTGGTTGTTGACTCTGGTCATTTTTTTTTAGGTAGTAGAGTGTATGTGTTTTTCTTCTTTGATTTGTGCTTGTGAATGGTCGTTAGATGTTCGAGTTATTGTAGGCCGTGTTGGGAATGTTGGATTCCTTCGGTAGTGATTTTACTTCTAATATTCTCTGTAAGGCTGGATTAGTAGCTACATATTGTTTAAATTTGTTTTTATCCTGGAATATTTTGTTTTCTCCGTTGATAGTGAACAATAGCTTGGCTGGGTATAGTAGTCTGGGTTTGCATCCATGGTCTCTTAGTTTCTGCAGTACCTCTATCCAGGATCTTCTGTCTTTCATGGTTTTCATAGAGAAATCCTGTGTAAGCCTGATAGGTTTACCTTTATAAGCTACTTGACCTTTTTCCTTTGCAGCTCTTAAAATTTTTTCTTTAATATGTATGTTTTGTGTTTTGATTATTATATGGTGAGGGGATGTTTTTTTCTATTCTAGTCTATTCGGTGTTCTGTATGCTTCTTGAACCTTCATAGGAATATCGTTCTTTAGGTTGGGAAAGTTTTCTTCTATAATTTCGTTGAATATATTTTCTGGACCTTTGATCTGCAGTTCTTCTCCTTCTTCAATCCCTATTATTCTTAGATTTGGTTTTTTTATTGTGTCCCTGATTTTCTGAATGTTTTGTGTAGAGAATTTGTTGGATTTGCCATTTTCTTTGACCAGAGCATTTATTTTCTCTATGGTATCTTCAGAATCTGAGATTCGTTTTTCTATCTCTTGTATTCTATTGGTTATGCTTGATTCTGTAGTCTCCGTTCGTTTACCTAGGTTTTCCATATCCAGCTGGTTTTTGGTTTGTGTTTTCTTCATTGCCTCCATTTCAGTTTTCAATTCTTGGACTGTTTCCTTTACTTGTTTGATTGTTTTTTCTTGGTTTCTCAGGGTCTCATTCACGGATTTACTTATTTCTTCAAACTTTTTGTTATATTTCTCATCCATTTCTATACTCATTTCTTCAAACTTTTTGTTATATTTCTCATCCAATTCTTTAAGGGAGTTATTCATATCCTGCTTAAGGGACTCTATTGCTTTCATAATGGCACTTTTTTCCACTTCTTCTGGGTTAAGGTGTTCAAGTCCTTCTATTGTAGGGTCCTTGGGATCTGGTGTTTTCAGGTTGTTTTTCAGATTGTTGGATGAGGTCCTGCCTTGGCGTCTGCCCATCTCTTACTTCAAATGTTCTCTATTGGAACTTCTGTTACCAGGTCAGGTTCCCTTCTTGGGCAGGGACTTCACTGACAGAATGCCCACCTTTCCTCAGGCAGGCTATTGAAGCACAGGCACTCTCTCTTTCCGGGATGTGCTTACAATGCAGGCCCAGCTCGCAAGGCAGCTGAGCTGGGGAAATTTTATGGCCCCAGGGGGAAGGGAGAAATATAGGAATTCGTACCTGGATGGGAGCTGGGATGGCAGGCGGGAGGGGGTAGCCAGCACTGCAGGGTGACCTGGGCGTCTATGGGGTCGGGGAATGCCCAAGCTCCTCCTCACCGGGACCCTGCCCCTGCCCGAAGGAAACTCACCCCTCCAATGGCCCTCTGCTAGAAGTCAGGGCCCCTGCTGGTCAGGAATGTGGCTGAGCTGGCCCCTGGTCCACCTGTCCTCAGGGAGGCCTTTAAGACCCAGCAACTGCCTCCAGCCGGGATGCGCCTGCAGCCCAGGCCCAGCTTGCAAGGCAGCTGAGCTGGGGAAATTTTATGGCCCCAGGGGGAAGGGAGAAATATAGGAATTCATACCTGGATGGGAGCTGGGAAGGCAGGCGGGAGGGGGTAGCCAGCCGATAGCTGAATCTTGAGGTAGATCAACCTGCATTATTCCGAAGAACCACCACACTTATTTTCATAGTGACTGTATAGTTTTGCACTCCTACAAGCTATGCACAAATTTTCCCTTGATCTATACCCTTAGCAGCATGAGCTTTCACTTATATTATTGATTTTCACCATTTGGACAAGTATAAGATGGAATCTAAAATAGTTTTGGTTCACATTTCCTTGATGATTGAGGATGTTGAAAATTTCTTTAAATGTCTCAGTCATTTGTGTTTTCTCTATTGAGAATTCTCTCTTTATATCATTTTTAATTTGAATGATTTTGGTTTTCTATGCAAAGTATCTTGAGTTCTCATATATTTATTTGAGAGTCTAGCCTTTAACTATTGAATGATCTCTCCAGCCCTCGAGTTCACTTCATATTTTGAATAATAGTGCTCTATTGGTTATGGGCTTGGCAAAAACCTTTTCCAATTTGTGGGCTACTGCCATGGTGGTGTGCTTTGCCATACAGAAGCTTCTCAGTTTCGTGGACTACCATTTATTAATTGTTCATTTTAGTGAATATGCTAAAGACATTCCATCCAGAAAGTTGTCTCCTGTAGCAATGAATTTAAGGCTATTTCTCACTTTGCCATCTATCAGGTCCGATGTATCTAGTCTTATGCTGAGGTCTTTTTTTTTAGAGGCAATCACTGTTTTAATAGTGTATTATCCCATTTCATCTCTTCTATACGTAAGAGGTTTCTTTCTTTCCGTTATCACTTTTCTGTTTTTTTTCTTTTTTTGTAATTTTATTAAATTATAAAAGTTTCCATTTCCGCCCCTCCTCCCACCACCCTCCTATTCTCCCCCCTTCCTCTCCTCCTCCCTCTCCATCCCTAAGAGCAGTCAGGGTTTCCTGCCCTGTGGGAAGTTCAAGTTCTTTCCGCCTCCCTCAAGGTCCAGGAAGGTGAGTGTGCAGACGGACTGGATCCGCAAAATCCAGTATATGCAGAGGAAACAAGTCCCAGTGCCATTGTCAATGGCTTTTCAGAAAGACTCCGGGCCAGCCACATTCAGAGATGCCGGCTACATTTAGAGAATCTGGTTGGATTGCGTCCTCGTTCAGTCCCAGTCCAACTGGCCTTAGTAAACTCTCATTAGATCTGTCCCGTTGTATCAGTGGGTGATCGCATCCCTCGCAGTCCTGATTTCCTTTTTCATGTTCTTCCTCCTTCTGCTCCTCATTTGGACCTTGGAGGGGGCTCAGTCCAGTGGTCCAATGTGGGTCTCCATCTGTATCGCCATCCATCGTGGGATGAAGGTTCTCTCTGCTCTTGCCTTCTTTGCTCACGTTCTCTTTCCTTCTGCTTCTCGTTTGGACCTAGGGAGTTAAGTCCAGTGTTCCAATGTGGGTCTCTGTCTCTATCTCCACCCATCGCCAGATGAAGGTTCTATGGTGATAAGCAAAATATTCACCAGTATGGTTATGGGCCTAGTTCGTTTCTGGCACCCTCTCTTCTGTCCAAAGAACAATCTGGGGATCTCCTTGGACCTGGGATTCCATTTATAATCAAGTCTCCTGTAAACCCTAAAATGACTCCCTTAGTTGAAATATATTCTTCCCTGATCTCATATCCATCCTTCCTCCCTCCTCCCATCCCGGTCCACCTAGCTTTCCCCATTCCTCCCCTACTCCCTTCTCTCTAACCATCTCCCCTTCCAACAATCCTCCCCCACCCCATGCACCCGAGGTTACCTGGGACTTTTGTCTATTTCCAATTTCCAGGCAGATAACTACATGATTTTCATCAGGTTCACCTTCTTATTTGGCTTCTCTATGATCACGAATAATAGGCTCAAAGACCTTTAATTACGGTTAGAATCCACATATGAGTGAATACATACCATATTCTTCTTTTTGGGTCTGGCTTACCTCACTCAGTAAAGCGTTTTCTATTTCCATCCTTTTGCATGCAAAATTCAAGATGTCATTGTTTTTTACCGCTGAGTAAAACTCTTATGTGTATATGTTCCACACCTTTATTAACCATTCTTCTATTGAGGGGCACCTAGGTTGCTTCCAGGTTCTGGCTATTACAAATAGTGCTGCTGTGAACATAGTTGAACAAATGCTTTTGTAGTATGATAGGGCATCTCTTGGGTATATTCCCAAGAGTGGAATTGCTGGGTCCTGAGGGAGGTTGACTCCCAGTTTCCTGAGAAACTGCCACACTGATTTCCACAGTGGCTGCACAAGTTTGCATTCCCACCAACAATGGATGAGTGTTCCCCTCATTCCACATCCTCTCCAGCATAGGCTATCATTGGTGTTTTTGAGTTTAGCTATTTTGACAGGTGTAAGATGGTATCTCAAAGTGGTTTTGATTTGCATTTCCCTGATCGCTAAGGAGGTTGAGCATGACCTTAAGTGCCTTTTGGCCATTCGAAGTTCATCTGTTGTGAATTCTCTGTTCAGTTCAGTACCCCATATTTTAATTGGGTTAATTAGAGTTTTAGTGTCTAGTTTCTTGAGTTCTTTGTATATTTTGGAGATTAGACCTTTCTCTGATGAGGGGTTGGTGAAGATCTTCTCCCAGTCAGAAGGCAGCCTTTTTGTCTTACTGACAGTGTCCTTTGCTTTACAGAAGCTTCTCAGTTTCAGTAGGTCCCATTTATTTATTGTTTCTCCTATTGTCTGCGCTGCTTAGGAACTGGTCTCCTGTTATGCTGAGGTCTTTTATCCATCTGGAATATGTAGTGGGAGGCTGCTTGTTGGTTTCCAGTCACCTGGCTATCTTAGACCCAAAATAATTACACAGAAGCTGTATTAATTAAATCACTGCTTGGTCCATTAGCTCTAGCTTTTTATTGGATAACTTATAATAATTAAATACATTTCTATCAATCTGTATACTGCCATACCCTGAGATTCAAATTTTGAAGTCAAATACCTACAAATATATACATATATATATCCATATATATATTTATATATATATATAAATGTGTATATACAAATATATACATTTGTTTAACTTAGCAGCCCATACAATAAAATGTTTCTCTGTACTTAGCTCTTACAGTCAAAAATGTAAAGAAAACATAATATATATATATATATATATATAACCCAGACTTTCTGTGTATAGTACATCTTTATGTGGCTTTATTCCTTTTTTATTTGTTTTATTCCTTTTAATCTATGTCTACACTCTGTCTCTTTCAAACCTTCTTTTTTGAATGATTTTCTTTTTTTACTCTCTATTTTCTATTTTTAAGCCTGTGAATATTTATTTAACGTTTGATCCATTTAGAGTTGTTTTATGTCTAAATTTGTCTTTATTGTGTTATTTGTAATTTTTTTACTGATTTGAAGAGCTTTATACATGGTAAGCAGCTTGGTTGTAGCTGCTCTGGATGTTGGTTCCACATCTCCCCACTTTTAAAATGGTAGCGGGACCATCACTGTCAGCTCTGGGACCACCAGGGTGGAGCCAAGCTTAGCACTTTAACTCTGAGAATGAGTGTGCAGCACATAAACCCTTTTATTTGAGTAACAAATAGCTAAATATGTCCTGTAGTGCACTGCGTGGCCTCGAAATGTTTTTGTGTATGGTGTCAGGAATCTGCCATGTGTTGTGGGTTTTTTTGTGTGTGTGCACGTCTGACAGTTCTGATCCCTCTGTCTGCCCACAAAGAGGGCACTAATCTGTTCTCAGCTACTTTTCTCCCAACCCCGAGTGGGCACACAAACACCCAGGCCCACAAATGCCATTTTAAAGCTTGTGTTTGTGTTGACAGCATGGAACAGAAAGCGGCCTTTTTAAAAAAGCATGGCTATTTTGTTGTTACCAGTGAAGTAGGAAAACCTGCCTTAAGGGACCTGTAGCATTTTGTTAGCAAAAAAAAAAAAAAAAAAGAAGAAATATGTTTTTTGTGTGTGTTTACAATTTTTTTATGTGTTAAAGCTTAAAAGCTTTTTTTTTTTAGATTTTAAATGGATTTAGCCCCACATTGGGTTCCAAATGCAGTGGGAGACTACTTGCTGATTCCTGGACACCTAGCTATCTTCGACCTTAAATAATCCCATAGAAACTGTATCACTTCTAGGCCCATTAGCTCTAGCTTTTTATTGGCTAACTCTTATTTTAATTTAACCCATTTCTATTAATCTGCATATTGCCATGTGGCTGTGGCTTACCTGGTTAAGTTTTCAGCATCTGTCTCCAGAGGCTCCATGGTTTCTTTCTGACTCTGCCCTCTCTCTCCTAGAATATAGCCTAGTTTTTCCCACCTAGTTCTGGTCTGACCTTTCCATAGACACAAAGCAGTTCTTTATTCATTAACTAAAAAAGAAACACATAGATAAAAGGACCTCTCACACTAGGAATTGAGTTTTGTGCAAGGTGATAAGTATGAGTCTATTTGTATTCTTCTGCATGCGGTCATCCAGTTTGCTAAGCATCATTTCTTGAAGTATGTATGTCTGTTTTCTTGACCAAAAATCATGTGTTCATAGATGTGTGGGTTTATGTCTGGTTCTTCAACTCAATTTCATTGATCAATGACTATTTTTATGCCAATCCCAGCCTGTTTTTATTTCTTTAGCTTTTTAGTACAACTTGAAATCAAGAATGGTAAGAACTGTCCCAGTTATTTTATTGTTTGGAATTTTCTTCTTTTAGCAATCATATTTTTGTTGTTGTTTTGTTCTGTTTTGGTTTGGTTTCTGTGTGTCTCCAGTGGAAACTGAAATTTATCCTTTCAAGTTCTATGAAGTATTATGTTGGAATTTTGATGAAGATTGCATTGAAATTGAATATTGCTTTTAGAGGGATGGCTGTTTGGACTCTTAAGCAAACTGATCCATGACCATGGGATATCTTCCCATATTCTGATATCCTCTTCAATTTCTTTCTTCAAAGACTTTCAGATTTTACACACAATTCTTTCACTTGCTTGTTTAGAGCTACCCCTAAATATTTTATATGATTTGAGGTTATTGTGAAATATGCTTGTTCCCTAATTGTTTCTCAGATCATTTGTCATTTTATTTAGTATTACTATTGATTTAGGGTGTTAATTTTATGTCCAGCTTGCTTGTTAAAATTGTTTATCATCTGTAGAATTTTCCTGTTTGAATTTTTCAGGTCACTCAAATATACTATCATATCATCTTCAAGTAAACTTTCTTTGATTTCTTGCTTTATAATTCATATCCCTTTGATCTCCTTGAGTGGCCTAACAAAAATTTCAAATTCTATATAGAATAGATATGGAGGGAGAGGACATAATTTTCTTGATCCTGATTTTAGGGAATTTCTTTGAGTTTCTCTCCGTTTAAGGTGGTGCTAGATACGGACTTGCTGTTAGCTGCGTTTATTATGTTGAGGTGAGTCCATTATTTCCCAAATATCTTTAGGATTTTTTTTTATCATGAATGGGTGTTGGGATTTATTTAAGACCTTTTCTGTATCTAATGAGATGATCATTTTTTCTTTCAGTTTGTTTATATAATGTATTACACTGACAGATTTTCATATGTTGAACCATTCCTGTATCTCTGGGATGAAGCCTACTTGATCATGGTTGGTGACCTTTTAAATGTACTGCTGGATTCAGTTTGTAAGTATTTTATTGAGTATTTTTGCATCCATGCTCTTGAGGTAAATTGGTCTGCAATTGTTTTGTTTTGTTGGGTTTATATGTGGTTTGGGTAACAGAATACTTGTAACTGAATTAAATTCAGCAATGTTTCTTCCCGTCTTATGTTGTAGAATAATTTGAGGAGCATAAGTATTAATTCTTTTTGAAAACCTGGTAAAATTATGTACTAAAACCACATGGTCCTGGGCTTTTTGTTGTTGTTATGAGAATTTTACTGACTGCTTCTTTTTCAATAGAGGTTATAGGTATGTTTAAATCTTGATTTAACTTTGATAAGTGGCATCTACTATGAAAATTATCTTTTCTTTTAAGATTTTTCCTATTTGTTGGAGTTCAGGTGTTTAAAGTTTATATCCTATGATTCTATAGATTTCCTTAGTGTCTCTAGTTATATCTCCCTTTTTATTTCTGATTTTGTTAATTTTGATATTATTTCCCCTTTTAGTTAATTCAGGTATGGGCTTGTCAATCATATTGATTTTCCCGAAGGACCAACTCTTTGTTTTATTGATTCTTTGTATCATGGCTTTTGTTTCTATTTTATATATTTTATTTCTGAGTTTGATTATTGCTATCTACTCCTGTTTGGTGTGATTTCTTCTTTTTGTTCCAGAACTTTAAGGTGTGTCATTAAATTGCTAATATAAGATTTCTCCAGTATTTTTAGGTGTGCACTTAGTTCTATGAACTTGCTCTTCAGAACCACTTTCATTTTGTTCCAGAAGTTTAACTATGCTGTATATTCATTTTAACTCAATTCTAGATAATCTTTAATTTCTTTCTTCATTTATATACTGACATGATTTTCATTCAGTAGAGAGTTGCACAATTTTCCTCAGTCTGTAAGCTTTCTGTTGGTTCTCTAGTTGTTTCTATATCTTTCATCTATTAAGATAGGGTGCAATTTTCTTGCTATCAGTTGAGCCTTTCTTTCTGTCAGAATATCGGTGAATTTTGGAGAATGTTCTCAAGTTGTAGAGAACAATGCATATTTTTCTCTGTTTGGATGAAATGTTCTATAAATATCTGTTAGAATCATTAGGTTTATAACATATGTTAGCTCTAGAATTTCTATTTTTATTTATTGATTGGATGAACTGTCTATTGGTGAAAGTGGGATATTATACTATCAGTGTATGAGGGTCAATATGTGATTTAAGTTATAGTAGTGTTTCTTTTACAAACATGGGTGCTCTTTTCTTTTAGACATTGATGTTAAGAATTGGTGTCATCTTGGTGCAGTTTTCTTTCAACGAGTATGTACTGTCCCTCCCTATCACTTTTCTGGTTAATTTTGGTTTGAAGTCTACTTTATGAGGAATTAAAAAGGTTACACCAGTTTGCTTTTAAGGTCCATTTGTTTAGAATATCTTTTTCCAAGCCTTTATTATGAGACATTGTCTATCCTTGATATTGAGGTATGTTTCTGGGATGATACAGAAAGATGGATCCCATTTGGTCACCCATTTTAACAGATTGTGTTTTTTTAATGAGGAATGGAGACCATTGGTTTTGAGATATATCGATGATTGTTGATTCCTGTTGGTTTTTTATTAGTCATATTGGTAGTGGTGGTGGTGTGTGCATGACTGTGTGTGTGTATGTGTGTGTGTGTGTGTGTGTGTGTGTGTGTATGTGTGTGTATGTGCATTTCTCATCTAATTGTCTGAGATTATTTATTCTTTGTCTTTTCATGATTGTAGTTAACCTCATTAGCCCTTAGTTTCCTTTCTACCACCATTCTGCAGGGTTGGATTTATAGGCAGATATTGCTTAAATTTGGTTTGAACAGGTGTGGCACTCATGGACTCATGTGTTTGAAAATGTGACCCATAGGGAGTAGCACTATAAGCAGCTGTTGTCTGATTGAAATAAGTGTAGACTTTTTTGGAAAAAGTGTATCACTGTGGGGGCTTACCTTGAGGTCTTATATGCCAAAACTATTCCCAGTGTGATGACCAGTCTCCTTCTGATGCCCACAGATCAAGATGTAGAACTCTAAGCAATCTCTTCAGCACCATGTCTGCCCACATGTCACCATGTTTTCCACCATGGCAGTAATGAGCTACATTATCTGAAGATGTGTAACCCAGCCCCAGTTCGATATTTTCCTATTCCAGAATTGCCATGTCATAGGTCTCTTTTCACAGCAGTAGAAACCTAAACAAAGACAATTATGGAATGTTTTATTTTTTTCCACTGGTCACAATTAATGATTAGTGTTGATGGGTATAGTGGTACGGACTGGAATCTGTGGTTTCTTATCTAGTACATCTGTGATTTAGAGTCTGCATTGAGAAATTTGATATAACTTTAATAAATCTGTCTATATATCTTATTTGGTCTTTTCCTTGCAGCTTTTAATATTCTTTTTTATCCTAAATGTTTACTGTCCTGATTATTATTTGTTGAGTGTACTTTCTTTTCTGATGTTGTCTTCTTGGTGTTCTTATATTTCTTGTCCTTTGATTAGGTTAGGAAAAAAATCTTCTATGATTTTGTTGAAAATATTATCTAGGCTTTTATCTGAATTTCTTTTTATTCCTCTATTCCTATTTATTTATAGATTTGGTCTTTTCATAATATCCCAGATTTTCTGGGTGCTCTGTTCCAGGAGTATTTAGATTTTACATTTTCTTTAATCAATATAGTCATCTCTTCTATGTTGTCATCAATCCCAGAGATTCTTCTTTTCATATCTTGTAATCTGCTGGTATTGCTTGCGTTTTTGTTTCCTATTTAAGTTCCTAAATTTTTCATTTCCAGATTTCCTGCAGATTTGATTTTCTTTATTGATTCTATTTCACTCTTAGTTTTGAATGGTTTCATTTATTTCCTTCCACTGTTTGTGTTCTCACAAACAGTGAGTGGTTTATAACTTCCTCTTTAAGGACCTCTATCATATCCATAAAAGTAGTTTAAAGGTCTTTTTTGTGCCTCAGCTATGTTGGAATACCTAGGGCCTGCTGTGGTAGGATTGCTAGGCTCTGCTGGAGACATTGGTCTGGCTGTTTTTGATTCTAGTGTTATGCCAGTCTCTGGGCATCTGGGATTGAGAAAATTATTATTCTAGGTGAAGATATCTGGTCTTGCCTTTTTTGATTGGATGTTCTGTTTCATGTTTTGTTTCCTTTCTTGGTTTTAAGATGTATGGCAGCCATGTGTTCCCAAACAGGAAATTTTCTGAGAATCTGATAGGTGTGCCCACTGAAAGTTTTTGGTCAAATAAAATTGTGTGTATTGTAATATGACACTTAGTAATGGGGAATAGGCTAGGGACCTAAGGGGGTTCACAGAAAGGAAGACAGACTTTTACACCAGGATTGTCTTATTTAGTTTCCTCGGAACGGGGACAGAGAAAGAGAAGAGCTTACCTCAGAAGGTCTGATATAGAGCTGAAGATGATATGGAGGGAAAGGTAAGAATTGAATCTGAAGGAAGAGAAGAAGAAGTTAAAATTTGTAGTCATTCTATCAGTTTCCCTGTTAGTAGTTGCCTGTGGGTAGCAGAGTGTCTAGTAGATTTAGGGGCTGGAATAAAACAAGTAAGGAGGAAGATTGGCAGAGGAAGGTCTGTGGGATTCACGGGAAATGGGCAATGGTGAGAGAAGGCTTCAACAGGTGTTCTGTTGCAGAGTTCGAGATGATTCTTGGGGATTAGGTCAGGAAGAAATGAAGGTGAGGTGCAGTCAGACTACCTACTTTTCTGGATGGAGTGTTTTGTAAGTTAACAGAGACTAAACTAATGGTCTATGATCCTACCGAGAGAATTAGCTTCCCAAGGCAGTAAGAGTAGGGCTTGTCCATGGTGTGTAATGAGCTATGACGTATGTGAATGTGGTTCTTGTTGGGCCAAGAAAGCATATTTAAAACAGTTGGAAACTTTATTGGATTGGCCAGTGATACACTCAAAAAGTGACCAATCTCAATACAGACGTCTTCAGTCAAAATCAAGAGCACATAGCACATCCATATTCATCTTTGGAACCTGTTTCATTCTCAAGAGTTCTTAAATTTCTTTAATAATCTATTGTGCTCTATTGGCACCTTGTTAATATTACCTTACTCTTCTTGATAATGAGACAATAAATTTGAAAGCCATTGGCTTAGAGTGGTGTTAGTGACTTTTGGTCATGTATTATCTCAGCTCCTTGGGCATAAAGAAATGAAAGGGGCTCTATTATTCGAGAAGAAGCAACCATCACCACTCTAAAAAGAGAGGTACAGGGATTTGTGCAAGTCTCTTGGGATACCATAGCTAGGAAGAAGGATGCATGAACTAGCATAAGAGCACCCATCACATCCCAAGAGCCCAATAGTACATTATCCAAGATGCCTATAGGCTCCTGTAAGATTGAGGAAAAATATGTAGCAAGATATTCTTTGGAGACCTTTCCCTAATCCCCAATCAATGAAATATGATGGAAGTATCTCTTTGAAATACATTTTGACATTCAATACAGAAAGTAGTGGGAGGTGTTGCAACCTTACTGCAGATATCAATGTATTTTAAAGTGTCCTGTATAAATGTACAATTCTACCTAGTTCTTTGCCTGAGCCACAGACCTTTAATTTGAAATGGATAAATTGAAAACGTGAAAATTGTTTTCTCTGGAGTTTTCCTTCCTCACTCCAGGCTGAAATATGTAACTAAAGTAGAAAACAATTATTGTCTTGAGGATGTGAGTGGATTTATTAACAAGGAGAAGTGATACAGATAAAGACTTGTCCATGAAAGGCAAATACTTTTTCATGTGTGACTTTAAAAGGAAAGTGCTAATGTTTTACAGTTAAGATAATTTCTGTAAAGCATAATCCATATGTCTACTCCTCTTACATGTAAATTAACATCACAAGCTTTCTTAAATAGAAAGAAAAAGAAAAGAAAAGATTCCTATTCCTTATAGCCTGACACTATGGGCTTTCAGCTATGATCAATGTATCTCTATTTAGACCACTGTTTTCTTAATTTTATAATTAATAAAAGGTTATGTATCTACCTATACTCCCTTCTAAAAGCATTTTCTCATTTAAATGGTAATACAGAAAGTTACCAGCATTGCTTTAATTGAACTAACCCTAATACAAGGGAGATGAGTTCTGTCTAACAAACTTCTATTTCTTATTGCATATGAAAATCTTATTATGAAAAGAAAAAAAGCCTCTTTTAGACCTTGAAGGAGCATTCAGTTTAAAATCAAGTGAACATGTTTCTTTGACTCTTGCCAAAAGCTTTCTTTCTTCCTAAATCACTATGCATAGCTCACTATAGTGATTAGTTTTTATTTTTGTTTTAATAAACTTAGCTTAAGCCCGGGTCATCTACAAATAGAGAACAGACCCTCAATTGAGACAATTCCTCCATCATATTTGCCTGTAGGAAAGTCTGCAGGGGCATTTTCCTAGTTATTGATTAATCCAGGGTGGGCCATCTCACGGAGGTTGGTGTCACTCGCGCATAGATGGTCCTGTTTAAAGAATGCTAGCCTTAGTTTTGTGGAAATGACCACCAACCAAAACAGTTTGCTGCCTCAGTACAATCACTATCAAATTTCCAAGACAATTCTTTACAGAAATTAAAAATAAAATCTCAAGTTTTATGTGAATACATATAGTCAAGATAGTCAAAACAATCCTAAACAGTAAAAGAATGTCTTGACATATCACTGGCTGGATGTATCACTATAGAGACATTGTAATAAAAACAGTATGGTACTGACATAAAATCACATGAGGTAATCAATAGAGTAGAACTGAGGATCCATATACAAAGCCATTCTCTTAAAGTCACCTAATTTTTTGACAAATACCAACAACACACACTAGAGGAAAGACAAAATCTTAAATAAATGGTGCTAGTCAAATTTATAGCCACATGCCAAAGCATGAAACTAGATCCTCACTGCTCACCTTAAGGAATACTCAACTCTGAATGGATCAAGGACCTCCAAACAAACCTGAGTAGGATAGAGAAGAACAGATTATGCTTCAACGTAAAGGCGCAGGAAAGGACTTTGTGACCAGGACCTTGAGAGCACAGACATTAAAAACAACAATTTCAAAGGAACCCCATGAACCTAAGAAGTCTCTTTACAGAAGGAAAGTGTGCTATATTCAAATCATGAGTAGTAAACAAAATATTTATACCAGCTGTACACCTAACCAACAGTATCTAGAATATACAAAGCCCTAATAATATTAAACATCAAGAAAATAAACAGCACAACTTAAAACTGGAGTACACAGCTAGAGAATTCCTCTCAAAAGCTGAAATTAAAATAGCTGAGAAATATGTAAAAATCATTGCACATCTTTAGTATTTCCATTCTTGAGCAAATTCCCTATGATAGATGGCGATATTTCCTATACACTCTGATACGTAGATACTTCCATATCCATGTTCATTGCTGTTTTATTCACATAGCCAGAAATAGAAATATGGAAACAATAAACATGCTACACTCACACAATGGAATATTATTCAGTTCTTAATATAAACAAAATTATGAAATTTGCAGCTAAATACATGAAGCTTGAAAGACTCATTTTCAAAAACCAATCCAGACACTTAAAAACAAATATTTCAAGTTTTCTCTCATTTGTGGGTGTTTGATTTGAATCTTTAGTGTTTAAACCATTTCTTTGTTTTATATGCAATAACCACAGTGGTTTAGAAATCAATGAGGAACAATTACAAGGGACACTTTCAAGTAAGGAGAGATAGAATGCAGTAGTATAAAGAAATAATAATAATGAGATAATTAAATGAAATTGGGGGGAAAAGGGCAGGAGAGAAGAGAATAGAAAGGGATAACTAACATGATAGACCTGTAGAATAAGTCATGCAAAAGCTATAGAAACTTCATAAAATAAACTCATTTGTATATACTAAAAGAATGAAAATAAACTCATATGTATATACTAAAAGAATGTACATGAATTACTCTATAACAGGACAATACCCTTACTAAACATCACATGCTAGCAAATAAGTCCAGAATGAAGACTGGGTTATTGGTTTGGGAGCTGTTAAGTGAGGACCCGTAGCCCCTAAATATCACAGGCTGTTTTCATTGCTCTCTGTTATCGTCTAATATTTGATGATAAGATAATAATGCTGAAGACATAACATCATAAATCATAAAACATAAAGAAATCATCTTTGTGTTGAACTGGAATTTTTATCTTCACTTCTTATTCTTTATAGTACTTTGTACTATAAAAGTAGTCACTGTGCACACTGTCAGAGAAGCTACAGAGAAACTCCGACCGGTACAAACCGGTTAAAACCGGTTAACACCTGTTCTGACCAGACCAAACCGGCTCAGACCAGTTATGGCCAGTTCAAGCCAGTTCCGACTGGTTCAAGCCAGTTCAGACTGGTTCAAACCAGCTCAGACAGGTTCAAACTGACTCAGACTGGTTCCAACTATCTCAAACCAGCTCAGGTCGGTTCTGACCGGTTTAGACTGGTTCAAACTGGCTCAGATAGTTCTAACGAGTTCAGACCGGTTCAAACCAGTTCAGACCTGATCTGACCGGTTCAAATCGGCTCAAACTGTTTGAGACCAGTTCGAACCTGCTCCAACCACTTCAAGCCGGTTCCGACCAGCTCCAACCAGTTCAACGCAGTTCCAACCGGTTACGACTGGTTCAAACTGGTTCCGACCGGTTCCGACCAATTCAGACTGGTTTAAACCAGCTCAGACCATTTCAAACCGACTCAGACCTGTTCACACTGGCTCAGACCAGTTCAAATCGGTTAAAATCAGTTCAAACCGGCTCCGACCAGTTGAAACCGGCTCAAACCAGCTCAGATCAGTTCAGACTGGTTCAAACCCCTCAGACTGGTTCTGACCAGTTCAAACCGGCTCAGATCGGTTCCGACCGGTTCCAACCTGTTCAAACTGGCTCAGACCAGTTCCGACCATCTCAGACAGGTTCAAACCAGCTCCAACAGGTTCAAACTGGCTCAGACTGTTTTTGATTGGATCAAACCGGCTCATACCAGTTCTAACCAGTTCCGACCGGTTCAAACCTGCTTCAACTGGCTCAAATTGGTTCTGACCAGCTCAGACTGGCTCCAACCGTTTCAATCCAGTTCTGACCGGTTCAGACCAGTTCTGACTGGTTAAAATTTGATTACCTCTTTCCCTAAAATATGTCATAGTTCTAAATGCAAATTTTGTTGAAGTTAACAAGAATATTTCTCTTGCAAGAATAAAATTATTGTGCCATTATACTTTAACTATCAACAAGAAACTTTAAATTAGTAGCAAGAATTTTTTTAGTCAAGCATCCTTAACCTACTATAAGAATTTTTTTGGGTTATCTCCCTTCTGCTTCTGGATCTTTGCATTCTTCATAGCAATCAATGGTCATAATGAGAAAGTGTACAAATCTAATTGTTGCAGTACAAAGAATTATACATTAGTCCAGAATGGAGTATAACAAAGGTTTATTTATTTAGATATAAACTAGTGAAAGGATAGTAATCTGTAGTGTTCTCCATTCACTGGGAACTGGAACTGAATTCAGCAGCCAAGGGGCCTACACATGCTATTTGTCTAAGACCACACCTAAAGTGGGTCAGTATCTTAAAGGGTTTGGTTGAAGAAGTTCACTCGGCACCTTCTTTTTTTTTTGCCTAAATAAGAGAGTTTTAAGTTTAATACAAAACTGTTATTTCTTTGTGGTCACTTTAAGAACTAACCACGTCTACTCCAGCCACTTCTGACCTTCCCCCCGCCACCACCTTCTCTCTCTTGTGTGTTTGTCTAGTGTCGTGTGTACGTGTGTCTTTGTTCTTTCTATGTTTCTCTTATGCCTCTCTGTTTTTCTCTTCTTTAAGTAATAAATGTCTCCCTATTCTTTAAATAATACTATGTCCTGTGAGCCTTTTATCCGCCGTAACTGGGCCCGCCTGACTCCCCCGGCCGCCTGACTCCCCCTGCCGCATGACACTGCCACCCTGGAGATTTTGCAGGGACCCATGGCCATTCTTGTTGGACTCCGTGAGCCACCCGGGGCATCCCACCATCATAATATTTTTGTTTTGTTTTGCTTTTTGTTTTTTTCAACTGTCTGAAATTTATTAAATTATAAAAGTTTCCATTTCCGCCCCTCCTCCCAACACCTTCCCACTCCCCCCACTCCCACTCCTCCTCCCTCTCCATCCCTAAGAGCAGTCAGGGTTTCCTGCCCTGTGGGAAGTTCAAGTTCCTCCCCCCTCCCTCCAGGTCCAGGAAGGTGAGTATCCAAACAGACTGGATCCCAAAAATCCAGTATATGCAGAGGAAACAAGTCCCAGTGTCCTTGTCAATGGCTTTTCAGAAAGACTTCGGGCCAGCCACATTCAGAGATGCCGGCCACATTCAGAGAATCTGGTTGGATCACGTGCTCGTTCAGTCCCAGTCCAACTGGCCTTGGTGAACTCTCATTAGATCAGTCCCCTTGTATCAGTGGGTGATCAGACCCCTCGCAGTCCTGATTTCCTTTTTCATGTTCTTCCTCCTTCTGCTCCTCATTTGGACCTTGGAGGGCTCAGTCCAGTTCTCCAATGTGGGTCTCCGTCTGTATCTCCATCCATTGTCGGATGAAGGTTCCCTCTGGTTTTGCCTTCTTTGCTCACATTCTTTTCCCTTCTGCTTCTCGTTTGGACCTAGGGTGTTAAGTCCAGTGTTCCAATGTGGGTCTCTGTCTCTACCTCCATCCATCGCCAGATGAAGTTTCTATGGTGATAAGCAAAATATTCATCAGTATGGTTATAGGCCAAGGCCGGTTCAGGCACCATCTCCTCTGTCCAGAGAAAAATCTGGGGATCTCTCCTTGGACCTGGGATCTCATTTATAATCAAGTCTCTTGTAAACCCTAAAATGACTTCCTTAGTTGAGATACATTCTTCCCTGAGCCCATATCCATCCTTCCTCCCTCCCCCCATCCCAGTCCCCTAAGCTTTCCCCATTCCTCCCCTACTCCTTTCTCTCTAACCCTCTCCACTTCCAACAACCCTCCCACCCCCCCCATGCACCCGAGGTTACCTGGGACTCTTGTCTATTTCCAATCTCCAGGAGGATAACTACATGATTTTTATCAGGTTCACCTTCTTATTTAGCTTCTCTAGAATCACGAATAATAGGCGCAAAGACCTTTAATTATGGCTAGAATCCACTTATGAATGAATACATACCATATTCCTCTTTTTGGGTCTGGCTTACCTCACTCAGTAAAGCATTTTCTATGTCCATCCATTTGCATGCGAAATTCAAGATTTCATTGTTTTTTACCACTGAGTAAAACTCTAATGTGTATATGTTCCACACCTTTATTAACCATTCTTCCATTGAGGGGCACCTAGGTTGTTTCCATGTTCTGGCTATTACAAATAGTGCAGCTGTGAACATAGTTGAACAAATACTTTTGTAGTATGTCATCATAATATTTTTAAAAGAACAATAAAAACTATATACAATAAAAACAAATATCAAGTATAAAAGTTAGAATTACAATGAGCATGAACAACACCAAATCAGAAATATATACTAAATGTTCCTATCCCAAGGGTCTAAGTCTTATATTAGAAATAGCTTGGCTAAGACAAGAGAAGAAAGTAACTATTACAATCTAGTGTTCAACCACATTAAAATCCTGAGAAGGTAAACAATATTACTTGAGTAAACAGGAATTGCAATCAAGCAACTTACAAAAGGTTTAAGAAATAACAGAGAAAACTGGCTAACTGGGTAGTCATCCAAAGTCTTTTTGGTAATGTTGGGACAACCAACTTTGGCTAAGTCCTAGAGTAACAGACAGACCATTTTCAGAGGCAGAAAAATTTGAAAAATCATTTGACCCTCTCTTGGCAAGGTTTGACTGGATTTTTAAAATTGTATTCTGCTTATCCAGTCTGAAAATATATTTTTTCAGTGGTTGAGGCAGGGGCAATTCTTTGCCCAAAAGCCAGTTTTGTCAAAAAGAAAACAAGACCAAAGAGGAGTGTCTTTGCTGCCCAAAATTTATTGAGAATAGATTGGTGATGCCAGGAGCAACTGTGTCTCAAATCAACAGAATCCTAAGTTATTTACATGTCATCCTCAACAGTTCTTTGAAGTGGGTGAAGGTTCCCTATCTGTTTGGAATACAATCTCTATACATCTAAAGAACCTGAGTAGTCTAACTATAAGTATGACGAACATGAATGACTATTGACCTATAATTCTTAATACCTATATAACTTAAAGTTAACTTAAGGCTTTATATTAAAATATTAAACAATCTTTAACAATCTTTAAACAACTGTGCAGCAAATGAAGACAATGACCTCAAAATGTAAACAGTGTATAAGTATCTTGATCAGAGGTAGAAATGTATATTGCATTATGATAAATATATCCTAAAATTTCATCAATATACACATTATCTTAAGCAAAGGCAGAATCATGCATGCATAGAATATGTCAAAATAACTTTGCATAGGTGCACAAATATTATAAACAGAAATAGGAGCATATTCAATATAACAAGTATAATTTGAATTTGTATCAATATGCAAGAACCTATACCAATGTAAATTGTTTATAAATAGTAGCTCACAAGTAGTCTCACTATTACTCACTATTATTATTAGTGTGAATAAACTCATACTAAACTACCTATTATTCCATCCAATCCCCTCTTCTTTTTCTCAAAAAAAATATCCCTAAGCCTACTTAATTTTCTCACACAACCTCATAACACTTATAACAAACCCCTAATAGATGTCCCTAATTCTGAGGACAAACTTTGTTGGAAGAGGAGACTGTTTTCTAGAATTTCATCCAATTGTCATGGGGGTGATGTTCTTTCTGTGGGATCCTGTAAAATCAAAAATAATGGTTAAGTTTCAAGATTACTGTCTGGTATAATTGCAAATAGTCTCTGAGTAGTCGGTTACATTTTTTCTGAAGTTCTTATTTGAAGTTCTGGCCAGAATGATAGAAGAAGGTGTCCCATCTCAGCTAGCCAAGTTGGAATCATCTGGAGTAGTTTGTAACCCTAAACCAATCTTGAAGTGATGCTATCAGCATAATGACATCAAATCAACCAGGTCTAATTGTTTTTGTGGGGCCCCATCTTCTTCTTGATAACTTCAAGTAATACTGCAGGAAAATTTATTGTTTATTTTGGAAAACTTAAACATTACTCATACAGGCATATATTCATTGAAAGATATGCTATAGACAAAATGGAAATGGAGGAAAGTAAAAATTTTCCTAAATATTTTCTTCCTTCTGTTGCATACCAGGTGACTCCTGATATGAGAGAGAATCTCTGAATTTTTCTTTTGACAGCATGCTTATATTTAGAGAAGTATAGCTACTGTCCAACTCCAAGACCAGCTTCAATTTTTAAGTGAGTTGTAACTATACTGAGAAGTAGGGAGATATGTATGTTTAAGTAGTTAAATTTTACCCTGCAGAGAATGTAGTGATTCTTTCTGCATAGCATTTTTTTTTCCTTTGGGCATCAAAATGTCCAAGGTCTCTAAACATTTTGAAGATGGGTAGTTTAGCTGTGTTGGTTGGAAGAAGGCTGCAAACCTTCTGAGCAGGGCCCAGTAATGGAGTGGACTCTGGTCACATGTGTGCCAAACTCTAGCAGTCTGAATGATTTCCACATTAGCCTGGAATGGAGTATAACAAAGATTTATTCATTTGGACATAAACTCACAGAAACAATGACAATTCCACAGTCCTCTGTGTGTTCTGGAACCTGAAACAGTCAAGGGGTCTGTGCATGCTTTTTGTCTGCACATATAGTACATGAGACTATGGCCAAAGTGTGCCAGTATCTTAAACACTATTGGCTGAAGGAGTTTCCACAGCATTGGTAACTGTCTTACAAATAACATCATTATTAAAGTTAGTACATGAATTTATACATAAGTAAAAGTTGCCTAAATGTAGTCATATACCCATGTGTTATAATTTGAATTTCCACTTACAATTCTTCTGTCATACTAGGCTGTAGCATTAGGGCTTGCTTGTTAGGGTTTCTGTCCTACCCAGTTCCCCCAGCCATTCTAGTCTCAGAGAAAATCACACACAGGTCTCCATAAGATTATAAAACTGACTGCTCAGGCTTCTTGTTAACTATTATAACTTATATCAACCCATTATTCTTATCTATGTTAGCCACATGGCTCAGTACCTTTTTCAATGGGGCAAATTACATCCTGCTCCTTTGGTGATCTGGGCAAGACTAGAATACTCCTGTTCTCATTGCCTCACCTCTACTTCCTGTCTGGTTGTCCTGCCTATACTCCCTGCATGGCTATTGAGCAATTAGCATTTATTTAAAACACATTTGAAAGAATACAGACAATTCTCTCGCACTAGGCAACTTTAAGAACCAAATTGAATTCTTTTCAGTTATTTAAGAAACTGTCTTAGAGGAGGGACCTGTGATGGCTTGTTAGTGTTACTTGTCACCTGTATTAACTTATTTAGTGTTGACATATTTAATGTTAACTGTCACTGTGATGTTTAGTGTTGATTATCACCTATGATAGTGATAATTGTCACTTGTGGTGGCTAGTATGAATTGTCACCTGGAAAGTCTAATATTAATCTTTAAATAATGCAATTTATAACTACCAGAAAAAAGTCTCAGGGAGAGATTGTTTTCATTGGGTTGGTCTGTGAGAATGTCTGTAAAGAATTGTCTTAATTAAATAAATTGATATGTACAGACCTGACCCAGAATGAACAGCATCATTCACTGCCCAGAGGATTCTGAACTATATGACAATAAAGAAGTCAAGATAACCACAAACAAGCAAGTGGACATTTACATATTCATTTTCTCTGCCTTTGCCTGTGGAAGTAATATTTAACATTCCTATCAATTTCCCTAGTAACCTGTAATTGTAGGTTGAAACAATTTCCTTTCTCTTCTAAGTTATTATTCTTATTAATTAAATTTATGCATTACTTTATAACCTGGTTTAGTTTGCAATCACTTTTCTCCTTCTACTTCCTTCCTCTATTTCCTTCCTCCACTCCCCCTCTGTTTCTTTTCTGAAAGGAGCAGGTCTCCCAAGAGTGTCAACAAAGCATGGCATATCAAGTTAAGGGGACTAAACTTTTCTTCTTATATTAAAGGCTGGGCAAGGCAGAATGAGGGATAGGTTTCTGGAAGCCAAGAGCCTTTAAGATACCTGCCCATTTAGGAGTGGTCTCTTATATTATAAATGTCGCCATAAAGTTTATGTGTTTTCTCTCTCTCTCTCTCTCTCTCTCTCTCTCTCTCTCTCTCTCTCTCTCTCTCTCCTGTTGCTGCTGCTGCTGCATCTGCTGCTGGATTCAATTCCTGTTTCTCATTTATGTAACAAACTGTGATTAGTGAGCCAATCCCTGAATAAAGAGCCCTTTATTATACTCATTTCTACGATAGAGTGAGATTACTTTATAATTCCCTCTTATATTATTTTATGGCACCACATGAATCCCAACTCCATGCCTACCAGGTAGACTGGCCTACAGGGTACTAAAGGACTGCAGTACAAAAGGTCTCCCACCCCAACCACCTTGCTTGATCTTACCTACTAAGTGGTTTTTGCAGCAATTTGGCAATTTCCTGGGCTTATCCTTGTTCCCTCCACCCACCACATTTTCTGTCCTGGGGCTTATAGTGTAACTTCTGTTTTTTTTGATCACTCCTCACTAACTCTAAGATCCTTGATGTGGGATTGATTTAATTACTTTAATTTGTCAAGTAAAGCATATTTTCCAGTATTTAACCAGGTACCAATGAACAGAACAAAGTGGCATGGGAGTGTTTATGCTTATGCTGGCCATGTTTCTTCACCACATGGCTGCAATCACAACATCTGCTAGACAACAAAGATTATTACACCTACAACAATTTACTGAAGTCTGATAACTGAGGCAGCTATTTGATTAATAAAAAAATCAATAAACTTGAAGTTATATGATGACAGATAATATTACCATTCAGGAATAATATAACCTTTTTGCTTATATTTTGTATGGTGTTTTGCAAGATATACATTTTTCTGAAACATTCATTTATTGGATATTGTGATTTAGTTTTTGTTTTATATTATATCCTTAAGAAAATGGTTGGATAACAGAACCAAGAACCAGACAATTTTAGCAGTGATACAGTCTTACAGACTAATAACGAACAGCTAGCTGACAGGATTAATACCATCAAACACCATAACTTAGCTGAAAAAATTAATACCATTGAAAAGAATAACATTAATTTGACATACAAAATTCAATCCATGTCAAGGGAACTGGAAAATTATCTGAACGAAATCATACAGTAGAATTTGACAATCAAAATTTGTTTAAAAATGATGATATGTTAGCAGATAGAATATCTCTCTAGGAAGGCAATCTGCATATAATGCCCAAGGATGAGTTTTATCTTTAAAGAAATAAACTACATACCTTGAAATCATTTGTGCAATATGAGGACCAGATGTTAGGTGTACCATTGAGATCACTATAAATATATAGAGGCCAAGAGATTCGGGCTTTACAAAAGACAGTAGTAAAAAGATTTGAAGTGACTCAGGAAATAATTGGAGCTGATGAGCCGGGAGAGAATGAACAGGACAGAATTTAATATCACCAGTTCCTCTCAGAGTCAGAAATGACTTATCCACAGTTTTAGCCTCCTATCCTGTAATCACCTCTGAAAACACATCAAGTTCTAAATGCTCAACAAGATCCAAAGAATGTAAATGGAAATCTATAGGTATGAACAATTTAAAAGAAATTAAGCAAGCAGTAGTATTTTATGGCTTGCATTCACCATTTGTAAGGAGATGACAAGAACATGGGCTTCCAGCAATTATGCTATCACATAATTGGCTTCAATTAGTTTCAGTGGTGCTAAAAGATAGGCTACAGTTACAGTGGGAGTGCTATTGGAAAGAGGAGGCTAAAGACCTAGAACAGCAAGGTCGAGTCAAATAAGTTTAGGCTTCCCAAGATAAAATTCTTGGTGAGGGCAATTATGCTAGTCCTCAGATAGCATATTTATAATGAACACATCTTGTCCCTGTAATACAGCACACTTGAATGTTTGAGACAGGATTCTCAGCCCCTGTAACATGAGGGGCTGGCTTGTTGGGGTATCTGTCCAGCCCAGTACCCCACAGCTGGCATACCCCAAGGAAAAATCACACACAGGACTTCATAAGGTTATAAACTTATTGGCCCATTAGGTCAGGCTTCTTGTTAACTCTTATAACTTATATTAACCCATTATTCTCATCTATGTTAGCCATAATGGCTCCGTACCTTTCTCAGCTGGGCAAGTTACATGCTGCCTCTTCGGTGGTCTGCACAGGAATGGCAGAGGAACCTCCCTGCTTCCCAGAATTCTCCTGTTCTCATTGCATCACCCTTACTTCCTGTCTGGTTTTCCCGCCTATACTGCCTGCTTGGCCAATCAGTGTTTTATTAAAATATGATTGACAGAATACAGACAATTCTCCCGCATCAAGCCCCCCAAATCAAAAGTGGTCCAGTCATTCCCAGTCACTTTGGAGGACCTGTCTCACGAGGAAAATTTAAAAAATCAATTGCCTGTTGTAAAAATCCATACTCTTCTGGATGATGGAATAGACATGGACGATGAATTAAAAATTCCAACAGGAAATAGGAAATGTATATTTTTGCAGACTTCTGTAAATGATCAAAGACCAAAACTAAGCATGCCTATGGGAATTGAAGAAATGCTGGATACTGGTGCAGATGTGACTATGATTATTCCTGAATTTTGGGATGTGAATTGACCTTTTCAAGGGGCAGATGGTCAATTCCTAGGAATTGCAACCCTATCTTAAGTTAAACAAATCACAAGATGGGTTGAATGCAGACGGCCAAAAGGACAGGGAGGAAGACTGAGGAATATGTGACTAATATTGCAGTGAATTTATGGGGTTGTGAACTGCTGCAACAATGGAATACCCAGATTAACATTCCTGCAGTCATAAAAACTCATGTTTCTGGGAAGAATATTGTAAGTTACTACAAACAAAGGTCACGAGCCATTCAGGCTATACAAGAACACAAAGCAACTAGCAAATATTTAGAAGTATCAAAGATGCTAACTTTAAAATGGTTAATTGAGAAACCAATATGGGTTAAGCAATGGCCTTGAACAGAAGAAAAACTGCAGGTTTTAGAAGAGTTGGTACTGGACAAAGTAGATACTCACCATATTGAAGAATCAACCAAAGTTGTCCTATATTTGTTGTTAAAAAGAAATCTGGAAAATGGAGAATGGTAACAGATTCAAGAGAGAGAGAGAGAGAGAGAGAGAGAGAGAGAGAGAGAGAGAGAGAGAGAAAGGAGAGAATGTTGAGCACCAAAGACATTATTTTCTTCTTGGCACAATTGGCCTTTGGATTAGAAACTGCCATGCATTGAGGACTGACAAAATGCATGGTGTCTGGATAGGACAAGCAGGACGCAAGCAAAATGACCGTCAAAGCTCCCCAAGACAGGGTAAGATGATTTTATAAATTTTTCTGACTATAAAAATGGTCTGCCAGTTACTCTAGATCTTAATCAAAGTTAGGTGCTCCAACACTGGAAATGAGACTTTGGGTGATTGTCAAGGTAGCTAGTTGTCTCTGTCACTACTTGCACCTTTTGAAAGTTGCTTGATTATACTTTATGTTTACTCAAGTACTTTTATTTTCCTTCTCATGT
Organism: Myodes glareolus; assembly: GCF_982192425.1. NCBI lineage: Eukaryota > Metazoa > Chordata > Mammalia > Rodentia > Cricetidae > Myodes > Myodes glareolus. The sequence continues at coordinate 62,579,788 of NC_142045.1, forward strand.
TTTTGATTTGGTTGAAGACTAGATAGTCTTAGTTACTTTTCTCTTGTGAGTTAGCAAAACCATTTCTAATATAAGATTTAGCCTCCTTAGAACAGGATAATGATTAAAACATTTAGCATATGTTTCTTGCTTAATATTGTTTATGGTGGTTGTAGTTTTAAATTTTATACTTGATATTTGTTCTTAATGTATATAGTTTTGTATTAGGCTTACAATGCTCTTATTTAGACAAAAGGAAGAGGTGCTGTGGGAACTCCTTTAGTCAATAGCCCAATTGGGAGTGATCTATTATACTATAAATGCAGACATAAAACTTAAATGCCTTCTCTCCATTGCTGATTTCAGTTCCTGTTCCCTGTTTGTGCAGAGGACTCAGATCTGTGATGCTATCTCTGAATAAATCCCCCTTTTTATACTCTGTTCTGAGCTAGTGTGGCATTACTTTATAACATCCTTATTCACCTCTCCATCATGAAAATATTCAAAATAATTAGCCCTTTTAATGTTTAACAAATGGGGTAATAGGACTCTGTTATGTGACATTGAAGACTTTCATTGGATATATGATATAGCATAAACACTGGAACCTAGACTTTCATTAAATACCAAATTATTCCATGAGACAATGTGTACTAAGCATTTACTATGTGTTTAGCACATGCCATACCCTAGGAGGAGCAATGAAAGTGTTTAACATATGTCACTGTATAGGTTATAGGCTATAAAACTTACTTTCTGACTTTGCATGTCCAAGGATTTGACATGTTCTATAATTCCATATAGATTATAACCATTCAGAAGAAATTAATGTTAATGAAAGAATCATTGCATTTGTTAGTACCCATGAAGGGTGATGATGGGTCACCTGAGGCCTCAGCAGGTCCCCTTGTAAGTAGCCTAAGGTTTTGGTGAGAGATAGACAGGGATAGATGTGCCATGAAGAGAGAGTTTGGGTATAGAGTTTATTTATATTTAGTTAGTTATAGAAGGGGGAGGGAAGGGGAGGAGAGAGAGTGGTAGAAGCTGTCTCTCCAGAAGAAGGGGAGAGAAAAACAGAGAGAGAGAGAGAGAGAGAGAGAGAGAGAGAGAGAGAAAGAAAGAAAGAGAGAGAGAGAGAGAAAGAGAGAGAGAGAGAGAGAGAGAGAGAGAGAGAGAGAGAGAGAGAGATATGAGGTTGTCTTAGTAGAAGGGGGAGGTTGGGAGTGAGCAGGTATTGTCTCTTAATGTGACAAGGTACCTAGGTGACAGACTAGGATAGTAGATTACTTTCCCATTTTTTTCTAATAATAAAAATGTGGGATGTAGGCATAGCTAGTTGAAAGAATTGGAACAGTGGATTTTCAATATTGTTTTCTGCTTAATTGTGAGGATCAAAATATTTCTTGGAGGGGCCTAAGATAGCTGGGTGCTGGTCAGATCCTGGGGAGGCTGGTTATTTTACTCTTATCTATGATTTGTGGTGTGGAACTGTCCAGTGTCTGTTGGACCTGGCAAGGTGTTGTCAGAGCAAGGTTAAGTATAGGGAAAAAAAAATAGGACAATAGAATTGAGAGATATGTATCTGATGAGTTTATGGTGGGTCCTTCAATTTGACTCCCTGAAACTCACAAAAATTCTTTGAATTTGTGAAAACAAAAGTTTTAAATTTGCACATTATGGAAACACTAGGAAACTTATATCAGAATGACCGTGACAGGTGCTTTTGCACAATAAAAATTTTCTTTAAGAATATGAAAGTTAGCATGAGAGAGACATTTAATAACTTGTATTTGTTCTCATACCTTTATAACTTGCAGGTACACATTTTAAAAGCTTGCATTTATTGTAGTAGATGGAGCGGGCCATGTCCTGCTACCTGGTTGACTTCACCCCTGAAATAACCACACAGAAATTGTATTAATTAAATTTCTGCCTGGCCTATTAGTTCTAGCCTCTTATTGGCTAACTCTCACATCTTGATTCAATCCATTACTAATAATCTGTATGTTGCCATGAGGTCATGACTTACCAGGAAAGATTCAGCATGCCTGACTCTGGCAACACCATGGCAGCTCTCCCTGCCTGCCTTCTTTATCCCAGCCTCCAGTTCTGTCTTTCCTGCCAACCTAAGTTTCTGCCCTATCAAAAGGCCAAGGCAGTTTCTTCATTTGACCAAAGATCTGGGAGAAGGATAAAATTTTACTTGATTTACTGATTTAAAAAAGACCTAGGACTTACTCTATTGGATATCTATAGCCACTCCTACGTGTTTTCAATGGTTACTGAGGGCAAAGGTATCAGGACTTTTTTTCTCTTCTTCTGTTAGAAGCAGGTCCTGCCAGGCTCCAAGTGATCCTGTGGGTTAGAAAAATCTTAGGAAGACAAGTTTACCTTGGCCCGAACAGCTAGGCAAATTGATTTCCTTTGATTCTTTTTTTAAAATTTATTTATTTATTAAAAATTTCCACTTCCTCCCCATCTCCCTTTTCCCTTCCTCTTCCCTCCTCCCCCTCCCTCTGCAGTCCTAAGAGCAGTCAGGGTTCCCTGCCCTGTATGAAGTCCAAGGCCCCCCCGCTCCATCCAGGTCTATGAAAGTGAGCATCCAAACAAACCAGACTCCCAGAAAGCCATGCAGTAGAATCAAAATCCAGTGTCATTGTCCTTAGCTTCTCAGTCAGCCTTCATTGACAACCACATTCAGAGTGTCCAGTTTGATCACATGCTCCATCACTCCCAGTCCAGCTGGCCTTGGGGAGCTCCCATTAGATCAGTCCCACCATCTCAGTGGGTGGACGCACCCCTCGTGGTCCTGACTTTCTTGCTCATATTCTCCCTCCTTTCTTGGTTAGTGTTACCCAAAGATACTTTATGTTATTTGTGGCTATCGTGAAAGGCGATGTTTCTCTGATTTCCGTATCTGCTTCTTTGTTCTTTGTGTACAGGAGGGCAATTGATTTTTTTTGGAGTTGATCTTGTATCCTGCCACATTACTAAAGATGTTGATCAGCCATAGGAGTTCTTTGGTAGTGTTTTGTACACTATTGTATCATCTGCAAATAATGAAAGTTTGACTTCTTCCTTTCCAATTCAAATCCCCTTGATCTCTTTATGTTCTTATTACTATTGCTAGAACTTAAAACACTATATTGAAGAGGTATGGAGAGAGTGGACAGCCTTGTCTTGTTCCTGATTTTAGTGGGATGGCTTTGAGTTTCTCTCCATTAAATTTAATGTTAGCTTGCTGTATATTGCTTTTATTATATTAAGGAATGAACCTTGTATCCCTAATCTCTCCAAGATGTTTATCATAAAGGGGTGTTGAATTTTGTCAAATGCTTTTTCAGCATCTAATGAAATGATCATATGGTTTTTCTTTTCAGTTTATTTATAAGATGGATTACATTGATAAATTTTTGTATGTTAAACCAGCCCTGCCTCTCTGGGATGAAGCCGACTTAATTGTAATGTATAATTTCTTGGTTGTGTTCTTGGATTTGGTTTGCCGGTATTTTATTCAGAATTTTTGCATTGATGTTCATGAGTGAGATTGGTCTGTTATTCTCTTTCTTGGTTAAGTCTTTGTGTGGTTTTGGTATCGGGGTGACTGTAGCTTCATAAAAGGAGTTAGGCAATGACTCTTCTGTTTCTATTTTGTGAAACACATTAAGGAGCATAGATAGGTATTAACTTTTTTTGGAAGTTCTGATAGAATTCTGCATTGAAACCATCTGGTCCAGGGCTTCTTTTGGTAGGGAGGTTTCTGAAGACAGCTTCTATTTCCTCGCAACTTACAGGTCTATTTAAACTTCTCACCTGGTTTTGACTTAATTTTGGCATATGGTATTTATCTAAAAAAGTGTCCATTTCTTTCACATTTTCCAATTTTGTGGCATACAGGCTTTTGTAGTAAGATCTAGTGATTCTCTGAATTTCCTCTGTGTCTGTGGTTATGTCCCCCTTTTCATTTCTGATCTTGTTAATTTGTATGTTCTCTCTCTGCTGTTTGATTAGTTTGGATAGGTGTTTGTCGATATTGTTTATTTTTTTTCATTGATTCTTTGTTTTCATTGATTTTTTGTTTCATTGATTCTTTGGATTGTTTTCTGTGTTTCAATTTTGTTGATTTCAGCCCTCAGTTTTATTATTTCTAGTCTTCTACTCCTTCTGGGTGAATCTGCTTCTTTTTTTTCTAGAGCTTTCTGGTGTGCTGTTAGGTCTCTAATGTGTGTTTTCTCCTCCTTTGATTCTTTGTCCACATCTGGAGATCTTCAGTTTAGGTGAAAGACAGTTTTCTCCAGTGGTTAGCACTTTCACTTGATGAAGCAAATTTCATATGATGTTGCTCTGTGCCCATAGTCTTCTATCTTCTTTGGAGTAAATAGAGTGTTGTGCTAGGAGCCAATCTCTATCTCTGTTTTAAAAAGTCTTTTAATAATCAATCATTTAAGTGCCATATTCCCCAGATTTCTGAGCATTTGATGGCTCTTTATCGGGTAGATATGTTATAGCTACAGCATTGAATCTGCTTGGAGAGCTGAGTACAAGCTTGACTGTACTGGCTTTTGATATAACAGGTGAGATTTATATTTGTAAGAGACAAAGGAGAAAAAACTGTTTGCAGTAGAGGCTTAATGGCCAAATGGACGTTAGTGGAGAATAGCTTTATGTATTTTAAAGCAGAGTTGGATTCCAAACATAGTATTTTTGTAAAAGATTTAAGAGTATTTACCAATTTAAAATGTGAAAGATATTGTTTTCTTAATCTGGAATGAAATACAATGAACATACAATTACAACATTTAACAGTAAGTATAAATACATTTACATACAGTTTAATTTAAGTTTTATACACATTTACACACAGAATTAAAGCTAACTTATGTTAATACATAAAGTTAGCTCAAAGTGTACATGCATACACACACACACACACACACATATTCATATAAAACAGGAATTGGGCAAAGTGGGTGCTTTGGTGGGTCCTACCAAAAGCATGACATTGGGTAAAGCACATACATAACAGAGTTAGTAAGAGGAAGTTAGAGACAAAACAAAAGTAAACTCTGAGACTAGGCAAGGAATAACTCAGTAAAGATGACAGCTTGGTTTTCTGCCCTTAGTCAAGAGGATGGGACTTTCCCTGACCTTCCCTTAGTTAAAATGGTGGTGAGGTCATCTGATCTGACCTTAGTCAAAATGGTGGTGGTCAAATGTTTTATGGAGAAACCATGTTTTCAGAGGCATGGCTGCAATGTTAAACAGATACAAATAACAAGAGAGACATAGGTGCCGTGTAGAACATGCATTTAAGACAGAATTACATCCATGTAGCCACATCATTTACACATTCTTTTATACATGAAATATGAAGAAAAATTATTCTACGCTGCCAGCTGCCACCAGTCACTTCACACCAGCCACCATAGGAAGCAAGGGCTGGAGTGGAACAGAAACCTTGGATCAGGGCAATTTTACCGGTTACTATGGGACCAGCAGCTTTAGCGATGGTAGAAATAGAATAGAAGCAAAGAAAGGAATAGGTGCAAGAAAAAGAACTGTTACAGGTGGGTGGGGGTGGGGTTGCCCAGCAAAAGGAAAAGTGGATAGGTGCGAGATGCTGGCAGAACATCACCAGTGTGGAACATGGCTGGATAAAAACATTTTAATCTTCCAGTTTGCTGGTAGAAATTAGAAAAGTCAGCCTGTTTCTCACAGGTGAGGCAGAAAATTAATATAATGGCTTAAGCTGTTATCCATTCATCAACACAAAAATGGGGGCTGAGAAATGGCAGTCACCCAAAAGACACTAAGACAGAAGGGAACACTGTCCGAAAAAATGATCCACAGATCAAAGAGGCCCTGCACCCGAAAAAACAAATGCTTTGCTCATTTAGTGCAGTTCTATGGTAGAACCCAAGAAAGAGCAGTCACCCAAGAGGTATTAGACTGGAAGGGAGCACCATCTTGAAAAGAATCCACAAATTTGAGGGGCCCTGGACCCAAAAACAAATGTACGGCTCAGGGAATTCAGTGCTAGGGCAGAGTCTGAGAAGTGTCAGAGATGATCTTATCAATTGAACCAACAAAATGATGGAAAGTAGAGAAGTGTGCTGGTAGAATTTCCAGGTTTAGGATTTTAGCCCACTGTGCAGCAGTGGCGGAAACAGGGCTTTGGGAATGTAAGAGAGACAGACTCTGCCACTGTGGTAGGGAGCAGCATGGGGCGAAGCATGGGTAGGACAAAGTGCCCATCACACTGCCAAGCCAGGAGCCAGAGCTGAACCTACAAGACAGAGCGGGGCCCAGCAACAGCAGGACAGTTTAGCATGGGTGTGACTATGTGCTGGGAACGAAAAGCAGATAGAACAGCATAGAAAAAGTAGCCTGCATTTACCACTAACATCACTGGGAGAATATAAGCTGATCTGAGGGGCAGTTGGCACAGTATTCATGAGTAAGGCAAGAAGATCCAGAGATCCTGGAAATTCATCATCGACTGTAGCTCAAGCTAACTTTGGGTTATCACTCAAAGTCCAGGAGATGTGAGAATGGCTTTACATCAAATCTTTACATCATTACATGGAGTCAGAGGCCCAAACAAAAGATTTTAAGCCCAATAGGCAAGTGGTTGACCAGTACTGGTACATTTTTATTCAGAGGAACCATTGACTAATGATTGCACACTCATGAAGGCATGGTGAAATGTGTGGAAGAAACCTACCATTTGAAATTGGGTGTAGAATTCCAGCAATTTTAAGTTGAAAAAGTGATAGAGTAGAAGAAAAGTTAGAAGTTTACAGAATCCCGAACAATCCTCAGCTGCAAGGGATACTGTGCTGAGTTTACTGCAACAATGTTATCATTCACAATGCTGGTGACCCGAGGCCAGTTTCCCGAGGGGCAGTGGCAGGTGAAGGTGGGTCCCCTGGCAGGTGGCTTGAGGCCTTGGTGGGAGATAGACAGAGAGATAGATATGCCATTCAGAAAGAGTTTGGGTATAGAGTTTATTTAGTGGATTATGGAGGGGAAGGAAAAGAGAGGTGGGGAAGGAGAGAAAAAGAAAAATAAGAGAGGTAGAAGTTGCCTTTCCAGAAGAGAGACAAAGATAGATAGATAGATGATAGATAGATAGATAGATAGATAGATAGATAGATAGATAGATAGATAGATAGATAGATAGATAGATAGAAATCAGTTTGCCTTGGTGGAAGAGGGAGGTTGGGAGTGGGTGGGGCTTATCTCTTAAAAGAACAGAGTAACCCAGGTGACAGACCAGGCCAGCAGATTAAACTTCCAGACAAATTAGCAAAAACACACTTTCATATATGTGTCACCTACAAGTAGTTAGCATTATCTAGAAAACTGTAACTTTCAAGACACCATTCAAATCCCTCCTCTGTTAGGAGAACATTCCCCAACTTGTTACAGTCAAAGTTAATTCTAGCCTTTTAGCTAATCTCTAAGCATTTCTAAATATTTTCTTATCTCACTGAATTTTGACTTTTGTTGGTGGTAGTACTGGGATTCAAACACAAAGCCTTGCCAATGTCAGGTAAGCAGTCCACTGAATTATATTACCAGCTAATTTGTGGTCTTTTAAATTTAAGGACTGTGTAATATTTATGCTGCTATGATCAGCTCAGTAATCTTTATAATGTTTTAAAAATAAATTGTTTTTTCTGTAGAAAATACTCTAATCCAGCATTTATGTATATGCATATATATATATATGCATGTTATAATAATGAACAATATTTTAAAGAGAAGTGGTAAAGAAATATTTAAAGAGATAGCATGTTGCCCCAGGACACTTATTCCTAGGAAAATAACATGTTATTTGCATATTTAAATTATTTGTTCTATTTCTACAACTTTTCCAGGCCTTTCATTCAAGAAAATCCTAGTGATTTGTCATGAAGATGTGTCTAAGTATTGATGCTAATTTTAGCTACTAGTCTCTTTAATTTAAAATATATCCACTATCTTATAAATACCTTGGCAAATAAATATTGATTAACATCCCAATGTTTGTATCTTATGCCTAGCCAAGTCATAAACAATGTAGAAAGTAAAGACAGGCTGTAAAAAGAGTAAAAATAATTATAGTAATTGGGGCAGAATGTCCATATGGCCTGAAGCCAGAGGGATAGCAAATAATCTCTACTAGTTATAAAATCCTGCTGGTTATACCTAGACTGACTCCCAAGTTTTCACACAGCCCTAGGCCTTCCTTTGAGTTACAAATATCTTTTATTGTTCATTGTGAATCTCGACTGAGAGTTTCCCATGGATACAAAGCCTATGCAAAACTTGGTTCAGGAAAACCATGGTACCACATGAATCAGATATTTGCACCTGGCATTATATTGTCAGAAGCTTCTATTAGTTTGTTTTGAGATATGGAAATCTTCTAGCTAAAGTGCAAATATAAGAAAAAATAAAGATGCTGGGAGGCGAAGGCCAGGTGCTTCCATTCAATGAGACTGAGCCCCCTGCACTTCATTCTCAATGTGTCTCAAATGAGTCTTCATTTCTTGGACCCACATGAACACACACACTCTGTGATGAAATACTGGTGACAAGTAATAAATACTCCAACCTTGAAGATGTGCCAGAGAAGAAATTTTATCACGTAATTAGCTCCAAAACCATGAAAGGATAAGAATGAGTAATAATGGAACTGATCAGGGAGTGGTATACCAAAGAAAATTAATGAGCAACTAGCAGCATGGGTATGAAAACTGTAAATCACAAACCAATGGGAAGTCTGACTACCGGAACTGTGAACCAAGGGAACATTGCCAATTTCAAATTATAGCAATAGCCATGTGAAAAGTGTCTTGAATTAAAGAAATCTCCTTGAAAATAAAAATAAATTGAAGTCTTGCTAGTATGCCAGAAAAGACAGTTTCAGAAAATTTGCTTTTCAGAAGACAACTTCATCCCAATACTGCCTCCACCACTGAACTCAAAGTAACATGTATTCAGTGATATTAGCACATCTCCCACGTAGCTGTTGTTCAAAGCTTGCCAATAAGTGATTTGCACCCTGCCTGCTTTTTTCTTTTTTTAAAGGATAATATTTACTTTTTTACTGTTTTTATTGAGCTATGTATTTTTCTCTGTTCCCCTTTCTTCCTCTCCTGTCCCCTTCTACCCTCTCCCATGGTCCCCATGTTTGCAATTTACTCAGTAGATCTTGTCTTTTTCTACTTCCCATGTAGATTAGATCCATGTACGTCTCAGGATTCTCTTTGTAGTCTAGGTTCTCTAGGGTTGTGAATTTCAGACTGGTTTTTTTTTTGCTTTATATCTAAAAGTCACTTATTATTACACGAGAGTATATATTTGTCCTTCTGGATATCGTTACCTCACACAATTTGATGTTTTCTACATCCATCCATTTGCCTGCAAATTTCAAGATGTCATTTTTTTTTCTACATGGACTCCATTGTTTAAATGTACCACTTTTTCCTTATCCATTCTTCAGTCCAGGGGCATTTAGGTTGTTTCTGTTGCTATGACAAACAATGCTGCTATTAACATAGTTGATCACATGTACTTGTGGTATAATTGAGCATCCTTTGGTTATGTACTTAAAAGTGGTTTTTCTGGGGTCAAGAGGCAGGTTGTTTTCTAATTTTCTGAGAAATTGCCATACTAATATCCAAAGTGTCTGTACCAGTTTGTACTCATATATATAACCTCTCTGGATCTAAGGATTGTAGCTCATTTATTAAAGGCAAATGCATAGAATATTTATATTTCAGAATCTGGATTATCTCAATCAGGATGATTTTTCTAGTTTTATCCATTTGACTGCAAATTTCATGATGTTATTTTTTCAACAGTTGAGTAGTACTTTATTGTATAAGTCTATGACATTTTTTTAATCTCTTAGTCTGATGAGGGGCATCTAAGTTGTTTCCAAGTTCTGGTTATTTTGAATAATGAAGTAATGAACATGGCAGGGCAAATGTATTTTTGATAGGATGAAGCATTATTTGGATATATTCCCAAGATGGAATAACTGAATCTTGAGGTAGCTCTAGCCCTATCATTTGAGGAGTCATCGCACTAATTTCTGTAGTGGCTGTACAAATTTGCATTCCCACCAATAATGGAGGAATGTTACCCTTGCTTCACATCCTCACCAGCATGGGCTGTCTTATTGCATTATTGATACTAGACATACTGACAGGAGTAAGATGGAACTTCAAAGTACTTTTGATTTGCAATTCTTTGGTGGCATCTCACTCATTTGCATCTCCTCTGTTGAAAATTCTCTGTTTAGATCTGTACCCCATTTTTAATATGGATTATTCGGTTTTTTGATTCCTAGGTTTTAGAGTTCTTTATGTATTTTGAGTAATAGTGCTCTATTGAATCTATAGTTGGTAAAAAAATCTTTTCCAGTTCTGTAGGCTGTTGCTTTGTCCAAATGATAGTGTCCTTTGCCATGCAAAAACTTAGTTTCATTAGATCACAGCTATTAATTGTTGATCTTATTGCCGGTGCTAATGGTATTCTGTTCAGGAAGCCTTCTTCTGTTCCAATAAGCTTAAAGACATTTCCTGCTTTCTCATCTATCAGGTTCATGGCATCTCGTTTTATGTTATGGTCTTTGATCCATTTCAAGTTCAGTTTTGTTCAGTATAATAAGTTTGGACCTGTTTGCTTTCTTCTACATGCCCCATCCAGTTTGAGCATCACCATTTCTTAAAGATGATGTCTTTTTCCAATGTGTGATTGCTGATTTAAAAAAATAGCAGTTGACCATAGGTGTGTAAACCTTTTTTCATAAATGCAAGTTGGATTGTGATTGTTATTCTTTGCTATCACTTTAAGAACTAACCACGCCCACCTCAGCCACTTCGGCCCTCCCTCGCCGCCATCTCCGATCTCTCTCTCTCTCTCTCTCTCTCTCTCTCTCTCTCTCTCTCGCACGCACGTGTGTGTGGGGGGTGCATGCGCGCGCGTGTGTGTATGTTTGTGTGTGTGTCTTTGTTTTATGCTTGTCTATATCTCCCTTTTTAAGTAATAAATGTCTAGCTTTATGTATAGCCTTATGTCCATTTACTCTGCCGTTCACCTATCCAGCCGCCTGACTCTGCCGCTCGCCCAGGGACCCTGTACTGCTCCGGCAGCAGCTTCTTCCTGGCTTGCAGGCCGCCCGGGCCATTATATCATATTCTTTTTAAAAGAACAAAATTGGTGCCATGGACTTGAGAGATTCACCCGCCAAAGGCCAGAGTTCCACGGGACCCTGACCACCAACTTCCGGGACTGAATCGGAACCGAGGTCTCAACACCGACCCACCTGTTACAACCAACACCGTCTTCACTTGGTGAGTGGCTCCTCGTTCTGCTACAGAAGGTTGCTTTCCTTTGCTGGAATCGTGTTTGGACGACCCCGGGGGTTGGTCCACCTGCGTTAACACTGCATTCCGTGCTGTGCATTTGACATTCGTCTGGGGACCGGGTCCTCAGTTTCTCTATCTTTTTTCATTTTCACTTCTTTTCTTTACTTTTTCTCTCCTCTCATCATACCGCCACTCCAGGAGCGGCCCCCGGCCTCTGGTTTATCCAGCTAGGCCCCATAGCTCCCAACCCGTGAATCAAGGACGCTTGTTCACGTGGTCTTGGGCACGTTTGTTGCGTGGGTTTTCACGATTCAGACTCTGCATAGCAATCGTCCATGGCAGACAGTCGCGGGCTTTTCCATCCCAGCCATGACCTGGTGCAGTTTTTTTTTCAGTTCCAGACTTTTGCTCCCCTCTGCGTCTTATGGTTCGGCATGGCAGCTCAACAACAAACTGTAACTTTTCCCTTGCAACACGTGGCCGCTGCCATGTTCATTGGGGTCAGGTGACTTTATTGCTAGATTCACTGAGAGCCAGATCACGCGACCAGGCCCTCCCACTGTTATGTATGTCCCGCTTTCCCCTCCCCCTCCTCAGTGTTCACTGAAATCTCTCCTTAGCAGTAATTACAGGTGTTTTGCACAGTGACATGCTTTCTGATAGGGCCCAACAGAAACATACACTTTGCCTAATTTCTGTTCTCTATGTATAATAATTGTTCATTTCATCTCGTTTCAGACTACAAAATCATAAACTGGTATGTGCTTTTAAGCTGTTTTCTACCATTGTCAGTTCTGCCACTACAAACAGTTTTTTTTTTCTTTCTGCCTGTCTTTTTACAAATATGGATCTTACCTATTACTCAAACCCAATCTTCCAGACAGATTCTATACTGCAGCTATACCTAATAATCAGTCCTCAACTGCTCAGAGATCTGGAAAATGTGATATTAATTATTTAATTATTTAAAAAACTTCTCATAACCAAAAGAGACAGGTTGGCTCCTAGCAAACACTCTGTTTCCTCCAAGAAGACAAAAGACAGACGGTCACATCACTGACCACCGTCCATCTGCAGTTTGCTTCGACTGCCAAGCGCTGACCATTGGGCAAAAACTGCCTATCACCTAAACTGGAGACCTCCAAATGTGGACATAATCACTGGAATCGACAGTCTAGCTGTGCAGGTAAGGTAGACCTGTCTTCCTAAAGATTTCTTGGTCCACAGAGTCTTCAAAAGCCTGGCAGCTCTACATTAAACAACAAAGTTCAAATACAACCTTCAGCAACCAGAGAGGACCAAAGAGTAGCTCTGGGTGCCAACCAAGTAAGTTCTCTGTCATTTTTTAATCAGTAACTCAAGTAAAATCTTATCCTTCTCAAAGATCTCTAATAGTCTGATAGCTGAGAGGTTTTGCCAGGTTGTCTCACCAAATAAAAATACTTTTCATTAAAACTTCTGTTTTTCTTATAAGTTCCAGGGAGCTGAATTAAAAAACCTACCGTAAACAGGTCAGATACAAACCCCTCAATTTCCTGGTCCTAAAAAATTTTTCCTCAATTTAACTTTGTTCTCTGTTCTGCCAACACCCTAACCAGGTACAAGAGACACCAGACATTTCCATGCCACAGACACCTGTCCTGTCGGAAACAGAGACCAGCTATGCCAAAACGTGACCAGCACCCAGCTTCTCTCGGATCTTTCTCACCCCCACACCCCTCCCAAAGACGACGCCCACAAATCAGCTGGAAGCAGTCTTGAGAATACGCAGCCCCAATTCCTTCAACTTGTAATATCTAACCTTCTACTTTTTATTATAAAAAGGATCCAGGAATGTTATTCTTTGCTATCACTTTAAGAACTAACCATGCCCACCTCAGCCACTTCAGCCCTCCCTCGCCGCCATCTCCTCTCTCTCTCTCTCTCTCTCTCTCTCTCTCACGCGCGCGCGCGTGCATGTGTGTGTGTGTGGGTGCATGTGCGCACGTGTGTGTGTCTTTGTTTTATGTTTGTCTATATCTCCCTTTTTAAGTAATAAATGTCTAGCTTTATGTATAGCCTTATGTCCATTTACTCTGCCGTTCACCATATCCAGCCGCCTGACTCTGCCGCTCACCCAGGGACCCTGTACTGCTCCAGCGGCAGCTTCTTCCTGGCTTGCAGGCTGCCCGGGCCATTATATCATATTCTTTTTAAAACAAACAAAAGTGATTAGGGTGTTTTCTGCATCTAATAAGATAATTATGTGGATTTGTTTTCTTTCAGTTTGTTTAAATAGTGGATTACATTCGTTAATTTTTATATATTGAATCATCCTTTAATTTCTGGGATGAAACTTACTTATTCATGGCAGATTACCCTTTTGATGTGTTCTTGGATTCAGCTAGGATGTATTTAATGAGTTTTTTTACATCTGTGTTCATAAAGGAAATGGGTCTGTCATTTAACTTAACTTTGTTGAGTCCTTGTATGGTTTAGATTACAAGGTAACTGTTAGGAATAATTACTAATGCCAGCTCTCTGTCGATGCAAAATTCCCAGTCAAGCCAAATAAAAACAAGCCAAATTAAGACATATTCAGGTTTAATGGGATTCCTGCACTCTCTGGTAGCCCTGAGGGGAAACCAGGAAGCCACAAACACGACCCCCAGGAGGAAGGAAAAGAGACCATGTGTTTTTTTTGGGGGGGGGTTCATTTAAATACTCTGTGGGATTGGTCCTGACCAACCCAGGGAAGGGTCAGGACCTGGTCTGCTGGGATTTGGAGTTCAGACCAATATAACTCTCAGGTCTGGGGGCTGGGATAGATGCGAGGGACCAGGGCCTAAGTTCCCAACTTCACAGTAACTGTGATCTCATAAAATAAATTTGACAATGTTTCTTCTGTTTTTGTTTTGTGAATAATTTGCATATTTTGTAATATTTTGTAATAATGTGTGGAGTATTGGCAACACTAACTCTTTGAAAACTGAGTAGAGTAGAATTCTGTGCTAAAACCATCTATCCTGGACTTTTATTTATTTATTTATTTATTCATTTATTTATTTATTATTTTTTGGTATTTCAAGACAGGGTTTCTCTGTGTAGTACTGGATTTATAATCACTATGTAGACCAGGCTGGCCATGAACTCAGAGATCCACCTGCCTCTGCCTCTGCCTCCCAAGTGCTAGGACTAAAGGTGTGTGCTACTACTATCCTGTCTAATGACTACTTCTCTTTCACTAGAGGCTATAGGTCAGTTTCAACTCTTTATGTGATCTTAATTCAACTTTGATGAATGGTTTTATTGAGAAAATTACTCACTTATTTTAAATTTTCCTCTTTTTTGGGCTATATGATTTTAAAGTATGTCTTTATGATTCTCTGGATTTCCTTCATATCTGCTGTATGTATGTATTCCTTTTCATTTCTGATTTTGTCAATTTGGATAATCTCTCTTAGCTTTTTAGTTAACTTGGATAAGGGTTTGTCAGTATTATTGATTTTTCTCAAAGACCCTACCCTTGTTTCATTTATTTTTCTTATTCATATTATATTGTATTAGGTTTTTTGTTTGTTTGTTTGTTTCTAGTCTGTTGATTTAAATTCTGAGTTTTATTATTTTTGCTGTTTATTTCTTTTAGGTATGGTTTCCTCTTTTTGTTCTTAAAGTAGTGGCTCCCATCCTGTGAGACAAGACCCCATGATTTATAAAAATATCAAAATTAAAGTTAGAAAGTTGTATCAAAATAATTTTAGGGTTGGGCTTACCATTACACGAGGAACTATATTAAAGTGTCATACCATGGAAGGTTGATAATTACTGTTCTAGAGCTCTTGGGTATGCTGTTTGTCCCGCGCTACCGTCTCGCCAGCAAGAATGACGCGGCACACTTAGAATCCTTATGCAGAAAAGCTTTAATGTGTCTTGAGAGAGAGAGCATAAGCTTACAAAGCGGAGACCCAGAATGAGGGGAACCCATCCCTTATATAGAAAACAGTCCTCGCTTTGGACGTGTCACTCTTGGATTGGTCTGCTGCCCATCAACCCAGATGACGCCTCGGGAGTAGGCAGGGATGCAGCAGTGGAAAGTTACCAAGCACATGCGCATTATCTTGTTCACCAGGCGGTGAGGCCGGATGCCAGTGCCATCTTGTAATGGAGAATGTGGTTGCGGCCCTCCACCGCTGTTAAATAGCTAGCATGAGATCTCTCTAGTTTTTACACATAATCACTTAGTGCTATGAACTTGCTTCTTATAACTACTTAATTGTGTCCCATAAGCTTGGGTTAGTTATGTATTCATTTTCATTCAATTCTAGAAAATCTTTAATTTCATTTTTAATTTCTATATTGACCCAATTTTCACGTTTTAGGGAGTTATTCAGTTGATAGTTCTTTTCAACCTAGCCAAACATAGCAGTCTATGAAGGCAATCATTGTGAACAACTCTAAGGTGAAAATTACTTTATATATGTACTGAGAATATGATAGCTGATAGCAACCTAGGGCCAGTACATAAGTATATTGTTTTCTTTTTCTTTTCATAAGAATCTTTATTACTTGTTTTAGAGTTTCCTACAATGTAGTTTTATCTTATTAATCTCAACTTCATCTGTTAATTTCTCCTAGATCTGCCCCTACCACCATGCCTACCAACTTCTTGACTCTCTCTTTAAATTAATAACTCATTGACTCCAATTTGTCTTGTCCACATACTTCTGGGGTGGGGCATTCACTGGAGCCACAGCCTTAAAGAAAAACATCTCTCCATCTCCAGAAGCAAGAGTTCCTCAATGTTTACATTTTTAAAATGCACATATAATTTATGTTAAGAACTCAAAACAAAAAAAAATGGCTTAAAGAATTTATACTGTGGAGTCAAGGTAAAAATTTTACTTGAAAGGGTTCAGGCTGTTGAACTTGATGTTCAGACATTACCACAAAGTTTTGATAAGGTAACAGATAGAATGTACCTCCAGAATGGGAACCAAAAAACTGATACCTTAGTGAAATGCCTAGAAACACGGGTAGGTCAGGAGATTCAAGATTTAAGGGAGACAATGATAAAAAGATTAGAAATGATTGAAGAAATTATTGGAGCTGGTGAACAGAGTAAGAAGGCACAAGGACAGGATACAATGCCACCACCAACTGTTAGAACTGGCTTACCCAGGGTTCTAACAACATATCCTGTAGTTTATTCTGACAAAGGGTCAACTTCTAAAGGCTCAAAGGGAGTCAAAGAAGCTAGATGGACACCAATAGCAATGAATGATTTAAAAGAAATTAAGCAAGCTGTCGTTAATTATGGCTTGCACTCTGCATTTGTTAAGGAAATGATAAGGACTTGGGCTTCTAATGTCAGAGCTACCCCCCATAATTTCTCTCAGCTAGTGTCTGCAGTTTTAGATGATGGACCTTCCTTGATGTTTGGAATTTATTTCAGAGAAGAATCCAAACATATGGAACAGCAAGGAAGAGCAAAAGGAGTGGAAGTTTCCCAAATCAAATTCTTGGTGTAGGGGCATATGCTGATCCACAGGTCCAAGCTCTTTATGACGAAGAAATGCTGTCCTTATGTCACAAAGCAGCCTTGAATGCTTTGAATAGAATACAAGATCCAGCAAAAAGGGTCGAATCATATACCAGGGTTGGCAGGGTCAGAGAGAACCCTTTCCTGACTTTGTGCAAAGATTAATTAAGGCTCTGGACATAGGGGTAACAGACCCAGAAGCTAGACGAATACTTCTTGAATCTCTAGCTTTTGAAAATGCAAGTACCGAATGTAAAAAAATAATTGGGCCTTTAAGATCTAGATCAGCACCTATGGAAGAATGGATACAACATACAATGAATGTTGAAATGTTTAGCTATAATAATGAATCCTGGGTAGGAGAAGTGATTTCCAAAGCTATGAGGAGACATCAAACTACCAGGTGTTTTACTTGTGGTAAATTTGGACATCTGAAAAGGGATTGCAGGCAAAGAAATTCTAGGAATAATATCTCCTCTGCGAATGACAAAAGTAGGAGACCTCAGCCTTCAGGTATATGCAGGAAATGCGGTAAAGGCTGACATTGGTCCAACGAATGCAGGTCAACAACAGACAGACAAGGCAACCTGATACCATCAGAAAACTCCTTGATGGGCCTCTCGCAGACCCCCAAGCCAAAAGTGGCCCAGTCATTCCCAGTTACAGTCGAAAATGTGTCTCACCAAAACAATTAAAAACTCCAATGTCTGCCGTCAAAAGTAATACTGGCCTAAATGATGAATTACATGTGGAGAAGGAGTCAAAAAATTTAGTAGGACAGAGTAAACGTATATTTTGGCAAATGTATATTAACGATCAAAGACCAAAGCTAAGAGTCTGTATAAATGGCATGTTTATTGAAGGCTTATTAGACATAGGTGGGGATGTAAGTATAATTACTCCAGAATCTTGGCATCTGAATTGGCCTCTTCAAGAGGTAGATGTTCAGTTCCTGGGAATTGTAACCCCATCTCGTGTAAAACAAAGCACAAGATGGGTGGAATGCATAGGGCCTGAAGGGCAAATAGGAAGACTAAGGCCATATATAGCCAACGTTGCAATAAATTTATGGGGCCATGACCTGCTACAGCAATGGAATACCCAGATTAACATTCCTGTAGTTCCAGGAACTCACAATTCTGGGAAGGATATAATGAGGTATTGTGGAAAAAGGTCACCAGCCATTCAGGCTGTACAAGAACATACAGCCAGTAGCAAATCTTTAGAGGTCCCAACAGCCCTACCTTTAAAATGGCTATCTGAGAAGCCAATATGGATCAAGCAGTGGCCTCTAGCTGAAGATAAATTACAGGCTTTGGAACAGCTCATACAAGAGCAACTAGATGCTCACTTTATGGAAGAATCAACCAGCCTTTGGAATTCTCCTGTGTTTGTTGTAAAAAAGAAATCTCATAAACGGAGAATGGTGACAGATCTAAGAGCTGTCAACAAGGTAATTCAACCTAGGGGTCCATTACAATCTGGAATTCCTTTGCCTTCTCTGTTACCAAGAGGATGGCCTCTTATAGTTATTGATTTGAAAGCTTGTTTTTTCACTATACCTTTGCAAGAAAAGGATAGAGAAAAATTTGCCTTCACAGTGCCTACTTATAATAATTCTCAGCCTACTAGGAGATATCAATGGACTGTCCTCCCACAGGGGATGTTCAATAGTCCCACATTGTGTCAATATTTTGTTAATAAGCCATTGGAAATAATTCGTAAGCAATTTCCCAAGTCCATAATTTATCATTACATGGATGACATTTTATTATCTGATTCAAATAAAGATATTTTGGAAATTATGTTTGAAGAAGAAAGTCTTGCTTAGGTGGGGATTACAAATTGCCCCTGAAAAGATTCAAAGAGGTGATTCTATTAATTACCTAGGTTACAGAATAGGGTTAGAGAAAATTCGAACGCAAAAGGCACAAATTAGGAGAGACCGGTTACGGACTCTTAATGACTTCCAAAGATTGTTAGGTGATATTTCCAGTCTACTACCAGCTGTTCGGATAACACCTGATCTAATAGTTCATGTAAACGAAACCATAGATGGTGATAAAGATTTGACTAGTCCCAGAAAATTGACAGTTGAAGCAGAAAAGGAACTGACAATGATTGAGGAAAAATTACAGGAGGCACATGTGGATAGGGTCAACCCATATCTTAGTTCCATCCTAGTCATACTGCCTTCCAGAATTTCTCCTACAGGGATTTTAATGCAGAGGGAAGATATTATTTTAGAGTGGATATTTATACCTCATAAACCAAGTAAAAAATTAAAAAGTTATGTAGAAAAGGTCTCTGAATTAATTATAAAAGGTAAACTGAGACTTCGTCAACTAGCAGGTATAGACCCTGCAGAAATTATAGTGCCTTTCACTACTGAGGAAATAAGAAAGTTATGGGAAGATAATGAACCATGGCAAAGAGCTTGTGCTAATTTTTTGGGAGAAATTAACAGCAACTATCCCAAAAGTGATAGACTTAACCTCATAAAGAGAACTTCTTGGATTCTCCCTAGAATTGTATGTGATGCTCCAATAACTGGAGCCTGGACATTTTATACCAATGCAAATAAATCAGGGAAAGCAGGTTATAAATCAGAAGAATTGAGTAAGGTGGAACAAAGCACTTATAATTCTGTGCAGAAGGCAGAATTATATGCCATTCTTATGGTGCTAAGAGATTTTAAAGAACCTCTTAATATAGTTACAGATTCACAATATGCAGAAAGAGTTATCTTGCATAGTGAAACCACTGAATTCATACCAGATGAAACAGAGTTGACTTTATTGTTTATCCAGGTACAGGACATAATTAGGAATAGGCTTTGTCCAATGTACATAACACACATCCAGTCCCATACTGGTCTGCCTGACCCTCTAGCACAAAGTAATGCTGAAATTGACCAATTATTGATTGAAAGCATTCTGCAGGCCTCAGAATTTCATAAAAAACATCACGTCAATAGTAAAGGCTTAAAGAAAGAGTTTTCCATTACATGGCAACAAGCTAAGGACATTATAAAGAGATGTCCTACTTGTTCTTTCTATATTCAAACACCATTGCCTGCAGGGAGTAACCCAAAGGGTACTCAAAGGAATGAAATCTGGCAGATGGATGTGTTTCACTTTATGGAATTTGGTAAAATAAAATATGTACACCACACCATAGACATGTATTCAGGTTTTCAATGGGCAACTGCCCTGAGCTCAGAAAAGGCTGATTCGGTAATCACACATTTATTGGAAGTTATGGCCATCATGGGTATACCTGCACAAATAAAGACAGACAATGGTCCAGCATATGTATCTAAGAAAATGAAACACTTCTTTGCTTATAATAATATAAAACACATTACAGGTATACCAAATAATCCTACAGGTCAGGCAGTTATAGAAAGATCAAATCGTACTATAAGGGATATGCTAAACAAACAGAAAGGGACGAAAGATACCCCCAGAAATAGATTGCATAATGCTTTATTAACCTTGAATTTCCTTAATACTAATGAGAAAGGAACAACAGCAGCAGAGAGGCATTGGATAATGGAAAAAACTGAACTAAACCAACCTGTTTATTTCAAAGACGTGCTGACCTCTCAATGGAAGCCAGGAGATGTGTTATGTTGGGGAAGGGGTTTTGTTCTTGTTTCCACAGGAGAAGAAAAATTGTGGATACCATCAAAATTAATAAAGGTTGGATTTGAAGAGGAGAAACCTCTTGGAAAGGAGAAATGACAGCTCATCTACAATGATGATATTCATACAGTTGGTAAGAAAAACATATAGAATGGGGGCAGGGTTCTGTTCTTATCTCCACAGGAAAACACTGATCCTTGAAAAGTTCAAGGGACCCTGGATATTTGAATACTGGCAGATGGAAAATAAAGGCCCAATAGGGACTATCAAGAAAACTGAATAGGTTCTGTAAGTACAATATACTAAATCATATTTCTAAATTTATAGAGCTGGTTTTAGAGTTGGACTCTGGCTCAGTCCCTCTCTAATTCCAAGCCTGTTGTTTAAAGAAAAACCTAGAGTTTATGTCTCAGGTAAAGAGCAATGATATGGGACAGAAAGAAATATGAGTTTAGAAAACATCTTTACTTTTCTTCATATCTATCATACCTTTCATTAAATATATCTATCATGTCTTTCATTGAGTATATGTATGTCTGTATATGTCTATATGATTAATGTTTAAGTTTTCCACAATGAACAATGAGTTTTTCCTGCAGTGACATTTGAAGTTTCCAGGAAGAAGATGGGGCCCCATAACAACAACTCCACCTGGTTGATATGACGTCATGATACTGATAGCGCTACTACAAGACCTGTTTTGGGTACCAGATGCACAAGACGATTCCAACATGCTGAAATGGTGCACATCTTGTACAACATTCTGGCCAGACCTCCACAAAATACTCAGAGACTATTTGCAATTTTAAAAGACATTGATCTTGAAATTTAACCATCATTTTACTTTCACAGGATCCTGCAGAAAGAACGTCATGCCCATGAAAGCTGGAAGTAATTCTAGAGAACGACGTCCCCTCTCCCAGTAAAGTTTGTCCTTGGGTTTAGGGGCATCATTTAGGGGTTGGTTATAATTAGTATATGGTTGAGGGTTGGGGGAGGAATTTTATAAGCACAGTAATCTTTTTTAAAAAAAGAGGGATAATTGGATTATGGGATAATAGATTTGTACTTGTGAGTTATTGTTTTTAGACAAACATATTGGTATCGATTCTTATATATTGATACAAAGTTAAATTATGTTGACTATTTAATGCATGCATGCTTCTACCTCTGTTTAAAACATTTTTATGTATTGGTATATATATATATATATATATATATATATATATATATATATATATATATATTGTATTGATATATGTATATTTACCATATTGCATTGTACACTTCTATCTCTGATTAAGATATTTATATATTGTTTATGTATTGATATATATTTACCATATTGCAATATATACTTGCACATTGTTTATATTTGGAGGTCACATTGTCCTCATTTATTGCATAGTTGTTTATTATCTCAGTCTTTAAGTTAGATAGATATTGAGAATTATATAGATCAACAGTCATTTAAGTTTGTCATTTATAATTAGACTAATCAGGTTCTTTAGATATATAGAGATTATATTCAGTATAGATAGATAATCTTCAACCTCTTCAAAGAGCTGTAGAAAATGCCCTTTAATCTAACTCAGAGTTCTGTGGTAGGGAGACACAATCGCTCCGGGCAACACTGATCTATTCCGGAGAGAATGTTGAGCACCAAAGACACTCCACCTGGAGCCTTTCTTTTGGCAGAACTGGCCTTTGGGTAAAGAAATGCTCATACCTCAACTACTGACAGAGTTACAGAATATCCGTAAATGGATAAAACAGGTCTGTCATATCCTGCCAAGACAAGGTAAGATAGTTTTGAAGTTTCTTGCCTTTGAAAATGGTATATCAGTTACATCAGGCCTTAGCCAAAGTTGGTTGCTTCAACGCTGCAAACGTGACTTTGGGTGTTTGCCCAGGTAGCCAGTTGACTCTGTGATTTGTTACATGTTCTGGAAGTTGTTTGATTGCACTTCCTAATTACTCAGTTAAAATTATTTCCCTTCTCAGATCTTCGATGGGATTGAAGATTATATAAATGCAGCTACTTTCCTTTCATGACTTGGCCAAGTTATTTGTTATACAAGACTTAAGCTAGTTAGAATAGGATATTTGTATTTATTGTATATAATTTCATAGGTTTGTACTTATTGTATATAGTTTCATAGTATGCTTAGAACTCTATTACTTAAACAAAAGGGGGAGATGCTGTGGGAGCTCCTTCGGTTCCTTCAGCCAATCGCCGCTGAGTTACCAGCCCACTGGGGCGTGGTCTCTCTCTCTTTAAAAGAAACAGTGGTTGTCCTCCTCTTCCTCTCTGGCTTCTGGCTCCGCTTCCGGCTCCTAGACTCCTTTCCTGTTCGCGTGGAGAAGCTGTTGTCATCTGGGATGGTAATCCCCTTTGAATAAATAACCATTCTATTAATCATAATTCCAAACTGGTGTGGGATTGTCTGTGACTTACGCCTTTAATGAACTTTGCTTGCCAGAGTTTCTGATAAATGAATAGATCACAGGCTGCTGAAAATATCTAAGAAGACATGCCTCTCACTGATAAACAAGGAACTGACTTGCAACAAAAATGCTGAAAACTCAATCTACAGAGAAATCCATTAGTCAAATAATGACATCATTAAGGTGTCCAGATGCCCAACCACTTTCCAACTTGGCTTAATGCCATGAATAAAGCATTATTGTGAATAATCTGGTTGCCAGTGAAAGAAGGAGCCACCTTCCAAAACTGAACTAATGAGAGAAATATAATAAAAAATACTTAGGGAGCAGAACTAAAATGGAGACACCTGGTTCTCTTAATCATTCCACAGAAAATAAAATTAAAACATAAATCGGCAAAGTCACCAACTTTTATAAAGTTTTTAAGTTGAAAGTCTGTTTGTTTTATTACCTGCATGAGAATATGCATTTTCACCATCCAAAATCCTTTCCCATCATACCCCCTCATTAGTACTTAGGCTCATTACATATTCTCCTATTATTGGAAGTTCCTGTGTTCAGAGCACATGCATATTCTACAATTAGCAACAATTCTGCCCTTAGTTTTAAACATGTGAAGTATCCTTTATTATTTTCTATTATCAATACAAATTTTTAATGGTTAAGTGTAATGACATGTCTAATTTTGAGAAGGTGACATTAATTCAGTACTAATGTTTACTGCATTTATTGCAGCTGAAGTTATGTTTAGACATAAAACTGTTGGGTCCAGGGGGTTATGCAAAGATGGGGACAGACTACCAATGTCTAATAAACCTGAAGCAAACTTTATTCCAGAAACCAGATTCCAGGAAAACCAGAAGAAAACTTAAAATTAAAAAATTTAAAAAACACCACAGAGCACAGAAGCTTATCAGCTAGCTGAGTCCACAGCCAGAGGCAGTGTTTGTTAGGCTTTGGTAAAAGTCTAGCCTCTGAACCCATCTTTTATAGTTATGACACCAAGCATTACTTCTGAACAAAGGAATTTTTATAATCTTGCCTTGACCTTAGGGTCAGTCAACATAGACCCTAAGGAAGGGAGTGAGTTCTAACATCTACAATGTAGTCACTCATCTACAATGGGTAACTAGGCAGCTATCATGAAATATGTTTCAGAGTAGATTACAGCAAAAATAAAGAAAACAGGTGTTTTTAGCAATTTCTCAGCAAAGAAACTGCTAGTAATACCAGAAGGTTAATAAATTAGAATCACTTGGTTTTTTAGGCTGGAAACTTAGAAGACAGCAGAAAACTTTCACACTATCTCAAGGTAAAACTCAGATACAGACAGCCATACTTTACAACCTCCAATTATCAGAGCTCATTAGTTAAACTGGGTGTCTGCACTGTGTCCACTGTCTCTCCTTGTACCTCCAGGCAGTGTATACTGGAGCCCCACATCTTCCCTTTGATGGTGCCATTTTCCCATAACAGAGACAGTGCCTAACCCAGAGGTTATGATCTCTGCCTCCTAAAGGTTAACTCAATTCATACCTGTAGTTTATCAAGGATGGTCAGGACACTACTCTCAGTTTGCAGAGAGAAGCTCCAGTCTTGTATATAGAATAGTCAGTTGTAAAATGAAATGACCTAGGCTGATGGAGGCTTCTTAAGTGAGAAAATAGCTCACTGTGAATGACTGATCTGTGATCTGCTGAGAAAGCTGTTGACAGTCTGTTCTCATTCTCCTAGACTTATAACTTTATATTTCTTTATTTCTACATTTTTATTTTTGGAATCAATATTTTTAATTTCTTATTCTTGGACTCTTCATTTCTCCCTTAGATTTGTAACTCAAATCAAATCTTTGATTTGTTTTTGATTAAAGTCTTTGACTTGACCTTTTCCTGTCTATTTTGGGGACACGGACAATGTACTCTTTTCTGTAGCTGCTTCAATCTGAAAGATGACAGATGTTCAGGACCTAGGAAAGTTGGAAGGCCAGTCAAAGGTAAAGAGGGAATAAAGGGCACTAAAAAGGAGGGTCTGATTTGACCCAGTTGGAGACAAGCTGGATTCTTATCAACTGGGTCATTCCGTGTCAGCTTCTAGCAATTGCTGGGTTCATAGGTTGTAGTCAGCAGCTGAAGCTTGGATATGTTATCAGCCAAATGGAACCCTGCTAGAACAGATATAGTCAAAGACAAATATTAAAATTTAGGAATTTAAGGAAAAAATACAATTAAAATTTCAAGAGAAGGGACAAAGTCTAAAGAAAAGACGAGAGAAAGAGACAGGTAGGGAAGTTTAGGTTGTACTTATGTGGAGTCCTTCTGATTTGTGAGAAGTGGATTTAAGTTCTAGCAATAGCAATAAGACAACATAAGGGGATCAAGGGGATTCAAATTGGAAAGGATGAAGTTAAACTTTCGTTATTTGCTGACGATATGATAGTGTACATAAGTGACCCAAAAAACTTTGCCAAAGAACTTCTACAGCAGATAAACACCTTTAGTAATGTGGCAGGATACAATATCAACTCCAAAAAATCGGTAGCCCTCCTATACACAAAGGATAAAGAAGCAGAGAGGGAAATCAGAGAAACATCACCTTTCATGATAGCCACAAATAGCATAAAATATCTTGGGGTTACTCTAACCAAGGAAGTGAAAGACCTATTTGACAAAAACTTTAAGTCCTTGAAGAAAGAAATTGAGGAGGATACCAGAAAATGGAAAGACCTTCCCTGCTCTTGGATTGGGAGAATCAACATAGCAAAAATGGCAATTCTACCAAAAGCAATCTATAGATTCAATGCAATCCCCATCAAAATCCCATCAAACTTCTTCACAGACCTTGAGAGAACAATAATCAAGTTTATATGGCAAAACAAAAAACCCAGGATAGCCAAAATAATCTTATACAATAAAGGAACTTCTGGAGGTATTACCATCCGTGACTTCAAACTCTATTACAGAGCTACAGTATTGAAAACAGCTTGGTATTGGCATAAGAACAAAGAAGTGGACCTATGGAATCGAATAGAAGACCCAGGTATTAACCCACAAACCTATGAACACCTAATTTTCGACAAGGGAACTAAAGGTATACAATGGAAGAAGAAAAGCATCTTTAACAAATGGTGCTGGCATAACTGGAAGTCAACCTGTAGAAGAATGAAAGTAGATCCATATCTATCACCATGCACAAAACTCAAGTCCAAATGGATTAAAGACATCAACATTAATCGGACTACTTTGAACCTGATAGAAGAGAAAGTGGGAAGCAGTCTACAAGACATAGGCACAGGAGACCACTTCCTAGGTAGAACCCCAGTAGCACAGACAATAAGAGAAACAATAAATAAATGGGACCTACTGAAACTGAGAAGCTTCTGTAAAGCAAAGAACACTGTCAGTAAGACAAAAAGGCTGCCTTCTGACTGGGAGAAGATCTTCACCAACCCCTCATCAGACAAAGGTCTGATCTCCAAAATATACAAAGAACTCAAGAAACTAGACACTAAAACTCTAATTAACCCAATTAAAATATGGGGTACTGAACTGAACAGAGAATTCACAACAGATGAACTTCGAATGGCCAAAAGGCACTTAAGGTCATGCTCAACCTCCTTAGCGATCAGGGAAATGCAAATCAAAACCACTTTGAGATACCATCTTACACCTGTCAAAATAGCTAAACTCAAAAACACCAATGCTGGAGAGGATGTGGAGTGAGGGGAACACTCATCCATTGATGGTGGGAATGCAAACTTGTGCAGCCACTGTGGAAATCAGTGTGGCGCTTTGTCAGGTAACTGGGAATCAACCTCCCTCAGGACCCAGCAATTCCACTCTTGGGAATATACCCAAGAGATGCCCTATCATACTACAAAAGTATTTGTTCAACAATGTTCATAGCTGCACTATTTGTAATAGCCAGAACCCGGAAACAGCCTAGGTGCCCCTCAATAGAAGAATGGTTAAAGAAGGTGTGGAACATATACACGTTAGAGTTCTACTTAGCGGTAAAAATCAATGACATCTTGAATTTTGCTTGTAAATGGATGGAAATAGAAAACACTTTACTGAGTGAGGTAACCCAGGCCCAAAAATAGGAATATGGTATGTACTCACTCATAAGTTGATTCTAGCCGTAGTTAAAAGTCTTTGAGTCTATAATTTGGGATCCTAGAGAAGCTAAATGAGAAGGTGAACCTGAAGAAAATCATATAGTTATCCTCCTGGATATTAGAAGTACACAAGATTGCCAGGCAAACTTGGGTGCACGGGATGGGGGGTGGAAGTAAGGGGAGATGGTTAGGGAGAGGGTAGAGGGGGAGGATTGGGGATGGTTTGGGGGAATCGGATGGGGGGGAGGGAGGAAGGATGGTTATGGGAGCAGAGAAGTTTGTATCTCAACTAAGGGAGCCATTTTAGGGTTTGCAAGAGACTTGAATCTGGAGGGGTTCCCAGACCCAAGGAGAGGTCCCCAGATTGTTCTCTGGGCAGCAGAGGAGAGGGTGCCTGAACTAGCCTTGGCCCATAACCACACTGATGAGTATTTTGCATGTCACCATGGAACCTTCATATGGCGAAGGATGGAGATAGAGACAGAGACACATATTGGCACACTGGACTTAACTCCATAGGTCCAGATGAGAAGCAGAGGGAGGGAGAACCTGAGCAAGGAAGGCAGAACCAGAGGGAACTTTCATCCGACGATGGATGCAGATAGAGACCGAGACCAACATTGGAGCACTGGACTGAGCCCCCAAGGTCCAAATGAAGAGCAGAAGGAAGGAGAACATGAAGAAGGAAGTCAGGACCACGAAGGGTGCGTTCACCCACTGATACAAGGGGACTGATCGAATGAGAGCTCACCAAAGCCAGCTGGACTGGGACTGAACGAGTATGTGATCAAACCAGATTCTCTGAATGTGTCTGACATGTGAGCTGACTGAGAAGCCATTGACAATGGCACTGGGTCTTGCTTTGTCTGCATGAACTGGCTTTTTTGGGATCCTGGTCTGTTTGGATGCTCACCTTCCTGGACCTGGAAGGAGGGGGGAGGAACTTTGATTTCCCACAGGACAGGAAACCCTGACTTCTCTTGGGAATGGTGAGGGAGGAAGAGAGGGAGTGGGGGGAGCGGTAGGGTATTGGGAGGAGGGGAGGAAGCGGAAATTCTTTAAATAAATAAATAATGGGAAAAAAGTTAGGCTGAAAAAGGTATCCTTAAAATCTAGAACTGAATACACTTAAAGCTCTGGAGAGAGGGAGCTCAGGATATTATAGAGGTTAGAAATTGTAACGTAAATATTTTTAACCCATTTGCTAATCTCCCTCAGATCTTGCATGGGTCAAAAGTCATTGGTCCCTTGCTTTTTAACTGGCAGAAGTAGGTATTTTATGGAAACTGGCAAGGCACCAGGATTCCATGCTCCAGGAACTGATTAATATACTCAGTAATACCAAACTTGGCCTCTGGGTTCATGGGGTACTGCCTCACCCTCACCTGTTGGGCATTGGCTTTTAAGGTTAAGAAAGACTCCTGATCACTAGTCTTGGTTGATTAGTTTCTGCCCACACTCCTGGGATGGAGCACTAGAGTTCAGCCATTAGAGGAGATACCTCTAAAGTAAGAGTCTATTAGAAGAGCTTGTATTCTTTCAGATCTAGGCATAAGGCATAGACTTCAGGCTGTGGGGCAATCATCACCCCCTTCCCAGTTAAATGAATTTGGCCTTTTATCTTAGCCAATAAGTCTCTTTCCAGGAGGGAGTAAGGGCATTTAGAGATAACTATGAAGGAATGAATAACTTTTTTTCTTTCCAATTTTACCATCTGTTTTGTGGTCCGTGGTTGCAGAGCTGTCCTTGTATCCCATTGAACCTACATTTTTTTGTCTGATAGAGACCCCGGTGGAGTTTTTAACATTGAAATGTAAGCACCAGTGTCTACTAGGAAATCAACAGGTTGCCCTGTCGCTTTTAGGGTTACCTAAGGCTCAAAGGGAGGCTTAAATCCCATCTCCTTTAATCGTTTGGACCCACCCAATTTTAGAACTTTTTGTACCTTTTTCCTTTGTGAGCATTGCCAGTTGTCTATCTAGAACAGTCTGTGTTCCCTCTGCCCATCAGGTCCCCAGCTCTTATCTGCCAGTAAGATTTTTTTGCCAGTCCCTGAATTTGCTTATCCTCAGGTGTTTCTCTGCTGTTATAAACCTTAGTGGCTATAGGAATCAATTCAGTCAGATTTTTAACTTTAAGTCTTTTGAGTTGCTGAAGCTTCCTCTTAAAATCTGGGGCTGCTCAATTAATGAAAGTCAGGTTGACTGACATTTGGTTTTCAGCAGCCTTAGATGAATGAGTGGGGAGTCAAGTAGGTGCTCAGAGACCATTTCGTTAATGACTGCCTCATCATTTGTGGGTCAACATCTTATCCTAAAACCTTCTTCCAGCATTTTCACTGAACTTCATCTCTTTTTTCACTGGTGAACATTATCTGGAACAATTGTTGACAATCCATCCCCCAGGTCAGGGAATGTGTAAAGAGGACAATATTAGCACTTTGGGTTTCTTAGTAAAGGGAGAAGTCTGAAGTTTCCAGTTATACAGATCACTAGATGAAAGAGGAAATAAACCAGGCAGGGGCTGCCATCCCCATCAGGAGGACCCACAGTGCAGAGGGGGAGAGCAGGAGACACCACCGCTCACCATCTGCCACCTGTGGCTTCCTTGAATGAGTGCCAAATGGGCTCAGCTCCAAAGAAGGAAGCTGGAAAGAAGGAGGAGGAGGAGGAGAGGGAGAAGTGCTCTGCCAGCAGGCAATGGGAGCTCTGGCTTCACAGAGGGCTGCAGATGCTGCAGCCTCCCTTGAATCTTGAAAATGAGAAAGGGCAAGGTCCAGGGGAGACTTAGGTTTGAAGGAAGCTTTTTCCATAGTGGAAATTACTTCACACATGACCACAACAAGAAGAATGGCAAATAGAACAATAAGAAAATGAAAACAAGAAGCCAGCAGACACACACACACACACACACACACACACACACACACACAATAACAACAACAACAACAAAAACCCACTGTGCTTAGGGTCACATGATGTCATACCATTTCCAAAAGGCCAGAGGAGGAATAATAGCCTCCTGTATTTTCCTCCAGTTCTGAGATTAGAAGTGCATTCGATGGATCTCCTTCAGCCTCAAGACTGTCTGGACACCAGAAACCAGAACCAGAAACCTACCAATTGGTAAAATCAGAATAAAAAACTTTGCCAAAAACCAGAGACTGGGGTGTCCCCTCAAAACCAGGTTTGCACTTTCCCATAGGAACCACCAAAATGTTGGGGCCAAGGGGGATGTGCAAAGGTGGGGAAAGACCACCAAAATCTAATAAACCAGAAGCAAACTTTGTTCCAGAAACCAGATTCCAGGAAAACCAGAAGAAAACTTAAAATTAAAATAATAATAATAAAAGAAACGCATAGCACAGAAGCTTATCAGCTAGCCGAGAGCACAGCAAGAGACAGTGTTTGTTGGGCTGTGCCAAAAGGCTAGTTTGTGAATCCATCTTTTATAGTTAGGGCACCAAGAAATAGTTCTGAACAAAGGAATTTTTACAATCTTGCCTCGACCCATGGGTCAATCAACATAGACCCTAAGGAGGGGAGTGAGTTCAAACATGAATGTGTAACTAGACAGCTATCATGAAATATGTTTCAGAGTAGATTAGACCAAAAATCTCTAATTGCAAGAAAACAGGTGTTTTTAGCAATTACTCAGCAAAGAAACTGCTAGTAATACCAGAAGGTCAATAAATTAGAATCTATTGGTTCTTCGGCTGGGAACTTAGAAGACAGTAGAAAACTTTTCACCATCTCAAGTTAAAACTCAGATACAGACTGCCATACTTTACAACCTCCAATTATCAAAGCTCATTAGTTAAACTGGGTGTTTGCACTGTGTCCTCTGTCTCTCCTGGTACCTTCAGGCAGTGTATACTGAAACCCCATGCATCCTCTTTGGTGGCGCCAGTTTCCCATAACAGAGGTCTCATAACTCTTTCTCCTAAAGGTTAACTGAGTTCATATCTGTAGTTCATCAAGGATGGCCAGGACACGACTCTCTGTTTGCAGAGAGAAGCTCCGCCTTATAGAACAGTCAGTTGTAAAATGAAATGACCTAAGCTTATGGAAGCTTCTTAAGCTTCTGAGAACATAGCTCACTGTGAATGATGATTGATCTTGATCTGCTGAGAAAGCTGCTGACAGTCTGTTCCCATTCTCCTAGACTTTATATTTTTTTATTTCTACATTTTTATTTTTAGAATCTACATTTTTATTTTTTATTCTTGAACTCTTCAAAATCACTTTTATTTCTCTTGGGTTTCTCTTCTTTCCTCATGAATATTTAATATTTTAAAAAGCATTTAACTTATTTATAGAGTAAATATAACAGAAAAAGACAGTTCAGTATCTTAGGTTCTTCCAAGCCTTTATGGATATTATTATATTTGCCTTCTATTGGACAGTACTGAAAATACCTTATTCTCTGGTTAATCAAATGTCCATCATTTATATGTGAAGTTTATACAGATAGTGGAAAATCTGTCTAATGACCGGTGAAGTTTAGAATTTCACTTTGTTTTATAAAGATTTGTTACCTTTGTAAAATGCAGAAAAATGAAAGTGTAAAGTTATTATGTGCTTCGTCTTTAGAATATTTACTTCTGACAGCACAACATTGTTTAAGTGCTGTATGAACAAGACAGCAAATATGGATGCAGTCAGGTACACCCAGTAGTGCTATGCTTTGTTTGTTTTTTTGTCAAACTTGTCTCTTCTCTGTATTCTGTAAAACATTTGGAAAAATATGTTGAAAAACATTTTTCTTTCTTTCCACAAATTTTTTAGATTTTGGAATTTTTATTTCAGGCTTATACAAATGAGATATTATAGGGATGAGATTTAATTCCAAACTGGAAATTAAACTTATTTGTGTATATTTTAAACACATTGCCAGAATGTAACTCTGGACAGTATTTTATAAATAATCTTGTACATGATACAGAGTTTCTTAATGTAGATTTTCCACTATCATGTTACATCAGGACTCATAAAATAAGAGTTTTAGAGTGTTTCAGGTCCTGCATTTCTCTCATGAAGGATGTTCGGCTTATTCTAGAAAAGTCTAGAGTTTAAGCCCTAACGCATCATCACAATAGCAATGATGGCACTGATTTCTTGGAATGATTCTTTCCGATCTGCTTGTTTCTGATAGAATCAAACCTCACATTTCTGGGAGATTTCAACAGACACAGTATTAACTCTCTGGGAAAATTCAAGTCCCTAAAACTATAATCATTTCTCAAATTAACTTGAAACTGAATTCAGGAGTAGGATTAATGATCTACTTTAAGTACATTTTTTCAGGATAAAGATTCCCCAAACCTTTAATAAGCACAGGACCATCCCCTGTTTTCATTCATGGTCTCTAGATTTTGACTGTTGCTCACTTTCAGCTTCTGTATAAAAGACTTACAAATGAAAAACAACTTTAAACCCATGACACTCTATGACAAGCCTCCTGAAAGGTCCTACTGAAAAACACCTAAGGGAATGCCTGGGGAAGATACAGGATTAGATCCCGTTTCTCCTCTTACCCCACAAACCTGTGCTTTGATCACTCTGACATTTCCAGGCTACTCCTCTAACCCACCCCTACTACAAGAACTACCTCTCTTTCCATGATTTATCACAGTACCAACTATAAAGATGTCCAGTAAATATCTTTCAAATAAACAATACAGGAAGGACAACTGAAAGCAATATTCACAGAAAAGTATGGCGTAAATAAAAATATTTTCAGTGTAGAGAGGGAATGTCACACACAAGGTAACAGACATACATAATTTTATAAGATATATTAAGTTTGAAAATCAAACTGTAGGAGAGAATCATTCCAAGATTTATATATGTATATATACATATATTGGTTAATATATGAATATTTACATAAATATGTGTATGTATGTATATTCTTGAAAACTTCAGAATTTAACATGGCCCCAAGCCTTAGTCGACCCCTAGATCATAGCACAACTGACTCTATTCAGGTCAAAAAATTCAGCATGTAGACAGTGCTACCTCCCAAGACTAAAACAAAGGACTAATCTACCAAAAGTCATAGTTCTGGGAAAGTTTCTAAATTTGCTAACCTTGTTTTTGCCTTCTGTAGTTCTGCTTCTGTCTAACTGTTCTTTGTTAACAGAAGTATGTTAATTCAGTATGTAAACTCAGAATATGGTGTTTGTGTTTAAATGCTCACCCTGAGAAAGGCTCAGTGCTACATTGGGATCCTGAAGACCAAATAGAGTCATTGGCCAGGTAATAAAGACCTTCTATTGGCTTAAACCCACAACTGAGCAGACTTTTCAGGTGAATGTCCCACACCAAGCATTACCTTCTAGTTTTCTCAAACTATTATGTCCAAAGAACTACTCCCTCACACCCTCATGTCCTGGGCAACATACTCCAACTGTGTTTTGTTTTTTTTTGTTTGTTTTTGTTTTTGTTTTTTTTTACCCTAGGACATTTACCCTCTCCTCTTGGCCTCTTCCGCCTTTTCACAATCCTTTGCTTGCTCTGTACTTACTACCTGCTGTCTAACCCCACTCTGTTTACGCTTCTCCGCATTTTACATTCAGAACATTATGTCCCCTGATTGCATCACATTGTCTCTCCACAGCTTAGCCTCTTGGAATTGGGGTTTCTGCAGCTTCCATTCCTTTCATCATGTTTCTGATGCCAGTGCTCTGACTTCTCATTTATATTCATATTAATCTTGAAAATGTGACAGGTCTTTAAAAGCCATTGAAAACCATTAACAACTTTCCAGCAATCGGAAGCAAAACTCACCATTCCCTTCCAGAGAAAAACATAGTAAAAAGTCTAAAAAGTCTTGCCAACTACTACACCACACACAGACACACACCTTCTACATACACCACCATCATAACATACACACATATAACACCACATCACACACATAACCTATCACATCATATAACATACCCATCACATATAAACCATCTCACCTATTATACTATACCACACACACACATACTACCACCACAACCACCACCAGCCCACACACAGTTAGCTAAGGAACTCCAGCAGCTGCCTCCTCTAATTAGCTTAATGCACTCTCCCGGATTCTAGTGCCTTCTCTAATTGTCTTTACTATCCCTTGATGTTTCTAGTGCCAACTGATTTCATTTAATGTGTTCTTTACATTGTATTTCTAGTCTATTCCACTACATTTATTTTCTACTTACTCATTTCTGCTTACAAATATCCATATACTTACAAATATCAAATCCACTCTACACATCAGGCCCATTCTTACTGGAAAAAAAAAGTTGATTCCTAAGCATTCTTATTCTATTGATTAATGGTAAATGAGATTGTTGTCTTAATTTAATTTTTATAGGACGTGGGATTGAACGGGAGTTACACGCTAGACGGTGCTGGCCTCATTGTTTTCTTGGTCAGAATCTACCAAATATTTACTAGGGGCGGGCTTAGAGGGAAGGCAAATCCAGCCTCAGAAACAAGGGAGCGGCAACGCCCCTTTATTGTAAAATTTGAACTGTCTGGGCTTAGATTCCAGCTGCAGGCAGCCTGGTTCCCAGGCAGCTGTGACAGAGACCTGACAGGACTGCACACAGCTCTCAGCTCCCCCTCGCCGGCGCTGGAGGTGGGTGGAGAGCAGCTGAGAGCCAGAGACTTGAAAGAAGCCTGGAACTGGACACCGTGAGGGTGAGTCCTAGACAATATTCTCCCGCCTTGGAAGGATCGCTGGCAGGAAGCAACTTGATTGCAAGGGTCCTGGGAACTGAGGGACTCCAGCACATTTCTTTCGGTACCCTCCCTAGAACTTCCCTTCCTCAGAGCAGAAGAGGGATTTCGAGGATGGTGTGCGTTTCTTTAAAGTTTGTTCCAGATTGTAATGTTTAAGAAACAAGCCAGCAAGTTTTCTCCTCCACCCAAGTGAGTCTAAACTGTAACCTAAAGCTTGTGTGGACACAGGACTGCCATGTGAAAGTTAAGCTACTTTTAGGTAAAGTTAAGGAAAGCTTTGTCCTTGTCCCCTGCTTCTAAGATATGCTTCCCCTCCTCCTTAGCTCTCTGTAAACTACCAGTGGGTCCTTGGCATCAGACCCTGAAAGTGCCAGGGACAAAATTAGGCCCTCTGAAGTATTTCCAGAAGCCCTTTGATTCACTGACGGAGATGGGGAAGCACAGACACTAAATCTAACTGCTGCAAGCTTGGCCTTTACACATCTGCAATTGAGGTGAAATTTTAGTCAAGGTCCATTTCTGGGCCCTCCATTCCTCTTTATCCAGCATCCCATTTGTCTGAACAGCCAGCCAGCTGTGCTCTCCAGGCTCCAGCCGATTTTCCCCAAGGGCTTTCTTGTCTTACTGCCTTTGAACAAGTATTAGAGACCTGAACATTGACTTCTTGTTTACTAACCCCTCATTGAGTCTCAATATCCCATAAACCACACATCCCTTCTGTCCCCTACAATAATATGCAGGATGTTAACTATATTTAGCTTAATCACAGGAAGAGAAAGTAACAGCAAGGAAGGCAAGAAGCCTCCCCAACCCGTTTTATAATCTTTGAGTCACTTGTGTCACCTTTAGAAGATACTTCAGACCCCAAATAATTCTCCTCGTAGCTGCCTCTGGAGAGGCTCCTTGATGAAGGTGTTAGTTTTCCTCCCATTTTCTGGGTTTTAAAACAAACAAACAAGCAAGTAAAACAAAAAACCACTTGCCATGTCGGCCATAGTGTTTTCCTAGCTATAAATGCCTCATCCATCACCCCTTCTCAGCAGGGTAAAGCAGGGAAGTAAAGGGATGAGAGAAAGAAGTCCTCTGAACTAGCTGTGTGATGGGAAAGATGCTTTTTTCAGCAACTCAACCCCTTTCTCTGCTCTTAAGGCCGCTTTTTAATTGTTAGTAATTAATAATTTTTAATAATTAATTTTAATAATTTAATTTTTAATAATTACTGTTAGGCATTCCAGATTTGGGATCTTCAAAACTCTCTAGTTCTGCTGCTATATTGTCTACTCAGGATAAACATTCAGTTTTCTAGTAATGGGTATAAATATCCATCCCCAAATTATGAATGGTAGTTCCTATAATGCAGCTTATGGTCCAGGCAGTAACACAGACATGGAGGTGTCAGCATTGGCTAAAGTGTCATAACTTTAAGTTTTAAGTCTACAACCTTGTCGAATAAACTGTATCCTTTGATCCCTTCATGGTGGCTTGATTTCTAGTTCTGCTCACTTTAAATTGAGGAAATGCCTGATGAACTCAAACTCAGGGGACTGTCTACTCTAGGCAAGGCCGTTTAACAGTCTAAACTCTAGGTTCTAGATTGCCACTATTGCAGTCTTTTCTCTGTCTTAATCTGGATAATTGCTCAAAGAATAAACTAATTTATGAATCACACAGCTCTCTTCTTTTGCCTTTCTACTTTGGAGTCAGGCTGTATTTATGTGTCCATGTGCATTTGTGCTGCAGGGCTCACCACTCTGTTACTACTATGAACAGTTAGTAGCAATAACTTATCTGCGTTGTATTTGAGGGACAATAGAAAGGAAATGGTTAATCTGCTACTTGCCAAAGCCAGGGTGAAACATTTAGCTGAGAAGGAATCTGAATCAGTTTCATCACCACCCATTAGTCTGCTCTGTGTTCTCACCGTGTACTTTTCATGAAAACAGCTGAGAGGTACTCTGTTTTACATCCAACCTTGTATGATCAGAAATTTAACCTCTCCTTCATTTGTATTTTTTGATTGCCAAGTGCAGACTCCAATCTTCATGCCTCATGATTACCACTGAATCTAGTCCTTTTGTTGCTTAATCCCAGCTGGTGAATATCAAAGAAGTTCCCAAGTAAGCTAGTAACTTAAACGTTTTTGTTTAAGTGTAAATATTGCTGTAATTAAAAAGTGACTTCAAGGCACATAATAAGACAAAACAATAAACACAATGAAAATATCAGAGATCTGTTTAGAAGTGTCTTTTAGTTTTTAATAAATTATTAATACTATTATTAATTTTATTTACATCCCAATCATAATTTCCCCTCCCTCCTCTTCTTCCACCAACCCCCATACCCCCATCTGCCTGCTTCCCTCCCTCATCTTCCATCTTGATCCACTCCTTTGTTTCTATTCAGAAAAGGGCAGGCCTTTCATGGTTGTCAACCAAACATGGTGTTTCAAGCTGCAATGAGAATAGGCACCTTCTCTCCTATTAAGGCTAGACTAGGCAACCAGGTAGGAGGAAAGGGTCCCAGAAGCAGGCAACAGAATCAGAAACTGCCTATGCTCCCACTGTTAGGAGTCCCACAAGAAGATCAAGCTACACAAGTGTCACATATATACATAGGGCCTAGGTTAGTCTCATTCAGGCTTCCTGGTTGTTGTGTCAGTCTCTGTGAACCTTTAAGAACACAGATTAGTTGATTCTGAAGGCTTCCTTGTTGTATCCTTGAACCCTCTGGCTCCTCCCCCTTTTCTTAGTATTCCCCCAAGCTCTGCCTAATGTTTGTCTGTGGGCCTTTGCTCCTGTTTTCTTCAGTTGCTGGGTGAAGCCTCACTGATGACAGCTGGACGAGGCACCAGTCTATGAGCATAGCAGAACATCAGTAGGCATCATCACATTGACTTTTTTTTTGCCAGTGGTGTTTGATTTTATCCTTCCTACGTCTCTGGGTTGTCCATCTTCTGAATCCTGGTGCTCTAGGCAATGTCAGAGGTTGGCTCCCTCTGGTGGCATGGGTCTCAGGCTAGACCAGTCATTGTTTGACTTCTCCCAGAAATTCTGCAGTTGGTTTGCCCCAGGACTTCTTGTAGGCAGGACAAATTGTGGGTTGAAGGTTATAAGGCTAGGTTAATATCCAAATCCCTTCACTGAAAATCTTGCCTGATGACAAGAGATTGCCAGATTAGATTACATATCTCCTACTGCTAGGATTCTTAGCTAGGGTCACCCTTGTAGATTCCTAAAATTTTAAATTGCACTAGGTTTTCATTTTCATTCCCCAAATGCCCTCCTTATCCAGTCCTCTCTTCTGGTACCACCCTCCATCACTCCTGTTACCCTCCTCATTCAACTCCAGTCCACTCAAGAAATCTATCCTATTTCTCCTTCCAAGGGAGATCCAAGCATCTGCCCCTTGAGCCCTTTTGGAATGTTTTGATTCCTTGTTATTTTGCAAGATGGACACATGGGCATTTCAATGCCTCACTGCTAGAAAGCACTATCAATTTTCTTCAAAATAGTTTAAAAGGTATTCTTAAAATTACCTGAAGTCATTGGGTGAGACGGCCTGCATTTAATCTTACATAGTAAAGCAGTGCACTAAAACTCTCATAAACCAAAGTAAGCTGTGTTTAATTTCTATCATATATTTACCTATGTGTACAATTTTTATTGCATTCATGGTTCGAATATTAGCTCATTAAAATAACTTTTTAATGAATTACTATCTAACACTGCTTTAGTTCATTTCTGTCTACAAAAATCTAAAGTAATATTCAATTTGACAAATAAGTACAAATAGTTTACCATTGTTCTAAAATACATAATTCAGTTATGGTTACCCATAAAGAATCATAAACAATTCAGATATTTCATTAAAGCATTGTTCCTTTAATGCCAGTTTTGAGAGTTGAAAAAAATAAAGGAAAAAAGTGAGTTAAAAACAGTTATTGGTATGCCAAATGGATATTGCATTAAAATTACACTTTTTTATTTCTCATCAGATGTTCATAAGGGAGAATGTTCCTTTGCATATGTAAACTAAATAAAATGTTGTGTGATTGCTTATTTTAGATTACTTTTATAAGTCAATTAAGAAGAATTTACTTTTGTTTTGGTTTTATTTGCTCAGTTCCTCAGTAGACCAAATAGTCTCACAGACAGGCTACTAAATTTAGAATGTTGTTTAGTTTAATTCTAAATATCAAAGATTAAATAGGTGTCTGGAGGACAGCCTCTTGCGTCAGAGTCGATGTCAAGAATCTGCTGGTACTGGTCAAGCTTTCTTCCCATATGCAAGAAAATGTTAAGTTGCTTGTCCAGTCTGCCTTTTAAATCCCTGAGGTTGCTCCAGCTGCAGTGTGCCATTTTAGCTCTACTGGCAGTGTCTTCCAATTTTAAATTGCAGAATTAATAATTCTTCATTTTGGGTCAACTTCTTCATGATTTCTTATCCATTTTATGTACATAAAATATACTTTGATCTTTACTAAACTATTGTAGATCTTCTTTAGTTCAATCAGTTTAAGTATCGGTGACTAACTAGAAGGTAAGAATGGTTGTGCGCTCATTCAGAGTTCATGATTGCTATAGTGTCCATGCTGATTTGTATTTTCTCATTTTATATTAATCAGAGTTCCTTTTCTCTGTTTTGAAAAATTGAACAGTTATACACGTGAGATCCATGTGGTACCCGATTCTTACAAAGGGAATAGTATAGATCAGATGACAAGATGACTCTCAAAGGAGAAGAGTGATCACACAGTTGTTGGACAAGCTAATTTCTAACATTTAGAAAGAAAAGCTCTTAAAAACCACCACTTTTCTTGTCCTACCTGGCCTAAAGCCAGAATTAATGTGTACTATGGTTGTCTTGTTTAGTTCCCACCACTTTTGTAATAACCATTGCTTCTTTTATATCTAAGATTGCCACTTCTTCAGTAACAGAAAACACAGCAGTGTATCCTCATAGCACCCTCACAAAGCTGCTGCTTTGCCTTTTGTTTGTATGCTGGTTATTTTCAGTGGCAGTCTGAAAAGTGTTCAATGCATTTCCAGGAGATAAATGTTACAGTAAAACTACCTTTCTAGTGCCGTCTGGGTATATTGTCCTGTTATGAACAATAAAATTGCTTAAAGCTGATGCTTCAATTTTACCAAAAGGGAAATTAGATATTGTTTATATTTTTCAGTTTGAAGAAATAATAGCAAAAGAAAAGCAAAAAGAGTAAATTTTCAAGGGGTATACGGAATGTCTCAACAGTTAAGAGCACTAACTGAACTTCCAGATGGACTAAATTTGGTTCCCAGCACCCATGTCAGGTGGCTTCCAACTGCCTATAATCCCAGGGGATCTGGCACTCTTTTCTGGGTTCTGTGAGCACTATACTTGTATGCATATGAACACACAGGCACACACATACCTATAAATAATAATAATAAATTGTGTCTTAAAGAATAAAACCTTGAAACATAAATCAGTGATTCTTTATATTGAGGGGCAAGTGAAGCAAGAATATCAACATAGTCTGGAAAGATATTAAATCTCCACTTATCATAAACACCTTCTTTTCTATCAGGTTTTTGTTTGTTAATCATGGTACGATATCACTGTTATAAACTTTGTATTAAAAATGATTAACTATAAATGTGTGAGTATAACTCTGATCTATTGCCATATTCTTTTTAAATTTAGTGTCCATGTCTCCAGAGAGCATTTAGAATAAAATGACATTGCTTCACAAAGGAACATTCATTTTGTTCCAGTTCTGTGTGAATATTTGAAAGAATGCTAACCAAGAAAAGAATTTCCATGACAGTCATTGAAAATATCTAAACTCTATATAAGGAAAGAACATGTTCTTAGAGTGTCATCATTGGTGGTTTTATTCTTTTACAAATTGTTCTTACCATGCAGTGATAAGACATTAGAAAACCACCACTCCTCTTGTCCAATCTTTCAATCCAGATGGAATGTGTACCATGTTTGTTTTTTCAGTTCCCACCACTTTTATAATAATCACTGCTTTTTTCCATATCTCCTAAGCCATCTACTCCATCCATATTAAGGACCACAATGCAGTATTAACACAGCACAAAAGCAAATTCCTTACCTTTCTGATCTGTGGGTTGGTTGTTTTCAGTAGCAGCATGGAAAGCATTCAATACATTTTCACATCCCTGTGTTATAGAATACAAATGTGATAGTGAAACTGCATTTCACATATCATCTAGATAAATTGTCAGTCAGAATGTGTAGCTACACTTGTTGTCAACAATTTTGAGCAACCTCCAAACTCTAGGACCATCAAACAAGGTGGGAATAGGTTCACATTTTTGAACCTTCAAAATATTTTTAAGTATTTCAAAAATTTTTATGAAGTAGCAGATTTCTTTCTGGCATTTTTATATATACTTGATTTGAGACACTTGCCCCTACTTTCTCTCTGGTAATTCCCTGTCTTCTCATCCCTGATTGAGTCTTTTATGCCAGGATCTTCCTTTTCCCCTTCATATCGAATGTGTTCTAGTACCCTCCCCTCTCCTCTTCCTTTAAGTCTGTTTACTCCCTTCTTTATGGGTCCCTTTCTACTTTCTTGACCTCTGCACACACTCACTGCCACATAAATCAACAGGCATCAGAATTAAAAGCTAGGATATGCATATTTGAGAGATCATGTATGTTTGTCTTTCTAGGCCAGGGCTACTCCATATGGTACTGTATCGGGAGGCCACGTGTTCTTTTCCTGGCTGCCCAGACTCCCCAAATAATCTTACAGAAACTATATTATTTAAACTACTGCTTGGCTAATCACTTAAGTGTATTGCTAGCTAGCCCTTCTATCTTTGGTTAACCCATTTCTATTATTTTATATTTTACTACAAGGATTGTGGCCTACCAGTAAGATTCCAGCTAGCAGCTCACATATTTCCCCTCTTCCTGCTCCATGGCTTCTCTCTGACTCCACCTTCTTCTCCCAGCATTCAGTTTAGTTTTTCCCCCAGCTCTATTCCGCTAAGTCACTGGTCAAAGCAAGTTTATTTATTAACCAATAAAAGCAACACAAGGACTTCCCACATCATAGTACTTCCAGTTTCATTTATTTTCCCACAATTTGAAGTTTTATTTATCTTTATGGTTCAATAAAATCTCATTGTGTCTGTGTATTATATTTCATTATCTGTTTGTGTTTTGATGGACATCTAGGCTGATTCCATTTCCTGTCTCTTGTACATAAGAAAGCAACAAGCATGGATAAACAAGTGTTTTTGTAGAAGTATTTGTGTCTTTTGGATTATATGCTCAGGAGTGGAGTGGTTGGGTCATATGACCCTTCCACTTTTAGATTTTTGAGACACTGTCATAGTGGTTTGCATAATGTCTGTATCACTTCATATTCCTACCAACAGCAAGTAAGGGTAAAATTATTCATGGATTTAAGACACTCCTCAACAAAATCTTGATACCATTTTTCATAGAAACCAATTCATATTTTGATAAAATTAAAATTAACTGAGCTGATGTTTTTACTTAATCTTCTTGAAAACTCTCTGTCTCTACTTTGTACTCATTTTATTATCTGAATACTGAAAATAAAATAAATAGTTCTCCTATGTATAAGAACTGATAAAGTCAAAATCTAGAATTATTGTATAATAATTCTAATCCTAAACCCTGTATTCTTAACTTCAATCCACTGTCTATTCTATACTGTAGGCAACCTTTGTTTTAATGGAAGCTAAATATTTGAAAATTGAAAGTTAAAATTTGAAAACAAGTTTTATTTTACTTATTTGGAAAAAGAAAAATACAAGATCAACTCTATTTTATTTAAAATATGTGATCTTAAGTACATTAATGAAAAAAATTGTTTTATTTGGAAAAATATTAAAATTGGACAAATCCATTCAAACTCATTGGTGACTGTACAGTTAATACATGGGTCAGGTGGCGGGGAGAAGAAAGAATGTGTATTCAACTGTTTACCTTAGTTTGACTTTTTGAAAAGGAATGGTAGGTGGCCCCAGTATCACATGTCTAGCTTACCTACATGGGAAATGGAAACTGGAAGATACCTTTAGTTCAATAATTAAAGATAACCCTGGGCAACTAAGAACAATATTCCAAAGCTATAAAAGGAAAAGAAATGATGACATAGTTTAAACATTTTTATTATCTCAACTTAAATTTACTATTTAATTTTTAAGGATCTGAGGTTATAAAGTTGCCACTTGGGCAAGTCACATAATCTGTTGTCAATGCCAATTTAAATTAACAATTGATTTTTTTAGTTGTTATTATAAACACTCATTTACCTCATGCATGATTTTATAATAAATAAATAAGCCATAGTTGGTTACAGCCCCTCAAGCAAGTGAAGTCTTATTTAAATTCAAGACTTCCCAATGTTCAGTCTCTGAACTCTTTTTCCTAGTACATGCAAAGTTTCTGGAAACTTTCAGATGGGCCTGGTTAAATGGTTCTCATTTTGAAATAGACTCCTTGGTAATTGTCAAAATACTAAACTTTACATAGATTCCTTGAGGTCATTACTGAGGAGAGAAGTGTGATTTCACACTAATTACTCATAATTTTCTTAAAGATAAACTTTAGCAGCTTTTGGATCTGGGACATTGGCATTCTGAAATCACTCATAAGTATGTAACAGTTAAAACTAAAAGGACCATCATGTTTTATAGGTAAACTGGGAAGGGAAATAGCACCAAGGAGAGTCTGTGAACAACAGGCAAAATTTCTATGGTATTAAGAAAATGAAAAAGCACAAATGATCATTCCTGCTTTGGCCACTTAGAATATCACTGGACTCACCAATCCCAATTTGTCATCATAGTTAAATACAACCTGTAGCAAGTTTATTTACCCCAACCAGAATGAAAATAAATTTATGTAGAAGTGATTCTTCCAGCAACTGTCATATACTTACAATATTTTATAGTAATTTTCTTTGTTTTTCTCTCCACTACTTCTTGATATTAAATTTCAATGTGCTATTACACGCTTCTAAATCAGTGTGGTATTTCTCTAGAATAGGAGCACTCCATTAACCTGGAGTCAATAACTGTCTCTCCATTCAAGAGATATCATTGTGCCTGAGACATACCATGATGTTCCCTAGCCCTTTACCTGTTCAGAGTTCACTGCTATCTTCTGAATTGGAAAAAACTTCTAATCTTCTAATTGTTTCCAGTATGACAACTTGAATGGGGTCTTCTAAGGGAAGTCCCGTCAACTGGAATAAGCA
Source organism: Myodes glareolus (assembly GCF_982192425.1). Classification (NCBI taxonomy): domain Eukaryota; kingdom Metazoa; phylum Chordata; class Mammalia; order Rodentia; family Cricetidae; genus Myodes; species Myodes glareolus. Next base: position 62,623,849 of record NC_142045.1, read on the forward strand.
ACTACAGTAATAAGCCATACAATAGAAATGTAAGCAGTTATATTTTATATAAATAAATTGATATCTCATATGACCTAATATCTGTTGTAGCTGCTTTTCTATTTTTGAGAAGAGATCCCATAACCAAAACAACTTAGAAAACATTTAAATGGGTTCTTGGTTAGATATTTAGATGATGAGTTTATGACCATCACAGTGGGGAACATGACACCTTACAGGAAGACGTGGTTCAGGAGCAGTTGTTGAAAGATTATATTGTATTCCAAAATTGGAGGCAGAGAGATTTACTAGGTTTGTTATGCACTTATGAAACCTCAAAGCTCACACCCACTGACACATCTCCTTCAACAAGGCCACACCTCTTAATCTTTCTTAAAATAGTTCTACCAATTAGGGACCAAATCACTACAATATTAACTGGAAAGATAATCATAAGTGAATAGAGCAGCATACAAAATAGAAGTCACAAGCAACACTCTGTTTTAGTGTGTCTTATAGATTCTTATTCAAGGCCTATTAGACTCTGACTTGGTGTTCTAGTGAAAGGAACTGAAAATCTATGCAAGTCCCAAAGTGCTTATGTACAAATATGATGCAATCACTGAGACATCTTTTATGACAGCTAAAGGAGAAATTATGGGAAAAGAATGAGGCTCAATATAAGTAGGTTGATTAAATAAGTTATCATCAAGAAAATTATCAAGAAATATAATATAATGTAAGAATCACTGAGGTTGCTTTTTGTATGCCAATGTTCTGTTAGATAGAGTGATAAGTGAAATTAACAAGTGACAGAAATGAGCAGAGTATTAAAATGAATAATAAGAATGTGTTCTTTCATCTTCTCTCATGTAGCTCAGTTGTAGAATATTTGCCTAGAATGTGGGAGTTCCTGAGCTCGCAGACACTGAGGTTGGGGAGAATGGAAACAGAGAGAGAATAATATGTGCATGAATTATGCATTTTAAAGTTCTGGAAGAAAAAGCAAGAGATTGCAAGTTTAAAGACCTATGCTTGGAAAAGGGAGACATTAACTTTTATTTTAGATTCTTCTATAACAAAATGTTATCAATGTTTTAAATGTTAAAATGTTTTAAATTCTTCTATAACAAAATACCACTTGAAGTTACAACTTACATGAAAAAGTAAGATAAAAATTTTTTTCAGGGATATTTTCAAATTATATTTTGATACCACTGTTAAAAACTTTGAGCTAAAAATAAAAAGAAAGCATTTAGCAAAATTTAAAAGTAAAGTTCCAATCATTTAGAATGTTTCTTTAATAACTTAGTTTCTGTCTCTCCAGAGAGTATATAGAATAAGATTACATTGTTATACCATGAAACATTTTTTTTCTTTTTTTGTAGTATTTGGATATTTGGAAAGATGCTGAACACAAGCAGAAAAAATCTGAGAGTCCAATGACAGCCACTTAGAGCTTCCTAACTCTACATCAAGAAAAGATATATCTTCAATGAGTCAATTGAGATTTTATTCTTTTACAAAACATTCTTGTTAGGTAGGGTTAATACTTATTTTGTAAATTGATATAAACCAGACCACATTTATGAATTATTTTAAGTTTTTTTCTTTTTGATTGAATATAGAATAGATTGATATAATAGTTTATCATTTTAATCTGAATAAGTCACTGTAACCACACAAGAAAGTCAGGATTAGGTGTTTTAGCTTTAACATTGTATCTGTTAGTCATTTGCTCCAATTTTTAATAGTGAGAGTAGCTTGAGAAGACACACAACACACACACAAACATGTGTGGATACCATTAAACTTAATAAAGGTTAGATTTGAAGAGAAGAAACCTCATGGAAAGGAGAAATGACAGCATCTACAATGATGATGACCAGTGGTGTGGGAGAATTGTCTGTATCCTGTCAATCGTTTTAAATAAAACGTTTTAAATAAAACGTTGATTGGCCAGGCAGGAGGTGTAGGCAGGAAAACCAGACAGGAAGTGGAAATGATGCAAGGAGAGCAGGAGAATTTTGGGAAGGAGGAAGCTGATGCCTCCCACTCCTGCCCAGATCACCGAAGTAGCAGGATGTGATCTGCCCCACTGAAAAAGGTACTGAGCCACATGGCTAAAATAGATCAGAAAAATGGGTTAATTAAGATGTGAGAGTTAGCCAGTAAGAAGCCTGACCTAATGGGCCAATCAGCTTTATAACTTAAAGAGATCTCAGTGTGATTTTCTCTGTTACTAAACAGCTGGGGGTCCGGGCAGGACAGAAAACCCCAACAAACAGAACCCTTCATGTTACACATATGCACACACAAACGCCTATACACTTATACATATATATATACATACACACACATATACCTACACATGCATTCATACATATGTACACACATGTGCATATACACACCACATATACATGCTCTGTGAAAGAAACAGAAAATAAAAAATTAAAATTTCAATTGCACTCCATTCTCTGTGGGAGGTCCTTCTGCCTATGTGTTACTTTTATTGGTGAATGAATAAAGAAACTGCCTTGGACTGTTGATAGGGCAGAACTTAGGCAGTAAAAACTAAACTGAATGCTTGTAGAAAGGAGGTAGAGTCAAAGAGAAGCCATGTAGGCCTGCCAGAGACAGATGCTAGCTGGAACTTTGCCAATAAGCCCCTGCGATGTGGAAGTACTCAGATTAATAGAAATGGGTTATATTACTATGTAAGAGTTAGCCAATAAGAAGCTAGAGCGAATGGGCCAAGCAGCGATTTAATTAATACAGTTTCTGCGAGATTATTTTGGGGCTAAGTGGCCAGGAACTAACTAGTGGCCCTATCACAACAATTCTCTTCAATACATAGATTATACATTCAATATACATTTCAGAGCTGTGAGTCTAGTCCCAATGAATACAACTACAAAATACTCCCATACCTAAAGAATTGTTTACATTAGAGAAGAGGTAAAAGAAAGACTGTAAAAGACTGTAAAACCTGTAAAAATTGGTTGACCAGTGTTAAATATCCCTGAAAGTATAAATACAAGTAACATTATGCAGACTAAGCAGGTTATACTTAGTAATATCACTGAAAAGAGGCCATGAATTTGAAGAATAGTAAGAGAATATGGTAGGGTTTTAAAGGAGGAAAGGGAAAAGAAAAATGTTATAATCATAATCTCAAAAAAAGCTTTTATATAATGTTAAATGTATATAATGTCAGAATTTATAAGATCCATCCAAGTGTACTGATGAAAAAATATGTGAGAGATAAACAAAGCTGTAGCAAAAACTATTTCTTTCTACAGGTGAATATTCTGAGAAGCATTCTTGTCACTGTATAACACTTGTCAAAACCAGCCAGTTAATTCTCTTCAGCAACCTATGTTACTCCTGGTAAATCACAGACCTTAACAGTTGACCTGCTTCTGTTCAGAAAATCTGCATGTCTCATAACTGTAAATTTCTCCTTTACCCCATTGACAAGATATGAGGAAGGTAACATCCAGTCAAAGGGGTCCCTGAAGCCTAGTACAGATTAACTTTGTGATAGACACCAGTGGTACAAGTCACATGTGAAATTCCCATCACCTGAGAACAACAGAGTGGCCTGGGACAGCTTTGTAGTTACATCCCATCCTTCATGAGTCTCTATGATATTTTTCATTAAAGGAATTTTATCTCGATTAATAAAATCCAGAGACACATATTTAACTTCAGACTGAAGTTCAGAAAAGCAAAACAGCCAGCCATTGGTTCAAAAGGCAATCCTGCCTTTAAGAATCTTAGATTGACTATATGTCTGAGAGAGGTCTTCTCCTGTTTTACATTTCTCTCTGGGCTGGGATTAAAAGTGTGCACCATTTTCATCTGCTTTCTACAGCAAACTAGTGTTGCTACTGGGATTAAAGGCATGTATCATCCCTGCCTGCTCTGTGAGGCTGAACAGTGGTGCTCTTTTACTCTCTGATCTTCAGGCAATCTTTATTTATTAAAATCCATATAAAATATCACTACATTTCCCCATTTGCCTAAAATCAAAAAGGCTATAAATAATATAAGAAAACTATGTCCAATAAATACAAGAACTATATACAATTTGTATAGGCAATAATTATATAAACAATACCTATTCCATTCTCATTTGACAAATATAGAGAAAATGCTCCATACATTATCTTGGTGAGTCCAAAGTCTTGTATCTAATTTTCTAACTATCATAACTTGCTTTCTGCAGCAGGTAAAAAAGAACAACTATAAGTATCTAGTCTTTAACTCCCTCAAAGAGCCAAGAAGGAAATATTAATAACTGAGTAAGTAGGAAGTGCAAGCAAGCAACTTCAAAAAATGTGAGAAATGACAGAAACAGCTGACTGTCAGAACAGTCACACAAAGTTTCTCTGTAAAGTTGGGGCATCTATCTTTGGCCTACAGGCGTACCATATCCAATAGATGTTTTTGTGAAACTGAATATTCTGAAGGGCTGTCCCTCTTTCTTTTGATAATGTTTGGCAGTCACATTCTTTTTATTTTGTTTTGTTTATCCAATTAGGACAGCACACTATCAACAGTTGAGGAAAAGGCATCTTCCTGCCCAGTGGTTTAATTTGCCACAAAGAAAATGAACTCCATGTGGAATTTCTTAGATGCCCATTTTCTTCTCTGAAGTAGATTAGTGCTGCCAAGAACAGACAGGTCTCATTATTATAAAAAAGTAACCTAGGTCATGAAAACATCTTAAATGACACATTCTGTTGATATCTGAAGTATCTGAAGATGAACTGTCTATCTAAGATATATCTTTGCTTGACTTTCTTATTGTCATAAACACCTGATAATAATAACTTCAAGAAAGTAGAAAATTGTATTATATTGTCAAATAAACTGTATAGGTACAATATATTGAACAAGATTAGAAATATGTACAGTATCTTTTAACAAAATTAATCTCAAATTTGTATCAATATACAAAATTTGAATACAATATACAAAAATCCAATACAATGTAAAACAGTTAAAATCACTGGTTGCTTTTTAAAAGTAAATTCAATAATCTACTTTTTTATTTTATAATATCTATATTCTTTTTTCTTTTCAGAGTAGATTCAATAAGCTACTTTTTTATTCTGTCATCTATATCCCCTTTTCTTCTTTCAAAGCAAGACCTTTCAATCTAATTTCCTTTGTTTATATTTTTCTGGATCATTATCAATAATAACTTGTAACCAAAACACCTAAATATTGACAAATATTCTTAATTCATTGACTGACCAAACACCACCCACCCCACCTGATAGGAATGTGGATGTTGTATTATTAAATTTACTTCCTGCTGTCTGGTGGTAAAGGTATGTTTAGGGGATCCTGAAAAGAAATATTTTGAGTGAATTGCCAAGTCCTGAAACAGGTAGCTTCATCATTTGTTGTCCGGGTTTCACTAATGGGAATGTTTGGGGTTTGTCTCAAGTTCTGCTATAGGGGTCTGTTAGGCAGAATTGTTTCAGTTAGCTACCTCAAAATTGTACTAACCAGATAGTAGTTCAAAGCCAATCTTTAAGTGGTGATATCAGCTGAATAATATCACATGAACCATGTGTAATCGTTGTCTGGGCCCATCTTCTTCCTGGAGACTTCAAAGATTACTATAGGAAAATTTATTGTTCACTATGAAAAACTAAAATATCATTTATATAAAAATGGAAAGTTTGAATTTTAATAGACATATATATTCAAAGTAAGGTACCAGAGAGATAAAAATGGGTATGGGGAAAAGAAGAATATATTTTTAATTTCTTTTTATTTTTTACCTTCTTTATTTATTATTATTATTTATTTATTATTATTATTAAAAATTTCCACCTTCTCCCCTCCTTTCCTTTTCCCTCCCCTTCCTTCCCTCCCCCTCCCTCTACAGGCCAAAGAGCAGTCAGGATTTTTTGCCCTGTGGGAAGTCCAAGGTCCTCCCCACTCTATCGAGGTCTAGGAGAATGAGCATTAAAACAGACTAGGCTCCCACAAAGCCAGTACATGCAGTAGAATCAGAACCCAGTGCCAATGTCCTTGGCTTCTCAGTCAGCCATCATTGTCAGCAACATTCAGAGAGTCCAGTTTGATCACATGCTCCATCACTCCCAGTTCATCTGGCCTGAATAAACTTCCATTAGATCAGTCACACCATCTCAGTGGGTGGGTGCACCCTTCGCAGACCTGATTTCCTTACTCATGTTTTCCTTCCTTCTGCTCCTCATTTGGACCTTGGGAGCTCAGTCCAGTCCTCCGATGTAGGTCTCTGCCTCTATCTCCATCCACCAACAGATGAAAGTTTTATGGTGATATGCAAGATATTCATCAGTGTGGCCAGAGGATAAGGCCAGTTCAGGTACCCTCTCCTCAGCTGCCCAAAGAACAAGCTGGGGACATCTCCTTAGACACCTGGGAACCCCTCTAGAGTCAAGTCTCTTGCAAACCCTAAAATGGCTACCTTAATTAAGATATCTACTTCCCTGCTCCCATGTCCAACCTTCCTTCATCCCACCCATTCCATTCCTCCAAGCTCTCCCCATCCTCCCCTTCTCCCTTCTCTCTCTCCATCTCTCCTTACACCCACCCCACCCACACCTTCAGGCTCCAAATTCTTGCCTTGCAATCTTGTCTACTTCCAATATTCAGGAGGATAACTACATAATTTTCTTTAGGTTCACCTTCTTATTTAGCTTCTCTAGGATCACGAATTATAGGCTCAAAGACCTTTAATTAAGGCTAGAATCCACTTATGAGTGAGTACATACCATATTCATCTTTTTGGGTCGGGGTTATCTCACTCAGGATAGTGTTGTCTATTTCCATCCATTTCCATGCAAAATTCAAGATGTCATTGTTTTTACTGTTGATTGGCACTCTAATGCATATATATTCCACACTTTCTTTATCCATTCTTCCATTGAGGGACATCTCGGTTGTTTCCAGGTTCTGGCTATTACAAATAATGCTGCTATGACCATACTTGAACAATGCTTTTGTAGTATGATAGGGAATCTCTTAGGTATATTCCCAAGAGTAGTATTGCTGGATCCTGGGGTAGGTTGATCTTAAATTTCCTGAGAAAATGCCACAGTGATTTCCAACGTGGTTGCACAAGTTTGCATTACCACCAGCAATGGATGAGTGTTCCCCTTACTCCACATCCTTTCCAGCAAAGGCTATCTTTGGTATTTTTGATTTCAGCCATTCTGACAGGTGTAAGAAGGCATCTCAAAGTTGTTTTAATTTGCATTTCCCTGATTGCTAAGGAGGTTGAGCATGACCTTAAGTGTCTTTTGGCCATTTGAATATCTTCTGTTGAGAATTCTCTGTTCAGTTCAGTGCCCCATTTTTTAATTAGATTAATTAGCATTTTAAGACTAATTTCTTGAGTTCTTTACATATTTTGGAGATCAGACTTTTGTCTGTTGGTGAAGATCTTCTCCCAATCAGTAGGATGCCTTTTTGTTTTAATGACAGTGTCATTTGCTTTACAGAAGCTTTTCAGTTTCAGGAGGTTCCATTGTTGCTCTTATTGTCTGTGTTACTGTGGTTCTATGTAGGAAGTGGTCTCCTGTACCCATGTATTGTAGACTACTTCGCACTTTCTCTTCTATCAGCTTTGGTGTGTTGAGATTAATATTGAGGTCTTTAATCCATTTGGACTTGAGTTTTTTGCATGGTAATAGATATGATTCTATTTTCCTTCTTCTACAGGTTGACATACAGTTATGACAGAACCAATTGTTGAAGATGCTTTCTTTCTTCCATTGTATACTTTTAGCTCCTTTGTTGAAAATCAGGTGTTCAAAAGTTTGTGTAATAATATCCGCGTCTTCTATTTGATTCCATTGGTTAATTTCTCTGCTTTTATGCCAATACCAAGCTGTTTTCAATACTGTAGCTCTATAATAAGAGTTTGAAGTCAGGGATGGTAATGCCTCCAGAAGTTCCTTTATTATATAAGATTGTTTTGGCTACACTGGGATTTTTGTTTTTCCATATAATGTTGATTATTGTTCTCTCAAGGTCAGTGAAGAATTTTGTTGGGACTTTAATGGGGATTGCATTGAATTTATAAATTGCCTTTGGTGGAATTGCCTTTTTTGCTATATTGATCCTACCCATCCAAGAGCATGGGAGATCCTTCCATTTTCTGGTGTCCTCTTCAGTTTCTTTCGTCAATGCCTTAAAGTTCTTGTCAAACAGATATTTCACTTGCTTGGTTAGAGTTACCCCCAAGATACTTTATGCTATTTGTGGCTATCGTAAAAGGTGATGTTTCTCTGATTTCTGTCTCTGCTTCTCTATCCTTTGTGTTTAGGAGGGCTACTGATTTTTTTGAGTTTATCTTGTAACCTGCCATATCAATGAAAGTATTTATCCACTGTAGGAGTTCTTTGGTAGAGTTTTTGGAGTCACTAATGTATATTACCATATCATTTACAAATAACAATAGTTTGACTTCTTCCTTTCTGATTTAAATCCCATTGATCTCCTTATGTTGTCTTATTGCTATTGCTAGAACTTCAAGAACTATGTTGAAGAGATATGGTGAGAGTGGACAGCCTTGTCTTTTTCCTGATTCTAGCGGAATGGCTTTGAGTTTCTCTCCATTTAATTTGACATTAGCTGTTGGCTTGCTATATATTGCTTTTATTATACTTAGGTATGAACCTTGTATCCCTAACATCTCCAAAACATTTATCATAAAGGGTGTTGAATTTTGTCAAATGCTTTTTGCACATTTAATGAAATGATCATGTATTTTTTTCTTTCAGTTTATTTATATGATAGATTACATTGATAGATTTCCGTATATTGAACAAGGCCTGCATCTCTGGGATGAAGCCTACTTTATTGCAATGGATATTTTTAATGTGTTCTTGGATTCTGTTTGCCAGAAATTTACTGAGAATTTTTGCATCTATGTTCATGAATGAGACTGGTCTATAATTCTCTTTCTTGGTTGTGTCTTTGTGTGGTTTTGGAATCAGGCTGACTGTAGCTTCATAAAGAGAGTTTGGCAATGACTCTTCTGATTCTATTATGTGAAACACATTAAGGAGTATGGATATCAGCTCTTCTTGGATGTTCTGATAAAATTCTCCATTAATACCATCAGGTCCTGTACTTTTCTTGGTTAGGGTGTTTTTTATGACAGCTTCTAATTCCTCATGACTTGTAGGTCTATTTAAATTGTTCACCTGGTCTTGATTTAATTTTGGTAAATGGTACTTATCTAAAAACAAGTCCATTTCTTTACATTTTCCAACTTTGTTGCATATAAGCTTTTGTAGTAAGACCTAATGATTCTCTGAATTTCCTCAGTGTCTGTTGTTATTTCCCTCTTTTCATTTCTGATCTTATTAATTTGCATGTTCTCTTTCTGCCTTTTGATAAGGTTGGATAAAGGTTTTGTCAATTTTGTTGACTTTTTTAAAGAACCAGCTCTTTGTTTCATTGACTCTTTGAATTGTTTTCTGTGTTTCTATTTTGTTGATTTCAGCCCTCAGTTTGATTATTTCCAGTCTTCTATTTCTCCTGGGTGAGTCTGCTTCATTTTCTAGATCTTTCAGCTGTGCTGCTAAGTCTCTAATGTGAGCTTTCTCCTTTTCTTAGTGTGGGCACTTAGAGCTATGAACTTTCCTCTTAGCACTGCTTTCATAGTGTCCCAAAGGTTGGGGTATGTGGTGTCTTTATTTTCATTGAATCCAAGGAAGACTTTAATTTCTTTCTTTATTTCTTCCCTGTCTCAAGGGTGGTTCAGTAGTTGACTACTCAGCTTCCATGAGTTTGTTCACTTTCTGGGAGTAGAATTATTGTTAAATTCTAACTTTATTCCATGGTGATCCGATAAGACAGTTGGTTACTAATATTTTTTGTGTCTGTGGAAGTTTGCTTTGTTACCGGGTATGTGTTCCACTTTTGAGAAGGTTCCATGAGCTACTGAGAAGAAGGTATATTCTTTCCTATTTGGGTGGAATGTTCTATAGATATATGTTAAGTCGATTTGATTGATTACCTCCATTAATTCTCTTAATTTTTTGTTAAGTTTCTGTCTGATTGAGCTGTCCATTGGTGAGAGAGGAGTGTTGAAGTCTCCTACTATTAGTGTGTGGGATTTGATGTCTGCCTTGAGTTCTAGTAATGTTTCTTTTATATAAGTGGATGCTTTTATATTAGGGGCATAGATATTCAGAATCGAGACTTTATCCTGATGAATTGTTCCTGTTATGAGTATAAAGTGTCCATCTCCATCGCTTCTGATTGATTTTAGTATGAAGTCAATTTTGTTAAAAATTAGTATAGCCTCACTCGCTTGTTTCTCAGGTCCATTTGATTGAAAAACCTTTTCCCAACCCTTTACTCTGAGTAGATGTTTATCTTTGTGGTTGAGGTGTTTTTCTTGTAAACAGCAGAATGTTGGATCCTGTTTTTGCATCCAATCCCTTAGACTGTGCTTTTATATAGGTGAATTGAATCCATTGATATTAAGTGATATTAATGACCAGTGGTTGTTAACTCTCGTTATTTATTTATTTATTTATTTATTTGGTGGTAGAGATTGTGTATTTCCCTTCTTTGAGTTGTGCTGGTGAAGTGTCTTTAGATATCTAAAGTTATTAAGAGTTATTGTGAGCATTGTTGGATTCCTTGGGTTGTGATTTTCCTTCTATTACTTTCTGTAAGACTGGATTTGTGGTTATGTATTAATTAAAATTGTTTTATCCTGGAATAATTTCTTTTCTCCATTGATGTTGAATAAGAACTTAGCTGGGTATAGTAGTCTGGGCTTGCATCCATGGTCTCTTACTTTCTGCAGCACATCTATCCAAGACCTTCTGGCTTTCATGGTTTCCATAGAGAAGTCAGGTATAAGTCTGATAGGTTTACTTTTATTAGTTATTTGACATTTTTCTTTTGCAGCTCTTAATATTTGTTCTTTATTCTGTATATTTTGTGTTTTGATTATTATATGGAGAGGGGATTTTTTTTTGATCCAGCCTATTCGGTGCTCTGCATGCTTCTTGAATCTTCATAGGAATATCCTTCTTTAGGTTGGAAAAGTTTCCTTCTATAATTTTGTTGAATATATATTCTGGGTCTTTGAGGTATAATTCTCCTTCTTCTACCCTTATTATTCTTAGGTTTGATCCTTTTATTGTGTTCCAGATTTCCTGGATGTTTTGTGATGAGAATTTGTTGAATTTGCTGTTTTCTTTGATCAGTGTGTTTATTTTCTCTATAGTGTATTCAGCATCTGAGATTCTTTCTTCAATCTCTTGTATTCTGTTGGTTATGCTTGTCTCTGTAGTCTCTGTTCATTTACCTAGATTTTCCATATCTAGCCAGCCGTCAGTTTGTGTTTTCTTAATTGCCTCCATTTCAGTTTTCAAGTCTTGAACTGTTTCCATTATCTCTTTGATTGTTTTTTCTTGGTTTCCAAGGGATTTTTAGGGATTTATTCATTTCTTCAAACTTTTTGTTATTCTTCTCATCCATTTCTTTAAGGGAGTTTTTCACATCCTGTTTAAGGGACTCTATTCCTTTCATAATGTCTATTTTTTCTATTTCTTCTGGATGAGAGTGTTCAAGTCTTCTTGTCATATGTTCGTTGGTTTCTGGTGTTATCATGTTGTTTTTCAAATTGGTGGATGAATTCGTGTATTGACGCCTGACCATCTCTTCCTTCAAATTCTCTTGGATGGATCTTCTGGTACAGGATCAGGGCCACTTGCTCTCCAGGGACCTTGCAGACAAAAGGACTAGCTTGCTGCTTGCAGACTTGGTGAAACAAAGGAACTCCTGCCCGATTGCACTCACCGCCCCATCCCAGCCCCAAAACAGGCTGATCTGGGGGATCTTATGACCCCAAAGAAGGGAAGGGGTGCCTGGGAGCAAGCTGGGATGGGATAGGAAGAGAGAGGCAGTAGCCAGGGAGAGAAGCCCCTGCAGAATGACCAGAACTTTGAGGGGTTTGAGGAATGTCTTTGCCCCGTTTCCCAGGCTTCTACCGGCCGGTCAAGAAAACACTCACCCCTCCGACGGATCTTCTGGTACAGGATCACGGCCCCTTGCTGGAAAGGTGCCTCACAGACAAAAGGCAAAAAGAAGAATTTTGAAAACAGAATTTTGGTAACCCTAGTCCCTAGGCCTGTATTTTCCTTCTATCCCATGACAGATGGCTCTCCTGATATGAGATAGAGACTCTGAATTTTTCTTTTAACATGATTTGATTTAGAGAAAGAAATTCACATTCCAGCTCCAAAGTCTGCTTTGATTTTTAAGCAGGTTGGGACTGCCATTATATTGAGAAGTTAGGAGATATGTACGTTTAAGTATTGAGAGTTTATCCTACAGAGGATATTTATATCATAAATCATACTTTGCTTGGTGATTCTTCCTGTATAGCTATTATTTCTTCTTTAAGTATCTAGATTTCCGAGGTCTCTTGATTTTTCAAAGATGAATATTTTCTATTTTCCTGATAAGGCAAGAACAGAACCCTATTCCAACCTTTGTGAGGTCTCCCTACGCCTTGTAGGATTGTCACCTCTGTGGGTTATCTCTCGTTTCTCTTTATCAAGATGTTTCTCCTTTTCAAACCAAATCTTCATTATTTTTGATAGTGTCTATAGATTTTTTTTCTCCTGTCGAAACAAAAGCAAAACCCCTTTCCTAGTGAAGCATGTCTCCTGGTTTCCATGCTGAGATCAACACTTCCTTGAAGTACTCCAGCTGATTTAATTCAGAAGGATTTTTTTTCTATTGGCTGAAGTCTCTCTGCAGCTGTTGTTGTTTCTTTCTCATTAGCATGAAGAAAATTCAAGACTAAAAAAGCATTTTGTGAGATCCAATCTAAAAGTATTTTATTTATTTATTTCTGTTTATAATGTATCCTTTGTAGTTCAATTTGATCTGTCTATAACTGTCTGACCTGTAGGATTGTTTGGTATACTTGAAATATACTTTATGTTATGATAAGCAAAAAACTGCTTCATTTTAAAGAGACATTTGCTGGAGCATTGTCTGTTTTTTTGTGCAGATATAACCAGGATGACCATAACTTTTAGCAAATGTGTTATTACTTTATCAGCCTTTCCCAAACTCAAAGAAGTTTCCCATTGAAAACCTGAATAAGTGTCAATGGTGTGGTGTACATATTTTAATTTTCCAAATTATACAAAATGAAACACACCCATCTGTCAGATTCCATTCATTTAAGTATCTTTTTGGATACTTCCTGCAGGTAGTCATGTTTAGTTGTATAAAGAACAAGTAGGACATCTCCTTATAGCTTCTTTGGCTTGTTGCCACATGCTTGAAAAGTTCATTTTAAAACTTAACTATTGACATGAGTTTTTTAGAAAATTCTGAGGCTTCCAGCACACTTCCAGTCAATAACCAATCTATTTCTGCATTACATTGTGCTACAGTATCTGGTAGACTCAAATGGGATCAGATATTTGTTATGTATATGTAATCAGATATGTGTTATGTACATTGGAAGATGCCTATAAATCTTGTACTTGAATAAATAATAAAGTCAATTCTATTTCAACTCATATAAATTCAGCAGCTTTAATACCCAAAATGTATAGTGAAGAAAGAGTCTTTTTATTCAATAGCTATAAGAGGTCATCATTTAGGCAATAGGAAAGGCAAAGGAATTCCAGATTATAGAGAACCATTCGTTGAATCACCTTACTAAAAGCTCTTAGATCTGTTACCTTTTGAATTTACAGATTTCTTTTCAACAATAAATACAGGAGAATTCGAGGACTGGCTAATTCTTCAATGTGTTTTGCATCTAGTCCCTCCTGTACCAGCTGTTCTAGAGTCTTTAATCTATCTTTTGTTAAAGGGCATTTCTTAACCCATTTAGGTTTTGTAGTTAACCATTTTAAAAGCAGGGCTGTTGGTACTTTGAGAGTTTGTCAGTTGTTATTCTGTGTTTTTGTACAGCCTGAATGGTCAGTTACTATTTTTAATAGTACCCTATAATATCCTTCCTAGAAACATGAGCTGTGGTATTGTCAGTTTTTGAGACTGAAGGCTTGTTAATCTGTGTTTTCCATTGTTGTAACAGAAGGAAACTCCATAGATTCACTGATATCCTAGCCAAATATGGCCTCAGGCTTCCTCTCCATCTTTCTTGTCCTATACATTTAACCCAAGTTTTTCTTTGTTGAACCTAAGGAATGGTTCCAAGTCCTAGCAATTGTACATCTGCATTTGAAGAGGCCAATTCAGGTGTCAAGATTCTGGAGTAATAGTAGTCACATGTGCAATTGTGTCTAATAATCCTTCAATTTCAATAATATTTATTTGGACTCTGAGCTTTAGTCTTTGATCATTTATAGAAATCTGCCAAAATATACATTTTCTATTTTCTACTAGAATTTTTGATTCATCCTCCATGGTTCCTCTATCATTCAGAGCAGTATGGTTTTCCACCACAGGCACTGGATTTTCCTGGAGACCTATGTCCTCCAGAGTAACCCAGAATGACTAGACCATTTTTGACCTAGAGACGTGCAACAGACTCCCAAGGAATTTTCCAATAGTAATGGGTTGCATTGTTTTCTTCTTTTTGATCTACATTCATTGGAAAATGTTGACATTTACCACATCTTTTGCATAATCCATAAGATTGGGGTATTCTATTTGGGTCATTCCCAGAAGAAATATTATATGGGGCAACACAACAACAACTCCACCTGGTAGATATGATGTAATGATGCTGATAGCACTACTATAAGACATATTTTGGGTACCAGCTGCTCAAGATGGTTCCATCTTGGTTTGCTGAAATGATGCACTTCTTTACAATGTTCTGGCCAGAACCCTAAATAGGAACCTCATAAAAACCCTACCAAATACTCAGAGATTATTTGCAATTATACCAAACTTTAATCTTGGAACTTAACCATCATTTTACTTTCACAGGATTCCATAGAAAAAAACATCATCCTCATGACAGCTGAATGTAATTCTAGAAAATGATGTCCTCTCTCACAACAAAGCTTGTCCTCAGGTTTAGGGATATCATTTAGGAGTTAATTAAAAATGGTAATTGTTAGTCTTGCAGGAACTAACCGAAAGAGTGCTCAAAGGAATGAAATCAAGCAAATGAATGTGTTTCACTTTGTAGAATTTGGGAAATTAAAATATGTACACCACACCATTGGCATTTATTCAGGTTTTCAGTGGGCAACTGCTTTCACCTCAAAAAAGCTGATTCAGTAATCACACATTCATTAGAAGTTATGGGCATCATGGGTAAACCTGCACAAATAAAGGCAGATAATGGTCCATCATATGTCTCTAAGAAAATTAGACAGTTTTTTGCTTATTATAATATTCAGCATATTACAGGTATACCACACAATTCTACAGGTCAGGCATTTAGAGAAAGATCAAAACAAACTATAAATGATATGCTAAACAAACAGAAAGGGGTGGAAAATACCCTCAGAAATAAATTACATAATGTTTTATTGACATTGAATTTTATTAATGCTAGAAGAGAAAGGGACAACAGAAGCAAAGAGACATTGGATAATAGAAAAGACTTCTGAATTAAATCAGCCGGTGTATTTCAAAGTTTGATTGACCTCACATGGAAGCCAGGAGATGTCCTACATTAAGGAAGGAGTTTTGCTCTTGTTTACACAGAAGAGCAAAAACTGTGGATACCATCAAAATTAATAAAGATTCTGTTTGAAAAAGAGAAAACTCTTGAGAAAGAGAAATGACACCCTATTCACAGGGATGACAATAATACAGGTGGTAAGGAAATCTCATAGGCGTTGGGGCAAGGTTTTGTTCTTGTCAAACAATATTCATCTTCAAAAGGTCAAAAGACTGGACATCTAGCTATTCTAAAGAGGAAAATATAATTATCCAGATAGGATCACCAAGCAAAGAGAATTTTAACTTATGAGGACAGGTCATCTGAGGGTAAGAATCTCAAAAACACAAGGAAAAATATTAAACATGATTCATTTAAAAATCAAAGCAACTTTGGAGTTGGGAACTGGCTCTGTCCTTCTCTAAATCCAAGCATGCTGTTAAAAAAATTCAGAGTTTCTGTTTCATGTGAGGAGCTATAATATGGGACAGAAAAATAATTTAGAAAAAAAATTCTTTCTTCATACCTATTTTTGTTTCTATCATACTTTCATTGAATATGTATTTTTGTATATGTTTATATAAATAATGTTTAAGTTTTCCACAATGAACAATGAATTTTCTTGCAGTAATCTTTGAAGTCTACAGGAAGAGGATGGGGCCCCTGGTTGACAAGATGTCATGATGTTGATAGCTCTACTATAAGACCCGTTTTGGGTACCAGCTGCTCAAGATGGTTCTAAATTGGTTAGCTGAAATGGTGCACTTTTTTACAACTTCCTGGTCAGAACTTCACATAGGAACTTCAGAAAAAACCCTACCAAACACTCAAAGACTATTTGCAATTATTCCAGACAGTAATTTTGGAACTTAATCATCATTTTATTTTCACAGGACCCAATAGAAAGAACATTGCCCATATGACATCTGGAGGTAATTCTAGAAGACAATATGCCCTCTCCTAACAATGTTTGTCCTCAGGGTTAGAGACATCATTTAGGGGTTGATTATAATTGGTATAGGGTTGAGGATTGGGGGAAAATTATGTAGGATCAGGATCTCTTTGAAATAAAAAGGGGAGATTGGATGAGATAATAAATTAGTGTAAGCTTACTCACACAAATAATAATAATGAGTAATAGAGTGAATACTTGTGAGCTATTATTTATAGGTAGTTTACACTGATAGAGATTCTTATATACTGATACAAACTTAAATTATATTGAGTGTGTTTCTCTTTTTGTCTACAATATTTGTATAGCTAGACAAAGTTATTTTGTCATATTATATACATGCTTCTACCTCTGCTTAAGACATTTTTGTATATTGATATAATTTTGCAGTATATTTATCATATTGCAATGTACATTTCTACTTCTGATCAAGATCCTTATACATTGTTTACATTTTGAGGTCATTGTCCTCATTTGTTGCACAGTTGTTTTCTGTATAATATTCTAATATGAAATCTTAGTCATTAAGTTATATCGGTATTAAGAATTTTAGATCAACAGTCATCTATGCTTGTCATACTTAGACTAATCAGGTTCTTTAGATACATAGAGTTTGTATCCTGCATAGGTAGGTAATCTTCAATCACTTCAATGACTTATAGAATATGGCATTTAAATAACTTAGGATTCTGTTGACATGACACATGATTGCTCCTGATAACTCCAATCTATTCCCAAGAGAATGTTGAACACCAAAGACACTCCAGTCAGAGTTTGTTTTCTTCTTGGTACAATTAGCCTCTGGGAATGGAACTGCCCATGCCTCAACCACTAACAAGGTATCCAGAAATAGATAAGCAGGACACAAGGAAAACAGACTGTCAAATCTTGCCAAGACAGGGTAAGATGTTTTTGAAAATTTTTCCTGCCTCTGAAAATGGTCTGTCAGTTATACTAGGTCTTAGCCAAAGTTGGTTGCTTCAACATTGCAAATGAGACTTTGGGTGATTGCCCAGATAGCCAATTGTCTTTGTCATTTGTTGTACATATTTCGAAGTTGCTTGATTGCACTTCTTGCTTACTCAAGTAATATTATTTCCCTTTTTAGATTTTCAATGGTGTTGAATACTAGATAGTTGTTACTATCTTCTCATGATTTGTCTAAGTTATTTGTTATACAAGACTTAAACTAGTTAGGATTGGTTAATTATTGAATATATTTGTTCTTATTGTTTATGATTTTATATTAGGCTTAGAACTCTTATTTAAAGAAAGGAGCAAGGTACTGTAGGAAATCCTACAGTCAGTAGTTACCTGCCCACTGGAGAATGGCCTCTTATACTATTTATGCTTATGTAAACCATGCATACAGCCTTTTTTTCCTACTGTGGGATTCAGTTTCTGTTCTCCGTTTCAACAGAGGATTCTAATTTGTGAGTCTACTCCTAAATAAATAGCCATCTATTATTCTCAATTCTGAGCTAGTGTGGGATTTCTTTTAAGCATCCTTCTTCACCTAGATATGCCCTCTCTATGGTCCCTCTCAGATAACCTATTCTACCACAATAAAACATTTGTTATTTGGTGTCCTTTTATACCTTTGGAAATCACATCTCCTACCAATTCATCAGTATTATAGTCAAAAGACTCAACATTGGCTGTGTGTAGAATCCATTTGTCTGTTGCTGCTGATCTTACCTCTAAGGGCCCAAGTATCTCTTTTGCATTCTAAATTAGCATTTTCAAAAGCCAGAGATTCAATGAGTACTTGTCTCGCTTATGGTTCTGCTACTCCCTTTTGCACATCTTTAGTTAATCTTTTTTTGAAAAGTTACCAAATGCTTCGCTTGGGCCTTGTATAACCTTAGAATACAATTCTTTTTTCTTTTTTCTAGTTCTTGAATCTTGTCCCAAGCATTCAAGTCTGCTATGTAGCATAGGGACAAAATGTGTTCATTGTATATAGCTTTGCTAACCATATCAACATAACAGTGCTCACCAAGGAATTGATCTTGAGAGGCCTCAAAACCTTTAATTCTACCTTGATGTTCAAGTAAAGTAATCTTATTTCTTGAAGTTCATGTTTTTGCCAACTGCCTTGTGTATGGTGAATGCATGCCATAAGATACTACTGCTTTTTAAAAACCTTTGAGATCTGTCATATGTATAGGCTCCCATTTACATGCTGTATATGCTTTTGAGTATGTACTGTTTGTTAGCTTTTCAGAAATAGTAGCAGGGTAAGTAACTAAAACCCTTGGCAAGTCATCTCTGACTCTGAGAGGTACTGTTGATGTTATGTCTTTACTATTGTCTTTTGTATGTACCTCTTCTCCTTGCTTATCAGTTTTGACAAGTTCTTAAAAGGTTTTAAATCTATGTATCCCTCTCTATTGTACAGTCTAAATTCCTTGACCTGTGAATATTTCTAACAAGTTCAACAAATCAATTAATTTCTGGGTCTCATCATATGTGTGTGTGTGTATATATATATATATATATATATATATATATATATATATATATATGATTCCAAGTATTCAAGTTTTTAATTAATGAAGTCTTCTCATTCTTAGAGAACATTTTAGTGGTATGTAGATTGAGGAAGTTCTATCTGCTAGCTTGTCATAGCTTTTAAAAAACTTTTGACTATCAATTTCAACAGTATGAATCCTTTCAAATAACATCTCATTGCCATTCTGTAAGATTTCATAACCCTTACATGGAGTGAATTTTGCTATCAAATTATGATTATCATTTTCATTGATATGAATCCTTTCAGTTAACTTCTCATTACTTACTGTAAAGTCTGTATCATTTCTAAAAGTTTCTATTTCTTGACTTTGTTATCAAACTATTTCTTTAAGGATATAATATAAGCATCAAACTAATAGCAGTTATGACCAAGAATGTATACACCCCAAGTAGGTCCTATACCTCTTTAGAATTCTCTCCTTGGTAGAAATAAAAAGGTTTTTAAATTCCTAGAAGGTGATATTGTCTAAAATTATCAGATGGCCTATTTAAATTAAGATCCTGGTTCAAATGAGAATGTTAAGATATAATAAAGATCTGGGTCAGCAGGTGTGGTAGTTATACCACTAAAAGAGTCCAGAGGCACTGAAGCTCTGGTCTTATTTGTACCATTGTTGCTAACCTTTGGATTTTCTCAGAAGAACTCAAAACCAAACTGGATTTATTCTTGTTAAGGAAATCCTGGTCAGAGCAGCCATGCGGGTGGGGGGGGGGTATGTGTGCTGCCGAAGCCATGGGAAGCTGTGGTAACCATGTATGAGCAGAATTAGTGGAAAGCCATGGAGACTGAGGGAGCTACAGGAAGCTGCAGGGGCAACAGGAAGCTATATGGGTACAGTGCAGGGTGGTGGCAGCAAGTCACAAGTGCTACAGGAAGCTTCAGACAGGAGAGGAAGCTAAGCTAGGGTGGCACTAGTTTTATTCTAATCCCAGGTGGGTATGCTTGGGTCTAACTCTGCCCTGTGCCGGTGGCTAAAAACCCTCAGGCAAATGGCCTTTTTTAGTAAGTTCATACTACCAATGTTGGGCACTAGTTGTATCTCGATTAATAAAAACCCAGAGACACATATTGAGACACATGTCTAACCTGAAGGGTTAGAATAACAAAACAACCAGTCACTGGCTCTTACCTCTACTCAGTTTAAAAAGGCTATCTTGCCACCAGGAATCTCAGGATGAGACTGTGTCTGAAAGCTGTCTCCTCCTGTCTTATATTTCTCTCCAGGGCTTGGGCTAAAGGTATGTACCACTACTGCCTGGTTTCTACCGTAAAGTAATGTTGTTATTGGGATTAAAGGCATGTGTCACCCCTACCTGGTCTGTAAGGCTGTTTTACTCTCTGATCTTCAGGAAGCTTTATTTATTAAAAGACACATGAAATATCACTAAAAGAAATCTTTGATGTTCCTGACCAGACGATTTAAGGGACCTTCAAAGATCAAGCCTTCAAGTCTTCATTGTCCTCAGAGACAGAGAACGTGGTGCATCTCACTGTGTATATTTTAATTTCCTTCTACTGAAGTTGAGGCTGGGCAGTGCTAGATAAGCTTGGAAGTATCACAGATGACTCTGTCCCTTGTTTGTCAGGATGTTTTTTCTATGGCCCTCTATAGTAGTGGTGAGAAGAAGCTAAAAATTAGTTTTTAAAAAAGGTAAAATTCCTTTAATATTGGCGATTAAAAAAATAGGTCATATTTTACAGGGTTCTGTCACTGGATAATTTTGGGTTTTGTTTTGGTTTTTATCTTGATGTGTGCATATGTTTTTGTGTTTTAAGGTATAGAAATGCTTGGAGGTCCTGTCATTGCATGTTTTAAATTTTAAAAATTTCAGTTCTGGCATCAATTGCAATAAATATATCAAGCATGCCTTAAAGTTAGAAAGGTGGTAAGAAAAAATGCATTATTTTTTAAATTCTGGTCCTTGAACCTAGGGCAATTGCCAAACCCCTAATTCTTCTCTTTTGTTTTTGATTTTGAAGCACACATATGATAAATGGGGTTATTCTGAGTAATCTTGTATGAGAACTGCTTGGACTTTAATTACTTCCAGATATTATCAGGCTGACAATCAATAAAGCCATCCCACTATCTCAAGCATAAGGTGAAAAAAGTGCAGCATCCAACGCTGGGAGAAAATGGTGACAGCTCTGTGCCTGGGGAGCTCTGCAAAGGAAGATTTGAAAATAGCATCACTTCTTGATTTTAAACTATTGTATGATATTCCTTTCTGTAAGAAATTCTTCCTTACTGTATTTTTTGAATAAGGACATTTTAAATAATTCTAAACTTAGGTAAGTTAAGAATCTAAAACTATTGTTTGGAAGCATTTCACATCAGAATAAATGGGTCACTTGAAACACTTTTTCTTCTTGTGTTTTCCACACACATGTTTCCTTCTCACCACAAGGTGACTATTAGTGTATAACTTACCTATATTCAATATTCACATATCTGAGCCTTAGAATATATGTGATTTGGATGATTTGGAACCAACTAGTTTCAAAATTTGAATACAGATTTTTTTTCTGGAAATAATATCTTGTTATGTATCCCAGGTAAACCTGGAACTCTCTATCCCCCCGTCTTAACACACTGGGTGCTGGAATGGTTGATATGCATCATAATATGTGGCTGAATCCAGAACTTTTAAAATCCAATAACCACTATAAGTTTAACCAATATTCAATAATATTTCTTAACTCCAAACTGTCTTATATTGAATACATTTAATAAAATTTAACCAAATTGTGTTCAGAGATCCATCAGCTGTAAATGAAGCCAAAGAAGGAGTCCTCTGGGGAGCCCAGGTCCCTTTACAACACTTTTCTATCCATAGACTTTGATCTTTCAAGAACTCCATTTACTACTCACTTTCTTCTGACATTTTTCCACTGTGCAATCATATTTACCTGATTCCACAAAATGAAAAAGAAGCTCTGGACATAAAATTGGGTTAATTTGATGGAAATGGGGAGGGTTAATTTCTGATTGCTGTGCTGATTTGTTTTATGTCAACTTGACACAAGGTAGAGTCATTTTGTAAGAATGAACTTTAATTGAGAAAATGGTCGCCACAAATTAACCTGTGGGCAAGCCTATGGTGCATTTTTGATTAATGGTTTATATAGGAGGGCTCACCTCATGTGAGTGATGCCTTCTCTGAACTGGTCATCTTGGAAGCTATAAGAAAACAGGCTGAGTAAACCATGGGGAGAAAGCTAATAAGTAGTACTGTCCCATGGCCTCTACATCATCTCCTATCTCCAGGTTTCTACCTTGAGTTCCTGCCCTGACTTCTCTCAGTAATGGACCTAGAAGCTGTAACCTGAAGTAAATGTTTCCCACCCAAGTTGCTTTTCATCATGGTGTTATTTTTAAAGCAATAGAAACTTAACTAAGGCAACTACCAGAATGTGGCTAGCTCGCTAAAATAAAATCTGAATTAAAAGGAGCATTTCTGGCAGAATTTCCATTTCTGCAATGAATAATTGTACAAATACAGTCATTTATTTATAAATATTCTGGGATTGATTCCTCAGTACCACACATAATACTGACATCAAATAAAGGCAGTCTTTTAAGACCGTAGAAAGTTTTGTGAATATAGTATATATTGTCGCGACCCCCCTCGACCAGCAAGGAAGACGCAACACTTGACTCTTCTTTCTGCAGTTTATTCATGAACCTTAAACTATCTCTGACCCCAGGGAAAGCCAACCCACAGCTTAAATAACTGTGGGCAGCCTCTGGGTAGCCAACCTCAACATGCTATGTGGGAAATGCAGATAGGTCCAGAAACGCGGAAGCAAGCCAGATCCTTAGCCTTAGCCATATATGGAGTTGTTTGTGACCAAGAGCACTCACCATTGGGGAGGTGGAAGGTGGAAACTAGCGCCATCTTTAAGGCATGGCCCTACACAACTCTCTACAGTTCCCCCTTTTTGTTTTAGATGCAACAGGCAAGAGTAGAGGCCTGATTTCTGAATATAGAAAGACATTGGGACCTTGTACTGATCCTCATTCAGGTGTCACCCACCTGAAGAGTATCAGACCAGTCTGACACCCTTTTTCAGAGGTGGGATAGAGGGTATCAACCCACATACAATCAGGCATGCTCTTCTCTGGGCCCAAAGCAGCTGACCCCGAGTGCAGTGCTTAGCCTTGTATCCTGAGCATAACAATCTAACCTTTCATGATCGCATGGGGAGACTGTCCTGCTTCAATGGCCGTAAAGGCTTGAATAATTATGGCTGCATCGCGTTGTTGAGAAAACCTGATCTTGCATATACACCACAGGCAAACCAGGGAGACCAACACCAAGAGGCCTGCTAACGTTCCCATGCTCGCCCACTCCTTTAGATGATTCATGGCAGCAGTAATCAACGATGACAATCCTGTGGCAAGTCCAGCATCCACTCGGGTAGAGTTCACCATAACAATGGCCACCCCCAGCTGCTCCATCATGGTATCAGATTCTCCAGTCCTGTTACTTAGGAGATAACTAGACAACTGTTTAGACAAATTTGCAGCATGGGTAATGTCCTCATATTGTATGCTAGTCACACAAAGTCCAGCACATTTCCATCAACAGTCAAGTTGAGCGATTTGCCAAAGGGTATTGATCTGCTCCTGCACGAGGTCAGTCCTCTGAGTGACCACCATCAAACCTCCTTTCAGTTGCTGAGAGGTTATTTAGGGTCTGAGCAGTCTGCACGGTATGGCTCATGGCTTTAGCTGCAACCGCCAATTATATCAAGGCATGGGGAGCATCAACAGGCACAGGCATGATTCTCCTCATGTTGAACTCTTCTAATCAAATGCTCCGGCACCCACACCAGATCTTGTTGGTCCTGTGGGAAAACACAAACAGACCCTCAAGCCCATGATTGGGCCCATGCCAGAGCCCTGTCAGGATATCCTTCCATTTGACCATCCCATTAGCAGGGCCATGGGGGTCCTGATGTCTATCAGCTGCAGAACGACCTTGAGCATCCAAATTTATAAAATTTAAAGTAAATAAAGCAAGGAAAAGTCTCTCTTTTGGGGTACAGCTATGGCCTATTCCCCCTTTTTGTTTTTGTAGGCATTCTTTTAAAGTGCGATGAGCACACTCTACAATACCTTGTCCTTGAGGATTGTATGGCAATCCATGAATAAGCTGCACCTCCATTTGTAGACAAAAGGAGGCAAAGATTTGACCTGCGTAAGCTGGTCCATTGTCAGTCTTTAATTGTTTAGGCTTGTCCCAAGCAGCCCAAGCTTCCAGGCAATGGGCAATGACATTGCATGCCTGTATTCAACAGGCCAAGAATGCATTTTCCATCTACCCTAAGCATTAAAACTGGCCGTTGGTCCAAGTCAAGGAACAAAAAGGTTAAGTCCATGTCTGAGGAGCCAAAACCTCTATTTCCCCTTTCTGCAGGGCATGCTTCAAACCACCCATGAAGACTGGGAAGGAGTACGAGCTGAGCAATCCGATCTCCAGGAGAAATTGCAGAAATGCCTTTAGGTGACTCTACCATAATTTTGACTATTCTAATATATTCTGGATCTATAATTCCAGGATGAACTCTTAGATCCCTCAATGTTGTGGAAGACCTTCCTATAAGTAACCCTACTGTTCCTGGATCAAGAGGCCCCTTAAAGTCTGATTCTATAAGCTGGACCCCCATTTGGGGCGTTAATATGAGTCTGGTGGTGGCACGGAGGTCCAGCCCTGCTGAGCCCGCAGTGGCTCTCTGCAGTCCCTCGGATGTCAGAGAGTAGGCCACACCACCTGACATGTGTCCTCATTCTGACTCTTGACTGCCCAATATATTTGTGGGCTCTAGGGGTGGGGGCCCCGCTGTCCATTTTTTGGACAGAAGCCCGCAGGCATCTGAAGCAAAGGCCGGCCATTTATATCCTTTACAGACTGGCACTCATTTGCCAAATGTTTCCGCTTTTTGAATCTTGGACACACGTCTGGCTGAGCTAAACGTTGGCCATCAGGCCCTTGAAGGGTACTTCCTCTTTCTGGACACTGCCGTTTTAAATGTACAATTTTGCCACACTTGAAGCAGGCACCTGAAGCTGCTCTTTTCCCTTGTGTAAGCTGAACCACTTCTGCCACTAGGCTGGAATTTGTAAGCAGCCCTCCCAGTTCTCTACACAACTTCATCCATGCCTCAAGGCCTCGGATTTTGTAAGGGGTTATAGCATTTCTGCATTCCTTCGTGCATTGTTCATATACCAGCTGTTTTATCAGTGGCATAGCCTTATCTGGATTCCCAAAACGTCTGCCTGTAGCCTCAACCATGCGAGCGACAAAATCTGAGAATGGCTCAGTGGGGCCCTGCAGGATCTTAGTAAGATTGCCACTCACTTTCCCCTGGTTGGGCAAGGCCTTCTAGGCACTAATACCAATTCTATTAACCTGTTCAAAGACTTGAACTGGGTACCCGGTCTGCTGATTGGCAAAGCGACCCTGGCCAATTAGCATGTCCCTGTCCCAAGCATGGTTTCCTGCTGCTTGATTGGCAGCTGCTTCCTCATTTGCAAACTCTATCAAAAAGGTTCTCCAGTCTAAATATTGTCCTGGGCTTAAACATGCACAAGCAAGCCCACTTCAATCACTGGGCATCATGCAATATCAGTTCAGGGCTTCTACTTGTGTCACCATGAAGGAAGCATGAGTCCCATAAGTTCTTACAGACTCAGCCAGAGATTTAATAATCTTAAAATCTAAAGGTTGCTCATATCTGTTCCCCTGTGGATCCTGAAACACTGGATAAGCCAAGCATAATTCTGTCCTTACTGTACTCCAGACTCCTGGGCAAAAAGAGCACCCCAAGCTGCCATTCCCTCCTTCTGCATAAAGAGGGGGTACTGACAGCATTGCTTGGCATGAGGAAAGCTCGCAGCACTCCTCCCCCTGAGGCTCCCCCTTCTCTCTTCCCTTTTCTCTCTTTCTTATTCTTGTTCTCTCCATCTGTTCTACAAGTGCCTGTAGTTCTCCTTCTAAATCTACGGACTCTGAATTTTCTATGTCCTTCTCACTGTCTGCTTGTTCTGACTTTTCCTCCTGTAACATCTCTAAAGCCACCTGTCCATTCTCTACTGCCTCACTACATCATTGGTCCTCAAGACAGCCTCTAACTAATTTCCAAACTGGCCTGACTCCACTCTTAAGGGTCCCTTGTTCAAAAGCAAAGTCTAGGTCTCTCCCTAACTTCTCCCATGATGATATTGAGAGACTTCCTGAAATGGTGAACCAAGGGGCAATGCTATTGCACTCATTCAGAAACCTCTCCAGAGTACTTCATCTTATCTTTAATTTCTTTGAACGTAGCAACTCATTTAGAGCCAAAAAATTGAGTGCAATTGAGAAACACCCATAACCAAATTATCTCCCTTTTTTTCTTTTTATTCAACAACTTGCAGAACCACTCTTTTGGTTTGACAACTTGCGAAACCGCTACTTTTGGTTCGTCAACTTGCAGAACCACTCTTCGCTCTCTCTCTACCTACAGAGTAGAGCGATTATCCCTGCTCTTATTGCGGATTCCCACCTTACCTGGGAACTTACCAGTGCACTGCCCTGACTGCAGAAAGTTCTGAGTCCTTGATGCAAGGGTTCTCTGTACAGGCCATCAATAGTGGCAACCGCCTCGACCAGCAAGGAAGACACAACACTTGACTCTTCTTTCTGCAGTTTGTTCAGGAACCTTGAACAATCTTCTGACCCCAGGGAAAGCCAGCCCACAGCTTAAATAGTCTCTGGGTAGCCAACCCCAGCATGCTACGTGGGAAATGCAGATAGGTCCAGAAAAGCAGAAGCAAGCCAGAACCTTAGCCTTAGCCATATATGGAGTTGTTTGCGACCGAGAGCACTTACCATCGGGGAGTTGGAAGGCGGAAACCAGTGCCATCTTTAATGTGTGGCACTGTGCAGCTTTCTACAATATATTACCTTAAATGATGAGCTTTCTCCTGACACTGACATGTAAAATGTCTTCACTTGACTTCTTATAGTGTGTGAACATCTCTGGTTACAGGAGACTCCTATCTCTTTTGCAAATAAAGTGCATCTTTGAAAATTGTTGTATAGGGACCAAATTGTCAACATTTAGTCCATGACCACTGAACGTCAGTATCTTGTCACTGTTCTCAGTGCTCATTGAAACAATAAGGCAGTTCTTATTCTAAACCCCAATAGTATGAGAAAGGCAAGGGGACTTCAAAAAATGCCTATAATTTAGGGCTAGAGATGGTTCAGTCATTAAAGACACATGCTACTAAGCCTGAGGGCAAGAGTTTAATCCCAGGAACCCATATGTGCAAAAAGAGAACTAACTTCTCCATGTTGACCTTTACACATGCACAAACCACACATATGCACAAAATAAATAAATAAATGTATAAAAATGCCTGCAATTCTATCAATATCACTCCTCTCATAAAAACTTTCTGGAAAAAAAATACTATACAACATTTTAAAGTAAACGAAATTCTATAAATCATGAGGAGTGGAATACTGAAAGGGTTTCAAATACGCATGTTCACAGTGTTTTCTTTCTGTTTCTTGGATCTGAGTTGATTTTCAACTTCACTTTTAAAAAATTCCTCTGAAAATGTCTTGTTTCTAGTTTAACTCTCATATCAATCACTATTTCTTTTGATTGAATAAAAACGTAAGTTAATATCATATTAAAGACAAAGATAAAATTTAAAAGAGTTTCTATAGTAAAGCTTCCTCACCAAAAATAAATAAATAAGAATAAAAATCTCCAACCCAGGAATGAATTGACTTTGATATCCTCCCAACTTGTGATCTAGTTTTTTATGATGAATGCTTTGGGAGAATAGTTAGAAAGGCAACTAGAACCAGGGACTGTCTTACATGCAAACTAGTATGTGATCATGGTGATTCCCACTGTATCAAAAAAGAAAATTTGACAAAAGAAATAGAAGAATCAAAATATAATAACTAGCAACATGAATTGGACACTTACTGGTGATCAGCATTGTATCTGTTCTGCCAATTCATTTTTGGCTCAACATTAGACACACAGGCTAAATTCTCTTATCATCTCCACTTTGAACAGAAACTGCACCTAAGTTGCATCTATTGTTAATCACATAGGTGTTCAGATTTGTGAAATGAACTTGGACTGATCCCAGAATCTTATTTCTAGTTACTTTTCTCATAGTAGAAATCCACCAAAGTCTGCAGTGCCCAAAATCTTGCTGTTACCTCAGCAGTTACTATCAGCAGCATTTGCTCCAAACAAGTAAATATTGTACTACTGTCTAAACATAGTTTATACTTATGGTGAGTGCAAACACACACCAACATCATTTGAACAATAGAACAGTCAAGGGCACAGAAAACAACACTGAGGCTAGTGCACACACACAAACTTAGAACTCTCTGAAACAGATCTTCCTGTAAATAGGACATCAGCTTCATCACACTTCTTTCTGCTTCCTACCAGTAGATGCAATGCTGCCAGTTGTCTTACACTCCCATCATCACAATTCTCTCACCATAATTAATTGCAAAATTTAGTCAAAATAATTCTTCCTTTCTTCATTTGTTTTTGTTTAGTATTTTGACATAACAAATAAGAAAGTAACTAATATGGAAAATTGTTATTGAGGTATGCTGCGGTAGTACCTTCTGCTGCTTCAGCCAATAGTCACTGAAGCACGAGCCCACAGTGCTGCGGGAGTACCTTCCACTCCATCAGCCAATAGCTGCTGAAATACCAGCCCACTGGGGCGTGGTATATTTCTCTTTTAAAAAGAGCCGCAAGTCTCGGCTCGGGCCTCT
Organism: Myodes glareolus; assembly: GCF_982192425.1. Lineage (NCBI taxonomy): Eukaryota > Metazoa > Chordata > Mammalia > Rodentia > Cricetidae > Myodes > Myodes glareolus. The sequence goes on from NC_142045.1 coordinate 62,652,783, forward strand.
CTTGGTTCCGGCGCTTGGTTCTGGCTCCTGCACCCGGCTCCTGCTTCAGTGACTAGGCTCCCTTCCTGATGGTTTATGGTGTATGTAAGTTTAAACCCCCCAAAAAAATACCCCCTTAAAACATAACTGGTGTGGGATTGATTCGCCATTATCTGGTACCTGAACGTGTGGGTTTTCCCCCCTCGTGGCGGTGTGGGCCAAGCAACCAGAGCCGCACACCGCTACTGGCTCCCGACTGGCCCCGACCTCGGGCAGATAGGGGAAGGAACTTTTTGGCTTCTGCTACCCCTATCAGGCACTGTCTTCCCGCCGCCCAGCTGAGTCCAGCGCTTGACCTGCGCTGGAGCACACGATCTGTGAATTTAACCTCTGAATTTGAGTGTATATATTCTAGAGTTTACTTCCTGGATTAACGCATTGCCACGTGGGTTCAGGTGCACCGCTGCCACCTACTGGCAGGCACCAGTCATTACAGGTAAGATTTTTCTTTTCAGTTGAAAATACATGCATGCATACATACATACATACATACATACATACAAGTACAATTTCTTTTGATTGAAAATGTCAGAAAATATTACTATCCAAAAGTTCAATGGTTTTTTTTTTAATTGTGCTATGGAGGATATTCTGAAGGATGTCTCTGATATTCCTCTTTCTTAGTTATTCCTGGGATCTGTCAGTTTTCTGGTGTTTGGCTATTTTATAATAGGATGATACAGTCCTTACAGATAGAATCCACAATGCTGAGGGCAGAGATTAAAACTTTAAGAACAATTCAGACTGACACCAACCTCCTCAAAAAAGAGTTTGGAGTTTTCAAGCAGGAGACTAGATCAGAGTTTGGAGTTCTCAAGGAGACTAGATCTTTGTCTGATATGACTTGGTTGACTGACTTTGTCTGATATGACTCAAGACTGTATCAAGAAGAAACAATCTGATATAGCTTCTTTAGAAGGGAGCTCCATTGCTCTGGAGGAGGGGACAACCAAAATGACTCGTAACCTCCAGTCCATGACTGTAAGTGCTGAAACATTAGCTAAGAGGATTATAACCATTGAATGTGAAAATCGGACTTTATCAAAAGGGTATGATAGATTAATTGACAGGATTTCCATACAAGAAGGCACAGTACATGCCATGAGGATTATATCCAAGGAGGATATGGTATCTCTAATGGACAAGCTCCATGCCTTAGAATTATCAATGAAGGCGATTGTGAGCAGATTTAATAAGGTTGAAGAAATCATAGACTCTGATGAACAGGAGCAAAAGGTAGAAAGGCAACATTCACCTCAAAAAACTCTCAGTCTACATGTTATTTAGGTTATAAAATAGGTTTCCAAAGAATTAAGACTCAAAAGACACAAGCCTGGCGGTGGTGGCACACACCTTTAATCTCAGCACTCGGGAGGCAGAGGCAGGCGAATCCCTGTGAGTTCGAGGCCAGCCTGGTCTACAAGAGCTAGTTCCAGGACAGGCACCAAAAACTACAGAGAAACCCTGTCTCGAAAAATCAAAAAAAAAAAGGCACAAATCAGGAGAGATTGGTTACGAACTCTTAAAGACTTTCAAAGATAATTAGGAGACATCTCCAGCCTATGACCAGCTGTTGAGATAACACCTGATCTAATAATTCATTTAAACAAGACCTTGGATGGTGATAAAGACTTAAACAGCCGAAGCAAAAAAAGAACTGACAATGGTTGAAAAAAAATTACAGGAGGCTCATGTGGACAGGGTAAATCCAAAGCTTAGTTGCATTCTCATCATATTGCCTTCCAGAATTTCTCCTACAGGAATCTTGATGCAAAGAGATGATATTATCTTGGAATGGATCTTTTTACCACACAAACCAAGTAAAAAATTAAAAACTTATGTGGAAAAAGTCTCTGAATTGATTATAAAAGAAAAATTGAGACTTCGTCAATTAGCAGGTATAGACCCAGCAGAAATTATAGTGCCTTTCACTGCTGATGAGATAAAAAAAAAAGTTGTGGGAAGACAATGAACCATGGCAAAGAGCTTGTGCTAATTTTTTGGGAAAAATCAATAACAATTACCCAAAAAACAAGAGACTTAACTTTATAAAGAGAACTTCTTGGATCCTTCCTCGAATTGTCCATGATGCTCCAATAACCGGAGCCCATACATTTTATACTGATGCTAATAAATCAGGGAAAGCAGGTTACAAATCAGAAGAATTGAGTAAAGTGGAACAAAGTCCTTATGATTCTGTCCAGAAGGCAGAATTATATGCCATCCTTATGGTCCTTAGGGATTTTAAAGAACCTCTTACTATAATTACTAACTCACAATATGCAGAAAGAGTTATTTTGCATATTGAAACTGCTGAATTTATACCTGATGATACTGAACTGACCTCATTGTTTATCCAGGTACAAGACATGATCAGGAACAGGCTCTGCCCTATGTATATAACTCATATCCGATCCCATACGGGTCTACCAGGTCCTCTAGCACAAGGTAATGCAGATATTGATCACTTATTGATTGGTAGTATGCTGCAGGCATCTGAATTTCATAAAAAAACATCATGTCAATACCAAAGGCTTGAAAAAAGAGTTTTCTATTACATGGCAACAAGCTAAGGAGATTGTAAAGAAATGCCCTACTTGCTCTTTTTATAACCAAACACCACTGCCTGCAGGGACTAATCCAAAGGGTATTAAAAGGAATGAAATCTGGCAGATGGATGTGTTCCACTTTGCAGAATTTGGAAAATTAAAATATGTACATCACACCATTGACACTTATTCAGGCTTTCAGTGGGCAACTGCTTTAAGCTCAGAAAAAGCTGACTCAGTAATCACACATTTATTAGAAGTTATGGCCATTATGGGTATACCTGCACAAATAAAAACAGATAATGGCCCTAAGAAAATGAAACGATTTTTTGCTTATTATAATATTAAGCATGTTACAGGTATACCATACAATCCTACAGGTCAAGCAGTCATAGAAAGATCAAATCAAACTATAAAGGATATGTTAAATAAACAGAAAGGGGTGGAAAATGGCCCCTGTAATATATTACATAATGCCTTATTAACCTTGAATTTTATTAACACTAATGAGAAGGGAACAACAGCGGCAGAAAGACATTGGATAATGGAAAAGTCTGCTGAACTAAATCAACCGGTTTATATCAAGGATGTGCTGACCTCTCAATGGAAGCCAGGAGATGGGCTACATTGGAGAAGGGGTTTTGCTCTTGTTTCCACAGGAGAAGAAAAATTGTGGATACCATCAAAATTAATAAAGGTTAGATCTGAAGAGAAGAAACCTCTTGGAACGGAGAAATGACAGCATCTACAATGATGATGACCATACAGGTGGAAAGAAAAACATAAAATGGGGGCAGGGTTCTGTTCTTATCGCCACAGGAAAACACTCGCCTTTGAAAAATTCAAAGGACCCTGGATGTTTGAATATTGACAGATGGGAAATAACTACCCAATATGGATTATCAAGAAAACTGAATAGGTTCTGTGAGTATGAAGCTCTGGAATATACTAAATCATATTTCTGAATTTATAAAGCTGGTTTTTGAGTTGGACTCTTGGCTTGGTCCCTCTCTAATTCCAAGCCTGTTGTTAGGAGAAAAACCCAGAGTTTCTGGAGTTTCTGTCTTATGTCAAGAGCCATTATATGAGACAGAAAGAAATATGAGTTTAGAAAACATCTTTGCTTCTCTTCATATCTATCATACTTTTCTTTGAATATGTCTATCATACCTTTCATTGAATATATGTTTGTATATGTCTATATAATTAATGTTTAAGTTTTCCACAATGAACAATGAGTTTTTCGTGCACTGATTTTGAAGTTTCCAGGAAGAAGATGGGACCCCCATAACAACAACTCCACTCGGTTGATATGATGTCATGATACTGATAGTGCTACTACAAGTCCTGTTCCGGGTATCAGCTGCACAGATGATTCCAACTTGGTTAGCTGAAATGGTGCACATCTTGAACAACATTCTGGCCAGACCTCCACAAAATACTCAGAGTCTGTTTGTGATTTTAAAAGACATTAATCTTGAAATTTAACCATCATTTTACTTTCACAGGATCCTCCAGAAAGAACCTCACCCCCATGACAGCTGGAAGTAATTCTAGAGGACGATGTCCCCTCTTTCAGCAAAGTTTGTCCTCAGGTTTAGGAACAATATTTAGGGATTGATTATAATTAGTATACAGTTGAGAGTTGGGAAAGGAATTTTATAAGCTCAGGGATCTTTTGAAAAAAAGGGGGAATAATTGGATAGATAATAATGGTATTTGTGAGTTATTGTTTATAGATAATTACATTGGCATATATTGTCAGATAAATTCTTAATGAATATTTAAATGACTTCTTTTGTCTATCATGCATGAGTTGTATGTCCTGATTTCAAATGCCTTACCAAATGCTACCCATTTGGCTCCAGTATACAGAAGAAGCTGCATTCTGGTAGAAGTTCTGTGACCTTTTCATTTTAAAAACATGGAGGTTTCCTTACCACCACCCAGACCTCAGGCATGCTGGGCAACAACTTTATCACTGGACTATCTGTCTAACCCTGAGAGAACAGTAAAGATGGGACTGTATAATTCCTCCCAACTTACTGGTTTAAAAGGAGTAAACCATTATAACTACAGCCATAGATGTCTATTCTAATGATACTGCTATTTGGAATGTTTTCCTTAGTAATGCTCTTTGGAGAAAAAAATTATTACTGGATCAGAAAAGCAGTTCTCCATAGTAGATGCTAGCAACAGAAAATCAAGGTAACTAATTAAACTATGCTTGGCCAATAGACAATTTGTTACTTGGTATGTTTAATTTTCTCTTCCTCAATTTTCTCTAATTAGTTTCACTACAATTAGACATTACTGACATGTTATATTTAACAAGCTATTTTACATAAAATAACTTAAAAGTAAATAGGAGCCTGAATTTATATGTGAATATTTCAACAGTCGTTCTGACCTGACAGGTGCAAGACTCTGTGACCTGGAGTCACACTGTCAGGTGACATGGTGCCAGCAGAGGGCAGGATTTGACCTCCCGTCACACCATCCTTGTGGCAAACTTGGATCAGCACAAGACTTATCAAGACCCTTGAAGCACCTGCAAGCAAGTTGCTCAGGTCCCTCTGCCCATGTTTGAACACAGTATCACTGAGAATGCAATTTCTAGAATTATTTTGTGAGTAGGTACTTAGTCAATGCCTACAGAGTTCCTACTGTAAGTACCACAACTTCACCTCTGACTTTTGAGGAGTTATTCTAAAGGATCCGATCCCTTGGAGGAAATGTGTAATATTCCTGGGCAAATACAATATTGAAGTAAATGATTCTAAGAAATCATAGATAGCTTATTCAGTAAAAGAAAAAATAAGGACCATAACAGTGCTTCTCAGATTGGCATGGGGGGCACATATTTCTTTATGATAGGTGTATCCATCATCATAAAATAATTGATTAATGTAATATAATCATCTAGCCTCTAATTACTAAATTCTAAGTTCTAAATGTTTTCCTCCTTCAACTATTCTGATGTAAAAATGTGTGCCCCTATTACCAAATGCCCTAAAGGGCAAAATTATCCCCTGAGTACAAGCTCTAGATTAGTTATAAAATGATGATTTAACTGATATTGCAAAAATGATGTTATACTTGAAGTACTACTTTTAGAATAGCAAAATATAAGTACCTGCTCTGGGGACTTATTTATTCACGAGAAATATGGAGACTGCCATATTTTCCTCATAGGACTTACAATAATTGGGACATAATAAATGCTCATCTAATCAGAAATAATATGCTACTTTTAATAGGTTCCACTATTCCTATTAATTGTTCCTTGGAGCTTTTTAATCGAAATCAGATTCCTGAAGATGTTCATAATAGAATAAAGTAATTACAACATAAATAAACTTGATTGGATCCTTGTACATCCCTTTCTGCTGAAGTCATGTAGCTGACAAGATTAAACTGACCTATCTCATAGTACCATGGCTAGTCATCTTAAGGATACTCTGTCTTCCTTCATGTGAATGCCAAAAGACAGAAGCTTGTCCACCAGGAAGTATGAAGAATATCTAATGATCTGGGTATAACCTTTTACATGCTTTCAGAGCTTTCTACCTACAGATAAGTTTGTTGTAAATATTTCCCTACAAGGAGTTGTGATGATCATTTCCTCTCATCCTCTTAATTTTTACTTGTAACTTCACCCATCTTGCAGGCTGCAAAAAAATGAAATTAATTGGAGAGAAAAACATATAGATGATTCTAAACTGCCATGATATTCACCTGGAAGTGAGCAACTGCAGATGTTTCAAAATTGTCAAAGAACACGAGTTGAATATATACAAACACATATTTTTTGTTGGAAATGAGTTCTTTATTTTTATTTTAGTTTTTAAAATGTTTTTATTCATTTTAATAACAACCACAGTTTCTCCTTCCTCCCCTACTCCCTCACTCCACTTTCCTCTAACCCACTCCCCATTTACTCCTCAGAAAGGGTAAGACCTCCAATGGGGAGTCAACAAAGCCTGGCACATTCAGTTGAGATAGGACCAAGAAACTCCCCCTGCATTGAGGCTGAGCAAGGCATCCCACTTTCTCTTGTATGAAGTTTAGTGGGGTTGGTTTTCTATTGAGGCCTTTGATCCATTTTGAATTAAAGTTTTATGCATGGCCATAGATATGGATCTATTTTCATTCATGTTGATATCCAGTAATGCCAGCACCTTTTGTTGAATATGTTTCCTTTATTATTTAATATTTTTTGCTTCTTTGTCAAAAATCAGGTGTAGTAGGTGTGTGGATTGATATCCTTGTCTTTGGTTTGATTCCATTGGTCCTCCTGTCTGTTCTTATGCCAATACCAGGCTGTTTTCAGGACTGTACCTCTGTAGTAGAGTTTGAAGACAGGGATTGTGATTCCTCCAGAAGTTTCCTTATTGTACAGGATTGTTTTGACTATCCTGGATTTTTTGCTTTTCCATATGAAGTTGAGTACTGTTCTTCAACAGAAGATTCATTCCCACCTCCTCAAAAAATCCCTCACTTTTCAGTGGGGTTGGGAAAGAAGAGAAATGCTATCTGTTGATTTAGATTTTTCCTAAAGGTACCAGTTTGTACCTCAGCATTTGTCACAGTTTTTTAGAACAAATTATACAATTTTCATCATCCACATGTCACTCATCTTTAATTAAAAATCTTATTATAATTCTTACATCTCAGTCTGGTGAGATGTCTTAGTTAGTAAAAGTACTTACTGCCAAGCTTGATTATATGAGTTCAGTTCCTGGAGCCCACACGGTGGAAGGAGAAAACTGACTCCTGTAAAATGTTCTCTGACCATTACACGCAAGTGTTATGAACACAAAAATTTAATATAGGTAATATAAACACTAATAAATCAATAAATAATAAGATAATAATTATTAAGAGACTTAAAATTATAATAACAAATTCTACTGAGTTTAAAAATTAAAAATTTCCCCAACCTTTAAAGGCAAAACTGACTTTTCTTCAATTGACATGACATGCCCTTGAACAACCTTATAAAGGGTTGTATTTTCAATGTGTATTTGTCTTCCATCCTTCTCACTTTTTACCTGAAGGAAATATGAAACAGAAGTGAGAACAGGTGGTGACATTCCCAACTGTCTCAGCACCTTGTAATGATTAAGGAATGACAAAGCAGGAGATTGAATTGCTGCTTAGAGGTGGCTGAAGAGTAAGTAAAAGAACAGACTCTTTTCTGGAACTCCAGTCTGGTCAGACTTTACTTGGGCCTTACAACTTCCACACCATTTTAATATCTAAAAACAAAAGCAAAAGTTGGAACTAGAGAGAAGTCTCAGCAGTTAAGAGTACTTGCTACTCTTGCAGAGGACTGGTTCAATTCTGAACCATGTCAGCTCACAAACCTCAATAACTCCAGTCTAGTCGATATAACTCCCTCATTTGACTACAAGGGCTTGCACACATGTGATGCAAGTATATTTGTGCAGGCAAAGCACTCATACAATAAAATAAATAAAATAAGTCTAAAAGTTTAAAAGTTTATAAAAAGAACAATGTATACAAGAGCTTGGTTCCAAAACATGTACCTAGGATAAAATCATATAAGCTGAATGTCCTTCATTGCATTCATTCTTTCAGGACAGCAGGTCATGAAGTTCTCAAAATGCCATTGATTGAGTCCTTCAGAAGCCTCATCTTGTTGTGAAGATCCTTACTCATCACTCACCTCTGTTTTCAACGATGCAACTGAGACATATTAACTCACTGTAAAACTAAGAAGTTGTGCTTTGCCACAAAGAAGCCATGACTGTGCTCCTTTTCCTATGAGTTATTTTAATATCATAATGTGCCCAGCTTTGTGGGATAATATAATCTTGACTCTCTCTTGCAGTCCATTCTTTTAATCTTCTTTATCAATCAAAAACCATTATTTTCACACCCTTTCACCTTGTAGCAATATTAAATAAACAGGGGCTCCAGAAAGGCTCCAAGCTTTTAGCTATAAATGAAATGAAACAAGCTAATCCAGGTTGGACATACTTGTCACCTCAACTTCATTATCTTAAGACCTCAACATAGAAAGAGCTTTTTTTTAGTATAACATTATAAAAAAAGGAATGAAACTATTACTATATAGATTATATGTAGAACTTCGTTATTTATCTTGAAAGTCTTTTGATGTTTTTAATTAAAAGATGTCTTGTCTTCAAGTACAAGTTAGAATGTAAAATTATAAATGAAGAACTGACTTGATAATGTATTCTGCTTTCCAAGCCAAGCTGATTTCATTTTCAAAAGATGCATATCCTTTAAAAACAAATCCAAGGAATCTCTTAAGTGTATTATCTTCCTTGAGGATGCAGAAGCCTAAAGAATTGAATTCTGAATTAAATTCAGCCAGCTATCAAACAGAAAAGTCACAATCTGAACTTCCCCTTTGTCCAGAGTTGGTCTGCAAACTGTGGTTAAATGAATATTCCTATTGTAATTTTAAAAAAATTGTACAATTTGGGGAAAAGGATGCAGTATATTATATATTTTCTGCTTTTAGACTTAAGTGTTATAGCTATGTTGTTTGTGTGTTGAAAGCATTAACCTAAAGTTATTGTCATGCAGACAATAAAATGTCTAGCAGAAAACTCATGATGCATATACATTCTATAGTTTCAGCAGGGTCTAAATCATCACTGTCTTGCCTGACTGGTGATCTGGTGATGTTGAATCCTGTCCTTGTACCTTCTTTCCCTGTTCATCAGCTCCAATAATTTCCTCAATCATTTCAAAACTTTTTACTACTGTCTTTTGTAAAGACTGAATCTCCTGGCATATATGATATATGCATATATTTGTGTGTGTGTGTGTGTGTGTGTGTGTGTGTGTGTGTGTGTGTGTATCCATCCTCTGGTCCTCATTCTGCACATGTGATTCAAAAGTCTGAAGTTTCTCCTTTAAAGATAACACCTCATCCTTAGACATTATTTGGATAGTGTGCAGATTGCCCTCTGGGAGAGATCTTCTATCTGTTAACTTATCATAACTATTTAACAAGTTTTGATTATCAAATTAATCAGTTTGAATTCTTTCAGATAATTTCTCAGTACCCGTAGACATAGATTCAATTTTGTCTATCAAATTAATATTACTCTTTTCAACAGTATTATTTTTTTCAGGTAATTTTTTATTTTCGATGGTATCAATCCTGTCAACTAGTTGTACATTTTTAGTCTGTAAAGACTGTATTATTTCTAAAAGTTCTACATTCTTTCTTAAGGTTATAATATGAACTAAGAAACTGAGTCCCAATATTCAATAAATGGATGTATAACCATATAAGCCTTTCAGAATATAATCCATAGTATTAGCAAAAAATTCATTAACAGTTTCAATATTAACGTAGTCTGCCCTATTGATTTATTAATTACCTGTTATGAGATCTGGTAAATTGTTTAAGGTATAATAATCTTTATTGTTAAGCAGGTTTCATGGTTGCAGAGTTGCTACTAGTAGTGATGCAACTGGTGACGACCTGAATGGTCCTGAGCCGCTTTAGTTTTTCACCTTGGTACATGTTAAATACTGAGAAATATGTTTTGATTGACAAATTAAAAGCACTTAAATCAATTTCACACACAAAGCAAGAAACCCAGAACTCACAGGGCGGGGAGCACAGATGGGAAGCTGCGGCAAGGAATGAGGTAGTGGGGGTGGGGGACGTGCATGTGCTTGGGAAGTTTCCAAGTCACCACATGCAGTTAGCACCGCTGTGGCAGGGGTTCCACAAAAGACCACTTAGGTAAAAACAAGCTAAGTGGGCAGGGTTGGAAAACTTTCTGGGCCGAGACCCGTTTAGGTCTTTAGTCTGTCCAGGTAGTAGGTGTGAAGTCTGAATCCACATGGGGTGCCAGATGAAGAAGGATGCTTAAAATAAATCCCACACTAGCTCAGAATTGAGAATAATAGAGAGTTATTTATTTAGGGGTAGACGCACAAGTCACAATCCTCTGCTGGAACATAGAACAGCAACCGAATCCCACACAAAAAAGTCGCTGGATGTGTGCTTTACATTTGCATAAATAGTATAAGAGGCCACTCCCAAGAGGGCGGGTAACTTTTAGGCTACTGGTTATAGAAATTCCCACTTTCTCTTTAGTGAGGTTTGGTGTAGCTGGATTTATGCTGAAATCTTTTACCCATTCTGAACTCTCACTTCTGCTCACTCCTTAACATACAGACACTATTTTACGTAAAAAATAGTGTGACAAAGGGAGAGTTTCTTTAAGCACAATATTTAGACTTCATCACATATATTTGATCCCTAACAGTATCTTTGTCTTTTTGAAATAAAAGACAAGCTAAATGCAACCAAGAGTGTGGAATATGCTGTGTGGTAGTGGTGCATCCCTTTAATATCAGCACTCAGGAGGAAGAGACAGATGGATATCTGTGAGTTCAAGACCAGTTTGGTCTACAAGAGCTAGTTCTGAAGGGGAAAAAAGGCTGTTACACAGACAAACCCTGTCTCGAGAAACAAGAACAAAGAAAGAAAGAAACAAAAAAAGGGGGTTGGATAATTGTGAGGAGGCACTTGGGACACGTTTTCTTTTGACTATAATTCAAAGTAACTAGGCTTTTCCAGATAAAGGGATTTATCTTATTTCTGAGAAACTGAGATATGGGATTAATATTTTACTGTTATCAATATTCATATCCCAGATTGAAAGTCACTTCTGCATTTCCTTCCGTAGAGTCTGAGCCAGTGAGATAGTTAAGTGGATAAAGGCTGTTGGCACCAAGCCCAATGACCCAAGTTAGATCATCAGGATTTACCTAGAATGGTCTTTCTTAAGTTGTCCTCTGACCTCCACTTGTATGCATGTACACACAACACACACACACACACACACACACACACACACACACAAACACATACACACACAAATGCAAAGCTTGAAGCATTCAGACAGGTATTCTTAATACCCAGTCAGCATGCTTGAGGTCTCTCTCTCTCCCCACTCCCCACACACACATAAAGCTTGGGGCATTCAGACATACACACTCAGCATGATTGAGAAAATAATGAAGGCACAGCAGCATTATTGTGCTTTTCTTTTTTCAATTTTGCTTTTGCTTGAGACAATGTTTCTCTGTAGCTTTGGAGCATGTCCTAGAACTAACCCTTGCAGACCACGCTGGCCTCAAACTCAGAGATCTGCCAGTCTCTGCTCCTGAGTGCTGGGATTAAAGGTATGTGCCACTGCCACCCAGGTTTGTTTTCTTTTTTAAAGAAACTAGTAGAGACAAAGTTTTAGTGCCAACTTCTATGAGTTAGTTAACTCACAAAGAATAATTACTGGCAGTTGTTCCTTGAAATGTTGCTGGAGAAGACGGACACATAGAAAAAGAAAGGTCTGCCTTCTGATGTCTGATTTGTAAAACAGACACAGGACAGAAACTGGGTTTGAGTAGGATGGTTTATTGAGCTGTCTAAACTGCAAATTACTTGTAAACAGCTATATTTCTTTTATATATGAGCTATTCCAAAAGAAGAAGAATCGAAAATCCAACTGTTTGATCTTTAACCTCAATCATTATTAGCATAGGGAACTGTGGAGGATGTTTTCTCTTTAGAATGTAAACTCAATAAAATTAAAGCAGCACACTATTTAGACAGGTGTTGGATTGCCTAAAAATTTAAAATATTAACAGTCTTATCAGAAGTATTAGAGACTTTTTTATATTAAAATGAAAAAATTATCTTTTGTCATCTGCTTGCTTAAGAGAAGCAAGGAAAATGTGAAGAAATACAAATACATACAAGAGCAAGCTGACTGAAGGTCCCATCTGACTCATGGCAAATTTGTTCAGCTGCTTCCAGTTACATTTTACCCATACTCCTTGAAAAACAGCTTGGAGTTTTTAAACCTTTTACAGGAAACATGAGAAATTTACTACTGATAAACCTCTTTTGTGTTCTCTCATGTTTTCCTTACTGATAGGTGTTCTGATTCAATGCTTGCCTTGCATTAAAAAAAACAGTATATAGTTTCAAGTAAAATATTTATTAAACATTATTTGAAATTAATGCCCAGTACTTTCACACAATCTCATTTAATTGTATGTTTTCTGTTCAGAGAGGATCATTTTCTATCTTACAGAGGATGAGATGAAAGCTAACATTCAGAGAAATTGTATGACATAATCAGAGTCTCACTGTTCTTGAAGAAACAAAGGTTTATCTATTTCTGCTCCAAACCTTTCTTCCCCAGACTACTGAAAAATGGCACATAAAATTCTTGTATACATCAAAGGCAATAAAATGACCTAAAATTAAACAGGCTTTCCTTTGACTCTTTAATCCTTATTGAAAAATTTAGCTGACACATAAATCCAAAAAATATACATATGATGGTATCCATGGTGCCATGGTATTTCAATATGTGTGTCTATCATGTATTGATTAAATGGGGTTAAATGTTTCTACCTCCTCAAATATTTTTCATTCTTATTTCTGTATGAGAAAAATCTTCAGAGTCCTTTCTTCCTGCTTTATGGATGTACCATACTCAATCATCACCCAAGTGACCCTACTATGTCATAGATCAATAGTTTCTTACTTCTGCCTGACTGTCCCTTAATCCCAGTTGGTTATTACTATTGTCAGCATTCTTAATTTTCAGAAGCCAGCTCAGAGGATGAGAACAGAAATGTAGCTGTTTTCTGTGTCTTACAGTTTTCATTTTCTTAATAATATCTTTGCTCCTTGAGATTCTTGCTCAAATAGCTTCCTTTTCGCTTCAAAGTAAAAAGAGCCTAACACTGCTCTAGGTAATGATCACATGAGTTCCATATAAACTGTTGTTCTACGACATGGTTAACAGAAGGTTTTTATTGTGGACAATGAAAGAGACAATAACCAGAGGTATACAGGAGAGTCCAGAGCAGAGAGAGACAGAGAGGCAGAGAAACAGAGAGACAGAGAAAGACTGAACATGGCCAGCAGACTGGCCCTGGTCATGAAAGAAGCAGGAGAAAAGCAGAAGAGTATAAAGAGTAATAGAGAAATGAGGGAGAGACAAAAAGAGGGAAGAGATAGGGAAAAGAAGAAAGAGAGGTGTAGACAAAAAAGGTGTAGAAAGGAGACAGAGAGAGCATATCTAAAATAGCAGGATTTTAATGGTTATGAGTAGCTAAGGAAAATCCATGAGCTGGACAGAGTTTAAGGTAGGGGAGGTGAAGAGAAGGGCTAGGATCCCAGTATGGCCACTGCAATGTGTAATGGATTCTTGAAGTATCCTGAAGGAGCCTGGAGGCCAACATGCACTTTGGTACATAAATAGTACCACAGAAAATCATTTGTCCCTTCTGTCTTTTGGAATTTTGGAAAACAGAGTTTCCTTTAGACCTGACAGTTTGATTTTTCATTCATCTTAAAACTCCATGTTACTCTAGGAAGGTTTACTATGAATGCAAAGCAGAGAACCTCATTGCACCTTCCCATTCAGAAAGACAGTGCATATTTGGAACAACATTTTGAAGAAGTTATTCAGCATCTGTAAATTCACAGAAGCCAGTTCCCATAGATGTGTTGTAGGCATCCATAAAGAGGAAAAAGCACAAGCTGGAGCTTCGTCTCTACTACCTTTTGACTGGCCAGATTGCTACTTTTAAGTTTTTACTATTCTCTTTTTTCCATGCCTTCTGTAATATAAATGCTTTCTCTAACTTCCTCTCTCCTGCTGTGACCTACACTTTTCACCAACCTGGGTCAACTATGAACAGAGAACTTCTCACATGACCTGGAACACAATGAAGATGATTGGATCTTGAGGGCTTGTTTCCCCTGCTAGAAGTGAACACTGTAAAGGCAGAAGACTCTGCTGTGCCTTTTGCATACTCAACAAGATGTGTGAACATAGCTAGTGTTGGGGAATGTGGTAGATAAGTGAGAGCTTGCAGAATATATCTATTCATGTTTATGTTCTCTTTTTCTTGTCACCTAAAGTTCTTCTTCTCTCCTTGTATTCTAGCCTCAAGTATAAGAGATGTGTTTTCTTTGTTAGGTAATAAGTCTTAGTCATTATTCAAATATTCGTGTATATGTTCTGATTAGTATATATTGTCCTGTTTCTAGAGTCTCTCAAGTAATACACTCATTAATTAATCAACACCTCAATAAATTTCCAAGGATGCTCTCTGTTTTAGTCTGAAGGACCCCAACTCGTTTTAACCACAATTATACCGTTTTGCAAAGGTTCACAGATAACAAGCTCAGCTCAGGACCTCCAGAATGCTGAGCAAATAACAAGCTTAGTTCAGGGCCTCCAGAATGCTGAGCAAAGATACCTGAGGTTAGAGCAAGGACAGCCTTATCTGGATGCAAGACAGGGGATTTATGGACTGGCCATAGAAACAAAGAAAGAGAGGATTGTGAGGCCTGTGTCACGTATAAAGCGGGATTCGTCACGAGTCAGGGGCTGTGCAATCAGACATCTGGTCGCCAGCCAGGAAAAGGGGGGCAGGATAGGAGGAACAGTAAACCGCTGAGTAAATCCCCTCATTGTTATTTAGGTTAAGAATTTACCACCCTGCATCTTGCTTCTGTAAACCTCGCTTTTTGCTCTCCTATAAGAACCCCTCACCCCCAACCTGCGAGCGTGCAAGTCCTTCGAGAGACTTCGTCGCCCCAGGTACCTGCGTATCCAATAAACCTCTTGCTGTTTGCATCCGGCTGCGTGTTTTCAAATGATCTTTGGGCACGGGGTCTCTCCCGAAGGAAGACGCCCACGGGAGTCTTTCAAGTCAAAGTTTCTATTGCTCAGATGTGAAATGAGCCAAAGCAGCTGGTGAGAAAGGTTCATCTCATCTCACAGCTTGTGAGAAAGGTTCATCTCATCTTACAGCTTGTGAGAAAGGTTCATTTCATCTCACAGCTTGAGCCCATGTTCCAGGGGAAGTCAGAGCAGGAAACTGGAGACAGGAACTGATTTTTAGATATTAGAGGGGTACTGCTTACCGCTTGACCACCACAGGTTGTTAATCCTTAAAGAGTTAGGGCCATCTGCCCAGGACTACACCACCCACAATGGGTCACATCAATCACTAATTAAGAAAAATGCCCTACAGTCTTGCCTACAGGCCAACATTATAGAGACATTTTCTCACTTCATCTCAGATAACCCAATGTAAACCAACTGAAGTGCAGGAGAAGCAGCTCATAAATTGGATTCCAAATTCATGCAAATAAATTTGTCCTTTTAAATGCAGATGTTTTCCCTTTATGTTCTAAACTGAGTAACTCAGACTAGTCAGTACAATTTTACTTACTCCAAACAAAATTAATGGAACTGACTGACTTATGTGACATCAAAGCAGGGTCAAGAGGGTAAGAGGGAGGATGGGAGAGTGTTTTCCTTGTTCTAGAAACTAAGGGCACCCAAGGGATTGTCATACTTCAAGTGAATTTCTTCCTGTTTTTTTGTTGTCCTTATCTTTAGGCCAAATCAAATATTCCAACTCTTGATATAGAGTTCACTTTGACCTCTTTCATTTTTTAAACATATTTTAACTTTGACATTTCTAATTATTTTCCTGAACAAAATCCAGCTATTTCCAACTACATATGAGAGTAAAAACCAACAAGCAAATTAATCCCTACTAAAGTATGAATGACTACTAGTACATAAAGGTTTTATTAAATAATCAACTTTTATAAAGCATATTTATCTAATGAAATTATACTTTTAGATTGGCATAAGTTCCAGAACTATAATGAAAGCAAAACAAAGGGAAGTCCTCCTGACTGAGAAATGATTATGCTTATCTCCCTCAGAGTCATGGGTTCTGTCAAATAATTTTTTCTTACAACTTGTACTGTTTTGTAAACCACACATCTATGGCTTTCCTGCCCATTGTTTTTGTTTTCCTGTAAATATTGTCAAGTTGACATTGTATTTTTCTATGAGACTGATAAAGCTATAAAACACTAATATGTTCAGAATATCTAGACCATTTGCTATTTGATCACGCATTGTCTAATAACCCAACCTTCATTAGCCAAGTGGGAAGAATATGCCAAGATCCTTAAAGTGTCAAAACACGTGTCCAAAGTTCCAAGATCACTTGGAGAAGTTGAGAAGACTTCACAGAAAATATGACACATGGAGTAGGATATGCTTTTATGTCATTGATAAAATAAGTTAAAGGAGGAAGAGGTTTAAATTATATAAAGCTGAATGCAAAGGGAAAGATAATGGGGGTGGAACTAGACACATAAAGAGGAACAATAGCTTTAACTACCAGAAATATAAGAAGATCTCTTTTCCTCTAGACTATTATCCCCTCAAATCCAGCCACTGAAGTTTCCTGCTTTGTACTTTGATAGACAAGAGTGTGGATGCCAAGCACATCTAGAATGGGAAGAACAATAGAACCATATCCCCATTCTTTTTCTTCCCCAGGTACACTGTCATATCACAATGCTTGTAGGAATCTGATTATACCTTCATAATAGAACCTGTGTAATTAACACCATTGCCTGCCAGGTTACCCTCATCTCAGAAAACTCCTGTTCCACACCTTGCCATGCTCCTCTTACGGAGGATCAGTGTTCCTGGTGGATTTACATAAAACAGAATGTATGGAATTTTATAATCACATAAGTAAACAGCTTGAGTTTTGATCATGTGAAATGTTGAGAAAATATCCACAAAAGTCTCTTGGAACTCCTTCCCAAGCATCTAAATATCTTATTACAATAAACAACTGTTCTCCAATTCTTACTAGAGATATGTCTTGGAAATAATCCTAGCCTAACTTGTTCATTTGACACTCTTACTACCCAGATAGCAAATTAAATAGTTAACTTAAGCATGAAGTCAAGAAAAAGACACTAGGAATGAAAGTCCAAAAAGGTATTTTGGTAGATTGAATTCGGAATTTAAAAAATAAATAGTTTCATCCTGAAGCAGCCTGGAAAACAATGGAAGAAATTCTATTTCCCAAAACACTGAACCCTTCTTACTACTTGTTTTAAATCTATTCCCACAGTGAGCAACAACAGCTGACTACATAAGGAAGAATGCCAAGCAAAGACTGAGAGATGAGATAAATTAGTTAAAGAATAAGATATGCATGCACCACACTCTTAAGGTAAAAGATCTGTTAATCAGTCCTGCTCAGCCCAGTAACAGCTTTTAAGTCATTCAGAATAGTTAATTTAGTTTGGTAGTTATTTACAATGCTTAGATTGTTATAAGGCAACTTGGAAACTAGAATTTACTAACCTACAGAGATTTATGATCTAATATTTTTTCAAAGACTAAATGTGAATTACTGGAGTTGTGATTGATAATTAAAATTGTTTATTTGCAACAGAAACTTCAATTTTTAAAAATAAATCTTTGTTTTTT
The DNA here is from genome assembly GCF_982192425.1 of Myodes glareolus. NCBI lineage: Eukaryota > Metazoa > Chordata > Mammalia > Rodentia > Cricetidae > Myodes > Myodes glareolus. Next base: position 62,670,745 of record NC_142045.1, read on the forward strand.
CCAGGTGTGTCTCAAATAGTGTCTGAGAACAACTCACCCCAAACGAGCAACATGATCCTTAACTCCTCTAACGAAGATGGAATTAAGAGAATCCAAGATGACTGTCCCAAGGCTGGCAGGCACAACTACATTTTTGTCATGATCCCTACTCTCTACAGCATAATCTTTGTGGTGGGAATATTTGGAAACAGCTTGGTGGTGATTGTCATTTACTTTTACATGAAGCTGAAGAATGTGGCCAGTGTTTTTCTTCTGAATCTTGCCCTGGCTGATTTATGCTTTTTATTGTCTTTGCCACTGTGGGCTGTCTATACCGCTATGGAATATCGCTGGCCCTTTGGCAATCACCTATGTAAGATCGCTTCAGCCAGTGTCAGTTTCAACCTCTATGCCAGTGTGTTCCTGCTCACCTGTCTCAGCATTGATCGCTACCTGGCTATTGTCCACCCAATGAAGTCTCGTCTCCGCCGCACAATGCTGGTGGCCAAAGTTACCTGCATCATCATTTGGCTTCTGGCTGGCTTGGCCAGCTTGCCTGTAGTCATTCACCGAAATGTATTTTTTATTGAGAACACCAATATCACAGTTTGTGCTTTCCATTATGAATCTCAGAACTCAACACTCCCCATTGGGCTGGGCCTGACCAAGAACATTCTGGGCTTCCTGTTACCTTTTCTGATCATTCTCACCAGCTATACTCTAATTTGGAAAGCCCTAAAGAAGGCTTACGACATTCAGAAGAACAAGCCAAGAAATGATGACATCTTCAGGATAATTATGGCGATCGTGCTTTTCTTTTTCTTTTCCTGGGTTCCCCACCAAATATTCACTTTTCTGGATGTGCTCATTCAGCTGGGTGTCATCCGCAACTGTAAAATCGCTGACATCGTGGATACTGCCATGCCTATCACCATCTGCCTAGCTTATTTTAACAATTGCCTGAATCCTTTGTTTTATGGCTTTCTGGGGAAGAAATTTAAAAACTATTTCCTCCAGCTTCTGAAATATATTCCCCCGAAGACCAAGTCCCAGTCAAGCCTGTCGACAAAAGTGAGCACTCTTTCCTACCACCCTTCGGATAACATGAGCTCATCAGGCAAGAAGCCTGTGTCTTGTTTTGATGTGGAGTTTCAAAGCTTGCCAGTAAAGTGATTCCCTGAGAGAAGAAGCCAGAGCAGCGTTTGGTTAGACAGCTCACTACAGAAGGAATCCCCAGCCCTTTCAACATTAAAGCAGATAAGTCCAGATTTGGTGGACTGTACATGTTCTCTGAAGTGCTAAACAAAAGTTTTCTTTCCCTTTAAGACAAATAGGAGCAAAATCACTGTTTACCACCTTTCTCATGAACTGGATAATAACTGCTCTAAAGACATTTCAGAAACTAAGTGACTATTGATTTTGAAAAAATGTATTGGCAGAAGAGAAATGTTCCCTGTCTCCCCTCATTCTGTTACTTTTGATTCCACACAAAAGTATTTAGAATATGTTAAATCTGTAGACAGATAAAAAAAGGAGATGGGAGGTCAGTAGTTCCAAGGGACAGAAAAACTTTCCATCTGTCTAGCTACACCATTGTTCCTAAGATTTGCTAGGCCGTAGTCACCAAGTTGCAAAACTTTTTGTGGAGTTCAACTAGTAGTTTGAGAATCCATACTGCCCAAACAGTGCCCACAAAACAGCTTACCTATATAATGGTGTTATAGCAGTCATACACCAAAGATGAACCATGTGTGATTCTGTCTCAGGTGTTTGTGTTCCCTAGGCAGACCAGTTTCATTTCATATCTAAGAATTGTATAGTCTTTGTTAAGCAGATTTGTTATAAAATATGTCTTACTGTTCTAAAAATGTACATATTCTATGTGTATATGTAAAACTATATTTCTAAGCTGTTATTTGATTAACATCTAGCAAACATTTATCTTGAAATAAATTTATCAGAATGGATTTAATCTCCACTACTTAAAATTTACATTGATATTTTAATTAGATCATGAATAAAAATGAATATTATTTTAAGTTTGATTTAATTATAACTTAATATGTGTAGCTATAAATTTTAAACATTTTTATCACATTTATTTATTGTAGGCACACACACACCACAGAACACATGTGGACTTCAGAGGATAACTTGGAGAAATCAGTTCTGACTGTCTGCCATGTGGGTTCCCTGGACTCAGCTTAAATGATCAGTGTTGGAGACAAGAACTTTTAACTTTTAACCACTGAGCCATTTCAGTGGACACTATATATTTTTAAATCTCACTTTAGAAAAGATCTAGAAGAAAATAGTTCATTATAATCAATAACATGAAATAAACACATCCTTTGGAAATTTTCAGTTATTCTATATAACAGAATATTTTATGTTCTTTATAATATAAAATAATACATTATTTTACCTACAATTTTTAATATTGGGATATTAATATTAGGAAATTTAGGAGAGATATAAAATAATAAAATAAAAGTCTTATTCAGTGCTCTAATGCAAACAAAAAAAATTAAATATGTTAACATTTCAATTCTCTTACTTTTGATATTCTATGTTCAGGTACATACATAAATTATTAAATTGAATCATAATAAGCATAGATCTTTATGTATTTTACTCAGGATTATAGCACAGTTGCTTTCTACCCTAATATATTTTTCTCAGTCATTGTATATTTGATTGTTATCAAATAAAGACATACTTTCATGTTGTGAGTTAATCACCAATTTGGAACCTTTTTTCAGTATTTTAAGTTTAACTAATATGAACTTTCAAAAACATGGATATGCCAGATTTCTCATCCTCTAGTGTAAATTAGTATAAAGAATATCTAGTTGTAGACGCTACTCAGTGTATTCACTTCCTCAGCCAATAGCCTTTAAGACTCCAGCCTACTTTGAGTGTGGTCTCATGTACTATAAATGCAGACAAAAAGTGTCTTGGCTACTGGATTCAGTTCTAGTTCCCGTGAATGCAGAGGGCTGCAAATTGCTACCCTTTCTGTAAGCTTATTCCCAAATAATAAACCTTTGCTATACTCCACTCCAGGCTATTGTGGAACTCTTCTGGAAGACATCAAATTGGAGCCCACATGGCCAGAGTCCATGTCATTGCTAGGCCCTGCCTAGAACTCCACAACCCCTTTCCCCACCATCTATGGCCTATTCCAATCCATGCAGTTGAATGACCCCTCTGGTGCACAGCTACACATTATTTTGCTGGCCAGTCATGTGGTGACTTAGCATTTGCCACTGACCATGCCCCCATGTGGCTTGGTTCTGCCTATTATGCAACTGACTTACTGCAGCACACAGTTTTTAGCCAAAACTCCTCCATCGCTTCTCTGGCTTCTACAAGGCCTGCTCTGATCAGTCTTAGCTCTGACTCCAGGAGGAGGGGCTACTCTGGCTTGTGTTCCCAATTCAGATCTGTGTCATTGACCTGGTCAGTAATAACCCCATGAATCACTATTGCCTTTGAGCTCTGTGTTCCTTGATATTTAGCCCAACTCAAACCTTCTCCATATAAGGATGTGCTGCTCTTAAGTAATTAAATTTGTTTCTAAATAAGTCTTATGTAACTCAGGTAACAGATCTAAGACCTACCTGACTTACAGCTGCAACTCTGACACCTCTGGCCAATCAAGGTTATTTCACCTATAACATTTTTCTGAAAATTATAATTGAGGTAAGTTAGTCTGGTTAATAAATAAATTTGAAAATTGTAAAGCAACCCCAAGATAATGGCAGACAACATCACCACCTAGGAATTTAACAATCTTTTTTGTTCTTACTATGGATGGAATTCTGTAAGAGCTATATAAACTACCTTGTACATATACATTTGTGATCATGTTGGCTATTAGCTTTCTTCTTCATATGTCCTTAAAGAAATGGTTTGATGACAGAGTCATGAATAAGAAACTTTGAGGAAGAATACAGTCTTTAGCTGAAAGGATTCATACTATTGAAAGTGATAACCTTAATTTGACAGGTAAAATTCAATCTATGTCAATGGGTTATGAAAAATTAAAAAGAATACTGAGAAATTATCTGAAAGGATTCATACTGCTGAAATTGACAATAAAAATCAGTTAAAAAGTTATGATGAGATAACAGAACATCCTTACAGGAGGGGAATCTACACACTATCCAAATAATGTCTAAAGATGAGAAGATATCATTAATGGAAAAATTTAAAACCTTGGAATCACATATGCAGAATGAGAATCAGAAGTTAATTGATTCGACAAAATCATTAGAAATATTCACAGGTCAGGAGTTTCAGGCTTTACAAAAGACAGTGGTGAAAAGATTTGAATCATTTAAGGAACTTGTCAGAACTAATAAGCAAGGAGAGGAGGTACAGGCAAAGAATTTAGCATTGCCAGTACCTTTCAGAGTCAGAAATGACCTACCAAGAGTTTTAGCTGCTTATCCTGTTATTACCTCTGAAAAGCCAGCAAATATTCAATACCCAAATGAATACAAAGAATATAAAAGGAAGCTTATAGGTCTGAAAGATCTAAAAGAAATTAAGCAAGCAGTAGAATCTTAAGGTATTCATTCACCATTTGTTAGGGAAATAGTAAAGAGATGGATTCAAGCAATAGAATTTTTCAACATGATTGACTTCAATTAGTCTCAGCAGTGCTAGAAGATGGGCCATGGTTACAGTGGAAGTGCTACTGGAGCAAGGATGCTAAAGCCCTAGAACAGTAAGATAGAGTCAAATGATTTGAGGCTTCCCAAGATCAAATTCTTGGTGAGGGCCATTATGCTTATCCACAGAATCAAGTTATTTACAATTAACACATCTTGGCCCTATGCCATAGCAGCCTTGAATGCTTGGGATAGGATTCAAGAATCAGGAATAAGATTGAATCATATCCTAAGGTCATGCAAAGTCCAAGAGAACCCTTTAGTTACTTTTTACAAAGGTTATCTAAAACTGTACGAATAGGGGAAGCAGATCAAAGAGCTAGATGAGTATTTATTGAATCTCTGGCATTTGAAAATGCCAACTTAGAATGAAAAAAAATACTTGGGCCTTTAAAGGTCAGATGAGCAGCAATGGATGAATGGATCCTACACAATAAATGTTGAATCATTTGACTATAATACTGAGGTATGGGTAGGAGAAACAAATTCCAAATATATACAGAGATATCAAAATACCAAATGTTTTAATTGTGGTAGAATAGGATATCTGAGAATGGATTGTAGACAGGTCTTTCCTAGAACTAATGTTTCTTCTGAATATGACAAAAACAGATGGTCTCAAACTTCTGGATAATGTATAAGATGCGGCAAAGGCCAATATTGGACCAATGAATGTAGATCAATAAGAGATAAACAATGCAACCTGTTATCGTTGGGAAATTCCTTGGGGAGGCCTCTCGCAGGACTCCAGGTCAAACATGGTCCAGTAATTTTCAGTCACTGTACAGAACACATCTCCCCAGGAAAATGAAATTATCCAGTGACTGTGCTTAAAAAACAGCGACACTGCTTTGGATGATAAAATAAACAAGGAGGATAAATCAAAAAATTCCAATAAAAAATAGAAAACATATATTTTGACATACTTATATAAATATTCAAAGACCAAAGCTGAGAGTATGAATAAACAAAAATGAAATTGTAGAATTACTGGACATATCTAGTACAGATATGACTATTATTACTCTATAATAGTGGCATCTGAATTGGCATCTTTCAGGAGGCAAATGTTCAATTTCTAGTAATTAGAACCCTATCTCAAGTAAACATGAAATAGGTTGACTGCATAGGACAAAAAGGACAAAGAAGAAGGCTGAGGCCATATGTGGTTAATATACCAGTGAAACTATGAGGTTATGATCTGCTGCATCAATGAAGTACCCAGATTAACATTCCTGCAGTCTGAGAAATAGATCATAAACCAGCTCATGTTTCTGGGAAGAATATAATAAGGTACTATTAAAAAAAATCACCAACCATTCAGGCTGTACAAAAACACAAAACAGCTAGCAAACCTTCAGAGGTACCAATGGTCCTAACTTTAAAATTGTTAACTAGGGAACCAATATGGAGTAAACAATGGCCTTTAACAGAGGAGAACAGCTGGTGCAGGAGCAACTAGATGCTCAGAATATTGAATAATCAACCAGCCCTTGGAATTATCCTGCATTTGTTGTTAAAAAGAAATCTGGAAAATGGAGAATAGTAACAGATCTAAAAGCTGTTAATAAGGTGATTCAGCCAGTGGACTCTCTATAATCTGAAATTCTTTTGTCTTTCCTATTGATGGACTCTTACAGTTATTAATTTAAAAAATTGCATCTTCATTACATATTTACATGAAAAACACAGAAAAATTTGCCTTCATAGTGCCTAATTATAGTAGTTCTCAGCCTGCTAAAAATATCAATTAAAGATTCTCCTATACGGAATTTAAATAGCCCCATCCTGTGCCAATATTTTATTGTAAGTCAGTCATTAGAAATGATACAAAAGCAGTTTCCTAAATCTATGGATTACCATCATATGGATGAAATTTGTTATCTGATTTAAATGTAGTTATTTAGAAGGAATGTTCAATAAAAGAAAGAAAAAAAGAAAGAAAGAAAGAAAGAAAGAAAGGAAGGAAGGAAGGAAGGAAGGAAGGAAGGAAGGAAGGAAGAAAGAAAGAAAGGAAGGAAGGAAGATGTTTAAAGAAGTAAAAAAAAGTTTTACTTTGTTGGGGATTACAAACTTCTCCTGAAAAAATACAAAGAGGAGATTCTATCAAGTATCTAGTTTATAAAATAGGTTTACAGAGAATTAGAATATAAAAAGCACAAATTAGGAGAGATAGATTGTGGACACTTAAGGACTTTCAAAGATTACTAGGAGACATTTCCAGTCTATGGTCCATGTCTGAGATAACACCATATCTAATAATTCATTAAACAAAACATTAAATGATCACAAAGACTTGAAGAGTTCCAGGGAGTTAACAACTGAAGCTGAGAAATAGTCAACTTTCATTGAAGAAAAATTGCAGGAAACACATTTGGCTCACGTGGCACTGAATCTTAAGGGCATTTTGGTCATATTATCCTTCAAATATTTCCCTACATGAATTTTAATGCAGAAAAAAGATATTATCTTTGAATGGATCTTTTTGTCATATAAACCAAGTAAATTAAGATTGTATTTGGAAAAAGTCTCTGAATTAAATATAAAAGGAAAATTAAGACTCTGTCAATTATCAGAAATAGACCCAGAAGAAATTATGGTACCTTTTACTAAAATAAAATTTAAAAATTATGGGAAGACAATGAATCCTGGTGAAGAGGTTATGATGTGGGATTCCACTCTATGTTCTGTGATTACCATTAATGTATAAAGAAAACTGCCATGGCCTGTTAATAGGACAGATAGGCTGGTTGATGTTAGGTAGTCAGGGAAGACAGAACTGAATGCTGGGAGAAAGAAGGGCAGAGTCCAAGAGATGCTATGGAGTCCTTGCCAGAGTCAGACATGCTGTAACTTTGCTGGTAGGCCACAACCTTGTGGTGATATATATATATTAATTGAAATGGGTTAAGTTAAGATGTAAGAGTTAGGCAATAAGAAACTAAAGGTAATGGGCCAAGCAGTAATTTAATTGTGTCATTATTTCAGTTCTGGGAGGCCAGGATGAACAAGCAGAGAATCATTGCAAAAATGTTGTACTAATTTTTGTAGAGAGATTAATAGCAACTATCCCAAAAGTGATAGAATTAACCTTATAGACAGAGTGAATTGGATCCTTCCCCACTTTGCATAAGACACACAGATAACTGGAGCCCCTACATTCTATACTGATACAAATAAATATAGAAAGGAAGGTTACAAATCAGAAGATTTAAGTAAAGTATAACAAAGTCTTATCATTCTGTCCAAAAGTCAGGATTATATGCTATTTTCATTGTTCTAAGGGATTTTTAAAGAGCATCTCAATATAGTTACTGATTCAAAATATGGAGAAAGAGTTGTTTGGCATGTTGAAACAGCTGAATTCATACCAGATAATACAGAATTTGTTTCATTATTTCATTATTTATTCAGAAATAGGCATTGTTCCATATATACAACACATCTCTGTCCCATGTGGGTCCTCGAAAACAAGGTAATGCAGAAATCAATCAATTATTGATTGGCAAATTGCAGAAGGTCTCAGAATTTCATTAAAAGCATCATGTCTATAGCAAAGGTTTATAAAAGGAGTTTTCTATTTATTGGCAACAAACTAAGGAGATTATAAGGATATATCCTACTTGTTTTTTATATAACCAAACACCACCACTTGCAGGAAGTAACCTAAAGGGTACTTAAAGGAATAAATTTTGTCATAGGGATGTGTTCCATTTTGTAGAATTTGTAAAATTATTAAATACCACACCATTGGCACCTATTCAGGTTTTCAATGGGAAGCTGTTTTGGGTTTGGAAAATGTTGATTTGGTAATAACTCATTTATTAGAAGTTATGCCTGTCATGGGTATACCTGCACAAATAAAGACAGATAAAGATATAGATAGAGATATAAAGCATATGTCTCTAAGAAAATTAAACAGTTTTTTTTGCTTATATAGTATAAAGTATATTACTGGTTTACCACACAATTATACTGGTTAGGCAGTTATAGAAATATCAAAATAAACTATAAAAGATATGTTAAACAAAAGAAAAGGGATGAAATATACCCACAGAAATAGATTTCATAATGCTTTATTAACCTTGAAATTTCTTAATGCTAATGAACAAGGAACAATGGCAGCAGAGTGAGATTGGATAATAGAAAAAACTTCTGAATTATATCAGCGGGTGTATTTCAAGGATATTTTGACCTCAGAAAAGAAACCAGGAGATGTGCTACATTGGAAAAGGGGTTTCACTCTTGTTTCCACAGGAGAAGAAAAGCTATGGATACCATCAAAATTAATAAAGATTCAGTTTGAAAAAGAGAAACTTCTTTATTAAGTAAAATCATAGCTCAAATGCAGAGGTAACAAACTTACAGATGGTAAAGAAACCTCATAAGTGTTGAGGCAGGGATCTGATCTGTTCTTGTCTTTGTAAGTAAATATCCATCTTCAAAAAGTGGCGAGACCTTGGACATCTAGATGCTTAAAGAGGAAAAGATAACTATCCAGAAAGAATCATCAAGAAAAAAGAAATCTGACTTAGGATATCCATATCCCTGCAGAGTAAGATCTTATTGCCGTACATGTAGTAGTTATCATTTACTAAAATTCAGCTGGCTTTGGAGTTGGATGGTGGCTATCCTTCTCTAAATCCAAGCAAGTTGTTAAAAAATCCAGAATTTCTGTATCATATCAGGAACTAAATGGTATAAGATATAAAGAAGAAAAAAATCTAGGAATACTAGTATCAAAATTCTGTTTTCACAAAAGTTTGCTTTCTGTCATATCTATTTTTGTCTCTTTGGTACCTTTCATTGAGTGTATGTCTATATGACTAATGTTTAAGTTTTCCACAATGAACAATAAATTTTCTTTCAGTAGTCTTTGAAGTTTTCAGGAGGAAGATGGGGCCCTACAATGATTCCACCTAGTTGATAAGATGCCATTATGTTGTCAGTATCACTCAGTTTTGAGTTGCAAACTTCTCAAGATGTTTCCACCATGGCTAAATAAGATGGTGCACATTTTTACAATATTCTAGCCAGAACTTCAAATGAGAATTTCAGAAAAGCCCTACTGACTACTCAGAGACTATTTGCAATTATACCAAATAGTAATCTTGAAACTTAACCATCATTTTAGTTTTTATAGGATCCTATAAAAATAAAATTGCCCCCATGACAGCTGGAAGTAATTCCAGAATAATGTCTACTCTCCCAACAAAGTTTATCCTCAGGGTTAGTGATATCTATTAGACGTTGGTTATAAGTGGTATAGGGTTGGGGGTAGAAATTAAGTAATCTCAGGAATTTTTTTGATAAAGAAAAGAAGGGGATTGCATGGGATGGGGTAGTAGGTAGGTTAGGTTATTACTTGTGAACTATTATTTATAAGCAATTTATATTTGTATATATTCTTGTATATTGATATAAATTCAAATTATATTTGTTATATTGTGCCAGGCCTCCTTAGCCTTAGTGCCTAGAGTTGTAGGAGATTGTTTGTTGGTTTCCAGCTGCTCAGCCCTGAAATAATCACACAGAAACCATATTATTTAAATCACTGCTTGGCCCATTAGCTCTAGTTTCTTATTTGCTAACTCTTAGATCTTAATTTAACCCATCTACATTATTCTGTGAATCACCATCAGGTCATGGCCTACAGGGCAATGGTTCAGCATATCTGTCTCCAGCAGTGGCTCCATGGCTTCTCCCTGACTCTGCTCCCTACTCCAGCATTCAGATTAGTTCCCCCCCCCAGCTCTGTTCCCCTGTAGCTCTGCTATAGGCCCAAAGAAGTTCCTGTATTAACCAATAATATTCACAACATACAGAGGGGAATCCTACATCACCTCTCCTTTTCTGTTTAAATGAAAAGGAAGGTTTTAACTTAAACATAGTAAAATTATATATAACAAGACAGGTATCAAACAAGAATCATAGTTACAAAATTTATATCTATTTTATCTTTTATCATTACTAAGGAAAACTATAATTATAACATATATTCTTCAACTTCATCAAAGACTCATGAATGATATAATATTACCAAAGTAAACAGGAAGTACCTTGTAAGCAACTTCCAAAACTCTAGAAATGAGAGAGACATCTCACTGCCTGGACAGTCATCCAAAGTTCTTCTGTACTGTTGGGACATCCAATTTTCAGCCCACAGGCCCATAGAATCCAGCAGACTTTTCCATGAATCTGAAATTTCAAAGACACTTCCACCTATTTTGGTAGTTTGTCAGTCACTTTCTTCTGTGTCCTGCAGAATGTTTAGCAGACTCTTTCATGAAGCAGGAACCCCAAAGGATTGTTTCACCTTTAGGCAAGATCAGCAGTCATTTCACTGTGGGTCTTGCATGTCCAATTCAGCAAGAGCAGTTTCTTGCCAAAATAGCTAACCAATTCCATGAGGAGCCTCTTTGGTATACATCTTCCCTTGAAGTAATTGGTGCTGCCAAAAACAGATGCGTCTCACTGTCATGGAAAGTCCTAAGATCTTAAAACATTTTAAATGCCATATTCTCAAGGTCTCTATGCATCTGAAATATATCTCTATATATCTAGGAAACCTACCTAACATGACTACAAGCTTGATTTTTATAGATAATTCTCTATTAGCCTATATTTCTTAATTATACATTACATAATACCTCAATCAAAAGCAGAAATATGTATAAAACATTGACCTTAAATTTGTATCAATAAACCAAGATCCATAGCAATGCAAATCTCTATAGAATTTTAAATGTAAACAAATATTTATAAACAATATATGGGAATATAGGCATAGTTCTCTCCAAGCTGCTTCCTGTTGTTTATTAGACAAAGTAATTTTGAGGGGTGCTCAAGGCATTCATTCAGCAGGTCTTGGTCCATCAAACCACATTAGTCTGGAAGTATTCCACAGGTTCTCATTCTCTGTGTAATCAAAAGAAGAATCTCTTTTCCAAAGAAACATATCCATAGACCCATATTCTGAAGTCAATATACATTTAAGATATATATGCTGGTAACTTAACTCCTTCACAGTCAAAAACTTCAAAGAAAACACAATATTTATTTATTATCCAGACTCTCTGTGCATCATACATCTTTCTGTGGCTTATTTACCTTTACTTCTTTGAATCTATGACTATCTGTACTCTGCCTCTTTAAAGACTTTATTTTTTAAGTGTCAATATGTATATTTATTCAAAACTGTGACGTATTTAGAGGTCTTTTCCATCTGAATTTGTCTTTTTATTTATTTATTTTTATTTATTTATTTATTTATTAAAAATTTCCACCTCCTCCTCACCTCCCTTTTCCCTCCCCCTCCCCATCTCTCCCTCCCCACCTCCCCCTCCCTCTCTAGTCCAAAGATCAGTCAGGTACCCTGCCTCATGGGAAGTCCAAGATCCTCCCCCCTCCAACCAGGTCTATAAAGGTGAGCATCCAAACAAGCCAGGCTCCCACAAAGTCAGTCCATGCAGTAGAATAAAAATCCACTGCCATTGTCCTTGGGTTCTCGGTCAGCCTTCAATACCAGCCACGTTCAGAGTGTCCATTTTGTTCACATGCTCCAACACTCCCAATCCAGCTGGCCTTGGAGAGCTCCCATTAGATCAGTCCCACTGTCTCAGTGGGTGGACGCACCCTTCGTGATCCTGACTTCCTTCATGTTCTCCCTCCTTCTGCTCCTCATTTGGACCTTGGGAGTTAAGTCCAGTGCTCCAAAGTGGGTCTCTGTCTCCATCTCCATCCATCGTGAGATGAAGGTTCTATGGTGATATGCAAGATATTCATTAGTGTGACTATGGGACAAGGCCAATTCAGGCACCCTCTCATCTGCTGCCCAAGGAACGATCTGGGGACCTCTCCTTGGACCTGGGAACCCCTCTAGAGAGAAGTCCCTAGCAAACCCTAAAATGGCTCCCTTAATTAAGATATTTACTTACCTGCTCCCATATCCACCCTTCCTCCATCCCACCCATCCAATTCCCCCAAGATTTCCCCAATCCTGCTCTTCTCCTTTCTCTCTACCCATCTCCCCTTACATCCACCCTCACCCTCCCACCCCTGTGCACACAAGTTTTGCCTGAAAATCTTGTCTACTTCCAATATCCAGGAGAATAATTACATGATTTTCTTTAGGTTCACCTTCTTATTTAGCTTCTCTAGAATCACAAATTATAGGCTCAAAGTCCTTAAAATATGGCTAGAATCCACTTATGAGTGAGTACATACCATATTCCTCTTTTTGGGTCTGGGATACCTCATTCAGTAAAGCCTTTTCTATTTCTATCCATTTGCATTCAAAATTCAAAATGTCATTGTCTTTTACCACTGAGTAAAACTCTAACGTGTATATGTTCCACACCTTCTTTGACCATTCCTCTGTTGAGGGGAACCTAGGTTGTTTCCAGGTTCTGGCTATTACAAATAGTGTTGCTATGAACATAGTTGAACAAATGCTTTTGTAGTATGATAGGGTTTCTCTTGGGTATATTCCCAAGAGGGGAATTGCTGGGTCCTGAGGGAGGTTGACTCCCAGTTACCTGAGAAACCACCACACTGATTTCCACAGTGGCTGCACAAGCTTGCATTCCCACCAACAATGGATGAGTGTTCCCCTCACTCCACATCCTCTCCAGCATAGACTATCATTGGTGTTTTTGAGTTTAGCTATTCTTATAGGTGTAAGATGGTATGTCACAATTGTTTTGATTTACATTTCCCTGATCGTTAAGGAGGTTGAGCATGACCTTAAGTGTCTTTTGGCCATTCGAACTTCTTCTGTTGAGTATTCTCTGTTCAGTTCAGTACCCCATTTTTTAATTGGGTTATTTAGAGTTTTAGTTTCTAGTTTCTTGAGTTCTTTGTACATTTTGGAGATCAGACCTTTGTCTGATGAGGGGTTGGTGAAGATCTTCTCCCAATCAGTAGGTTGCCTTTTGGTCTTAATGACAGTGTCCTTTGCTTTACAGAAGCTTCTCAGTTTCAGGAGGTCCCATTTATTCATTGTTTCTCTTATTGTCAGTGCTACTAGGGTTCTACCTAGGAAGTGGTCTCCTGTGCCCATGTCTTGAAGACTACTTCCCACTTTCTCTTCTATCACGTTCAGTGTGGTCAGATTAATGTTAAGGTCTTTAATCCATTTGGACTTGAGTTTTGGGCATGGTGATAGATATGGATCTATTTTCATTCTTCTACAGGTTGACATCCAGTTATGCCAGCACCATTTGTTAAAGATGCTTTCTTTCTTCCATTGTATACTTTTAGCTCCTTTGTTGAAAATCAGGTGTTCATAGGTTTGTGGATTAAGGTCTGGGTCTTCGAATCGATTCCATTGGTCAACATCTCTGTTTTTGTGCCAATACCAAGCAGTTTTCAATACTGTAGCTCTGTAATAGAGTTTGAAGTCAGGGATGGTAATGCCTCCCAAAGTACTTTTATTGTATAGGATTGTTTTGGCTATCCTGGGTTTTTTGTTTTGCCATATAAACTTGATTACTGTTCTCTCAAGGTCTGTGAAGAATTTCGCTGAGATTTTGATGGGGATTGCATTGAATCTACAGACTGCTTTAGGTAAAATTGCCATTTTTACTATGTTGATCCTCCCAATCCAAGAGCATGGGAGATTCTTCCATTTTCTGGTATCCTTTTCAATTTCTTTCTTCAAAACCTTAAAGTTCTTGTCAAATAGATTTTTCACTTCCTTGGTTAGAGTTACCCCAAGATACTTTATGCTATTTGTGGCTATCGTGAAAGGTGAAGTTTCTCTGATTTCCCTCCCTGCTTCTTTATCCTTTGTGTATAGGAGGGCAACTGATTTTTCGGAGTTTATCTTGTATCCTGCCACATTACTAAAGGTGTTTATCAGCTGTAGGAGTTCTTTGGTAGAGTTTTTGGGGTCGCTTATGTATACTATCATATCTTCTGCAAATAATGAAAGTTTGACTTCTTTCTTTCCAATTCTAATCCCCTAGATCTCTTTATGCTGTCTTATTGCTATTGCTAGAACTTCAAGCACTATATTGAAGAGGTATGGAGAGAGTGGACAGCCTTGTCTTGTTCCAGATTTTAGTGGCATGGCTTTGAGCTTCTCTCCATTTAATTTAATGTTAGCTGCCAGCTTGCTGTATATTGCTTTTATTATATTTAGGAATGAACCTTGTAACCCTAATCACTCCAAGACCTTTATCATAAAGGGGTGTTGAATTTTGTCAAATGCTTTTTCAGCATCTAATGAAAGGATCATACGGCTTTTTCCCTTCAGTTTATTTATATGATGGATTATGTTGATAGATTTTCATATGTTGAACCAGACCTGCCTCTCTGGGATGAGGTCTACTTGATCATAATGTATAATTTTTTGGATGTGTTCTTGGATTTTGTTTGCGAGTATTTTATTGAGAATTTTTGCATCAATGTTCATGAGTGAGATTAGTCTGTAATTCTCTTTCTTGGTTAAGTCTTTGTGTTGTTTTGGTATCAGAGTGACTGTAGCTTCATAAAAGGAGTTAGGCAATGACTCTTCTGTTTCTCTTTTATGAAACACATTAAGGAGTATAGGTATTAACTCTACTTGGAAATTCTGATAGAATTCTGCATTGAAATCATCTGGGCCAGGGCTTTTTTTGGTAGGGAGGTTTCTGATGACAGCTTCTATTTCCTCGCAACTTACAGGTCTGTTTAAACTACTAATCTGGTCTTGACTTAATTTTGGAATATGGTATTTATCTTAAAAAGTGTCCATTTCTTCCACATTTTCCAATTTTGTTGCATACAGGCTTTTGTAGTAAGATCTAATGATTCTCTGAATTTTCCTCTGTATCTGTGGTTATGTCCCCCTTTTCATTTCTGATCTTGTTAATTTGCATCTTCTCTCTCTGCCATTTGATTAGTTTGGATAGGAGTTTACCAATCTTGTTGATTTTCTCCAGGAACCAGCTTTTTGTTTCATTGATTCTTTGGATTGTTGTCTGTTTCAATTTTGTTGATTTCAGCCTTCAGTTTGATTATTTCCAGTCTTCTACTCCTTCTGGGTGAGTCTGCTTCTTTTTTTGTTTTCTAGAGCTTTCAGGTGTGCTGTTACGTCACTAACGTGTGCTTTCTCCGTTTTCTTTATGTGGGCATTTAGTGCTATGAACTTTCTTCTTAGCACTGCTTACATAGTGTCCCATAGGTTTGGGTATGTTATGTCTTCATTTTCCTTGAATTCAAGGAAGACTTTAATTTCTCTCTTTATTTCTGCCTTGACCCAGGGATGGTTCAGTAGTTGACTGTTCAGATTCCCTGAGTTTGTAGGCTTTCTGGGGTTAGAATTATTGTTGAATTCTAACTTTATTCCATGGTGATCTGATAGTACACAGGTGATCACTACAATTTCTTTATATCTATGAATGTTTACTTTGTTACCAATTATGTCATCAATTTTTGAGAAGGTTCAATGAGATGCTGAGAAGAATGTATATTCTTTTCTGTTTAGGTGAAATGTTCTATAGATGTCTGTTAGGTCCATTTGATTCATTACATCTGTTAGTTCTCTTATTTCTCTGTTAAGTTTCTGTCTGGTTGACCTGTCCATTGGTGAGAGAGGAGTGTTGAAATCACCCACTATTAGAGTGTGGGGTTAGATGCATGTTCTGAGTTCTAGTAATATTTCTTTTACATATGTGGGTGCTTTTATATTAGGTGCGTAGATATTCAGGATTGAGACTTCCTCCTGATGAATTATTCCTGATATGAGTATTAAGTGTCCATCCCTGTCTCTTCTGATTGATTTTAGTTTGAAATCTATTTTGTTAGATATTAGTATAGCCACACCTGCTTGTTTCTTTGGTCCATTTGATTGGAAAACCTTTTCCCAACCCTTTACTCTGAGGTAATGTCTGTCTTTGTGTTTGAGGTGTGTTTCTTGCAGGCAGCAGAATGTTGGATCCTGATTATGTATCTATTCTCTTAACCTGTGCCTTTCTATAGGTGAGTTCAGTCCTTTGATATTAAGCAATATTAATGACCAGTGGTTGTTGACTCCGGTTATTTTTCCTGGTGCTATTGTTTGTGTGTTTCCCTTCTTTGAGTTCTGCTGGTGGAGGGTTGTCAGATGCTTGTGTTATTATGAGTGTTGTTGGCTTCCTTGGTTTGTGGTTTTCCTTCTAGTATTTTCTGTAGGGCTGGGTTGGTGGCAACGTACTTTTTAAATCTGTTTTTGTCCTTGAATATTTTGATTTCTCCATTGATGGTAAATGCAAACTTTTCTGGGTATAGTAGTCTGGGCTTGCATCCTTGGTCTCTTAGTTTCTGCAGCACATCTATACAAGATCTTCTGGCTTTCATGGTTTCCATTGAGAAGTCCGGAGTAATTCTGATAGGTTTTCCTTTATATGTTACTTGGCCTTTTTCCCTTGCAGCTCTTAATATTTGTTCTTTATTCTGTATATTTTGTGTTTTGATTATTATATGGCCAGTGGATGTTTTGGTTTTTTTGGTTTTTTTGGGTTTTTTTTTGATCCAGTCTATTTGGTGTTCTATATGCTTCTTGTGCCTTCATAGGAATATCCTTCTTTAGATTGGGAGAGTTTTCTTCAATAATTTTGGTTAATATATTTTCTGGGCCTTTGAGCTGAAAATCTTCTCCTTCTTCTACACCTATTATTCTTAGGTTTGGCTTTTTCACGGTGTCCCAAATTTCCTGGATGTTTTGTGTTAAGAATTTGTTGGATTTGTTTTGTTCTTTAATCAGTGAGTTTATTTCCTCTACAGTAACTTCAGCATCTGAGATTCTTTCTTCTATCTCTTGTATTCTGTTGGTAATACTTGTCTCTGCAGTTCCTATTTGTTTACCCAGATTTTCCATATCCAGCCATCCCTTGTTTTGTGTTTTCTTCATTACCTCCATTTCATTTTTCAAGTCTTGAACTGTTTCCCTTACCTGTTTGATTGCTTTTTTTTTGGATTTCTTGTTTTTCTTGAGTATCTTTGAGAGATTTATTCATTTCATCTACTTTTTTGTTTGTTAATCTCCATTTCTTTACATCAGATTTTCACTTCCTTTTTAAGTTTCTCTATTATTTTCATATAGTTCTGCTGAGAGTCGATTTCTTCTATTTCTTCTGGAGTAGGGTGTTCAATTCTTCTAGTTTCGTGATCCCTGGATTCTGGTGATGTCATGTTGCCTTTCAGGTTGTTGGAGGAATTCTTGCATTGGCGCCTGCCCATCTCTTCCTTCAAATGGAGCCAGGATAGTCTTGGTGTCTTGGTTCAGTTTTTGCTGTGACTGACTCTCTGGGTGGATCTCTTCAGTGCAGGGGCAGGAACTGTTCCTGCCCCTCTCGATAGTACTCCTCAGCACCCTCTGGATGAAACTCCTCAGCACAGACACAGGGATAGCCCTCTGGATGGAACTCCTCAGCACTGAAACAGGGACAGCCCTCTGGATGGAACTCCTCAGCACTGAAATAGGGATAGCTGGTATTCCAAGGACACAGGAGACAAAAGGGCGATCATGGGGGCAGGGCAGAGTCGAGTGGAACACAGAAGATCCTGCAGCAGAAGCTGGGCAGGGGGACTGTGCTTTCTACCAGGACAGTCCACCCCGGATAGCACAGACTCACCCTTCTGGATGCTGAATGGAACTCCTCAGCACTGAAATTGGGACAGCTGGTATTCTAAGGACACAGGAGACAAAAGGGTGATCGTGGGCTGAATTTGTCTTTATTGTGTATTTATAATTATTATCTGACAGACCAGAAGTGCTTCTTAAAATGCTAAGTCCTTCTTGTGAACTTAAACAGTGCCATTGCTAGGGGAAATGTGGCACTGCCAACTTGCCCCACCCAGCACAGCATGGTGAAGCTGTTCACTGCCTGTTAGAGTCATATATATTACCCTATTTTTAGGCACACAGCCAGTCTATGCTGCCATTAAGCAAGTGGTAGCAGTCTGCTCAAAGACCCCATTTAAATGCTTGGCCTCCTGAAAGAGCCAGAGGGTCCACTGGAGCTGGGTCCAGAAAGGTGGTATTTCAAAACCACAGCTTTTTCTGCTACCACTGAATCAGGAAAACCTCTCTTAAAGGAGTCACTGAAAGGGACAGTCCATGCCAGCATCTCCCCCATTTGGGGGTTTCCCATCTACAAATATCAGCTTTATTTAGTATTTCATAAGAGCCATTTACCCCAAAGGCTTCAAATTATGGAGAATAGTGGCTATAAGCAAAACCAACAGGTCTCAGTTGCTTCCAGGTGGGTAAGGTTTAAAGCCATAAAGGCCATCTTAATGGTGTCCATCAAATAAGATGAGGCTTGTAATCCCCTTACATTTCTAGGTGGCTTGGTGAAGGATACCTTAGGGGTAGATGATGGGCTGAGGTATGTAAATTTGAGGTATATCCAGGCATGTCCTCCAAGGACATTAGTTTGGAAGTAGGCCCCATCATCCAAGATGTGTCCTCAGGAAGTATCTCCATTCGGAGTATGAATATAAGGCCATGATCATATCCCTGTTGGTATAGCCTTAATTCCCACATTTTGCCAGATAACTAGCATAGGTCCCTTCTCTTCCCCTGATCTGTAAACCTTAATATCAGAAGGTTACATCTAAATTGAGTACATCTTCCATATAAGAAGCTGATGTAGGTGGGTCTTCTGTATTTCTGTTGCTTTTATTGGTTAATTAATAAAGAAACTGCTTGGCTTGATAGGTCAGAACATAGGTGGGTGGAGGAGACAGAACATAATGCTGGGAAGGCAATCAGGCAGATGCCATGGCTCTCCTCTCTGAGATGGAGGTGGGTTAGAATCTTTCCGGTAAGCCATGAACTCGTGGTGATACACAGATTATTAGAAATGGGTTAATTAATATGTGAGAGTTAGCTAATAAGGGGCTGAAGACAATGGGCCAGGCAGTGTTTAGAAGAATACAGTTTCCGTGTAATTATTTCAGGGGTAAGCTAGGTGGGATCCAGGCGAGAACACAGCCTGCAGTTCCATATCACTACAGAGTGGCTCTCACAATGTGGTAACTAAATCCACTTGAAAACCTGAGAGGGCTTTAAAAAGGGGGGAAAGAGAGTTTAAAACAGCTTTTTGCTGTTTGCTAGGACGTACCATAGAGAGATTTCCTGAAACAGTAATAGCAGCAGAAAAAAGCCACGACATTTTAAAACACGGCTTCCTGGGCCCTGCTGCCAGTGCAAACTCCCTCTGTGGAGCATTTCTGGGCCCAGACATTTGTGTGTCCACTCAGGGTCGGGAACAAAGTAGCTGAGACCATGCTCATGGCTCGACTCGTTCTGCTTAAGTAGGCGGCAGTATCAGGTCTACTAGAAATTGGCAGTTTTGAAATACCAGCTTCTGGGCTGTGCCACCATCACGGTCACTGTCTGGCTCCTGTGGAAGACACAGCTTTTGAATGGAGCATTTGGAGTAAAGTGCTACGATTTGTTTGTTGGCAACAAGACTCACTGTGTGCCTAAAAGGGGGTCATTGTGTGCTGTGGCTCAGAGGCACAAGCAGCTCTGTCATGTTGGTCTGGGTGGGGCAAGCAGGCAGTACCTGTTTTTGGCCTAGGAATGTCACAGCTTAGATTCTTAAGTGCTTAGTGATTTAAAAATGCAAAACAAAAATGCTCCTGGACAGTGAAAAATTACATATTCACAATAGGACAGATTCACACATAAAAGACCTCTAAATGGGTCATAGTGTTGGATGAGTGTAGGTAAGCTTAGGAGAGAGAAGAAAAAGAATATAGAGAATAAAGTTAATGCCTTAAAAGAAGGGGTAAAGTCTTTAAAGAGACAGAGTGCAGATAGTTATAGATTAAAAGAAATAAATAAAAATAAGCCATGTAAAAATGGAAAATTCACAGAGAGTCTGGATTCTGTATATTGTGTTTTCTTTAAAATTTTTGACTGTGAAGGAACTAAATACAAAGAGACATTTCATTTTATGGGCTGCTATGCTGATCCAACATGTATGTTCTAAAGGTATTGTGACTTCCAAATTTGGGTCTAAGGATATGATGCTTTGGAGAGGGTCTTCTTTTGTTTTCACAGAGGATGAGAACCTGTGGATTGCTTCTATCCCAATATGGTATGATAGACCACGCCCTCCTGAAGGTTGCAATGAACACCTTCAAAAAACTTACTTCACTCAACTGCAGACTGAGATGAAGCTGGAATGCAGGATACACCATAAAAGACCTGATTAACAGCACCCCTATACAGCAGGAAGAAGTTTGGAGAGAAAAAACTGCGCCCATGTTCCCAAATATTGTTTATAAGTGTTCTTGAACATTTAAAGGGAGATATGATATAGATATGGATAATTTGCATTGGTATGGATTTTAAGGTCAATTTTGTTATATGTATATGTATTTCTGTTCTTGATTAACATATTGTGATTATGTAGTTCATTTATAAATGTAACGTATAATTAAGATATATAGTTGTTAGTGGATAATCATTGATAATAGTCAAGCTTGTAGTTATGATAGTTAGATTTTCTAGATGTGCATAGATATATTTCAGTTAGATAGGCATTCTTCATATCTTTCAAAGACTACAGGATATGGCATTTAATGTTTTAATAACTTAGGACTGTTCATGACAATGAGACACGTCTGCTCCTGGCAGCACCAGCTACTTTAAGAGGAAAATAGGCATTGAAGAGGCTCCTTATGGAGTTGGTTAGCCATTTGGGCAAGAAATTGCTCTTGCCTGGACTGTTGCATAAACTGAACATGAAGAACTCGCAGAGAGAGGACTGCTGAACTTGGCTAAAGGTGAGATGGTCTTTTGGGGTTCCTGTCTCATGAAAAGAGTCTGTGAGACATTCTGCAGGACACAGAAAAAAGTGACCAAACTGTCTTTGAATGTTCCTGCTTCATGGAAATGTCTGCTGGATACTATGGGCCTGTAGGGTGAAGATGGATGCCCCAATGGTACAGAGGAACTTTGGGTGACTGTCCAGGCAGCGATATGTCTTTGTCATTTCTAGAGTTTTGGAAGTTGCTTGTTATATCCTTCTGGAGTCTTTGATGGAGTTGAAGAATTGATAGTTATAGTTTTCCATTGTTATGATAAAAGATAAAATAGGTTAAGGTATTGTAACTGTAATTCTTGCTTTATAACTGTTTTTTATATGTAATTTTACTATGTTAAAGTTAAAGCCTTTTCTCTTTTGTTTAAACAGAAAAAGGGGAAATGATGTAGGAGGGTCATCTGTCTATTTGGTACTTTCATTGGTTAATAAAGAAACTGCCTTGGCTTTTGATAGGACAGTGGCTTAGATAGGTGGAGTAGACAGAACAGAATGCTGGGAGATAGAAGCAGAGTCAGGCAAAGACAGAGAGCCACCACCATGAAACTGCAGGGTCAGACATGCTGAATCTTTCCTGGTAAGCCACAAGTGCGTGGTGACATACAGATTATTAGAAATGGGTTGAATCAATATGTAAGAGCTAGCCAATGAGAGGCTACAAATAACCAGCCAGGCAGTGTTTAAAAGAATACAGTTTCTGTGTAATTATTTCAGGGACAAAGCTAGCCAGACAGCCAGGAGCTGGGCAGGATGAAAAGCAGCCTGCTGCTCCTTCTACAATTTTGGTTTTCCCCATTATCCTGAGGGGAGGTTAGAAATTTTAAGTTATGAGTGGGTAAGCATATAGGTGTTTCCTCTTTGTTTGGGAAGAAACATCTGTATTCTCAGCCCTGTGTCAACAAGGGATCAGGTCCCTCCATTGGTTAATGAGAGGATCCTTCCCCCTAACCTTTAGGCAGGGCCTGGTTGGTTGGGATCCCCAGTGTTTCTGGAAGCTATTTTGTTCATCTGATTTTTGAAAATTTAAAATATTAATGGTTAATAATGCATTTTGCAGTTGTAGATAGAGAGACTTCTTTCCCTTTTAGTTTTATAGGTTTCCTCTTTGAGATATTGGTGATGTCTTTCAGCAATTGTTTGACCCTGAGGGTTGTAAGTCTTTTAATGTTTTACTTATAAAATAGGGGCCATTTTCAGTCTTGACCTGTTGTGGTTGTCCCAGTGTAGCAAAACATTGTAAAAATAGGCTTTAGACATGGGTTACCTTTTCCCCTGAGTGGGCAGCAGCCCAGCATGCCTTAGAGTACCTGTCTGTGGTCACGAATATATTTTAATTTGCCAAATGGAGGGTAATGTGTTACATCTGTTTGCCAGGTGACATTGGATCCTAACCCTCTTGGGTAGACCCCCAGGCCTTGTAAAGGGGGCTGTGTAGAGAAACTGTTGGCAAATCTCACATGTATGAACAATCCTCTTTAATTCTGTTGCAGGGATCTGGGGCTATAAGTAATTGAGTCCTTTCCAATTGACATAAATTAAGTCATGCATTTGGGTACCATTTTGCATGGGCAGAGTTGAGATCTCTATGAGACAAGCCCCTGAAACTACAGCATCTGCAGCAGCATTCCCTTGGGAAATGAGGCCAGGAAAGTTTTCGTGTTCTCTGAGATGGTGAATATATATGGGGTGTTTTCTATCCTCTGAGTTGTATCATCAAGGCAGAAATAGGATTAGCATCCAATCTGGTATATGGTAAGTGTGGCAGTAGGATCACCATATAAGAGCTATCTGAATAGTGATTGCAGTTTTCTGGGACCTCTTGTAGGACAATATATACAGCCATCATTTTCTTATATTGAGCAGATCCCCCACAAGGGAGAATTTTGGTAATCTTTGTCTTGGTCCCCCCTGTAGGGAAAACTACAGAAAGGCTTTACAGAAAGGCTGCCCCATTCTTCTCACCATCTGTACAAACAGTGAATGCTTGGGGCAAGAGCCTTGAAGAAAAGACTAAGGGGACTCTCTAGTGTAGTTCTTGATATAACTTCACTAACCAGAACTCCCCAAAGTGGATTCCAGGGTCCCCAGAAATCCCACCAGGGCAAGGCTCAAGCAAAAACAATGTCTGGAAGCCCATTCTTAATCCTTAATTTTGAATGAAATTATTAATTTAGAGGGATCTTTTCCATAATGTTGGAGGGATGCATCCCTGATTTTTATTATCATATCAGCTATTTGATTGACTAGATAGTACTCTGTGGGAGTGCCCCCCAGGGTGGTGTGTACCCATTCTAGTGATTGTGACTGCTGAACAATGGCAGCAAGCATGATCTTTTCCCCTAATAGTATCCAGCCTTGGATTGGAATGTTAAGATTATATCTCATCAAAAAGCCTGATGGAGCTCATTGATGAATTTAGTGAGTGCCTGACGACCTTCATAGGATAAGAAAATGTAATCATAAGGTTGCCCCCCTTTTAGAAGATCATATAGTGCATTTAGTCTTCCAGTCTCTACAGGCAACCAGGGCCTTACCAAGTTCATTTCCTCCAGTAACTTTTGTAACCCCGATAAAGTGAGAATCTCAGGCAGGATTAATTGGGATCTGTTAAGAAAAAAATAATAAGGGGGATGGCTATGTTGTCTCAAAGAAGTCCAATTAGGTCAGATCAGAGCAGATTAAAATGTCCATCATTTTATTAAATATAACATTCTCGGGTGGCCCACCACATGGTAGGGAGACAGGAAAGCAGGGAGCACATGCAAACCAGGATGTTCTCCTCTGGAATCCCCTTTAAATACCCTGTGGGAGTGATACTGACCATCTGCCAGGGAGGGGTCAGGACCTGGCATCCTGGAATTTAGAGATCAGGGCAATATGATTCCCAGGCCAGGGTGACTGGAATGGATGCCAGGGGCTAGAGGGTATGCTCCAGACTTAACACTGTGGCTTGAGTGAGTGTTAATTGGGATCCCAATGTATGAAATGAGAGTACCCTTCACATTTTCTTTGGGGTTATTTTAAAGGCATGTTGTTGGGTGATATCGATAATATTGGTTAACCAGGGAGCTAGCTCTGATTCCTCCAAATGTCCAGGGATTAGATCATTCATATAAACATACAGACAAATATTATCTTTGTCAAAAGTAAGGAGAGAGTATACTATACAAATATTGTTGGTAAAAGGCCTGAATATTGGCCATCCCTTGTGGAAGAACAGCCCATTCATATCTCTTGTCAGGTCAAGAGGAGTTAACTGTAGGAATGGAAAAAGCGAAATCTTCAGAATCCTGCTCATGAAGAGAAACTGAGAAGAAGCAGTCCTTTAGATTGATTACATTGAGATGAACCTGGAAGGGGATTGCTCAGTCCCAAGTTAAGCCCTTTAAAGAGACCCCTACTCGTTCCATATGGGCATTGATTGCTCATAGGTCCTGTACCATTCTCCAGGTCCCATATTACAAACACAGGGCTGTTCCAGGGACTCACTGAGGGCCTTATCCATCCTTCTTTAAGCAGATTTTTGGCTATTTCCTTGATCATCTTAAGTTTAAGATCAGGTAATAGCCACTGCTCCACCCATACTGGCTTACCAGGTGCCCACCTAGTTGGGGGGACGCTGGAAGCAGTGGCCTCTAGTTTTGATGGTGAATCCAGGTTCCAGGGGTCTACCTGATGGCACCTTGCTCATAAAAGGCTAGGTGGCCAGTGGTAATAACAGCATCCATTTGTCATAACACATCTTGTTCCTGGAGGTTGCAGGAAACCCTGGGAGGATCAGATGCCTAAATGTTCTTTTGTCTCCATCTTTCTTATCCCAACTTATAGTACTGGGCATTTCTTGGGACATAGCCCTTTTCCCAATCCCCATGGTAGGTGGCCTGGTTAAGAGATCCCAGCTCGTGGGGACCTCTTCCTTTCTGAGGACTTTCCTGTCAGCTCCCATGTCTATCAGGCATAGGACTCTTTATCCCCCAAAGATCATAGTCATGTTGGGTCACAACCCCTCTACCATTGGAATTGTCCATCTTTCCTTCCTTTGGTTAAAAAGGCCGGAAGACACCCCACATCTAGTTTAAAGGTTCATTTGAGATGGGTTTCCCATTCATATCAAAATTGGAGTAGCATTCTGAGCCCCAATGGTACTCTTTGTGGCAGCAAGGGCAGGGAGGGGGAAGGGGTCCTTTCTGCACCTGGGTCTTATTGCCCTTTAGCAGGCAATCCCTCTTAAAATGCCCTAGTTGACCACATAAGAAACATTTCTGAGGTGTTTGCTTTTGTTTTCAGCTGCGAGGACTTGAGTAATAGAAGAGGCTAGAGTTTGGGTCTGGGCCTGAAGGCCCGCCACAAGAGTCTGGTTGGAATATGACTGGAACCAAACATTCTGTGATGTCCCAACCCATTGGCGCATGACGGACCCTTCCATAAGGCTAGTACAAGTCATCCTAATATTTTGATTCATACATTCCCAGACTAGGAGCCTAGCAAATTGATCTCTAAGCCTACCAGGGAGCAATTTCCTCTCAAGGCTGGGCTGCACCTGGACAATAAAGTCCAAAAGCAACTCTCCTGGTTTTGGCATTGTGCAAGCTGTAGGTAATTCAGTGGGTCCCTCCTCTAGCTTGGCCCAGGCCTCCAGGCCTGCTTGTCTAACTTGGTCCCAATACAGAGCCACAATCGCGGCTTCCTGGACCTCAGTAGAAAAGACTTCCCCCTTACCAGTTAGCATTGGTTAAGTAATGGAATTTGGTGGTTGGCAGCTCTATTGAACTCTGCTTTAGTGCGACAGGCCTCCTTAAACAAGGCCATCCATTTAACATATTGCTATTCCCCCAGGATGGCCTTAGCCAGATCATAACAGTCCTTAGGGACATAAGGCTATACTTCCTGAAGGAGGGTGATGGCCCAAAGAGAGTTGGGGCCATCCTCGGCCACTGCCTTCCTCAATTCCTTTAGGTCTCTAGATTCCCTAGTATACCAGGCTAGAGGGCTGTTAGGGTTGGGAGCAAAATTGACTGGAAAGTCTTGGGGTGCATAAACCTTAGTCCTATAGGCCTCGGTGTAAGTACGGTTAGGATCTCCAGGGGCTCTGCCCCACGTTCCTTTGTGTGAGAGTCCCAATTTTTCAGTTCCTCCCACAGGCTGGTGTACTCATTTTCTCATGGCAAGGATGGAGCCTCCTTATTTGTCCCATTCACCTCTCCCATTTTATCCTTTCCAGGCTGGCCAGGGGCATATCGAGGTGGCCACTCCTCATCACAGACAAAATATCTACTTTCCTTTTTGTCTTTGCCTCTGCCTGCTCTATTACTTCCCCCTGAGACAGGTCTTCAGTAAATTGTGCCTATTTTTGATCTTCTTTGTCTGTCTCCTTTTCTCCTGTTCTTTTGGTTAGTTGTTTACTTTTGGATTCTTCAGACCTCTCCTGATCTTAGATCTTTTCCTCCTCCTCACCTGTCTCCTTTTTCCCTGCCCTTCTAGCCAGTTGTTTATTTTCAGATTCTTTAGACCTCTCCTAGTCTCTGACCTTTTTCGAACCTGCCTTTCAGGGAAGCAGAGCAGCAGGGTGAAAACATGCCTTAAGGGTCATAATAGTTGGATAGAATCCCAGTGGTGGGAGTATATCAAAGTGTTTGTCCCTTTCTCTGGCCAGAGTCTCTACCTAGTTCCACACGTCCCATGAGAAAAGATTCCTGGTGGGTACCCAGAGGACCAAAGTAATTATATCCTTCCCCTCCTGGATCACATTGTGCTCTGACGATTCCAGGCCTCAGGAGAGTAGCATATATCTCAGCGCCTTATGCACTGGATCATTTTTGCGTTAAGCTGTGTTAACCATTATGGGGTCCCACTCACCTTGACTGACTGCTTAGCCCTGGGACCAGTCGTGTACTGTTTGGGTGCCAGTTGCCAGGCCTCCTTAGCCTTATTCCACAGGGAAAGGTGAATGAACTATTTGCCCGTTCTGCAGCCCCACAAAGCAGGACAATCAGATGCAATAGGGAGTCAAGTCAAAGCAGGAACTCAGTTTATTACTGTGAGCATCAGAGCATCAGTTTATACAGGTTAAGTGACAGCAAGTGATGTGGGGGTAACTCCAGCCAATGAGAGAGAGAGAGAGAGAGAGAGAGAGAGAGAGAGAGAGAGAGAGAGCTCACACTACTAGTGGTGCATCTGAAGCTAAAGAACAGAAAGAGGAAATCACACCTCAAAAGAGTAAAGATCAAGAAATAATAAAACTCAGTGCTGATATAAATAAATTAGAAACACCAACAAACAATACAAAAAATCAATGAAACAAAGAGTAGATTACTTGAAAAATTAAATAGATTGGCCAACACTTATGCAAATCATCTAAAAGACAGAGGGAAAATATCCAATTAGCAAAATTGGAAATGAAAAGGGGAAAACAACAACTTATATTGAGGAAACCAAGAGAATCATAAAACATACTTTAAAAACCTTTACTTCATTAAATTGAAAACTCTAAATTAAATACACAATTTTCTCAGTGAATCCTACTTACTAAAGTTAAATCAAGACCAGATAAGTATTTTAAACAGATATGTAAGTCCTTGTGAAACAGAAGCCTTAATTAAAATCTCTAAACCAATAAGGGCCCAGAGCTGGATGGTTTTTTCACAGAATTCTATCATACTTTCAAAGAAGAATTAACATCAATGCATTTCAAATTATTCAACAAAATATACACAGAAAGAATATTTGATAAATTATTTCCTGAGATATCTGATGGAAAAACATGAAACTATTTGTTCATATTCTTATTTCTCCTGGTCTTCAATTGGACTTTGGGAGGTCGGTCCAGTGCTCCACTATGGGACTCTTCTTCTATTTTCATCAATTTCTGGATTAAGGTTCTACTTAACATATTCATCAGTCTGACTACAGGGCAAGGCCAGTTTTGTCACCCTCTTCTCTATTGCTTAGGGTCCTAGCTGTAGTCATCTTGTGGATTCCTGGAAACTTCTCTAGAGCCAGGTTTCTTGCTAACTCTGAATTGGCTTCCTCAATCAAGATATCTCTTTCCTTGCATTCATCTGTCCTTCCTCCATCTTGACTCTCCCATTCCCTCAGATTAATGGAGATGGGTTAAATTAGTATGGAAGGCTTAGCCAATAAGAAGTCAGAGCTAATGGGCCAAGCAGCGATTTAAATAATACAGTTTCTGTGTGATTATTTCAGGACTGAGCATCTGGGAATGAACAGACAGCCTTCTCCTACATGGATTCACCAGTATGAGTAGAGTCACACCATAGTTGTACCAAAAATTTCCAAACACATGTGTTTATCATTTCATAAAATTTTTGAAATTATTCCAGTTTTAGTTTTAATTTAAAAAGGTCATAAAATATAATAGTCAATACAAGTATGAAATTATGCAATGTGAAATGCATAGGAAGGGCTTCACCATGCAGATTTAGCTCTCCTACCAATTTTATGATTGATCTTCTGAGTTTCTGTTTTTATCAATCCTAATTTACTTTTACATGAGTATGATAATGACAAACTTTCTATTTGATTTTTCAAAACCTTCCAGTGCTAACAGGATTATAGTGAGACACTTGGAAAACTCAATAAGCATCAGGAGAATGGGGCAAGAGGCACTGAAACTACAGGTAGATTGAAAATATTAAAAACAGAAAGAAAATCCATCATTACCAAGTTCTGAGTCCTGGGAAAGGTGATCTCCATATTACTCCAGCAAAACTAAAAAGAATTGAAAACAGGCAAGAATTACGGTGTTCCTGTAACATGAGGGCCAGCTTGTTGGGGTTTCTGTCCCTCCCAGTACCTCACAGCTGGCAAGCGCCAAAGAAAATCACACAGAGGTCTCCATAAGATTATAAAACTGATTGGCCCATTAGCTCAGGTTTATATTAGCTCTTGTAGCTTATATTAACCCATTGTTCTTGTCTATGTTAGCCACATGGCTCAATATCTTTCTCAGTCAGGCAGGTTACACCTTGCTTCTCAGTGGTCTGGCAGGAATGCGGAGGGAGCTTCCTGCTTCCCAGAATACTCCCGTTCTCTTTGCTTCACCTCTACTTCCTGTCTGGTTTTCCCACCAATCAGCATTTATTTAAAATATGATTGACAGAATATAGACAATTCTCCCGCACCATGATCCCACAATTTAGTGACACTTGGGCCATGAAAATTTATTTAACCTTTCTGAATTGCAGTTTCCTAAAGCCTTGAAGAATTGGTTTCAGGAAAGGCAACGTAAGGAAGACAACAATCAGAGGTATGGCCTTAACATTGTACCTAAGCCATGATGGTTGATGTTCAATATGCATTCCAAACACAGAATTAATGTCACAAACTGAGGAATATATAGTTGATGTGGGAGAATTGTCTGTATTCTGTCAATCATGTATTTTAATAAAACGCTGATTGGCCAGGCAGGAAGTATAGGTGGGTCAACCAGACAGGAAGTGGAGGCAGGGCAATGAGAATAGGAGAAGGCTAGGAAGGAGGAAACTTCCTCAGCCACTCCTGCACAGACCACCGAAGAGGCAGCATGTAACTTGTCCAGCTGAGAAAGGTACGGAGCTGTATGACTAACATAGATCAAAATAATGGGTTAAGATAAGTCATAAGAACTAACAAGAAGCCTGACCTAATGGGCCAGTTTATAACCTTATAGAGATCTCTGTGTGATTGATTTTACTTTGGGCTTGCCGGCTATGGGGTACTGGGTGGGAACAGAAACCCCAACAAGCCGGCCCCTCGTGTTACATATGGTGCCCAACATGGATAACTGAATCCACAGAAATCCTGAGAAAACTTGAAAAAGAATAGAGCAAAGCATGGCTTCTTGGTGGCAGCAATTTCTCGGGTCTGCTCTGCTTGCTAGAGGCAAGCAAGCACTCTCATCTAAGAGAGTCTTCCTGACTCAGCTTTCGCTGCAAAACCTTGCAGCTCTTTAAAGAGGTCCTGTCACGAAACACGTAAATGGTGTTGATGAAAAGCTCAACGCATGCTTTTCAGTTTTCAGCCATTTCAGGAAAAAAGGACCTTGAAACGCCATAGAGTTGTGACAGTGAAACACAACTCTGGCTGGTATCTCAGCCATGAGGCTGGAAAGCTAAGAAATGGGTTAATTCCAGCCATAAAAGCCACAGTTTTAGTACTCTCCTTAAAGATTCATATGGTCAAAAAAGAGAGATATACAGTAAAGAGAGATTCAAAAAGGACAAAAACCTCTAAATGGTTTACACTATATTAAAAATATATGCAGGGTAAAGGTTAAAGTCAATAAAATAAAAAAAAGAGAGAAGTAGGGTGTGGAGGTACACACCTTTAATTCCAATGCCTGGGAGGCAGAGGCATAGTGACCTCTGTGACTTCAAGGGACAGAGATAGAGATTGACCTCTGTGACTTCAAGGTGTCGTAGCACACATCTTTAATCCCAATGCCTGGGAGGCAAAGGTATATTGACCTTTGTGACTTCAAGGGGCAGAGGTATATTGACCTCTGTGACCTCAAGGTGTGGTAGTACATGTCTTTAATCCCAATGCCTGGGAGGCAGAGACAGATCTCTGTGAGTTCAAGGTGTGGTAGCACACACCTTTAATCCCAGTGCTGGGGAGGCTGAGACACTGGGATCTCTGAGTTCAAGGACAGCCTGGTCTACAGAGTTATTCCAGGACAAAGATATACAGAGAACCAGTCTTAAAAAGTAAAAGTAAAAATAAAAGAAATAGAGGTTAAAATAAAGCTGCATAAAGATGGAAAATACACAGAAAATCTGGATACTATATGCTATTATGCTCTCTTTAAATTGTTTGAATGCTGAGGAAGGAGCAACAGTCGCCAAAAGACATTTGCTTATAAATGCTGCAGAATTAATCCAAGATAGATATTTTGAAGTACCTTGGCTTCAAAATTGAAGTCAAAAGGTATGTTACTTTGGAGAAGAGATTTTGCTTTTGTTTCCACAGGAAATGAGAGGCTATGGATTCATTCTGAGTTAAGAAAAATCAGGTTCAATAAAGGAAGGCCTCCTGAGAAATCTCCGATAGGAACAGATGGCCCAGAAGACAGAATTCTACATCCAGAACAGATTAAAGACTGCCACCTGAGATGATCGAGACTCATAGGATACTCCAGTCATGACTTGATTATAGCTCTAAGTTTTCTTTAGGTCCCCATAAGACTATCAGTGCCCCCAACCAGCAGGAAGTAGCCTGAAATTCTACACCCACATTCCCAACAAATGGACTATGGGTATTTTCCTTTGTTTTTTTTTTTTTTTTAAAAAAGAGGGAAATGATGTGGGAGAATTGTCTGTATTCTGCCAATCATGTATTTTAATAAAACACTGAATGGCCAGGCAGGAAGTATAGGTGAGTCAACCAGACAGGAAGTGGAGGCAGAGCAATGAGAATAGGAGAAGGCTAGGGAGGAGGAAACTTCCTCAGCCACTCCTGCGCAGACCACCGAAGAGGCAGCATGTAACTTGCCCAGCTGAGAAAGGTACGGAGCTGTATGGCTAACATAGATCAAAATAATGGGTTAAGAAAAGTCATAAAAACTAACAAGAAGCCTGACCTAATGGGCCAATCAGTTTATAAACTTATAGAGATCTCTATATGATTGATTTTACTTTGGGCTTGCTGGCTATGGGGTACTGGGTGGGAACAGAAACCCCAACAAGCCGGCCGCTCGTGTTACATATAGTGGCCTAGCATAGCACTCAGTGCACAGTGACATTCACAAAAATTACTTCCCTCTCCTATTCTCTCTCTCTTTTTTCTTCTCTCTCTCTCTTTTTTAATGGTTTGTTCTGCCTATTCTTTGATTATGAGTCCTAAGCATGAAAACTGAAAATAGAGATTTTGTAAAACTTAATTGAAAACTGATGATTATGGGCCAAGGCCGGTTCAGGCACCCTCTCCTCTGTCCAGAGAACAATCTGGGGATCTCTCCTTGGACCTGTGGGATCCCATATATAATCAAGTCTCCTGTAAACCCTAAAATGACTCCCTTAGTTGAAATATATTCTTCCCTGATCCCATATTCATCCTTCCTCCCTCCCCCCCATCCCGGTCCACCGAGCTTTCCCCATTCCTCCCCTACTCCCTTCTCTCTAACCCTCTCCCCTTCCAACAACCCTTCCACCCCCCCATGCACTCGAGGTTACCTGGAACTCTTGTCTATTTCCTACCTCCTGGTGGATAGCTAAATAATCTTCATCAGGTTCATCTTCTTATTTAGCTTCTCTAGGATCGAATATTTTGCTATCACCATAGATCCTTCATCTGGCGAAGGATGACGACACAGACGGAGACCCACATTGGAGCACCAGACTGAGCCCCCCAAGGTCCAAATGAGGAGCAGAAGGACAAAGAAAATGAAAAAGGAAATAAGGACTGTGAGGGATGCTATCACCCACTGATACAAGGGAACGGATCTAATGAGAGTTTACCAAGGCCAGTTGGACTGGGACTGAACGAGGACATGATCTAACCAGATTCTCGGAATTTGGCCGGATTCTCTGAATGTGACTGGCCTGAAGTCTTTCTGAAAAGCCATTGACTATGACACTGGGACTTGTTTCCTCTGCATATACTGGATTTTGGGGATCCAGTCTGTTTGGATACTCACCTTCCTGGACTTGGAGGGAGCGGGGAGGAACTTGAACTACCCACAGGGCAGGAAACCCTGACTGCCCTTAGGGACGAAGAGGTAGGAGGAGAGGGAGTGGGAGGAGTGGGAGGGTGTTGGGAAGAGGGGCGGAAATGGAAACTTTTATAATTTAATAAAATTACTTTCAAAAAAAAAGAAAGAAAGCTGATGATTTACTGCCTGGATTGTGTGACACAGAATGGCAATTTAGTCACCATTTTCTGATTAAATTTTAAGGCTGATCAATTTATGCATTTTCAAAATAAATTGGCATTTGTCAAATACAACCTAATGATAGGTGGAAGCCAGACTTTCTACTCTATAAGAAGCATTAAAACGTCAAATGTTTATCCAATGAAACGAACCCATCAGATATGTTAAGAATGCTTTATGCTTAATGGAGGCTATTTCAGTCTTTATAGGCTATAGAAGATAGACCCCCACCATGAAATTAAGGAGCTGAAACACACAATGAAAACAGACCTCTCTGAGCTTTTTTTTTCAAACAACACAAGTAAAACACAAAATCATAAAAGTCTTGCTCATTTGTTATTAGAATATTTTAAGTATATATTCCTGGAATACATTTTCTAAGCCATATTATTAGAAATTCCCCAAAACACATTTTTGAGAGTAAGGTGGTGAGACAAGGTCTCCATAGCCCAGGCTGGATTTGAACTCATGAGATCCTCTTGCTTTAGGTTCTGAAGTTCTGGGGTAATTGTCATGAGTCATCATGACCAACTGCAATGATTTTCTAAAGATTAGTTAGTGTTGGGTAACTTTAAATAAAAAAAATAAAAGTTATTAACCATATTATTGTTGGAGGTATATGTAAATCTTAACTGTTTCTGGGGTTGTACACTTAAAAGAAATCCCACACTAGCTCAGAAATGATAAATAGTCTTTTTTGTTGTTGTTGTTTTGGTGAATCAATGAGTTTTATTGCTTTACTTTCAGGAAAGTGGGTTAGAGTCTCTTAAAGGGACAGAATGGCTCAAGGACACATGCAACAAGAAGCATGACACCACATATGACACTTCATGAAAGGCAGAAAACTTGACCTCACTGCACAGCCTGTAAGGCAGCTCAACAATGTGGAGAGTGTCTCGTAGGCTGCATATGTGGATGAGCTTCTGCCAAGCGTCTTGACTGGTCTCTGCCTCTTCCAGGAGGCTTCAGAGACTCCAAGAGTTTCACTCTGTTGTCCTTTTGGGATACATGTGTGTGGGGAAAAAGGGGTCTATGGTCAGTTTCAGACACGTCCTGAAGCCCTGAGCTGCTTACTTTGAGTTTAAGGAGCTTTCCTGTAGAATGCAATGTATCACCTCTCCTAGAACATTCTGTTGTCCCCCCTTTAGTTTTCTGAGTCTAAAGGAGCTTGTCTGCAAGATACAATGTTTCACTTCTTCTAGAACATTCTGTTGTTCTCCCCTTTTTCCCCCTTCTTATTACTTAAAAAAATACCAATCCAAATTCCCACTCCCTCCCCTCTTCCCAGACCCCTCCCACTCCCTCTACAGACCCTCCCCGAATCCCTCTAACCCTAAGGGAGTGCCATGCACTCTGCCCTGTGGAAAGTCCAAGGCCCTCCCTACTACGTCTAGGTTGAGCAAGGTTTACATTCAAAGAGAATAGGATCCCATGAAGCTGGCATATGCAAGTAGAGACACCTCCCAGTGTCACTATCAGTGGCCCCTAGAGTCTGCCCCGGCTCTCTACCCGCTTCAGATCTGCCTTGTTGTTCCCATGCTCATTCACTCCCAGTCCAGTGGGAGTTGGTGAGATACCATTAGCTCAAGCAAACTGTCTCAGTGGATGACCCCTTCATGGTCTTGAACTCCTTGCTCATACTCTCATTCCCTCTACTCTTCATTGGAAGTTCAGTCCAATGATCCAATGTGAGTCATTGCCTCTGTTCCCCATCTGTTGTTGGACAAAGGTTCTATGGTGATATTTAAGATGATCATCAGTCTGACTACAGAGTAAGGTCAGTTCAGACACCCTCTCCTCTATTGCTTAGTGTCTCACCTGGATTCATCCCTGTGGGTTCTTGGGCATTTTTCTGGAGCCAGGTTTCTTGCTAACTCCATAATGGCACCCTCAATCAAGATCTCTTTCTTTATTCTCATATCTGTCCTTCTTCCATCTTGACCATCCCATTCCCTCAAGTTCTCCCCCACCCCCCTTCTCCCCCACTCTACTCCTTCCCTGCTCCCAAATTTTTGTCTGATTTCAATTTCCCGGCGGGTCCATACATGTTTTCCCTTAAGTTTACCTTATTACTTAGTTTCTCTAGGATCCTGAGCTATAGGCTTGTTGCCCTTTGTTTATGACTAGTATCTACTTTTGAGTGAGTACATACAATATTTATTATTGGGGGTCTGTGTTACCTCACTCAAGTTGATGTTTTCTAATTCTACATGCAAAATTCAAGATGCCATTATTTTTTACTGCTGAGTAGTACTCGAATGAGTAGATGTGACACACTTTCTTTATACATTCTTCAGTTGAGGGGCATCTAGGTTGTTTCTAGGTCCCGACTATTACAAATAATGCTGCTATGAACATAGTTGAATAAATGCTCTTGTAGTATGGTTGAACATCTGTTGAATATATTTCTGAGTGGAATTGCTGAATCTTGAGGTAGGTTTTCTGAGGAAACGCCACACTGATTTCCAAAGTGGTCGCACAAGTTTGCATTCCCACCAGCACTGGATGAGTGTTCCTCTTGATCCACAGCCTCTTCAGCCTAAGCTATCATTAGTGGTTTTTTATCTTAGCCATTCAGACAGGTGTAAGATGGTATCTCAAGATTTGTTTTGATTTGCATTTCCCTGATAGATAAGAACAAAGAACAAGTTCTTAAGTATCTTTTGGCCATTTGAAATTCTTTTGACGAGAAGTCTCTGTTTAGTTCAGTACAACACTTTTAAATTGTTTTTCCATATGAAATTGAGTATCTTTCTTTCAATGTTTGTGAAGAATTGTGTTGAGATTTGAATGGGGACTACACTGAATCTATAGATTGCCTTTGGTAAGATTGTGATTTTTACTATGTTGATCCTTCCTATCCAAGATCATGGGAGATCTTCCCATTCTCTTGTATCTTCTTCAATTTCTTTCTTCAAAGACATAAAGTTCTTGTCAAATAGGTCTTTCATGTCCTTTATTAGTGTTACCCTTAGATATTTTATGTGATTTGTGGCTATTGTGAAAGGTGATGTTTCTCTGATTCCCTCTCAGCTTCTTTATCCTTTGTGTACAGGAGGGCTACTGATTTTTTTAAGGTGATCTTGTATCCATCGACTTCACTGAAGGTAATTATCATCCGGAGGGGTTCTCTGGTAGAATTTTTGGGGTCTATTATATTATCTGCATATAACAAAAGTTTAACTTCTTTTTTTCCAATTTGAATCCCCTTGATCTCCTTATGTTGTCTTATTAATATTGCTTAAACTTCAAGAACTTTTTTGAAGAAATATGGGGAGACTGGACAGCCTTGTCTTGTTCCTGATTTTAGTGGAATAGCTTTGAGTTTCTCTCCAATGAATTTGAGGTTAGCTGTCGGCTTGCTATATATTGCTTTTGAAAGACCCCCAATTTGGGGAAAATCTCACTCAAGCCTCGGGATGACGTGACCCCCCAGTAACTCACAGAGACCATCCTTGCTGCAATCACGCGAGGTTTAATGACAAGACAAGACGAGAACCAGTGCACTGGGGCCAAGACTCAGAACCCACACAGGGGAAGAGTTCGACCCTGAGTGACCGGGAGAAGTAGTTTTTATAGGAAGAAACCACTCAGCACAGTAATCCGAAAGCGGGGCAGAGACGGTGTCACAAAAATTCCGAAAATTCCAGTGATGATTACAAGGGGGCAACTCCCTGCCTCTCAAGATCATTCTCAAAGTCATAATCAGCTAGTTCCTATACCAATGATAATTACTAGGAGGTGATAATTACTAGGGGAAATCTCCCTGTTTCTCAAGATTACTCTCAAGATTACAATCTACCTTTATCTTCAGCTAGTTCCTGAAACCCTGAAATTGGCTTATTAACGAATCAATCCCACACCAGTTATGTTTTAAGGGGTTATTTATTTGGCGGGGGGTAAAACTTACATACACCATAAACCGTCAGGAAGGGAGCCTAGTCACTGGAGCAGGAGCCGGGAGCAGCAGCCGAGACCGAGCACCGGAACCAAGAGCCGGAACCAAGAGAGACCTTATCCGGAACTGCTTCTCTTTTTAAAAGAGAAATATACCACGCCCCAGTGGGCTGGTATTTCAGCAGCTATTGGCTGACGGAGCGGAAGTCGCTCCCCGCTGCACTGTGGGCTCCTGCTTCAGTGATTATTGGTTGAGGCAGCGGAAGTTACTCCCACAACACCTCCCCCTTTTGTTTAAGTAAGAGAGTTCTAAGCCTACTACGAAATTATATACAGTAAGTACAAACCTACACAATTATATACAATAAATACAAATATCCTATTCTAACTAGCTTAAGTCTTATATAAGAAATAACTTGGCCACGTCATAAAAGGAAAGTAATTACGTTTATATAATCTTCAATCCCATCAAAGATCTGAGAAGGGAAATAATGTTACCTAAGTAATTAGGAAGTGCAATCAAACTTCCAGAACATGTAACAAATCACAGAGACAACTGGCTACCTGGGCAAACACCCAAAATCACGTTTGCAGCGTTGAAGCAACCAACTTTGGCTAAGGCCTAACGTAACTGACATACCATTTTCAAAGGCAAGGAACTTTTCAAAACTATCTTATCCTGTCTTGGCAGGATATGACAGTCCTGTTTTATCCATTTACGTATACTCTGTAACTCTGTCAGTAGTTGAGGCATGGGCATTTCTTTACCCAAAGGCCAGTTCTGCCAAGAAGAAAGGCTCCAGGTGGAGTGTCTTTGGTGCTCAACATTCTCTCGGGAATAGATCAGTGTTGCCAGGAAGGATTGTGTCTCCCTACCACAGAACTCTGAGTTAGATTAAAGGCCGTTTTCTGCAGCTCTTTGAAGAGGTTGAAGATTATGTATCTATACTGAATATAATTTCTATGTATCTAAAGAACCTGATTAGTCTAATTATAAATGACAAACTTCGATGACTATTGATCTATATTATTCTCAATATCTATCTAACTTAAAGACTGAAATAGTAAACAACTGTGCAATAAATGGGGACAATATGACCTCCAAATATAAACAATGTGCAAGTATACATTGCAATATGGTAAATATATATATCAATACATAAACAATATATAAGTATCTTAATCAAAGGTAGAAGTGTACAATGCAATATGGTAAAATATACATATATCAATACTATATATATATATATGTCAATACATAAAAATGTTTTAAACAGAGGTAGAAGCATGTATGCATAAAATAGTCAACATAATTTAACTTTGTATCAATATATAAGAATCAATAACAATACATTTGTCAAAAACAATAACTCACAAGTACAAAGCTATTATCCCATAATCCAATTATCCCTTTTTTTTGATTCCTGCACTTATAAAATTCCTCCCCCAACCCTCAACCCTATACTAATTATAACCAACCCCTAAATGATGTCCCTAAACCCAAGGACAAACTTTACTGGGAGAGGGGACGTCATTCTCTAGAATTACTTCCAGCTGTCATGGGGGCGACGTTCTTTCTGGGGGATCCTGTGAAAGTAAAATGATGGTTAAATTTCAAGATCAATGTCTTTTAAAATTGCAAATAGTCTCTGAGTATTTTGTGGAGGTCTGGCCAGAATGTTGTACAAGATGTGCATCATTTCAGCTAACCACGTTGGCATCGTCTTGTGCATCTGGTACCCAAAACAGGTCTTGTAGTAGCGCTATCAGTATCATGATGTCATCTCAACCAGGTGGAGTTGTAATTATTGGGCCCCATCTTCTTCCTGGAAACTTCAAATGTCACTACAGGAAAAACTTATTGTTCATTGTGGAAAAATTAAACATTAATCATATATATTAATCATATATTAATATCATATATTATATGATTATAATAATATATAATTGTATATTAATAATATAGACATATACAGACATACATATATTCAATGAAAGACATGATAGATATATTCACTGAAAGGTATGATAGATATGAAGAAAAGTAAAAATGTTTTCTAAACTCTTATTTATTTCTGTCCCATATCATGGCTCTTGACATGAGACAGAAACTCCAGAAATTCTGGGTTTTTCTTTTAACAACAGGCTTGGAATTAGAGAGGGACTGAGCCAGAGTCCAACTCTAAAACCAGCTCTATAAATTTAGAAATATGATTTAGTATATTTTACTTACAGAACCTATTCAGTTTTCTTGATAGTCCTTATTGTGTCATTATTTTCCATCTGTCAGTATTCAGATATCCAGGGTCCCTTGAACTTTTCAAAAATCAGTGTTTTCCTGTGGAGATAAGAACAGAACCCTGCCCCCATTCTATATGTTTTTCTTACCAACTGTATGAATATCATCATTGTGGATGAGCTGTCATTTCTCCTTTCCAAGAGGTTTCTCCTCTTCAAATCGAACCTTTATTAATTTTGATGGTATCCACAATTTTTCTTCTCCTGTGGAAACAAGAGCAAAAACCCTTCCCCAACGTAGCACATCTCCTGGCCTCCATTGAGAGGTCAGCACGTCTTTGAAATAAACAGGTTGGTTTAGTTCAGAAGTTTTTTCCATTATCCAATGCCTCTCTGCTGCTGTTGTTCCTTTCTCATTAGCATTAAGAAAATTCAAGGTTAATAAAGCATTATGCAATCTATTTCTGGGGGTATCTTTCGTCCCTTTCTGTTTGTTTAGCATATCCTTTATAGTACGATTTGATCTTTCTATAACTGCTTGACCTGTAGGATTGTATGGTATACCTGTAACATGCTTAATATAATAATAAGCAAAAAATCGTTTCATTTTCCTAGATACATAAGCTGGACCATTATCTGTTTTTATTTGTGCAGGTATACCCATAATGGCCATAACTTCTAATAAATGTGTGAATACTGAGTCAGCTTTTTCTGAGCTTAAAGCGGTTGCCCACTGAAAGCCTGAATAAGTGTCAATGGTGTGATGTACATATTTTAACTTGCCAAATTCTGGAAAGTGAAACACATCCATCTGCCAAATTTCATTCCTTTTAATACCCTTTGAATTAGTCCCTGCAGGCAATGGTGTTTGGTTATAAAAAGAGCAAGTAGGGCATTTCTTTACAATCTCCTTAGCTTGTTGCCATGTAATAGAAAACTCTTTTTTCAAGCCTTTGCTATTGACATGATGATTTTTATGAAATTCAGATGCCTCCAGCACACTACCAATCAATAATTGATCAATATCTGCATTATCTTGTGCTAGAGGACCTGGCAGACCTGTATGGGATCGGATATGCGTTATATACATAGGGCAGAGCCTGTTTCTGATCATGTCTTGTACCTGGATAAACACTGAGGTCAGTTCTGTATCATCAGGTATAAATTCAGCAGTTTCAATATGCAAAATAACTCTTTCTGCATATTGTGAGTCAGTAATTATAGTAAGAGGTTCTTTAAAATCCCTTAGCACCATAAGGATGGCATATAATTCTGCCTTCTGGACAGAATCATAAGGACTTTGTTCCACTTTACTCAATTCTTCTGATTTGTAACCTGCTTTCCCTGATTTATTAGCATCGGTATAAAATGTATGGGCTCCGGTTATTGGAGCATCACGGACAATTCGAGGGAGGATCCAAGAAGTTCTCTTTATAAAGTTAAGTCTCTTGCTTTTTGGGTAATTGTTATTGATTTCTCCCAAAAAATTAGCACAAGCTCTTTGCCATGGTTCATTGTCTTCCCACAACTTTTTTATCTCATCAGCAGTGAAAGGCACTATAATTTCTGATGGGTCTATACCTGCTAATTGACGAAGTCTCAATTTTCCTTTTATAATCAATTCAGAGACTTTTTCCACATAAGTTTTTAATTTTTTACTTGGTTTGTGTGGTAAAAAAAATCCATTCTAAAATAGTATCTTCCCTCTGCATTAAAATTCCTGTAGGAGAAATTCTGGAAGGCAATATAACTAGAACGCAACTAAAATTTGTATCCACCCTATCTACATGTGCCTCCTGTAATTTTTCCTCAACCATCATCAGTTCCTTTTCTGCTTCAGCTGTTAACTCTCTGGGACTATTCAAATCTTTGTCACCATCTAAGGTTTTGTTTAAATGAATTATTAGATCAGGTGTTATCCCAACAGCTGGTCGTAGACTGGAAATGTCTCCTAATAATCTTTGAAAGTCGTTAAGCGTTCGTAACCTGTCTCTCCTGATTTGTGCCTTTTGAGTCTTAATTCTTTGTAAGCCTATTTTATAACCTAAATAATTAACAGAATCTCCTCTCTGAATTTTTTCAGGAGCAATTTGCAATCCCCATTTAGGTAATACTAGTTTTACTTCTTCAAACAGTCTTGCTAAGGTATCTTTGTTTTGATCAGATATCAGGATATCATCCATATAGTGGTATATTATGGAATTAGGAAATTGTTTGCGTATAATTTTCAATGGTTGGCTTACAAAATATTGGCACAGGGTGGGAGAGTTCAACATTCCCTGTGGGAGGACGATCCACTGGTACCTCCTTGCAGGCTGAGAGTTATTATAGGTAGGCACTGTGAAGGCAAACTTTTCTCTATCTTTTTCTTGTAATGGTATAGTGAAGAAACAATCTTTCAGATCAATAACTATAAGAGGCCATCCCTTTGGTAACAGGGAGGGCAGAGGAATTCCAGATTGCAGAGGGCCCATAGGTTGAATAACCTTGTTGATAGCTCTAAGATTTGTCACCATTCTCCATTTACCAGATTTTTTCTTAACAACAAACACAGGAGAGTTCCAAGGGCTGGTAGATTCTTCTATATGTCCAGCATCTAATTGCTCTTGTACCAGCTGTTCTAAAGCCTGTAACTTTTCCTCAGCTAAAGGCCACTGTTTAGTCCATATTGGTTTCTCAGTCAACCATTGTAGAGGCATGGCTGTTGGTACCTCTGAAGAGCCATCAATTGTGTTGTGTTCTTGTATAGCTCTAATGACTGGTTTCCGCCATCTGTAATATCTTGTAATATTGTCCTCAGAAATATGGGCTCTGGAAGCAGCAGGAATGTTAATTTGGGTATTCCATTGCTGCAATAGGTCACGGCCCCATAAATTCACTGCAATATTTGCTACATATGGCCTTAGTTTTCCTATTTGTCCGTCTGGACCTATACAATTGACCCATCTCGGGCTTTGTCTTACTCGAGATAGGGTTCCAATTCCTAAGAACTGAATATCTACCTCCTGAAGAGGCCAATGCGGATGACAAGACTCTGGTGTAATGATACTTACATCCGCACCTGTGTCCAGTAAGCCAGTAATAAGTTTGCCATTTACACACACTCTTAGTTGTGGCCTTTGTTCATTTATAGAAGTCTGCCAGAAAATTCGTTTACTTTGTCCTCTTAGATTTCTTGATTCATTCACCACATTTAACTCATCCTTCAGGACGTTATTGCTTTTAACAGCAGGCATGGGGCATTCTAATTTCCCTGAAGAGGCATGTTCTCTGCAGTGATCGGAAATGACTGGACCACATTTGCCATGGGGGCCTTCGAGAGGCCCCCTATTGAGTTTCCTGATGGCAACGGGTTGCCCTGTTTATCTCTTGTTGACCTACACTCATTTGTCCAATGCCTGCCCTTTCCACATCTCCTACATAAACC
Organism: Myodes glareolus; assembly: GCF_982192425.1. Classification (NCBI taxonomy): domain Eukaryota; kingdom Metazoa; phylum Chordata; class Mammalia; order Rodentia; family Cricetidae; genus Myodes; species Myodes glareolus. The sequence goes on from NC_142045.1 coordinate 62,713,636, forward strand.
TGAAGGCTGAGTCCTCCTATTCCTGTTATTCCTAGAAGAGGCATTATTCCTGGACTTCCATTGTCTGCAGTCCCTTTTCATGTGTCCCATTTTGCCACAATGAAAGCATTTTGTAATCTGATGTCTCCTTTTACCTTTGGAAATTGCTTCTTGTACCCATGTTTCATTGCCATAATCAAATGTATCAACATTCATTGTATGTAAAACCCATTCGTCCAAAGGCGCTGATCTGAGCTTTAAAGGCCCCAGGATCCTTTTGCATTCTACATTGGCATTCTCATAAGCCAAAGACTCAATTACTATATTTCTTGTTTCTGGATCAGGTATCCCTATTTGTACAGCCTTAGTTAGTCGTTGCAAAAAGTCACTAAAGGGTTCTCTCTGACCCTGTTTGACCCTGACATACGATTATACTCTCTGACCTGAGTCTTGAACCCTGTCCCAGGCCCTTAGAGTTGCTGTAGCACATATGGATAAAATGTTTTCATCATAAAGAGCTTGTTCCTGAGGATCAGAGTAAGGTCCTTCCCCTAGAATTTGATCTAGAGAAACCTCAATTCCTTTCGCTGATTCTTGTTGTTGTAAAAGTCTGGCCTCTTGTTTGAATAGGCATTTGAAATGCCATAAAGGTCCGTTCTCAAGGACAGCTGATGTGAGCTGGTTCCAATCTTGAGAAGTGGCCCTGTTGCTCAGAGCCCAGGATTTTAACATCTCCCTAACAAAGGATGAATGTAGTCCATAATTCACAATTGCTTGTTTAAATTCTTTCAGATCATTCATATGTATAGGCTCCCATGTATGTTCTTTAATGACCTTAGGGTTTTTGGAGCCAGTTATCTTTTCTGATGTTATTACTGGAAAGGCAGGTATAACTCTATGTAGACTGAGAGTTTTTTGAGGTGAAGGTTGCCTTTCTACCTTTTGCTCCTGTTCATCAGAGTCTATGATTTCCTCAATCTTATTAAATCTGCTCACTATTGCCTTCTGTAAGTCCTGAATCTCCTGTCCAGTATTATGCTCCAAAGCCTTCATTAACGATTCTAAGGCACGGAGCTTGTCTGTCAGAGACACGATATCCTCCTTGGACATAATCCTCATGGCATGTACTGCCTTCTTGTATGGAAATCCTGTCAATTAATCTATCATACCCTTTTGATAAAGTCCGATTTTCACATTCAATGGTTATAATCCTCTCAGCTAATGTTTCAGCACTTACAGTCATGGAGTGGAGGTTATGCGTCATTTTGGTTGTCCCCTCCTCCAGGGCAGTGACGTTCCCTTCTAAAGAAGCAATATCAGACTGTACCTTCTTGATATTTTGGCCAGTTGACCGAGTCATATCAAACAAAGATCTATTCTCCTCCTTGAGAACTCCAAACTCTGATCTAGTCTCCTGCTTGAAAACTCCAAACTCTGATCTAGTTTCCTCCTTGAAATCTCCAAACTCTTTTTTGAGGAGGTTGGTATCAGTCTGAATTGTTCTTAAGGTTTTAATCTCTGCCCTCAGCATTGTAGATTCAGTCTGTAAGGACTGTATCTTTCTTATAAAATAGCCAAACACCAGAAAAGCAACAGATCCCAGGAATAACAAAGTAAGAGGAATATCTGAGACATCCTTCAGAATATCCTCCATAGCACAATTAAAAAAACCATTGAACTTTTGAATAGTAATATTTTCTGACATTTTCAATCAAAAGAAATTGTACTTGTATGGATGTATGTATGTATTTATTTTCAACCGAAAAGAAAAATCTTACCTGTAATGACCGTTGCCTGCCAGTAGGAGGTGGGGCGCACCTGAATCCACATGGCAGTGGCGTTGATTCAGGAAGTAAACTCTAGAATATATACACTCAAATCCAGAGGTTAAATTCACAGATCACAAAAGGTCAGAGAGCTTCTAATGGCTAATAAACAAGGCAGCCTGGCCTACCCCGGCCGGGATCTCCTGCCCTGCTGCTCTGTTCAACCCGATGCAGAGGGTCGTGACACAGCCACTGTGCTATTGCTAAAGAGGCCTAGTGCTTTGGGCCCCGTGTCCCTGTGCTGGGATTAAGGGTCAAGCTGCTTGCAGCACTCCCAATCAGTTATGGTGGATGGCAGGGGTTTCAAACAGCTTGCTGGAACTTTAAAGGGAGCTTGCGCTGTGAGCTCTTTGACTCACAGATCACAAAAGGTCAGAGAGCTTCTAGTGGCCAATAAACAAGGCAATAAACAACTGGATGTAGAGGGTCGTGACACAGCCACTGCGCTGTTGCTAAAGAGGCCTAGTGCTTTGGGCCCCGTGTCCCTGTGCTGGGATTAAGGGTCAAGCTGCTTTCAGCACTCCTAATCAATTATGGGTTTCAAACAGCTTGCTGGAACTTCAAAGGGAGCTTGCGCTGTGAGCTCTTTGACTCACGTTGCAAGGAGAAATTTAAAAATCCGTGCCGGAGTTCTTCCCAGAGAGGTGAGTGGGTGCTAGCCTGGGCAGCCTGCCTGCCTGTCTGGGAAGGGAGCACAGCCCTCCCCCCCTCAGCTTCTGCGGCAGGGTCTTCGGTGTTCCAAGGGACCCCTCCCCTCCCCCCACTGCTGCGGGCCCTTTGTCTCCTGAGTCCTGGGAAGACCAGCTAGCCCTGTTGCCCTGCTGAGCAGTTCTTCCCAGAGAGGTGAGTGGGTGCTCACCACTGCCCAGGAAGAGAGCACAGCCCCCCCCCCAGTATCTGCAGCAGGGTCTTTGGTGTTCCAAGTGACCCCTCCCCTCCCCCCACTGCTGCAGGCCCTTTGTCTCCTGAGTCCTGGGAAGACCAGCTAGCCCTGTTGCCCTGCTGAGCAGTTCTTCCCAGAGAGGGCTGAGGAGCTCTATCCAGAGAGTGCTGTGAAGTCCTACCCAGAGAGTGCTGAGGAGTTCTATCCAGAAAGTGCTGAGGAGTTTCATCCAGAGTGGAAGAGATGGGCAGGCGCCAATGCAAGAATTCCTCCAACAACCTGAAAGGCAACATGACACCGCCAGAATCCAGGGAGCTCGAAACTAGAAGAATTGAACACCCTACGCCAGAAGAAATAGAAGAAATTGACTCTAAGCGGATCTTTATGAAAATAATAGAGGAACTTAAACAGGAGGTGAAAATCTGCCGTAAAGAAATGGAAGATAAGTATAACAAAAAGATTGAGGAAATGAGTAAAGAAATGGAAGAGAAATATACCAAAAAGTTTGAAGAAATGAGTAAATCCGTAAATGAAATTCTGGGAAACCAAGAAAAAACAATCAAACAGGTAATAGAAACAGTTCAAGATTTGAAAACTGAAATGGAGTCAATTAAGAAATCACAAACCGAGGGCCGGCTGGATATGGAAAATCTGGGTAAACGAACAGAGACTTCAGAAACAAGCTTAACCAATAGAATACAAGAGATAGAAGAAAGAATCTCAGACTCTGAGGACACCATAGAGAAATTAAACACTCTGTCCAAAGAAAACAGCAAATCCAACAAATTCTCATCACAAAACATTCAGGAACTGTGGGACACAATAAAAAAACCAAATCTAAGAATAATAGGAGTAGAAGAAGGAGAAGAATTGCATTTCAAAGGTCCAGAAAATATACTCAACAAAATTATAGAAGAAAACTTTCCCATCCTAAAGAACGATATTCCTATGAAGGTTCAAGAAGCATACAGAACACCGAATAGACTGGATCAGAAAAAAAATCCCCTCGTCATATAGTAATCAAAACACAAAGCATTCAGACTAAAGAAAGGATATTGAAAGCTGCAAAGGAAAAAGGTCAAGTAACTTATAAAGGTAAACCTATCAGACTTACACCAGACTTCTCTATGGAAACCATGAAAGCCAGAAGGTCCTGGATAGAGGTACTGCAGAAACTAAGAGACAATGGATGCAAACCCAGACTACTTTACCCAGCCAAGCTATTGTTCACTATCAACGGAGAAAACAAAATATTCCAGGATAAAAACAAATTTAAACAATACGTAGCTACTAATCCAGCCTTACAGAGAATACTAGAAGGAAAATCACAACCCAAGGAATCCAACATTCCCAACACTGCCTACATTAACTCAGACATTTATCGACCCTCCACAAGCACAACTCAAAGAAGGAAAACACATACACGCTACTACCCAAAAAAATGACCGGAGTCATCGATCACTGGTCATTAATATCACTTAATATCAATGGTCTCAACTCACCTATAAAGAGGCACAGACTTAGAGATTGGATACGAAAACAGGATCCAACATTCTGCTGTCTACAAGAAACACACCTCAACCACAAAGACAGACACCTACTCAGAGTAAAGGGTTGGGAAAAGGTTTTCCAAGCAAATGGACCTAAGAAACAAGCGGGTGTGGCCATTCTAATATCTAACAAAATCGACTTCAAACTAAAATCAATCAGAAGAGATGGAGATGGACATTTCATACTCATAACAGGAACAATTCATCAGGAAGAAGTCTCAATCTTGAATATCTATGCCCCTAATATAAAGGCACCCACATATGTAAAAGAAACTCTTCTAGAACTCAAGGCAGTCATCAAACCACACACACTAATAGTAGGAGACTTCAACACTCCTCTCTCACCAATGGACAGGTCAATCAGACAGAAACCTAACAGAGAAATAAGAGATTTACTGGAGGAACTGAATCAAATGGACTTAACAGACATCTATAGAACACTCCACCCAAATAGGAAAGAGTATACCTTCTTCTCTGCAGCTCATGGAACCTTCTCGAAAATTGACCACATACTTGGTAACAAAGCAAACTTCCACAGATACAAAAAAATATTAGTGACCACCTGTGTCTTGTCAGATCACCATGGATTAAAATTAGAATTCAACAACAATGCTACCCCCATGAAGCCAACAAACTCATGGAAGTTGAACAGTCAACTACTAAATCACCCCTGGGTCAAGGAAGAAATAAAGAAAGAAATTAAAGTCTTCCTTGAATATAATGAAAACAAAGACACAACGTATTCAAACCTATGGGACACAATGAAAGCAGTGCTAAGAGGAAAGTTCATAGCACTAAGTGCCCACCTAAAGAAAACAGAGAAAGCACACATTGGAGACTTAACAACACACTTGAAAGCTCTAGAAAAAAAAGAAGCTGATTTACCCAGGAGGAGTAGAAGACTGGAAATAATCAAACTGAGGGCTGAAATCAACAAAATAGAAACACAGAAAACAATTCAAAGAATCAATGAAGCAAAAAGCTGGTTCTTGGAGAAAATTAACAAGATTGACAAACCCCTATCCAAACTAATCAAACGGCAGAGAGAGAACTTGCAAATTAATAGGATCAGAAATGAAAAGGGGGACATAACCACAGACACAGAGGAAATACAGAGAATCATTAGATCTTACTACGAAAGTTTATATGCCACAAAGTTGGAAAATGTAAAAGAAATGGACATTTTTTTAGATAAGTACCATATACCAAAGTTGAACCAAGACCAGGTGAACAATCTAAATAGACCTGTTAGTCGTGAAGAACTAGAAGCTGTTATCAAAAATCTCCCTACCAAAAAAAGCCCAGGACCAGATGGTTTCAATGCAGAATTCTACCAGAACTTCCAGGAAGAGCTAATACCTATACTCCTTAATGTATTCCACAATATAGAAAAACAAAAGTCACTGCCAAACTCCTTTTATGAAGCTACAGTCACCCTAATACCAAAACCACACAAAGACACAACCAAGAAAGAGAATTACAGGCCAATCTCACTCATGAACATCGATGCGAAAATTCACAATAAAATACTGGCAAACCGAATCCAAGAACACATTAGAAAAATCATCCATTATGATCAAGTAGGCTTCATCCCAGAGAGGCAGGGATGGTTCAACATATGCAAATCTATCAATGTAATCCATCATATAAATAAACGGAAAGAAAAAAATCATATGATCATTTCGTTGGATGCTGAAAAAGCGTTTGACAAAATTCAACACCCTTTTATGATAAAGGTGTTGGAGAGACTGGGGATACAAGGATCATACCTAAATATAATAAAAGCAATATACAGCAAGCCGACAGCTAACATCAAATTGAATAGAGAGAAACTCAAAGCCTTTCCACTAAAATCAGGAACACGACAAGGCTGTCCACTCTCTCCATACCTCTTCAATATAGTGCTTGAAGTTCTAGCAATAGCAATAAGACAACATAAGGGGATCAAGGGGATTCGAATTGGAAAGGATGAAGTGAAACTTTCGTTATTTGCAGACGATATGATAGTGTACATAAGCGACCCCAAAAACTCTACCAAAGAACTCCTACAGCTGATAAACACCTTTAGTAACGTGGCAGGATACAAGATCAACTCCAAAAAATCAGTGGCACTCCTATACACAAAGGATAATGAAACGGAGAGGGAAATCAGAGAAACATCACCTTTCACGATAGCCACAAACACCATAAAATATATTGGGGTTACTCTAACCAAGGAAGTGAAAGACCTATTTGACAAGAACTTTAAGCCTTTGAAAAGAGAAATTGAGGAGGATACCAGAAAATGGAAAGACCTCCCCTGCTCTTGGATTGGGAGAATCAACATAGTAAAAATGGCAATTCTACCAAAAGCAATCTACAGATTCAATGCAATCCCCATCAAAATCCCATCAAACTTCTTCACAGACCTTGAGAGAACAATAATTAAGTTTATATGGCAAAACAAAAAACCCAGGATAGCCAAAACAATCTTATACAATAAAGGAACTTCTGGAGGCATTACTATCCCTGACTTCAAACTCTATTACAGAGCTACAGTATTGAAAACAGCTTGGTATTGGCATAACAACAGAGAAGTAGACCTATGGAATCGAATAGAAGACCCAGATACTAACCCTCAAACCTACGAACACCTAATTTTTGACAAGGGAGCTAAAGGTATACAATGGAAGAAGGAAAGCGTCTTTAACAAATGGTGCTGGCATAACTGGATGTCAACCTGTAGAAGAATGAAAATAGATCCATATCTATCACCTTGCACAAAACTCAAGTCCAAATGGATTAAAGACATCAACATCAATCTGTCCACTTTGAACCTGATAGAAGAGAAAGTGGGAAGTAGTCTACAAGATATAGGCACAGGAGGCCACTTCCTAAGTAGGACCCCAGCAGCACAGACAATAAGAGAAACAATGAATAAATGGGACCTGCTGAAACTGAGAAGCTTCTGTAAAGCAAAGAACACTGTCAGTAAGACAAAAAGGCTGCCTTCTGACTGGGAGAAGATCTTCACCAACCCCTCATCAGACAAAGGTCTGATCTCCAGAATATACAAAGAACTCAAGAAACTAGACACTAAAACTCTAATTAACCCAATTAAAAAATGGGGTACTGATCTGAAGAGAGAATTCACAACAGATGAACTTCGAATGGCCAGAAGACACTTAAGGTCATGCTCAACCTCCTTAGCGATCAGGGAAATGCAAATCAAAACCACTTTGAGGTATCATCTTACACCTGTCAGAATAGCTAAAGTTAAAAACACTAATGATAACCTATGCTGGAGAGGATGTGGAATGAGGGGAACACTCATCCATTGTTGGTGGGAATGTAAACTTGTGCAGCCACTTTGGAAATCAGTGTGGAGGTTTCTCAGGAAACTGGGAGTCAACCTCCCTCAGGACCCAGCAATTCCTCTCTTGGGAATATACCCTAGAGATGCCCAAACATACTACAAAAGCGTTTGTTCAACTATGTTCATAGCAGCACTATTTGTAATAGCCAGAACCTGGAAACAGCCTAGGTGCCCCTCAATAGAAGAATGGTTAAAAAAGGTGTGGAACATATACACATTAGAGTTTTACTCAGCGGTAAAAAATAATGACATCTTGAATTTTGCATGCAAATGGATGGACATAGAAAACGCTTTACTGAGTGAGGTAAGCCAGACCCAAAAAGAGGAACACGGTATGTATTCACTCATAAGTGGATTCTAACCATAATTAAAGGTCTTTGAGCCTATTATTCGTGATCCTAGAGAAGCTAAATAAGAAGACGAACCTGATGAAGATTATTTACCTATCCGCCAGGAGGTAGGAAATAGTCAAGAGTCCCAGGTAACCTTGGGTGCATGGGGGGGGTGGGAGGGTTGATGGAAGGGGAGAGGGTTAGAGAGAAGGGAGTAGGGGAGGAATGGAGAAAGCTCGGTTGACCGGGATGGGGGGAAGGGAGGAAGGATGAATGTGGGATCAGGGAAGAATATATTTCAACTAAGGGAGTCATATTAGAGTTTACAGGAAACTTGATTATATATGGGATCCCAGGTCCAAGGAGAGATCCCCAGATTGTTCTCTGGACAGAGGAGGGGGTGCCTGAACCGGCCTTGGCCCGTGACCATACTGATGAATATTTTGCTTATCACCATAGATCCCACATCTGGCGTTGGATGACGATACAGATGGAGGCCCGCGTTGGAGCACCGAACTGAGCCCCCCAAGATCCAAACGAGGAGCAAAAGGAGGAAGAAAATGACGAAGGACTGCGAGGGATACTATCACCCCCTGATACAAGGGGTCGGATCTAATGAGAGTTTACCAAGGCCAGATGGACCGTGACTGAACGAGCATGTGATCCAACCAGATTCTCTGAATGTGGCCGGATTTTCTGAATGTGGCTGGCCTGCAGTCTTTCCGAGAAGCCATTGACAATGACACTGGGACTGGTTTCCTCTGCATATACTGGATTTTTGGGATCCAGTCTGTTTGGATGCTCACCTTCCTGGACCTGGAGTGAGGGGGGAGGAACTTGGACTTCCCACAGGGCAGGAGACCCTGACTTCCCTAGGGGACAAAGATGGAGGAGGAGAGGGAGGGGGGGAGTGGGAGGGCGTTGGGAGGAGGGGCGTAAGTGGAAACTTTTTATAATTTAATAAAATTACAAAAAAAAAGGAAAAAAAAATAAAAAATAAAAATCCGTGCCGAACAGGGCAAAGTAAGCCGGCAGAGACTGTCCGGACCTGTGTATCCTGGGAGGCCGAGCTGGGGGTGGGGGGGTGGGGCGGTTCTTAAACCAAACGCTGGGCGCCAATTATTAACGAATCAATCCCACACCAGTTATGTTTTAAGGGGTTATTTATTTGGCGGGGGGTAAAACTTACATACACCATAAACCGTCAGGAAGGGAGCCTAGTCACTGGAGCAGGAGCCGGGAGCAGCAGCCGAGACCGAGCACCGGAACCAAGAGCCGGAACCAAGAGAGACCTTATCCGGAACTGCTTCTCTTTTCAAAAGAGAAATATACCATGCCCCAGTGGGCTGGTATTTCAGCAGCTATTGGCTGACGGAGAGGAAGTTGCTCCCCGCTGCACTGTGGGCTCCTGCTTCAGTGATTATTGGTTGAGGCAGTGGAAGTTACTCCCACAACATTGGCTAATCCTAGATTTCTGATTCTTCTCTTCCTGCTAGATTTTTGGCTCTGTTTTCCTGCTAGGGGGATCTGGATTTATCCAGGTCTTTCACTTTTATTATATTTAGATATTATCCTTGTATCGGTAATCTCTTCGAGACCTTTATCATGCTTTTTCTGCATCCAATAAAATGATCATATGATTTTTTTTCAGTTTATTTATATGGTGGATTATATTGATAGATTTTCATATGTTGAACCAGCCCTACATCTCAGGGATGAAGCCTATTTGATCATAATGGATGATTTTCTTGATAAGTCATTGGATTCGGTTTGCCAGAATTTTATTGAGAATTGTTGCATTGATGTTCATGAGTGATATCGGTCTGTAATTCTCTTTTTGATTGAGTCTTTGTGCAGTTTTGGTATCAGGGTAAATGTAACTTCATATAAAAAATTTGGCTGTGAGCCTTCTGTTTCTCTTATGTGGAATACTTTGAGGAGTATAGGTATTGGCTCTTCTTGGAAGTTCTTGTAGAATTTAGCAATAAAACCATCCAGTCCTGGGCTTTTTGTCTTTGGGAGGTTTTTGATGGCAGCTTCTATCTCCTTTCAGCTTATAGGTCTGTTTAAATAGCTCACCTTGTCTAGATTTAATTTTGGTAGGTGGTATCTATTTGTATTTATCTAATTGTCCTATTTTTTTACATTTTCCAGTTTTGTGGAGTATAGATTTTTGTAGTAGGACCTAATGATTCTCTGAATTTCCTCAGTGTCCTTTGTTATGTCCCCCCTTTCATTTCTGATTTTGTTAATTTGGATGTTCTCTCTCTGCCTTTTGGTAAGTTTGGATAAGGGTTTGTCAATCTTGTTGATTTTCTCAAAGAAATGGCTCTTTGTTTTATTGATTCTTTGGATTATTTTCTCTGTTTCTATTTTGTTGATTTAAGCTCTCAGTTTGATTCTTCTCCTTTTGGGTGATTCTTCTTCTTCTTCTTCTTCTTCTTCTTCTTCTTCTTCTTCTTCTTCTTCTTCCTCCTCCTCCTCCTCCTCCTCCTCCTCCTCCTCCTCCTCTTCCTCCTCCTCCTCTTCCTCTTCCTCTTCTTCTTCATTTTTAGAGCTTTCAGGTATGCTGTTAGGTCATTGATTTGAGCTTCTCCATTTTTCTTATGTGGGCACTTAGTGCTGTAAACTTTCCTTTTAGCACTGCTTTCATAATGTCCCATAGGTTGTGCCTTCATTTTCATTGAATTCAAGGAAGATTTTAATTTCTTTCTTTATATCTTCCTTGACCCAGGAGTGGTTCAGTAGTTGACTGTTCAGTTTCTATGAGATTGTAGGCTTTCTGGGAGTAGTATTGCTGAATTCTAACTTTACCCCATGGTGATCTGATAATACACAGTGGATTACTTCAATTTTTTGTATATGTGAGTGTTTATTTTGTTACCAAGAATTTTAGAGAAGATTCCATGAGGTTCTGAGAAGAAAGTATATTCTTTTTTGTTTGGGTGGAATGTTCTATAGATGTCTGTTAAGTCCATTTGGTTTATTGCCTCCATTAATTCTCTTATTTCTCTGTTAGGTTTCTGTCTGATTGACCTGTCCATTGGTGAGAGAGGAATGTTGAAGTCTCCTATTATTAGTGTGTAGGGTTTGATGTGTGATTCAAGTTTCAGTAATGTTTCTTTTACATATGTGGGTGCTCTTGAATTAGGGGCATAGATTTTCAGGATTGAGAATTCATCTTGATGAATTGTTCCTGTTATGAGTATAAAATGTCCTTCTCCATCTCTTCTGATTGATTTTAGTTTGAAATTAATTTTGTTAGATATTAGAATAGCTTGTTTCTTTAGGTCCATTTGATTGGAAAACCTTTTCCCAACCCTTTACTCTGAGGTAGTGTCTGCTTCTGAGGTTGAGGTATGTTTCTTGCAAACATCAGAATGCTGAATCCTGTGTATGTATCCATTGTCTTAGCCTGTGTCTTTTTATAGGTGAATCAAGACCATTGATATTAAGCAATGTTAATATCAGTGGTTGTTAGCTTCGGTTATCTTTTGGTAGTAGTGTTTGTTAGTAGTATTATCTTTCGGTAGTAATGTGTTTCCCTTCTTTGGGTTATGCAGGTGTGGGGGGTTACCAGATACCTGTGTTATGGTGGGTGTAGTTAGTTTCCTTGGGTTGTGGTTTTCCTTCTAAGTACTTTCTGTAAGGTTGGGTTTGTAAATACGTATTGTTTAAATCTGTTTTTGTAACATGAAGGTCCGGCTTGTTGGGGTTTCTGTTCCCGCCCGGTACCCAGAGATCTCTATAAGTTATAAAGCTGATTAGCCCATTAAGTCAGGCTACTTATTAACTCTTATAGCTTATGTTACTCCACTATCCTTATCTATGTTAGTCACACGGCTCAGTACCTTTCTCAGCTGGGCAGGTTACATCCTGCTTCTTCGGTGATCTGCGCAGGAATGGCAGAGGGAACTTCCTGCTTCCCAGAATATTCCCAGTCTCTTTGCTCCACCTCTACTTCCTGTCTGGCTTTCCCACCTATACTGCCTGCCTGGCCAATCAGCATTATATTAAAATATGATTGACAGAATACTGACAATTCTCCCGCATCGTTTCCCTCTTTTTTAAAATAAAAAAAAGGAAAATACCTATAGTCCATTTGTTGGGAATGTGGGTGTAGAATTTCAGGCTACTTCCTGCTGGTTGGGGGTGCTGATAATCTTATGGGGACCTGTAGCTACCAAAGTTTCTTCCCTTCTCTCCTGGCGATTCGCAAGGCCGTGTGACCTCTGACTTCCTGGAGACTGCACTAGCTCTGGCTTGAGGGGATAACTTAGCAAGAACCTGGCTCTCTTTGTTGTGGTAATTCCACTTGTATTCAAGGTCTTAGCAGTGGGCCCTTAGCCTGCCTCCCCCAGCTGACCCTGCCCGAGGCGCCGGGAAGCTTTAATCTTCCCTACTGCTCCTGGTTGGGAGGAGGCTTTGCATTTTCGGTCTTTCTAGCCCACTGGTATAAATATCTGTCTTGAGTTTAATAAAGTGGCCATTTACTCTTGTAGATGAGCCAGGTCTCTTTTGTCTGTGTCTCTTTTTCAACCCTCAGGACAATTGTCCCTTCTCGTGGGCCCGAGTTCAGGAAGCACGCAGCCTGGGTCGGGCATGGGTATCCAGCGGGAAGTGCAGACTCTCACAGATGGCGTTCCTCGAGTGGGCTTGGCTTTGAAGAATTGAAGAGTCGCGTCCTGCCGTCAGTGGATCCAACACGAGAAGCCCAAATAGAGGTGAGGGCTACCCCCACGATCCGGAATCTGGCCAGATTTTGCAGTTTTTGTAACGTGCGGTTGTGCACGGGTGATAAGGGGGTGAAGAGGTTGAACAGTTTGATTTTTAGGAATATGGGTGCTGAAAGGTCTGATCCAGAGCTGAAGGCCAATGGGCAAATTAGCTGCTAAATTTCTTAAAGAGACTAGGCACCAAGAATCAAAGATGACACTGCATTAGAGACTGCTTAGAATTTAACTCGGTCCCTGGCTCTCACATACATGGAACTTTAATTTTTGCCTAGAACACAAGCTGGGCGCAGTTAGCTCTCAGCGGGAATCCGTTCCCAAGGCAACAGGGCTAGTCAACTGGTAACTAGCAAAATACATTGCCGAGGACCTGTGGAGGTGCGGACCTCGGGCTAAGAGAGGATTAAAAATATCTTTGTAAGTTCTATTAAGAGTTTGTGAGTAACAAAAAAAAAAGGCTTCACAGAGCTTGTCTTTCAGGGAGTCTAGAAAGCTCCCACACATGTTTGAATGCGGGTCACAGGACCGCACTGGGTCACTCACTGTGGCTGAGGTTCTACAAGGTACACTTAATACAGGAAAACAGGCAGCTGTATCACACAGGGAATAGCGCAGGCAGCCGCCAGGTCCAGCCTGTGAGTGGCGGGGCCATTACAGACAGGCCAAGGAGGGAAAACACAGCGGTGTGTCAGTACACTCAGCCACGGGTGCAAACTCGCTCAGGAGGCACATCCACGTTCACCGGACGCAGAAAGGCAGTCGCACGGCTTCCTCGCCCAAGGCAGCCAGTGAACGGCGGCTGGAGGTACCTGGAGCAGGGCTATGCCGGTTGTGGCGGTGCCTGAGCAAACAGATAAAAAAGAGAGTGCTAGGCGCCTCGCAAACTCCGGCACCTCCCGGGCGGGGGCTACGGGAGAAAGGCACAGGGCAACACAGCGTGCGGCGCTCGGCTTTTCGGCAGGGCCCGCAGCTTATTGGTGGGCATCTGGGCTGGCTTGGAGGGCTTGCCTAGACAACAGAGGCAGCCCACAAAAAGCGACTATAGCAAGGCCTTAATGGTACAAAGAATAGTTAAAATCCGCCCGAAAAATCTCAGGTGACAGTTTGCAGCCAGGAGGAGCGGGTCTGTGTCCCGCCCCCCGCTGTGCAGCGCAGCTTTAGCAGTTTTAAATGGAGACTGATAGATTCAAAGGTTTTACAGACCCAAAAGAGGTTAGCTAAATCTTGGGATGGTTTGTTGCCTAATTTTCTAAAATCCAAACTACGCTAGTTTGCATTTCCACCAGTGGTAGAGGAGTTTCTCTTAAGTAAAAGTTATGAGCAGTATTTGATCTTAATCATGTTTAAGGGATAAGATAGAGTCAAGAGTTATTTTGATTCACACTTCTCCTATGATTAAAGATGTTATGTTTGAGGATTTTTTAAATGTCTTTCAGTCATTTTAAGTTTGTCTGTTGAGAGTTTTCAGTTTAGATTTATTGCATATATTTTAATTTGATTAATTGTTCTTTGGAGGACTAATTTATGGAGTCCTAATATTTTTTATGTGGATTGATGACTGACAAAGATTTCCAAATCTGTAGCCAGATATGTCGATCCTATTAATTATTTCTCTAATGTTGGCGGGAGGCAATGTGCCCCCATAAAGATAATTTTGATATTCTGTCCAGTTGTGTAAATGCTCATGTACTGGATCAGATAATAATTTTCTGCCCCTGGAAAAGTTCCAGGTGGAACTGATTCTAAAAGATGTTTTGAGGCTGACCATTCAGCCCAGTTCAAAACCTGCTATGATGGTGCAGGCCAATAAAAAATAATGTTTTGAGGTTGGCTAATGCAGGCCAATATTTAGGCCGGTTGCAGTAACACAGGCCAATAGAATTTGCTCCTTGGAGACAGAGACCTACAGATCTCTGTATGCCCAAGATCTGCTTGGTTGTAGTTTAGATCCTAAACAGCTAAGCACATTGCTCCCAGAGACTGACGAGGGGAGCCAATTTCAATGGCGCACGCAGGCAAGATTGGCCTCAACTAGCGTCTAACAAGGTCCAGGTCATGTACTGATGTACATGATCTGGACCAGGTTTGATTTGGGGAAGAGGAGTGGTTTTGCATATTTCCACAGGATGCAGAGCTCCCAATCTGGGTTCCTGAACGTCTGGTGCGGACCGTGGATTCCTCTGTTCAGAAACCTGAGGACGAGGCGAGTTCGAGAGATCCCACGGACACGGCGGCAGAGGCAGCAGCGGAGTTGGCAGATTCCTGAGAGATGATCCAGCGCCTGATTTTACCCCTTTCCCAGCTTTCTGTCTCTCTGCCTGATTTGTCCCTTTTAGCCAAGGCTGCTTGGCCCCCTGAGGGGAAAACAGCTACTTCCCCCTGCCCTGATAGCAGCTTTGGATGCTCAAGGCTAAAACCTTGCCAGATACGCGGAATTACCATACTATTCAAATTCGCAATTGGACGTTGTTGTCAATCTTTACAACTGGGTGTGAATTTTAACCTCTGCTGGTCACAGGTTAAGATTGTGCTGCTTTTTCTCGGACCCCGGAATACAAAATTGCTAATTGGCTCTAATCTAGTTTAGCTAGTCACATCAGGGGTCCCATTTGCCGGTGCTGCAGCCCTACCCAAGGGCGCTATGCTGACGTTTCAGACATTGTGCAAGCACTGTCTCTTCCAGGAAAGCTTATGCATGCATACGCTGGAGTGTCTTCTCCTGGCCAGTGGCTTCAGGTCCGCCACGGCCTGGCCCTAGTAAGCGTTCGCCTCGGAATGTCTTTCAGCATAAACTGGCTGAACGTGTTGGAGGATGGCATTAACCAGAGACGGGTCTAAATCACTGGGCAGACATTTCCAATCTAAGACAGGGAGTGTCGGACCTGAGGCGTTATCCTAAAGACGGATTTGGATCTGTTCTTCTGGCTACTTCTGGTGATGCCTAAGACAGGTTATGTCATCATATTTTATATATAAAAAGGGAGACTTGTAGCTACCAAAGTTTCTTCCCTTCTCTCCTGGCGATTCGCAGGACCGTGTGACCTCCGACTTCCTGGAGACTGCACTAGCTCTGGCTTGAGGGGATAACTTAGCAAGAACCTGGCTCTCTTTGTTGTGGTAATTTCACTTGTATTCAAGGTCTTAGCAGTGGGCCCTTAGCCTGCCTCCCCCAGCTGACCCTGCCCGAGGCGCCGGGAAGCTTTAATCTTCCCTACTGCTCCTGGTTGGGAGGAGGCTTTGCATTTTCGGTCTTTCTAGCCCACTGGTATAAATATCTGTCTTGAGTTTAATAAAGTGGCCATTTACTCTTGTAGATGAGCCAGGTCTCTTTTGTCTGTGTCTCTTTTTCAACCCTCAGGACAATTGTACCTTCTCGTGGGCCTGAGTTCAGGAAGCGCGCAGCCTGGGTCGGGCGTGGGTATCCAGCGGGAAGTGCAGACTCTTACAGGGACCTAAAGAAAATTTAGAGTTATAATCAAGTCCTGACTGGAGTATCCTGTGAGTCTCAATCATTTCAGGCAGCAGTCTTGAATCATTTCTGGATGTAGAACTCTGATATCCGGGCCATCTGTTTCTGCCAGAGATTTTTCAGGTGGTTGTCCTTGATCAAACCTGATTTTTCTTAATTCACAATGAATCCACAGCTTCTCATTTTCTGTGGAAACAAAAGCAAAATCTCTTCTCCAAAGTAACATACCTTTTGACTTCAGTTTTGAAGCCACGGTATTTTCAAAATACTTATCTTGGGTTAGTTCAGCAACATTTATAAACAAAAGTCTTTTAGCAGCTGTTTATCCTTCCTCAGCATTCAAACAATCCAAAGAGAGCATAGTAGCATACAGTATCAAGATTCTCTGTATATTTTCCATTTTTGTGTGGCTTTATTTTTACCTCTATTTCTTTTATTTTTACTTTTACTTTTAGATACAGGTTCTCTGTATATCTTTGTCCTGGAATAACTCTGTAGACCAGGCTGTCCTTGAACTCACAGAGATCCACTTGTCTCTGCCTCCCCAGTGCTAGGATTAAAGGTGTGTGCTACCACACCTTGAACTCAGAGATCTGTCTGTCTCTGCCTCCCAGGCATAGGGTTTAAAGGCGTGTGCTACCACACCTTGAAGTCACAGAGGTCAATGTACCTCTGCCTCCCAAGTGTTGGGATTAAAGGTGTGTACCACCACACCCAACTACTTTCTTTTTTTTTACTTTAAGAACTTTAACTTTTATCCTGCATATATTTTTAACACACTGTAAATCATTTAGAGGTTTTCTTCATCTTTGAATCTGTCTTTACTGTATATCTCTCTTTCTACTATATGAGTCTTTTTGGAGAGGATTAAAGCTGTGGCTTTGATGGCTGGATCCAGCCCATTCCTTAGCTTTCCAGCCTCATGGCTGAGATATCAGCCATAGCTGTGTTCACTGCCACAACTCTATGGCGTTTCAAGGTCCTTGACAGCAAGCAAGCTGCAGCATCCTGCTCATAGACCACACTCAGTCAGACTGCCTGCCTGAAAGAGTCAGAGTTTGCCCTGGCAGGACAGTCCAGAAAGCCGGCATTCTAAAATGGTACAGCTTTTTTCCTGCTACAGCTGAAAACTGAAAAGCATGAATTCAGCTTTTCATCAACACCATTTAAGTGTTTTGTAACAGGACCTCTTAATGAGCTGCTGGGTTTTGTAGCTAAAGCTGAGTCAGAAAGCCTCTCTTAGATGAGAGTGCTTGCTTGCCTCTAGCAAGCAAAGCAGACACAAGAAATTGCTGCTACCAAGAAAACATACTTTACTCTATTCTTCCCAAACTTTCTCAGGCTTTCTATGGATTCAGTTATCCATGTCTGGGCGCCATATGTAACATGAGGGTCCGGTTTGTTGGGGTTTCTGTTCCCACCCGGTACCCAGAGATCTCTATAAATTATAAAGCTGATTGGCCCATTAGGTCAGGCTACTTATTAACTCTTGTAACTTATGTTACCCCATTATCCTTATCTATGTTAGCCACACGGCTCAATACTTTTCTCAGCTGGGCAGGTTACATCCTGCCTCTTCGGTGGTCTGTGCAGGAATGGCAGAGGGAGCTTCCTGCTTCCCAGAATATTCCCAGTCTCTTTGCTCCACCTCTACTTCCTGTCTGGCTTTCCCGCCTATACTGCCTGCTTGGCCAATCAGCGTTTTATTAAAATATGATTGACAGAATAAAGACAATTCTCCCGCATCATGTTTTGTGTTTTGATTATTATATGATGAAGAGATGGGGCTTTTTTTGGTCCAGTTTATTTGGTGTTCTCTAAGCTTCTTTACCTTCATAGGCATATCCTTCTTTAGGTTTGGTTAATTTTCTTCTATAATTTTGTTAAATATATTTTCTGGGCCTTTGAGCTATAATTCTTCTTCTTCTATCCCTATTATTCTCAGGTTTGGTCTTTTCATGGTGTCCCAAATTCCCTGAATGTTTTGTGTTAAGAATTTGTTGGATTTAGTGTTTTCTTTGACCACTGAGTTTATTTCCTCACTAGAATCTTCAGTGCCTGATATTCTTTCTTCTATCTCTTGTATTCTGTTGGTTATACTTATCTCTGTAGCTTCTGTTCATTTATCTAGATTTTCCATTTCCAGAGTTCTCTCAGTTTATGTTTTCTTTATTACTTCTATTTTAATCTTCAAGTATTGGATGTTTCCTTCCCCTGTTTGATTGTTTTTTCTTGGTTTTCTTGGGTTTCTTTGAGGGATTTATTAATTTTTTTCAGATTTTGTTTGTTTGTTTGTCTTCTCCTCCATTTCTCTAAGGGAGTTTTTCACTTTCTCATTAAGAGTCTCCATCATTTTCATTAAGTATTGTTTAAAGTCGTTTTCTTCTATATCCTCTGGTTTAGGATGGTCAAGTCTTCCTGTTGTCTTTCCACTGGGTTCTAGTGGTACCATGTTTGTTTTTAGGATATTGGAGGAATTCTTGCATTGGCACCTTCCCATTTCTTCCTTCAACTCTTATGTCTCTTACATCCACCAAGAATTGGTCTCCATGGAGATTGCAGGGAGCGATGAATTGGGGGAGGGAAAGATGTCTGTCTAGCAGACCAGCTCCCTGCTGGTGCACAGAGCTTTCAGGGAATGACACTTTGGGGGATGAGGTATACGGCTATTTAGCAGAACAGCTCCCTGCTGGCCTTTCTCCCATGTGGAGGTTTTAGGGAGTAGGGGTCTGGGGTCTCAGGGTCACTGTTGTTTTACTTCCTCTGTCCACCAAGTATTGGTCTCCACAGAGCTCTCGGATAGTCATTTGTTAAGGGGTAAACTCATAAATCAGAATCTTCTGCTTGACCCATTGAATCACATGATCCAAAAATCAGCCAGTGGGAATGGAGCTAGGGAAATGAGAATGAAGGGGCACATGCACGTTGTGCTTCCCCGTAAATAGTATAAGAGGCCATGCTCAAGTAGGTGGGTAAATACAAGCTGTAATACTTCCTATAGCACTTAAGAGTTTATTAAATAAACCACAATCCATGACATGTTTTAGGCATTTTATTAGATAAACATAAAACATTTTTATTAAAAGTCCCCCTCGCCCCAACAGACAAGTGAAAACCTCTGTTAATATGTCAAAGAAACAGTATTCTATGCCTCAGCTTAGTTATTGAAGAATAAGGCTTATGCATGCTAAGTTGGTAAGGTCAGACTTACCAACTTAGGATGCAGACAACCAACTGAAAGGTAGGTTGCTAATCAATTGTCTAAACAACTTCATTTTAAAAGAAATGCAGTAATTGTCCATTGTATTATGTTCTAAGATATGTTTTGTTTGGTGTGGGAAGAGTGGAGTCTTCTCATTTTCATTAACAATGGAGTCACAAAGTGTCTCGTATTAGAATTATGACATTTTTATGGGGAAATAGGTTTTTAATGCTTGAACATTGAGTCAAACATCACTTCCTGAAGGGAATTCACTATTGTGAATACAGTAGCTATGAACATGAATGTGCAGGCATCTGTGCAACAGGATACAGGCCCCTTGGGTATGTGCCACAAAACCATCCATTGATATTTCTTGAGAAAACTTCAAACTGCTTTGTAAAGTCACTGTACTACCTGCACTCCCAGCAGCACATGCTGAACTTAAATGCTCAGCACACCATCCCAGCTTCTGTTATCATTTATATTCCAATGATGGTCATTCTGACTGGGGTGAGATAAAAGTTTAAAGTGGTTTTAATTTGAATTTCCCTGTTGGCTAAAGATGTCAGACACTTTTTCAAGTGTTTCCTAGACATTTACATTTTTCCTTTCACTGATTTTCTATTCAATTCCAAAATACATTTCTTAAAGTTGGTTTATTTTAAAAAATGAAATACTTGTTTAAGTTCTTTGTGTATTCTGGACACCAACCCTGAGTCAGATTAACAGCAGGTATATATTTTCTCCCATTCTGTGCGCTGCTTGCTTACTCTATCCACAGTTTCGCTTGCTGTACAGAGCTTTAGGAGTTCATGAGATTTCATTTGTCAATCATTGATCTTATTTCTCATGCTACTGGAGTCTCCTTGAGAAAGCCCTTATCTTTACCTATAAGTTGAACTTGTACCTCTGCTTTTTTTGCACTAGAAGTTTCAGGATATCAGATATTTCATTGAGGTCTTAATTTATTTGGAACTGAGCTTTACACATTTTGATCTAGTTTGATTTTCTTGTATATTGTGACATCATCTATTGATTATTCCTGTATTTCCTCCACTGTGTGCTTTTTATATCTTTGTCAAAAATTAAGTAACTTTAGTTATGTGACCTTACAACTGAGTCATCAAATGATGACCTTAGTTTAGGCTTGTCCCACTAGTTCTTATAACTTAAATTAACCAACTTCTATTATCTATGTTTAACATGTGGTTCTTTACCTTTTATTCTGTATGTCTGACTCCTAGAATCTCCATGACATCTCCTGTGCATCTCAAATTATTCTCTTCCTCTTTCTGCATAGAAGTCCTGCCTATCTCTCTTGCTTAATTATTGGCCAGTCAAATCTTTATTATACCAAATCAGAGCAATACCTCATCACAGTATGGACATATTCCACAACATCCAACCATGGTGACAATGTACTGAGCCTCTGAACAGTAAGCAAGTCATCTGCATTAAATGTTCTGTTAATAAGAGGTGCCCTGGCCATGCTGTCTTTTTTACAACAGTAGATACCCTAATTAAGACAGCTATCTTTGGTCTTTTGTGCCTCTATTTAAATTTTGGAATTAATTTTACAATGTTGGCTGTTTTTTGTTAGACTGAATGGCTCTTGTAAAACACAACTTCATCATTGAGATAGAATACATGTTAAATCTGGTTTTTTTAACAGTTGTTATTAATAGCTATTGTTTGTGTTTAAAGAGGTTTACACTTTTAATATGCTCTTTTAGGTATAGCTGCATTTACTAGGACAATTATGAAAAATATATTTAATAAAGTCAAGGAAATGAGTTTTAAGATGAAAAACACAATATGTTGGTATACAAACCTTTAAAAGTCTGCTTTAGTGTGGTAGCAACTGATGGATGTAAGTAAGAGTGATGACAGATAGAAGGCAAGGCCTGAGCAACTCAGTACCTCACCCATATGGCATGTGCAGTGAGAAAGAAAGGTCAGACTACATTAACTTTAGATGGAAACATGTATTCTGGTAATTTTTCTTTTATTAGTATATAAGGATTATGCATATTAAAGGATCTAATGAAATTTTATACATACATACAATGCATTTTGTCACCTTGTTAATTTAATCTAGAAGGGATAAATTTTAAGTGAACATTGAGTCTCAGAATTTTATATTTCGAACTTCAATGGGCTTCCATTTCCAGTCTATCTTCCTTTCAGTGCTGGATAAACTTATCTGCAGGTTATAGTTCTCAGTAAAACAGAAAAACAAGAAGGTAAACTCTAGTAACAGATTCACTGACTATAATTCTAAAAGAGCAAATACCATGACTTCTAATTCTAACAAATTTCTATTTGTATAATTGATGGTTTTATTTTAGGCTCTTGTTTATTT
The DNA here is from genome assembly GCF_982192425.1 of Myodes glareolus. Taxonomy (NCBI): domain Eukaryota; kingdom Metazoa; phylum Chordata; class Mammalia; order Rodentia; family Cricetidae; genus Myodes; species Myodes glareolus. Next base: position 62,735,327 of record NC_142045.1, read on the forward strand.
TATAGATAATGGAGATGGTGCAAGATTTTCCCATGTACTAATATGGATTTTTTTAAAGTTTATGGAAGTTTTCTCTGCCCAGGAAACATTGTTTCTACCCCAGTGAGCAGACAGCTGAAAAAGGCACCAAACCACGTTGCTAACATAGATCAGAATAATGGGTTAAGATAAGTCAAAAGAACTAATAAGTAGCCTGACCTAATGGACCAATCCACTTTATAACTTATAGAGATCTCTGTGTGATTGATTTTTTTGGGACTTGTCGGCTGTGGGGTACCGGGCAGAACAGATATCCCAACAAGCGGGCCCCTCATGTTACAGTTGCTGCTAAGATTTTAGCTCCATGTGCATGTGTGCTATAATCCACTGAGCCTGAACCACACCACACTGCAGTGTAAGAGGAGACTACTCATTTCCCAATCATCCAGACCCAAATAATCACACAGAAACTATAATAATTACAAAATTACTTGGCCAATAGAATAGGAGTATACCTACCTAGCTCTTATATCTTAAATTAATCCATTTCTATTAATTTGTGAATTGCCATGAGGCTGTGGCCTACCATTAAGGTTCCTGCATTTGTCTTTTTCAGCAGCTACATGGTATCTTCTTTATGCCACCTACTCTATCCCTATATTTATTCCAGCACAGCTATATTCTGCCCTGCAATAGACTAAAACAGCTTATTTATTAACCAATGGTAATAAAACATATTCACAGCATACAGAGGGGAATTCTACATCATGGCAGAGCCAGAAAAAGTAGATGACAGAAAAGTTTGGGAGACTATATACATCCTGCAACCAGTACCTGCAGTCAGCTGATGAGAAATGGCTAGAGGCTACTTGACCCATGAGTCAAAGAGTCTATATGGGTAAATCTGAGGCTTTTAACAGAGGAGAGGATTCAGGAATTCTCCTAAATTATGATTACAAGATTTAAATTAAAAAAAAGCAAGGATAATAAAAACTAGCATGGCTATACCTGCCTAAGCTTGTGGTTTCACACAGTAGTCTCAGAGCTGCTGCAATGGCAGATAGCTGGGAACCTGAGCTACAGCAAAAATTTCCCAACTGAATCTGGGGCAGGACCTCTGAATGTGTACATTCATGCACAGCAGGCAACAAACGACCAGCACCTCCTGGTCCCAAGTTCTCTCAGCCAAGTGACAGAGAGAGCCCAGTTGCGTCCTGCTTGGTTTTCAGCTTCAGCTGTGAGCAGATCCAAATAGAAGCTGGTTCCCAGCCTCACAAAGAAACTGCAAAAATATAGTCTCAGTGAACTGTAGCTCCAGGTCCAGGCAAGTGTCTGTTAAAAATGTAAATGAACAAGTTAAATCTGTCAGCTAGCCAGACTTGCTACATAGATTAGAAAAATATCTTACAAACTTTTAATAAAACATTCACTGGCTGGGGCATTATTAAAAAATATCCTATGGGAAACCTTGAAATTCTAAGTAAAATTCTTTTCTTCCAAATCAAAATTCTTATTTAATTCTATAAGAAAAAAAGCTATATTAAAACTGACATAGAACCACAAAAGACCCCAGAGAACCAAAACAATCGTAAGCAAAAAGAACAATTCAGAAGAATTTACAATTCCAGATCTTAAGATGTATTACAGAGTCATAGTAATAAATGAAGTGTGATACTGGCACAAACAGACATGTAGACCAATGGAGCAAAATTGAAGACCCAAATATGAGTACACCTAACTTCTGCCATTTTAAATTTGACAAAGATGCCCAAAATCTTAAACTGGAGAGAAGAAAGCATCTTGAACAAATGGTTCTGGGGAAACTGGATGTCCACAAGCAGAATACTGAAATTAGACCTGTTATCTATCACTGTACACAAAAACTAACTTCAAATGGATCAAAGATACAAACCTGAAACCTGAAACCCTAAAATTGTTAGAAGAAAACACAAGTGGTACCTCCATAATTCCCTTGTAGGGAAGTACTTTTTGAATAGGATTTCATATGCCCAATAATTAAGACCAAAAATTGACACGTGAGACCTCATAAAACTAAAAAGTTTCTGCACAGCTAAAGAAAAAAATCAATTGAGTGGTAAGGAAGCTTATAGAAAGGGGAGATAATCTTTCCTAGCTATAGATATGGCAGAAGATTAATATCCAAATGTTAAAAGGTTTCAAAAACCAAAGAGCCAAGAAAACAAACGACATAATTAAAATATGAGCTATAGCTCTGAACAGAATATTCTCAAATGAAGAAACTTAAAAGGATAAAAAATATTTTTTAAGTGTTCGTCATCCTTAGCAATCAGAGATATATAAATTTAAACTATTTTGAGATTTCTGTCTTACACACTCAGAATAGTTAAGATCAAGTAAGCAACTGAAAACAAATGCTGGGGGTGTGGGAAAGGTGAACACTCATTCACTGTTGGCGAGATTGCAACTGGTACAGTCTCTGTTGAAATCAGTGTGGATAATTCTAAAAAGCTGTAAGTAAATCTATCATGTGATACAGCTGCAGCACTCCTTGGCATATGTCCAAAGGCCTTGACATCCTATTCCACAGATACTTGTGCAATCATGTACATTGCTGCTCTATTTACAATAAGTAGGAAATAAAAACAACCTCAATGCCCTTCAACTGATGAATACAAAATGAAATATACTACACATCTATAATTAACCAATTTCATTTTAAGAATGTTGATGTCACTTGATCTATGCATGACAGCGACTTTTCTTTTTTTAATTTCTTTTTTATTACGTTTTAAATAATACCAATGAAAATTTCCACTTCCTCCCCTCCTCCAACATCCCTCCTGCTCCCCCACTCACACTCGTCCCCTCCCCTTCCAGTCCTAAGAGAGGGCAGGGTACCATGCCCTGTGGGAAGTCCAAGCCCCCTTCCCACTCCATCCGGGCTTAGGAAGGTATGCATCCAAATAGAATAGGATCCCAAAAAGCCAGTACATGCAGTAGAGTCAAATCCCAATGCCGTTATCATTGGCTTCTCAGTCACCCCCAATTGTCAGCCACATTCAGAAGGTCCAGTTTGATCCCATGAACGATCAGTACCTGTCCAGCTGGATTCGGTAAGCTCCCACTAGTTGAAGCACACCATTTCAGTGGGTGGACTAACCCATCATGGTCCTGATTCATTGGTCATATTCTCCCTCCTTCTGTTCTTCAACTGGACTTGGGAGCTCAGTCCAGTGCTCCGATGTGGGTCTCTGTCTCTATCTCCATGCTGGACGAAGGTTCTATGGTGATACTCAAGATAGTCATCAGTCTGAATATGGGACAAGACCAGTTCCGGCACCCTCTCCCCCACTGCCCAGGGTCCTAGCTGAGGTCATTCTGTGGGCTCCTGGGTATCCCTCTAGAGCCAAGCTTCTTGCCAGCCCAAAAATGGCTCCTTCAATTAAGATATATTTTCCCCGCTCCCATACCTGTTCTTCCTCCATCTCAACCACCCCACTCCCCTCAACTCTCCCCAAATCCTCCCCTTCACCCTTCTCTCTCCCCCTCTCCCCTTTCCCTTACTCCACCTCACCCCCATGATGCCAACTTTTGTCTGACTATCTTGTCTGCTTCCAATTTCCAGGAGGATCTATACATGTTTTTCTTTGGGTTCACCTTATTACTTAGCTTCTCTAGGATCGAGAATTATAGACTCAATGTCCTTTGTTTATGATTAGAATCCACTAACGAGTGAATACATACCATATTCTTATTTTTGGGTCTAGGTTATCTCACTCATGATAGTGTTTTCTATTTTCATCCATTTGCATACAAAATTTAAGATATCATTGCTTTTTATCGCTGAGTGTGTAAATGTGCCACACTTTCTTTATCCATTCTTTCCTTCAGGGGCATCTAGGTTGTTTCCAGGTTCTGGATATTACAAATAATGCTGCTATGAAAACAGTAGAACAAATAATTTGTAGTATGATTGGGCATCTCTAGGGTATATACCCAAGAATGGTATTGCTGGGTCCTGAGGTAGGTTGATTCCAATTTCCTAAGAAACTGCCTTACTGATTTTCAAAGTGGTTGCAAAGTTTGCATTCCAACCAGCAATGGATGAGTGTTCCTCTTACTCCACATCCTCTTCAGCATAGGCTATCACTGGTGTTTTTGATTTTAGCCATTCTGACAAGTGTAAGATGGTATCTCAAAGTTGTTTTTATATGCATTTCCCTGATAGCTAAGGAAGTTGAACATGTCCTTCAGTATATTTTGGCCATTTGAAATTCTTCTTTTGCGAATTCTCTGTTCAGTTCAGTACCCCATTTCTTAACTGGGTTATTTAGAATTTTAATGTCTAGTTTCTTGAGTTTTTTATGTATTTTGGAGATCAGACCTTTGTCTGATGTGGGGTTGGTGAAGATCTCCCATTGAGTAGGTTGCCTTTTTGTCATTATGACTGTGTCCTTTGCTTTGTAGAAGATTCTCAGCTTCAGGAGGTCCCATTTATTCATTGTTGCACTTATTGTCTGTGCTACTGGGGTTATATGTAGGAAGTGGTCTCCTGTGACCATATATTGCAGGCTACTTTCTTTTATATCAGGTTCAGTGTGGTTGGATTTATATTGAGGTCTTTAATCCATTTGGACTTGAGTTTTGTGCATGGTGATAGATATGGATCTATTTTCAATCTTCTACAGATTGACATCTAGTTATACCAGCACCATTTGTTAAAGATGCTTTCTTTCTTCCAATGTATAATTTTATCTTCTTTGTCAAAAATCAGGTGTTCACCATTTTAATTTCCAACAAAATTGACTTCAAACTAAAATCAATCAGAAGAGATGGAGATGGACATTTTATACTCATAACAGGAACAATTCATGAGGAGGAAGTCTCAATCCTGAATATCTACGCCCCTAATATAAAACCTCCTACTTATGTAAAAGAAACACTTCTAGAACTCAAGGCAGTCATCAAACCACACACACTAATAGTAGGAGACTTCAACACTCCTCTCTCACCAATGGACAGGTCAATCAGACAGAAACCTAACAGAGAAATAAGAGAATTATTGGAGGTATTGAATCAAATGGACTTAGCAGACATCTCTAGAACGTTCCAGCCAAATAGGAAAGAATATACCTTCTTCTCTGCAGCTCATGGAACCTTCTCGAAAATTGACCACATACTGGGTAACAAAGCAAACTTCCACAGATACAAAAAAATATTAGTAACCACCTGTGTCTTGTCAGACCACAATGGATTAAAGTTAGAATTCAACAACAGTGCTACCTTCAGGAAGCCAACAAATTCATGGAAGTTGAACAGTCAACTACTGAATAACCCCTGGCTCAAGGAAGAAAGAAAGAAAGAAATTAAAGTCTTCCTTGAATTTAATGAAAATAAAGACACAACATACTCAAACCTATGGGACACTATGAAAGCAGTGCTAAGAGGAAAGTTCATAGCACTAAGTGCCCAATTAAAGAAAACGGAGAAAGCACACATTAGAGACTTAACAGCACACTTGAAAGCTATAGAAAAAAACAGAAGCTGATTCACCCAGGAGGAGTAGAAGACTGGAAATAATCAAACTGAGGGCTGAAATCAACAAAATAGAAACAGAGAAAACAATCCAAAGAATCAATGAATCAAAAAGCTGGTTCTTGGAGAAAATCAACAAGATCGACAAGCCCCTATCCAAATTAATCAAACGGCAGAGAACATGCAAATTAATAAGATCAGAAATGAAAAGGGGGACATAACCACAGATGCAGAGGAAATTCAGAGAATCATTAGATCTTACTATGAAAATTTATATGCCACAAAGTTGGAAAATGTACAAGAAATGGACATTTTTTTAGATAAGTACCATATACCAAAGTTGAACCAAGACCAGGTGAACAATCTAAACAGACCTGTCAGTTGTAAAGAATTAGAAGCTGCTATTAAAAATCTCCCTACCAAAAAAAGCCCAGGGCCAGATGGTTTCAATGCAGAATTCTACCAGAACTTCCAGGAAGAGCTAATACCTATACTCCTTAATGTATTTCACAATATAGAAACAGAAGAATCATTGCCAAACTCTTTTTATGAGGCTACAGTTACCCTGATACCAAAACCACACAAAGACACGACCAAGAAAGAGAATTACAGGCCAATCTCACGCATGAATATTGACGCAAAAATACTCAATAAAATACTGGCAAACTGAATCCAAGAATACATTAGAAAAATTATCCATTATGATCAAGTGGGCTTCATCCCAGAGATGCAGGGCTGGTTCAACATACACAAATCTATCAATGTAATCTATCATATAAATAAACTGAAAGAAAAAAACCATATGATCATTTCATTAGATGCTGAAAAAGCATTTGACAAAATTCAACACCCATTTATGATAAAGGTGTTGGAGAGACTGGGGATACAAGGATCATACCTAAATATAATAAAAGTAATATACAGCAAGCTGGCAGCTAACATCAAATTGAATGGAGAGAAACTCAAAGCCTTTCCTCTAAAATCAGGAACACGACAAGGCTGTCCACTCTCACCATACCTCTTCAATATAGTGCTTGAAGTTCTAGCAATAGCAATAAGACAACATAAGGGGATCAAGGGGATACGAATTGGAAAGGATGAAGTTAAACTTTCGTTATTTGCAGACGATATGATAGTGTACATAAGCGATCCCAAAAACTCTATCAAAGAACTCGTACAGTTGATAAACACCTTTAGTAATGTGGCAGGATACAAGATCAACTCCAAAAAATCGGTAGCCCTCCTATACACAAAGGATAAAGAAGCAGAGAGGGAAATCAGAGAAACATCACCTTTCATGATAGCCACAAATAGCATAAAGTATCTTGGGGTAACTCTAACCAAGGAAGTGAATGACCTATTTGATAAGAACTTTAAGTCATTGAAGAAAGAAATTGAGGAGGATACCAGAAAATGGAAAGACCTCCCCTGTTCTTGGATTGGGAAAATCAACATAGTAAAAATGGCAATTCTACCAAAAGCAATCTATAGATTCAATGCAATTCCCATCAAAATCCCATCAAACTTCTTCACAGACCTGGAGAGAAAAATAATCAAGTTTATATGGAAAAACAAAAAACCCAGGATAGCCAAAACTATCTTATACAATAAAGAAATTTCTGGAGGCATTACCATCCCTGACTTCAAACTCTATTACAGAGCTACAGTATTGAAAACAGCTTGGTATTGGCATAACAACAGAGAAGTAGACCTATGGAATCGAATAGAAGACCCAGGTATTAACCCACAGACGTATGAACACCTGATTTTTGACAAGGGAGCTAAAGCTATACAATGGAAGAAGGATAGCATCTTTAACAAATGGTGCTGGCATAACTGGATGTCAACCTGTAGAAGAATGAAAATAGATCCATATCTATCTCCATGCACAAAACTCAGGTCCAAATGGATTAAAGGCATCAACATTAATCCGACCACTTTGAACCTGATAGAAGAGAAAGTAGGAAGTAGTCTACAAGACATATGCACAGGAGACCACTTCCTAAGCAGAACCCCAGGAGCGCAGACAATAAGAGAAACAATAAATAAATGGGACCTCCTGAAACTGAGAAGCTTCTGTAAAGCAAAGAACACTGTCAGTAAGACAAAAAGGCTACCTTCCAACTGGAAGAAGATCTTCACAAACCCCTCAACAGACAAAGGTCTGATCTCCAAAATATACAAACAACTCAAGAAACTAGACACTAAAACTCTAATTAACCCAATTAAAATATGGGGTACTGAACTGAACAGAGAATTCACAACAGATGAACTTCGAATGGCTAAAAAGCGCTTAAGGTCATGCTCAACCTCCTTAGCGATCAGGGAAATGCAAATCAAAACAACTTTGAGGTATCATCTTACACCTGTCAGAATAGCCAAACTCAAAAACACCAATGATAGCCTATGCTGGAGAGGATGTGGAATGAGGGGAACACTCATCCATTGTTGGTGGGAATGCAAACTTGTGCAACCACTGTGGAAATCAGTGTGGTGGTTTCTCAGAAAACTGGGAGTCAGCCTCCCTCAGGACCCAGCAATTCCACTCTTGGGAATATACCCAAGGGATGCCCTAACATACTACAAAAGCATTTGTTCAACTATGTTCACTGCTGCACTATTTGTAATAGCCAGAACCTGGAAACAACCTAGGTGCCCCTCAATAGAAGAATGGTTAAAAAAGGTGTGGAACATATATACATTAGAGTTTTACTCAGCGGTAAAAAACAACGACATCTTGACTTTTGCATGCAAATGGATGGAAATAGAAAACGCTTTACTGAGTGAGGTAAGCCAGACCGAAAAAGAGGAATATGGTATGTATTCACTCATAAGTGGATTCTAACCGTAATTAAAGGTCTTTGAGCCTATTATTCATGATCCTAGAGAAGCTAAATAAGAAGGTGTACCTGACAAAAATCATGTAGCTATCCTCCTGAAGATTGGAAATAGACAAGAGTGCCAGGTGACATCGGGTGCATGGGGGGGGGGGGGTTTGGGGGCTGTTGGAAGGGGAGAGGGTTAGAGAGAAGGGAGTAGGGGAGGAATGGGGAAAGATCGGGGACTGGGATGGGGGAGGGAGAATGGATAGATATGGGATCAGGGAAGTATATACCTCAACTAGGGGAGTCATTTTATGGTTTACAAGAGACTTGAGTATAAAGGGGATCCCAGGTCCAAGGAGAGATCCCCAGATTGTTCTCTGGACAGAGGAGAGGGTGCCTGAACCGGCCTTGGCCCACAACCATACTGATGAACATTTTGCATATCACCATAGAACCCTCATCTGGCGATGGAAGGAGATGGAGGCGGAGACCCACGTCGAAACACTGGACCTAGCTCCCTAGGTCCAAACGAGAGGCAGAAGGAAGGAGAACGTGAACAAAGAGGGCAAGAGCAGAGGAAACCTTCATCCGACGTTGGATGGCGATACAGACGGAGACCCATATTGGAGCACTGGATGGAACCCTCCACGGGCCAAAGGAGGAGCAGAAGGATGAAGAAAATGAAAAAAGAAATCAGGACTGCGACGGGCGCCATCACCCACTGATACAAGGAGACTGATCTAATGAGAGTTCACCAAGGCCAGCTGGACTGGAACTGAACGAGGACGTGATCTAACCAGATTCTCTGAATGTGGCCGGATTCCCTGGATGTGGCTGGCCCGGAGTCTTTCTGAAAAGCCATTGACAATGACACTGGGACTTGTTTCCTCTGCGTATACTGGATTTTTGGGATCCAGTCTGTTTGGATACTCACCTTCCTGAACCTGGAGGGAGGGGGGAGGAACTTGAACTTCCCACAGGGCAGGAAACCCTGACTACTCTTAGGGATGGAGAGGGAGGAGGAGAGGGAGTGGGGGAAGTGGGAGGGTGTTTGGAGGAGGGGCGGAAATGGAAACTTTTATAATTTAATAAAGTTTAAAAAAAAATCAGGTGTTCATAGGTTTGTGAATTAATATCTGGATCTTCAACATCTCTGTTTTCATGCCAATACCAAACTATTTTCGTTACTGTGGTTCCTCTGTAACAGAGTTTAATGTTAGGGATAATAATGCCTTCAGAAGTTTCTTTATTATATAGGTATATTTTGGCTATCCTGGGGTTTTTTTTTCCATATAAAGTTGATTGTTGTTCTCTCAAGGTCAGTGAAGAATTTTGTTGGGATTTTTATGGGGATTGCATTGAATCTATAGATTGCTTTTGGTAGAATTTCCATTTTTACTATGTTGATCCTCCCAATCAAAGAGCATGGGAAATCCTTCCATTTTTTGGTATCCTCTTCAATTTCTTTCTTCAAAGCCTTCAAGTTCTTGTCAAATAGATCTTTCACTTCCTTGCTTATAGTTACCCCAAGATACTTTATGCTATTTGTGGCTATTGTGAAAGGTGATGTTTCTCTTATTTCCCTCTCTGTATCTTTGTTCTTTGTGTATAAGAGGGCAACTGATTTTTTGGAGTTGATCTTGTATCTTGCCACATTACTAAAGGTGTTTATCAGCTGTAGGAGTTCTTTGGTAGAGTTGTTTGGGTCACTTATGTACACTATCATATCATCTACAAATAATGAAAGTTTGACTTCTTCCTTTCCAATTCGAATCCCCTTGATTGCCTTATGTTGTCTTACTACTATTGACAGACCTTCAAGTACTGTGTTGAAGAGGTATGAAGAGAGTGGATAGCCTTGTCTTGTTCCTGATTTTAGTGGAATAGCTTTGAGTTTCTGTCCATTTAATTTGATGTTAGCTATTGGATTACTGTATATTGCTTTTATTATATTTAGATATAATCCTTGTACCTCTAATCTCTCCAAGACCTTTATCATAAATGGGTGTTGAATTTTGTCAAATGCTTTTTCCACATCTAATGAAATGATCATATGTTTTTTTCTTTCAGTTTATTTATATGATAGATTACATTGATAGATTTCCATATGTTGAACCATTCCTGCATCTCTGGGATGAAGCCTACTTTATTGTAATGGATATTTTTTTAATGTGTTCTTGGATTCTGTTTGCCAGAATTTCATTGAGAATTTTTGCATTGATGTTCACGAGTGAGATTGGTCTATAATTCTCTTTTTTGGTTGAGTCTTTGGGTGGTTTTGGTATCATGATAACGGTAGCTTCATAGAAAGACTTTCATAATGACCCCTCTGTTTCTATTATGTGGGACAAGAGCAGGTTGGAATCTAGGAGATATATTGACAAAAAACCCACTGTGATCAATCTTCCTTATACTAAGCAACAGATTGATTGATTATTTCAATATAGTGATTCTTGGTCAATGGCTTTTGCTCTTTATGAAGGCTAAATTAATAATCTTTTTTTCAGCTGATCCATTGCTGCAAACTATGCAACAATATTATCTTATTTTCCCTAACATTCTATCAAAAGATCCCTTAAAGAATGCTATGTTAATTTTTAAGGATGATTCTTCCAATGAAAGTGCATTGTATGTTGTTAGTGATGAAGGACATGTAGTGCAAACAGAGCTAGCCTCAAGTCAAATAATTAAGTTGCAAGCTGTTGCTATAGAGTTTCAGCTTTTTGCTGATGAGGCATTTAATCTATATAATGACAGCCAGTATATCTTTAATGCTCTTCAAGTCTTAGAAATCATCCTAGGTATTGGGACTAGCAATAAGCAAGTTAAAATTCTATTCCAGTAATTTCAAAATGCCATGCAACAAAGAAAGTTGTCATGCTTTTTAGTGCATATTGGAACATATTCAGATCTTCCTGGTCCACGGGCTAAAGGTTTTGCTTTAGCTAGTAAGTTTATAAAACTAATTGCTGTATCTCAGGTTGAGCTTCCTCAGCAATCACATGCTCTGCATCATGTGGCAATCTATATATATTCAGGATTCTTGATGTCTTCTGCACAAACTGGGAAAGCCTCTAAACATGTAATAACTCATTGCTTAAAATGTTTCTCATGCATGGGAACCCGAAAAATCATAAAGATGGAAAATTATGGCATCCAGCGAGATACAAACTGGGGTCCCTGATAAACCTAGTGGAGAGGAATGAAAGGAGACAAGAGACATGAAAAATGATAGCAAGACAGGATTTCTGATCAAGCCATCTCAGTTTATTTCCTCAGAAGCTGTTTTATACCAAAAGGGCAAAAGGGGGGGAAGGGAAGAATGTCAGGAAACTCAGGTCTGCTGGAAATCAGGTCCTGAGGCATCCCCAGCTGATAGGTAAATACTAAGGGTCTGTGATTATTGACTAACAAAGGAAAATGCTAATGAGTTCCCAGGACCTGGTTCCTACAGGTCTCTGCTAGGAGATAAGATTCCAGGTTGATTTTCTAGACCCTGCAGGGGGGAGAGGTAAATACTTTTCTTAACTGGTGAGCTTAAGATGGCTGTAAACAAAATGCAGATCTCAAAATACAGGTCTTTGCTTCTGGCATAAAGTGTTTTCAGGTATGTTAGTAAAACATTCCACTAATTTTGTTCCCAATGTAATACTGAACAAAAGACAGGCATTCCTTAATATCCTCAAAGGCAAGCAATAGTAGAGCATGCCCATGACTCCTTGAAAACACATCTGCAAAAGAAAAAAAAAAGCAGGAGAAATATAACTTCAATTGCCACATAATGCCTTAAGTCACACACTTTTTACTCTAAGGTTCTTGAATAGGGATACCCATGAGCAATCCGCCTCAGATTTTGGCATGATGGCACCAAAGTGACCTTCACTAAAGTAAGGTGAAGAGACCACAGTACTGGATTATGGAAAGGACTCGACCCTGTATTAATTTTGGGTATAGAATATGTCTGTGTGGTTTTTTTAAAAGGAGGATGGGAAGCACAATGGCTTCCAGAATGTCTAGTCTGATGTAAACACCAGAAGGATGCCAGCCTTGATGACATTGCAGCTGGGGATGACTCCATAGAGGAAGTAGAAAGAGGTTCCTACTTCTGTGTTCCTTACTTTCTTAATGCCATCATGCTGTAGTCTGAGAAGGGAAAGAAGATTGTAGTGACAGCTGATGATTCCTACTTTCTTGGTGGTCCTAAATCTTCCAGAACTTGATGTGTCTTGTTTACTTTGGAACCAGTCCAAGGACACTGACTAAATATTTGACAGATTATCTATACTATATCTTGGGAACAGAACTCATTTACCAATCTGCGGTTGAAATAAAGGACCTGAGAACTGGAAACTTTCTCTGGAAAACAAAGACTCCTTACAAAGAGCAACTCAAGGCCATCTTCAGAGATGATGAGGGTAACCTAAGGGTTTTTGCTGCTGCTCAGAGTCTGGAACAGTTACTTAGTATCAACAATGCAGTTGGACTCTCACCCACCCCAGAAGGTTTTCTTATCTTTTGATGAGAATTTATTTAAGAAAATTGTGAATTGACAAATAGCATGCTTTTGCTAATTTCTACATAAAACTTTTGGTATTGACCTGCTAATATTTGTATTTGCTTTAGATCATTATGAGATGTGTTATTGATTAGAAAAAAATCAAATAGAACTGTCTAAGAGAAGTTTGACCTTACCAATGAGTTCTTGGATTTGACGTGTTTAATAAGACACATTTATATATTGATACAGCTGAAAACTGTTAAGAAACACCCTAGACCAAATCCAAAGGTCATTTCCATCCCTGATTATCCCCACTTCTTTAATTAAGAGATACTGTAGCCATTGAAGTATATGTAGCAGAAAGCATTATCTGCTTGCTTATCATTATGAACTCTCTTGACAGAAACTGGTTTCAGAGACTCAGAGCCCAGAAATATACTCTCTTTTAACATTTGCTTACAGAGATTGGCAGTCTGAGATGGATAAGATTTGTTCCCTCCCCAGGTGTCTAAGACAAGGACATACATGATTAGAATGCTTGTACCAAAGATGGATATATCTGGAAAATGTAAACTTAAGGGAGATATGATCATCTGTTCTGTTGTAAAAGCACATATTTTATTAAATACTATATAAAGGGAGAATTTTACAGGTCTCATAGCTATGGGTTCATTCTATCTAGACTAAAGGTCAGAAAGTTGGAACTTACTCTGTTCCTTCAAGGTTATTGTCAACAATTCAAATAACAGATCAGAGAATTCTCTCTCAAGGTTTTTGTCAAAAGGTGTGGCTAATGTCCAGACATGACATTTCAGGTATTAAGAAGTAGATTTGTTTCTACCTCAAACAAAAGTCTAAGGATCCAACTAAGCTCCTACTCTCTTAAAGAGATAACTATGGATTCCACCTAGGGAGTGGTTTGTCTACAGAATCCTTTGGTCTAGGGTGTGAACGTTAATTTTCTTGTTCTGGCAACAGAACATTTAACTAAGAATGCAGCCCATAATCTTTCAACTGTCCCGTTCGCTCCTTGTATCATGTCAATGCAGTTTTTTATCTTTCTCCTGCCATTTGGGGTGAGAGTATTTAAGCAAATGGAAATTAAATGTGGGTGACTTTCAGTATTTACTGGTTGTCCCTCCTGATATTATCTTATGTTTCTGTTTCTTATTTCTCCTATATCTATGTTTCTTTTGCTTAATAATTCCAATCCTCATGCTCCTACCCTGAAACATATGAATTCACTGTGGCTAGGATCCCAGTGGAAGTCACCCCAAAATGGTGGATTATGACAACATACAGACTATTGAAGAGATTATGTACATATAGGAGAGTTATTCTCTATTAAAACAATATCACCCTGTTATGCAGTACATTTCAATATATGAATTTTATAAATAATGGCTTTATGGCTAAGTTTTACTATCGGCGAATCAATCCCACACCAGTTATGTTTTAAGGGGTTATTTCTTTTGGGGCGTAAAACTTACATACACCATAAACCGTCAGGAAGGGAGCCTAGTCACTGGAGCAGGAGCTGGGAGCAGGAGCTGGGACCAAGCGCCGGAACCAAGAGGGCCTAATCCGGGATCTGTGTCTCTTTTTAAAAGAGAAATATACCACGCCCCAGTGGGCTGGTATTTCAGCGGCTATTGGCTGACGAAACAGAAGGCGCTCCCCGCCACACTGTGGGCTCGTGCTTCAGCGACTATTGGCTGAGGCAGCGGAAGATACTCCCGCAGCACCTCCCCCTTTTGTTTAAGTAAGAGAGTTCTAAGCCTACTACGAAATTATATACAGTAAGTACAAACCTACACAATTATATACAATAAGTACAAGTATCCTATTCTAACTAGCTAAAGTCTTGTATAATAAATAACTTGGCCAAGTCATGAAAGGAAAGTAACTACGTTTATATAATCTTCAATCCCATCAAAGATCTGAGAAGGGAAATAATGTTACCTGAGTAATTAGGAAGTGCAATCAAACTTCCAGAACATGTAACAAATCACAGAGACAACTGGCTACCTGGGCAAACACCCAAAGTCATGTTTGCAGCGTTGAAGCAACCAACTTTGGCTAAGGCCGAATGTAACTGACATACCATTTTCAAAGGCAAGGAACTTTTCAAAACTATCTTACCCTGTCTTGGCAGGATATGACAGTCCTGTTTTATCCATTTACGTATACTCTGTAACTCTGTCAGTAGTTTAGGTATGGGCATTTCTTTACCCAAAGCCAGTTCTGCCAAGAAGAAAGGCTCCAGGTGGAGTGTCTTTGGTGCTCAACATTCTCTCAGGAATAGATGGGTGTTACCAGGAGCGATTGTGTCTCCCTACCACAGAACTCTGAATTAGATTAAAGGCCATTTTCTACAGCTCTTTGAAGAGGTTGAAGATTATGTATCTATACTGAATATAATTTCTATGTATCTAAAGAACCTGATTAGTCTAATTATAAATGACAAACTTAGATGACTATTGATCTATATAATTCTCAATGTCTATCTAACTTAAAGACTGAGATAGTAAACAACTGTGCAATAAATGGGGACAATATGACCTCCAAATATAAACAATGTGCAAGTATACATTGCAATATGGTAAATATATATATCAATACATAAACAATATATAAGTATCTTAATCAGAGGTAGAAGTGTACAATGCAATATGGTAAAATATACATATATCAATACAATATATATGTCAATACATAAAAATGTTTTAAACAGAGGTAGAAGCATGCATGCATAAAATAGTCAACATAATTTAACTTTGTATCAATATATAAGAATCAATACCAATATATTTGTCTAAAAACAATAACTCACAAGTACAAAGCTATTATCCCATAATCCAATTATCCCTCTTTTTTTTTAAATTCCTGTGCTTATAAAATTCCTCCCCCAACCCTCAACCCTATACTAATTATAACCAGCCCCTAAATGATGTCCCTAAACCCAAGGACAAACTTTACTGGGAGAGGGGACGTCATTCTCTAGAATTACTTCCAGCTGTCATGGGGGCGACACTCTTTCTGGGGGATCCTGTGAAAGCAAAATGATGGTTAAATTTCAAGATCAATGTCTTTTAAAATTGCAAAGAGTCTCTGAGTATTTTGTGGAGGACTGGCCAGAATGTTGTACAAGATGTGCATCATTTCAGCTAACCACGTTGGAATCGTCTTGTGCAGCTGGTACCCAAAACAGGTCTTGTAGTAGCGCTATCAGTATCATGATGTCATATCAACCAGGTGGAATTGTTGTTATGGGGCCCCATCTTCTTCCTGGAAACTTCAAATGTCACTGCAGGAAAAACTCATTGTTCATTGTGGAAAACTTAAACATTAATCATATAGACATATACAGACATACATATATTCAATGAAAGACATGATAGATATACTTAATGAAAGGTATGATAGATATGAAGAAAAGTAAAAATGTTTTCTAAACTCATATTTCTTTCTGTCCCATATCATGGCTCTTGACATGAGACAGAAACTCCAGAAACTCTGGGTTTTTCTTTTAACAACAGGCTTGGAATTAGTGAGGGACTGAGCCAGAGTCCAACTCTAAAACCAGCTCTATAAATTTAGAAATATGATTTAGTATATTTTACTTACAGAACCTATTCAGTTTTCTTGATAGTCCCTATTGGGCCATTATTTTCCATCTGTCAGTATTCAGATATCCAGGGTCCCTTGAACTTTTCAAAGATCAGTGTTTTCCTGTGGAGATAAGAACAGAACCCTGCCCCCATTCTATATGTTTTTCTTACCAACTGTATGAATATCATCATTGTGGATGAGCTGTCATTTCTCCTTTCCAAGAGGTTTCTCCTCTTCAAATCGAACCTTTATTAATTTTGATGGTATCCACAATTTTTCTTCTCCTGTGGAAACAAGAGCAAAACCCCTTCCCCAACATAGCACATCTCCTGGCCTCCATTGAGAGGTCAGCACAACTTTGAAATAAACAGGTTGGTTTAGTTCAGACGTTTTTTTCCATTATCCAATGCCTCTCTGCTGCTGTTGTTCCTTTCTCATTAGCATTAAGAAAATTCAAGGTTAATAAAGCATTATGCAATCTATTTCTGGGGGTATCTTTCGTCCCTTTCTGTTTGTTTAGCATATCCTTTATAGTACGATATGATCTTTCTATAACTGCTTGACCTGTAGGATTGTATGGTAAACCTGTAACATGCTTAATATTATAATAAGCAAAAAATCGTTTCATTTTCCTAGATACATAAGCTGGACCATTATCTGTTTTTATTTGTGCAGGTATACCCATAATGGCCATAACTTCTAATAAATGTGTGATTACTGAGTCAGCTTTTTCTGAGCTTAAAGCAGTTGCCCACTGAAAGCCTGAATACGTGTCAATGGTGTGATGTACATATTTTAATTTGCCAAATTCTGGAAAGTGAAACACATCCATCTGCCAAATTTCATTCCTTTTAATACCCTTTGGATTAGTCCCTGCAGGCAATGGTTTTAAAAATAGCAAGTAGGGCATTTCTTTACAATCTCCTTAGCTTATTGCCATGTAATAGAAAACTCTTTTTTCAAGCCTTTGGTATTGACATGAAGTTTTTATGAAATTCAGATGCCTGCAGCACACTACCAATCAATAATTGATCAATATCTGCATTACCTTGTGCTAGAGGACCTGGCAGTATGGGATCGGATATGCGTTATATACATAGGGCAGAGCCTGTTTCTGATCATGTCTTGTACCTGGATAAACAATGAGGTCAGTTCTGTATCATCAGGTATAAATTCAGCAGTTTCAATATGCAAAATAACTCTTTCTGCATATTGTGAGTCAGTAATTATAGTAAGAGGTTCTTTAAAATCCCTAAGCACCATAAGGATGGCATATAATTCTACCTTCTGGACAGAATCATAAGGACTTTGTTCCACTTTACTAAATTCTTCTGATTTGTAACCTGCTTTCCCTGATTTATTAGCATCGGTATAAAATGTATGGGCTCCGGTTATTGGAGCATCACGGACAATTCGAGGGAGGATCCAAGAAGTTCTCTTTATAAAGTTAAATCTCTTGCTTTTTGGGTAATTGTTATTGATTTCTCCCAAAAAATTAGCACAAGCTCTTTGCCATGGTTCATTGTCTTCCCACAACTTTTTTTATCTCATCAGCAGTGAAAGGCACTATAATTTCTGCTGGGTCTATACCTGCTAATTGACGAAGTCTCAATTTTCCTTTTATAATCAATTCAGAGACTTTTTCCACATAAGTTTTTAATTTTTTACTTAGTTTGTGTGGTAAAAAGATCCACTCTAAAATAGTATCTTCCCTCTGCATTAAAATTTCCGTAGGAGAAATTCTGGAAGGCAATATGACTAGAATGCAACTAAGATTTGGATCCACCCTATCTACATGTGCCTCCTGTAATTTTTCCTCAACCGTCGTCAGTTCCTTTTCTGCCTCAGCTGCTAACTCTCTTGGACTATTCAAATCTTTGTCACCATCTAAGGTTTTGTTTAAATGAATTATTATATCAGGTGTTATCCCAACACCTGGTCATAGACTTTAAATGTCTCCTAATAATCTTTGAAAGTCATTAAGAGTTCGTAACCGGTCTCTCCTGATTTGTGTCTTTTGAGTCTTAATTCTTTGTAAGCCTCTTTTATAACCTAAATAATTAACAGAATCTCCTCTCTGAATTTTTTCAGGAGCAATTTGCAATCCCCATTTAGGTAATACTATTTTTAATTCTTCAAACAGCCTTTCTAAGGTGTCTTTGTTTTGATCAGATATCAGGATATCATCCATATAATGGTATATTATGGACTTAGGAAATTGTTTGCGTATAATTTTCAATGGTTGGCTTACAAAATAATTGGCACAAGGTGGGAGAGTTTAACATTCCCTGTGGGAGGACGATCCACTGGTACCTCCTTGCAGGCTGAGAGTTATTATAGGTAGGCACTGTGAAGGCAAACTTTTCTCTATCTTTTTCTTGTAATGGTATAGTGAAGAAATAATCTTTCAGATCAATAACTATAAGAGGCCATCCTTTTGGTAACAGGGACGGCAGAGGAATTCCAGATTGCAGGGGGCCCGTAGGTTGAATAACCTTGTTGATAGCTATAAGATCTGTCACCATTCTCCATTTACCAGATTTTTTCTTAACAACAAATACAGGAGAGTTCCAAGGGCTGGTAGATTCTTCTATATGTCCAGCATCTAATTGCTCTTGTATCAGCTGTTCTAAAGCCTGTAACTTTTCCTCAGCTAAAGGCCACTGTTTAGCCCATATTGGTTTCTCAGTCAACCATTCTAGAGGCATGGCTGTTGGTACCTCTGAAGGGCCATCAATTGTGTTGTGTTCTTGTATAGCTCTAATGGCTGGTTTCCGCCATCTGTAATATCTTGTAATATTGTCCTTAGAAATATAGGCTCTGGAAGCAGCAGGAATGTTAATTTGGGTATTCCATTGCTGCAATAGGTCACGGCCTCATAAATTCACTGCAATATTTGCTACATATGGCCTTAGTTTTCCTATTTGTCCATCTGGACCTATACAATTGACCCATCTCGTGCTTTGTCTTACTCGAGATAGGGTTCCAATTCCTAAGAACTGAATATCTACCTCCTGAAGAGGCCAATGCGGATGCCAAGATTCTGGAGTTATATTTACATCCGCACCTGTGTCCATTAAGCCAGTAATAAATTTGCCATTTACACACACTCTTAGCTGTGGTCTTTGTTCATTTATAGAAGTCTGCCAGAAAATTCGTTTACTTTGTTCTCTTAGATTTCTTGATTCATTCACCATATTTAACTCATCCTTCAGGCCATTATTGCTTTTAACAGCAGGCATGGGGCATTCTAATTTCCCCAAAGAGGCATGTTCTCTGCAGTGATCAGAAATGACTAGACCACATTTGCCATGGGGACCTTCGAGAGGCGCCCTATTGAGTTTCCCGATGGCAATGGGTTGCCCTGTTTATCTCTTGTTGACCTACACTCATTCGTCCAATGCCTGCCCTTTCCACATCTCCTGCATGAACCTGAAGGCTGAGTCCTCCTATTCCTGTTATTCCTAGAAGAGTCATTATTCCTGGACTTCCATTGTCTGCAGTCCCTTTTCATGTGTCCCATTTTGCCACAATGAAAGCATTTTGTAATCTGATGTCTCCTTTTACCTTTGGAAATTGCTTCTTGCACCCATGTTTCATTGCCATAATCAAATGTATCAACATTCATTGTATGTAAAACCCATTCATCCAAAGGCGCTGATCTGAGCTTTAAAGGCCCCAGGATCCTTTTGCATTCTACATTGGCATTCTCAAAAGCCAAAGACTCAATTACTATATTTCTTGTTTCTGGATCAGGTATCCCTATTTGTACAGCCTTAGTTAGTAGTTGCAAAACGTCACAAAAGGGTTCTCTCTGACCCTGTTTGACCCTGACATACGATTCTACTCTCTGACCTGAGTCTTGAACCCTGTCCCAGGCCCTTAGAGCTGCTGTAGCACATATGGATAAAATGTTTTCATCATAAAGAGCTTGTTCCTGAGGATCAGAGTAAAGTCCTTCCCCTAGAATTTGATCTAGAGAAACCTCAACTCCTTTCGCTGATTCTTGTTGTTGTAAAAGTCTGGCCTCTTGTTTGAATAGGCATTTGAAATGCCATAAAGGTCCATTCTCAAGGACAGCTGACGTGAGCTGGTTCCAATCTTGAGAAGTGGCCCTGCTGCTCAGAGTCCAGGATTTTAACATCTCCCTAACAAAGGATGAATGTAGTCCATAATTCACAATTGCTTATTTAAATTCTTTCAGATCATTCATATGTATAGGCTCCCATGTATGTTCTTTAATGACCTTAGGGTTTTTGGAGCCAGTTATCTTTTCTGATGTTATTACTGGAAAGGCAGGTATAACTCTATGTAGACTGAGAGTTTTTTGAGGTAAAGGGTGCCTTTCTACCTTTTGCTCCTGTTCATCAGAGTCTATGATTTCCTCAATCTTATTAAATCTGCTCACTATTGCCTTCTGTAAGTCCTGAATCTCCTGTCCAGTATTATGCTCCAAAGCCTTCATTAATGATTCTAAGGCATGGAGTTTGTCCGTCAGAGACACTATTTCCTCCTTGGACACAATCGCCTTCATTGATAATTCCAAGGCGTGGAGCTTGTCCGTTAGAGATACGATATCCTCCTTGGACATAATCCTCATGGCATGTACTGTGCCTTCTTGTATGGAAATCTTGTCAATTAATCTATCATACCCTTTTGATAAAGTCCAATTTTCACATTCAATGGTTATAATCCTCTCAGATAATATTTCAGCACTTACAGTCATGGACTGGAGGTTACGAGTCATTTTGGTTGTCCCCTCCTCTAGAGCAGTGAAGCTCCCTTCTAAAGAAGCAATATCAGACTGTACCTTCTTGATATTTTGGTCAGTCGACTGAGTCATATCAAACAAAGATCTAGTCTCCTCCTTGAGAACTCCAAACTCTGATCTAGTCTCCTGCTTGAAAACTCCAAACTCTGATGTAGTCTCCTCCTTGAAAACTCCAAACTCTGATCTAGTTTCCTCCTTGAAATCTCCAAACTCTGATCTAGTTTCTTCCTTGAAATCTCCAAACTCTTTTTTGAGGAAGTTGGTATCAGTCTGAATTGTTCTTAAGGTTTTAATCTCTGCCCTCAGCATTGTAGATTCAGTCTGTAAGGACTGTATCTTTCTTATAAAATAGCCAAACACCAGAAAAGCAACAGATCCCAGGAATAACAAAGTAAGAGGAATATCTGAGACATCCTTCAGAATATCCTCCATAGCACAATTAAAAAAACCATTGAACTTTTGAATAGTAATATTTTCTGACATTTTCAATCAAAAGAAATTGTACTTGTATGGATGTATGTATGTATTTATTTTCAACCGAAAAGAAAAATCTTACCTGTAATGACCGTTGCCTGCCAGTAGGAGGTGGGGCGCACCTGAATCCACATGGCAGTGGCATTGATTCAGGAAGTAAACTCTAGAATATATACACTCAAATCCAGAGGTTAAATTCACAGATCACAAAAGGTCAGAGAGCTTCTAGTGGCTAATAAACAAGGCAGCCTGGCCTACCCCGGCTGGAATCTCCTGCCCTGCTGCTCTGTTCAACCCGATGCAGAGGGTCGTGACACAGCCACTGTGCTATTGCTAAAGAGGCCTAGTGCTTTGGGCCCCGTGTCCCTGTGCTGGGATTAAGGGTCAAGCTGCTTGCAGCACTCCCAATCAGTTATGGTGGATGGCAGGGGTTTCAAACAGCTTGCTGGAACTTTAAAGGGAGCTTGCGCTGTGAGCTCTTTGACTCACGTTGCAAGGAAAAATTTAAAAATCCATGCCGAACAGGGCAAAGTAAGCCGGCAGAGATTGTCCGGACCTGTGTATCCTTTGAGGCGTGAAGGTTATGGTTGAGGGAGGGCTTGTGCCAAGCCAAGCTGGCCAAACTGAGCTGGTGGCAGGTAGCCAAGCCAGAGGCCGAGCTGTGGGTGGTGGTGGGGGGTGGGGCGGTTCTTAAACCAAACGCTGGGCGCCAAATATCGGTGAATCAATCCCACACCAGTTATGTTTTAAGGGGTTATTTATTTTGGGGGGTAAAACTTACATACACCATAAACCGTCAGGAAGGGAGCCTAGTCGCTGGAGCAGGAGCTGGGAGCAGGAGCCGGGACCAAGCGCCGGAACCAAGAGGGCCTGATCCGGGATCTGTGTCTCTTTTTAAAAGAGAAATATACCACGCCCCAGTGGGCTGGTATTTCAGCGGCTATTGGCTGACGAAACGGAAGGCGTTCTCCACCGCACTGTGGGCTCGTGCTTCAGCGACTATTGGCTGAGGCAGCAGAAGATACTCCCGCAGCATTTTACTTATAATCATTCTATGTCCTAAGATTTCTT
Organism: Myodes glareolus; assembly: GCF_982192425.1. NCBI lineage: Eukaryota > Metazoa > Chordata > Mammalia > Rodentia > Cricetidae > Myodes > Myodes glareolus. The sequence goes on from NC_142045.1 coordinate 62,758,074, forward strand.
TATAATCTTAGTTTACAATTGTATGGAGATTTCCATTTGATAGTCATAATATATTTTCATTCCCGTTTTAATCATTTTAAACAGATTATTCCTGAAAAAAAAAATGCATCACTCTATCACTGACCCTAAGAAACCTTTTTGTAGTATCCAGAATAGAATCTACCTCTTCTTTCTCAGAGTAAATTGTGAACTGGATTCATAAGGACCAATTACACTAAACACATACGCTTGGAAGCTCTGGGGACTTCATGTCTACACTACAGATGAATTAATGTCAATGCAGAATCCAGGATTTCTGAGATGATTTGCACCTTCACTACTTTTATGTTAGTCATACTATCCTCTAAGAATAAGACAAGTATTGTCCTGTCTAGCACTAACCAAAGATTTTTAGCTGTGGCCTTGGAGATTGATTTTTGACTATGACTTTTCTAGCATGTGATGGAAATTATTGGATTTCTACTCAGCTACCTAATTGTTTTCCCAAGACAGACTTGGCATCCACAACAGCAGGGGCAAGCATAAAGTTTCCACAATGAGGAAATATTGAACAGAGCTATTTCCATAATAATTCCTTCCAGTTGAACATTCTTTCTGATAGTGAGAACCAAAGCCTGATGAAGACTTTAAAACTGAGGGGCAAGATCAGTAAATTTTGGCTCAGAAAACTTTCCTCCTCTAAGGCAAACAAAATAACCAGTAATAAAAACTAAATGGGAGTATTTTTAGTTTATTTCTGTGTTGCAACAAAAAAGTAAAACAAAACAAAACAAAAAATTATCTTCCCTTTCAGGTCACTCTTATAGGGCTGTCCCTGCTTTCCATGATGACCCGGCATTCTTTGAGTCTTTAACTGTCTCCATTCTCATAAGACTCAAATATCCCACTGAGAACCTACAAATGGAAACCAAGAGGATTTGGGGCAGGAGAAATGATGTAGTACACTGACGGCCAGATACTGATGCTATCTGTACATCAAGGAGACCTGTAGTGTAAGGAGGCAGCAGTTAAATCCTTGATGCACAGCTTTTAAAAAGAGAGTGTGGGTTGAAACAGTATAAAACTTGAGTTTATGATTGATGGCTGAAAACAATGACTAACTGTGGGTTTTTTTTTCCAATCTGCGATCCTATGGAGGGTCAGAAGAATGATGTGTTTTTATGGGAGGAATGAGAATCATTTTTGCAAGATCAGCTTTATATAATTAATGTATTATGTTGCTATAGATGTTGTGTCTTCTGGCATTTTCTAAATTTTCTAAATTTCTAAATTTCTAAATTTTCTAAATAACAGCCATTTTCTAAAGAGGTAAAAAGATGGAAAGTTTTTATATATTTGTTGATCACTTAGATATACAAAAATCTACATGATGGGAAGCATCTGGATCTTCTAGTCATTTATATATAATTCATGATGTTCTAAAAAATGAACCATTTCTTTCTTTAGAATACATATACATTACTTCTGAATTCTAATTGTTTTTCTCTAAACTTCTGAATGCCAAGATCAATTTATTTTGATATACCAGCTCCTTCTGATGGTTATCTACACATAACTTTAGCTACTGTTTTCTCCAACAAAATAATTATGTGATAATTATATCACATCTACTGCTGCACTATTCAAGTGGATGAATGAATGTCAGAACCTATTTTAGGGACTGTTGGTCCTTTGTTTTGAACAAATTACTTAAAAATAAATGTATCATAATTATACCTATGGTTTTGCCTGTCCAGATTAATTAATTAATTCCTTGGGAGAACAGAGGAACTGTTGGGACATTCAAGAACTTAGAAGCTTAATATGAATTAGTTGTTCTCTTACTTTAAACAACTTTGTTCACAAAATTTACTGAAGGAAAAAGACCTTTTATTACCTATACAAAAATATAAGCTCTGGATATGAGAGGCTAAATATCTGGTCATAAAACAATGATTCTGAAAACACTCACCAAGATCAAACTGCAGAAAATTATTTAATAGGCATATATAATACATACTACAAATACTTTAAAAATTTTAACTGTTAAGAAAGAATAGTATTTAAACAATGGCACTTGTTCATATTTTATTTCAACTTGATTTGTTTGCCTCCCATTTCAAATTATTAGTAATGAAATGTTACTTATATAAATATATTAACTACTTTTCTGTTGTAGTAATAATGTTCTCTGAGCAAACTTAAGGAAGAAAGTATTACTTTTGGCTTGCAGTTCCAGGTAGATAAGGGTTTGTCTTGGCAAGAGGGTGCAGTAGCAAGCAGTCAGAGTAGAAAGATGACTAATCAAAAATCTTCATATATGTGCAGGAAGTAGGGAGCAAACTAAAAGTGAGGGAAAGCTGTAAGTGCTCAAAGCCCATCCCCAGTAGCTTGCTTCTTCTGTCAAAGCTCCACACCTAAAATGGTACCACCAACTGGAGAGTAAGGTGTTCAAATATATGAGCCTACACACGACATTTATCATTTAAATTCCAACATGTGTAATTAAAAAGTATCTTTCTGTATTACAAAAATTAAGAGCTCTAACAAATAACAAGAATTAGCCATGTTGAATATTAGTACCCTATCAAAAGGCCTTTGCAGGAATGTTTATGTAAAATGTAATAGTTAATTTCAGTTTAGGCCCTCAGGCACCAAGAGACATGATATGTCTATGTCAATCCAATGGGCAATGCCATGATTTCTAACAGTAGTTGTTAAAATTTGCTCTTGCATGCTATACAAAAGGAGGGCAATAACAATACAAAGAGAAAAATGTTGGCCTAATCATAGAAGCTTTAGACAATGGCAGGAAATGAACTTTGGCCCCATGAAAGTTTAATGACAAGACATTTGCCAAATAAAAGTGATTCTCTGGATAGTACCTTTCTTAGCAGGAATCTCTGGAGCATCTTCCCTTTTTCTAAACGGAAGCCAAAAATATTCCCTCATAGGAGATTCCATTTCCTTGGCTAGTGAGCTCTTTTTCCCTCCTCAGGACTCAAAACTTTTAGAATTTTCTTTAAATGTGTATTCCTTTCTATAATAAAGCTTCTCTTTCCCCAAAATAAAGATAGTAAAACCACATACAAAGAAGTGTGGTGTCACGAGAACATCAATACAAAAAAACCAAGGTCATTAGCAACAGATTTTAGAGTTTGGACCAGTATTTTCAATGTTTTGAATCTCAAAGAACATGAGAGGCTTGTTTGTGTAGACAAAGAAGGCTATTTGGGTTCCCAGGCTGAGGATTTGTCTATAATGATGAAGAATAGAATTGCTGATAATTTCTGTGTCACAGACCTCTGTGCTATAAATACTGTGAACTTATCAGAATATTTTTACAAGAAGTTTATTTTAACGTGATGCTTATATGAAGAGAAAAACTATCCAGACTCCATTATTTATAGTAATTACTCCAATTTCATGATATATTACCCTACATAAGCAACTACTTGCAGAATAAAAATAAAATCACATTTGATTTTACAATAAGTAAACAAAAATATTAAAAATCACTAATCAAGGAATTTTTGTGTTTTTGATTGTTCTTTTCTGTTAAAAGTTTGAGAGGAAAATGACTCACTAAAATATAAAGATAAGAGGTGAATCAACATGCCACTAAAAGCAAAAAGTTATATTGACATAGATTTAGTGTTTTCTCTTTTTTGTTGTCATTTGTCTTAAGATATATCATCTGCCATTCAATCCTTTTCCCACAAGCAATATGCATACATACATATACATACACAGATGCACAAGTTATACTGTACACAATAAAGAAATGAGGAATAGAAAATGAAAGCTCAAAGAGAATTATAGTACTCAGCATGTGGTTGAATTAAACTATGACTTCCTAACAGAAAATTTATTCTTAGGCTGAAACAAAATTTTAAATTAAAGAAAGGCACTTTCCCTTTAGTCAGTAACTGCTTTCTGCTTTCTCTGAGCCATCGTTGTGTCTTCAGTGTCCTTTCCAACTGTTCATCTGCGCCTGTTTCATTGATTGATTGATTTTCCATTAAATCAGAATCTAATCTGTTTCATTGACAACTCCTGGCATTCACAGTAAGGTTTCATTGATTGACTTGCTAATATATTGTCAATTACAAAACTATCATTTAGCTGAGTGTCATGACTCAAGCAAATAATCTCAACATTTACTCAACATTCAGGATATAGAAACAAGATAATTGTTGTTAATTCAAGATCAGTCAGAGAAAAATACTGGTTCTGTGAAAATATCTTCTTTCATTAGTAACGTGCTCATGTATTTCATCTTGGCCTTCAAATTCATGTGACTTACATTTCTAGTTTTGACTCAGCCCTTGAGTTTTTCCTCAGTCATGGAACACAGAATCTGAATACAGGCAAACCAGGAACAGCCAAATAAGGGACAACAATGATGGACAAGAAATCAAATTATTTTGTAAAATGCAAAACTGAAAGTCATAATGTTAGAAAGGAAATTAGTCATATTTATAGATAATTCACAATTTTTGAATATCTGATAGTATCTATTTATATCCTCACTAAGGCATTAGTTAAGAATTCATGCCATGTTATATTAATATTTGAGGATATCTACCACAATTTCATTGTAAAATGAACATATTTGTAGCTTGTTTTATTCAGAAAGTCCTGAATATCATCAATCCTATGGAGATTTGTAGATTATGCCCAGTTCTTTACTATTTTTGAAGTAATGCTCTTCCAGTTTTTATCAGCTCCTGGTCATTGTCACATATGAAATGTTTTAGCCTAAACAGCGTGATTCAGGCGAAAGCAATGTGACCCCAGTGTATCCTTTCTCTCAGCCCTTAACTTTCTTTTCTTTACTTTTCTTTTTCTCTCTTTCCTTTTGTTTTTGTTTTCCAAGACAGGGTTTCTCTGTGTAGCTTTGGTACCTGTCTGAAACTAGCTCTTGTAAACCAGGCTGGCCTCGAACTGACACAGAGATCCACCTACCTATGCCTCCTGAGTGCAGGGATTAAAGATGTACATCACCACTGCCTGGCTTGACCCTTAACATTCTTAATGCTCATGCTTTTATTAAAGTACTTTATTAAACCCCAACTTTGCTTCACAAACTGGCTAGTCCTGAAATTCTTTTCTGTGCTGAATCCAGGAAAGCATGGTCATCTTGTAAGCAATGAGCAGTGAGACCACAGAAATAAGACTGTTCACTAGGTAGAAAGACAGGTTATTGAGGAAACAAAGAGCTGTCTCTCAGGACAGAAAAAAGCAGTCAACCAGAGGGAACAAGGCAGTTTTTTAATGTTTCTGAAGGCTTAAGAGCAGATCCTTTCCTCTTGGGAGATTTCTTTTTCCTATCTTGGGTAGATCAAGGCACCCATGTTGTGCCCGGTAGAGGTGGGTATGTTCTTGTCACAATCTGGCCATTTTATGGGTTCTTTGGCCTGTGCCAGACAACCCCATTAGAAAGAAATGAGGAAACTTCAAATATTTGATTAAAACAAGGTGATTGAATCATGGAATTTCTGAGGAATGTTGAGGGTGAAATTTCTGTTTCTTTATGTTCATCTGTCCCAACTTAGCTTGGGTAGCCATTCTTGGGTATTGGTAGCTGTGTCACCATCTTAGGGGCATTCTTTGTTACCTAACACATAAGTTGAGATCCCTAAAAGTTTAGATTCCTCTAGGAACCCCTCAGGCTGCTGAGTGTGACAAGGGAGACCTAGTCTCTTGTTCTTGCCCCATAAAATTATAACAGAGATAATTGTTTCCCAATGAGAAAAATGTAACTCATTAAATGTTAAATATTTAATTTCAATAACTTGCATGTAACAACTTCAAATATAATTTCTTGAAAGGCCATCTGAATTAATTTCATAAAAACAATAGCAAACTCATCTGTTTGTGTAGAACACTATCTGGAATACAAAATTATTAGTAAGAATCTAAATGGAGGAAATTCATTTAGTATTATACTATCTAGTCAATAAAGAAACAAAAACCATTTTTTCTACTTCACTTTTCCAAGATAAATTTTATGTTGCTTGATATTCACAATTCATTACAAAAAGGGTAACTTGGAAAAGAGATAGAAATAACTATATAAAAGCCAGATCTGAATCCTCCCTTTTTTTTTTTTGTTTTGTGACTCATTTCCAGTTTCCACAGCGTTCCCTGTCAGTTTGTTAACAAGTTCATAAAAACATGATATCCAAGTCAAGTCTTGGCTACCAATTTGAGATTTTGTTATTGTTGTTGTTTGTTTGCTTGTTTTCTAAGGTTTAATTTCTTTAAGTCATAAATTATGAACACTAAGTTACTTACCACATTCTGTTATACTAGCCTGACACAGAGTAAGTTCTGAATAAATAATATATTGAAGGTTTGTTAGCTAATGTCTCTAACTACAAGGCTCAGCATGGTGGCTCACACCTTAATCCCAGAACTCAGGAGTCAGACATAGGCCCATCCCTGTGAGTTGTAGGACAGTAAGGTCTAAGTAGTATGTTCTAGGGCAACCAAGGCTACAAAATGAGAACTTGCCTCAAAACAAGTAAGAATTAAAAGAAAAATATAAAGATGGAAGCAAGATTGAACATTTATGAAATACCTTTCATTTATTTTTGGCACCTATTTTATTCTTCTTACATTTCATGTGGTACATGCCAAGTTTCTTTTGTTCACCAGGCTGATAGATACAGGATTTGTTATCAAGGATAAACAGGCATATGTTATGCTTAGACTATGGCATACCATAAAGAAAAAAAATATCACATCCATCCAATTAATTCACCATAACATTTGTATTACAGAGAATAAATTAAAATTGTGTGATATCTTTGTTTTGAAATCCATAGAACATTGGCTGATAGAGGTCCAAAGCTATGTTTTAATTAAATTAATAATAATATTAATTTAATATGATAGTTTTAATATGATAAATAATGATCTTAGAAACCAAGAAACTGGTTAAAACTCTAATCTTTATATATCTCATTCAAAAATAATATCATTAAAAAGTTTTGTGTTATAACTTACTATTATCTCTATTCTTGTTCTTTTTGTTTTTAATTTCCCATCAATCATAGAATTGAACTTAAAAGAGAAGGAGTTTTGTTTAGTTATTTTCGCTTCTGGATTTTTGATAATTCTTCTAAGTGCCCATTCATAATGTTTAGTTTATAACCAGAGGTAGATCATTTTTACAGCACTATTTGCTTGTTTCTCCAAACGGAAGTACTAAGCTGGGCAAACCAAGTCCTCTGCTAGTCAACACCCTCATATGCATAATACTAAGAGAAAACAGGAGGTTTCTTAGTTCTTGTATCCCTTAATATTCAAAACCTCTAGTTTCTCTAGGGGGCTGTGGTAGTGAAGACATTTTATAGAATTCAGATTATATCTCATTTTAATTCTGGCAGATTATGAACTCAGCTGTGTTTTTATTTTGTTATTTGAGCTCAACATGAAATTCTTTCTATTTAAAAGCAATTCCATTGACAAATATGAATTCTCCAACCTATATTAAACAGTAATGAGAATCAATATTATGATAAATACTGTACACAAAACATTCAGAAAGAACCCAGAGTAATCTTGATGAAGTTCAGCCAAGAGTTTTAACCTTTACACTTTGAACAATAAGCCCATGTTGCACTATAGTAACCCATCTTTGTCTCATCTTCAATATGTACTGCAAGGTGACTTGACCAGCTGTCAAAACTGGATGAAATCTGTTTCCTAGAGATAGGATCCCTTTCTGACTGGGTTCTGGATCCCATCCTTTTCCTTCTATTAGCATGAGAATCCTGGAGAAATTCCAACTAGTTGGGGCTTATTGTTTCAATAAACATAGTCCAATAGTCAAAAGGGGCACAAGTGTCTCTTTAAAAATAGCCCCATTCTTGCCAGGATGATTATCACCAAAGTCTTCATTCTTCTTAGAACTGACAAAACCTTTCTTTCCTCTGTACTTCAGTCCTTTTTATTCCCACCAGGGTGAATATTCAATTTTCTATAATACATTCAATGTCTCTCGAATTAGTTGCTGTATTTGTATTTTTTGAATTGTATTGTATTCCCTTCTAATGTAAGGAAGCTCAAAGTCTTTCATTGTTATTTTAACCTGCTGCTCCCATTTTAATCTTTTGTGTGTTGTTAATCAAAATATAATTGTGTTAATTTCTCTCCACCCTTTCTTCCAGTCCAGGAAGATTTTATATATATATATAAAATTTATATATATATATATATATATATATATATATATATATATATATATATGGATTTATACTGGTTTAGCAAAGTGGTAGAAATAGTTATTTTCTAAGGTTCATAACCTTTCTAGCTCCAGGAAGCAGGCAAGGTTTCTAATGCCAGCAAGACTTTCCTCCAGTGAGTGGGTCTTAAGTTCATTTAGACAGTTGTTGCTTGGCATCTGCATGTGAGAGACACTTATTGCACCTTTATACATGTCTTACTATGCTTGTGATTGTTCACAATGTTATGTTGATCAATGTTATGGCTGGTTAGAACTATTTAGTTGCTTCTTTCCCTTGGCAGCATTTATAGTACTTTCTGGAAGCATGAAAATTAGACTGCAGGAAACAGGCTTTTGGGTCATATCTAGCTTAAATTATCCAAGTTCTAAGTCCTAATTGTGTTATATCTTCATCAATAGAAGTCTACTTTCAGCACCTGCAAGGCAACCAAGGGAAATATTGATAATCTCTAAGGTTTAGGGAATCACATAAACTATCCTGGCCAACCATTAGAAGGGAGGTTTCCAAACTGGGTGGTGGTGGCACACACCTTTAATCCCAACACTTGGGAGGGAGGGGCAGGCAGATCTCTGTGAGTTTCAAGGTCAGCCTGGTCCACAAGAGCTAGTTCCCAGACAGGCTCTAAAACTACAGTGAAACTCTGTCTCAAAAAAATAAGGAAAGAAAGAAAGAAAGAAAGAAAGAAAGAAAGAAAGAAAGAAAGAAAGAAAGAAAGAAAGAAAGAAAGAAAGAAAGAAGGGAGGGAGGTTTCCTGGGTTTCCTGATACTGATACAGGAGGTTTTGCTAGTCTATAGTTCTTGTGGGAAGCATTATCAAACCAAGCACTTTGTTTCAAGATATATGCACACTTATATGCTTATATGTATTGCCTATAATTTTAGGTAACTATAAAGTAATGCAATTCCTTCTTGCCTTATCAAACTACCATGGGGTTATAATGTCCTTTCTTCTCTTTCTGTACTGACATCTATCCTACTCTCCAATTGGAACCGTCTCCCTGTTTTTACCTTTCACACTTCATAATACCTGTATCCTACTTTTCTTTTCCTGAGATGCCCTCCCAACCAATGATCCCTTTATACTTTCCTGGTGTCTGTTTACTCCATGTTGTATGTTCCTGTCTGGGGATTTGTAGATAAGAATCACAAATGAGAGAGAACATATAGCATTTGTATTTCTGGGTCCAGCTTATCTCATTCAACAAAATCTTTTCTAGGCCCAACAATTTACTTAAAAATTTTATGATTCCATTTTTTTAACAATTGAATAGTATCACATTTTGTATATAGACCATATTTTCATTAATCATTCATCTGCTGAAAAGCATTTATGTTGTTTCAATTTCCTGGCTATTGTGAATAAAATAGCAATGAACACTGCTGACTGTCTGTCCATTTTGCAAACAACTTTCAAGCATAAACTTCTCTGACCAAAGCTGAGATCAGCACTTATGTATTGGTATAAGCCCAAGTATTAAGAAAGAATTTTGAGATCCTGTCAGTCTATTAAAGCAACAGTAGTAGATTCTTTCCAAACCCTAGAGATATTGAGCAGGTGCACAGTACTAAGAGCTAGTTTCTCCTTTAAAAGGAGCTTTACATTGAATCAGGAAATGGTTATCAACATAACAGTATGCCACTTTTGCATCAGTGGGCATGTCTTGCTTAAACAACCATAGTAACTTAGGCAATTCAAATTAAATGCAGTGGACCACAAACAAACATAAAGATATGAAAATACTAGTGTGACTTAGGAAGATGAAGTTCAATGGGAAGAAAGGGACAAGAGATGATGATAGAGAAAAATGTGTTTAAAGTGCATTATATATGTTCGTGTAATAAAATTGTGAAAGAATAGATAAGTAAAATGTTTGCCACTCTATGGTGGGGAGAACTTGGAGAATCGAGTCAATAAGTGAGCTAGACTAAAGTACTATGCAGTAGCCAAATTTATTCATAACATAATCCAACTTATACTATTAGGGTTAAGAGGAATCACATGAGTACACAGTCATAAGGGCAAGTTGCACATGGCAACCAAGCTGTATGTGTCAAACCATGCTTTTCCATACAGGTGTATAAACAAATAACAATAGCCAGTTATAGTGAATAATCTAATGTAAACTCACTTTAATCTGCTATACCTGGAAGGTATGTGAAAACACATCCCAAGAACAATTTCATGTTTTAAAGAAACTGAGGCCACAATATTCTATTTTTGTTTTCTTGAAGTTTTCTCACAAGTATTCAGAATTCTCCTCTCACTCTTTCATTATTGAAGTAGTATCCTAATAATAAAACATCAAAAAGATGAAATTATGGATATAAGTATAGAAAGAAGAAAGATTTTAAATAGGAAAGATTTTTCCATGTGTTTTGACACAGAATTGTTCCAAACTAATAATAGAGATTAAAACAAACAAATTGCTAAAATATGTCAGTGTGATTTGTTCAGTACTGGGCTGAGTTCCCAAAGTCCAGTTGAAGAGTGGGGAGAGTGATAATATGAGCAAAAAGATCAAGACCATGTTGGGGATACCCATAGAAAAAACTTACCAGAGTTTGTGGGAGCTCACTGGTTCTGGACTGACTGCGGGGGAACCAAAATAGGACCAAACTAGACCCTCTAAATGTGGTTACAGTTGTATGACAGAGTCAGTCTGTGACACCACTGACAGTGGAACAAGGATTTATCCCTAGTGCTTGAACTGGCTTTTTGGAATTCATTATCATTGGAAGAACATCTTGCTCAGCTTAGATATAGTGGGGAGGGCCTTGGTCCTGCCTCAAAGTGATGTGCCAGACTTTGCTTACTCCCCATGAAAAGCCTTATCTTCTTTGAGGAGTGGAGGGGAAGTAGAGTGGAGAAAAGCTAAGAGAGCAGGGAAGGGGTGGGAGTGGGAACTACGGTTAGTATGTAAAATGAGAAAATATTGTTTTAAAATAATTATTTATTATTTATAAATATATAAATTTATTTATATAAATAATTTTAAATAAAAATATGTCACTATTTAGTTTAAATGAAAAATGTCCACCACAGTTTTGGTATTTAAATATATTGTCCCCATTTGGTAATATGATTTGGGAATGTTTAGGAAGTGAAGCCTTGTTGGAGGAAGTATGTCATTGGAAGGGTCTTGAGTTGAAAGACTCACGCCATTTCCAGTTTGCTCTCTCTGCTTCATGCTTGATATATGAACTCTCAACTATCTACTCTAGCTGCCATTCCTGCCTGATGCCTCCTCCCTGCCAGCCATCACAGACTCTAACCTTCTGGAACCAAAATCCAAATGATCTTGGTCATGGTATTTTATCACAGCCACAGAAAAGACAAAATAAAAAAGTAGAAGTAAAACTTGAGAAAATAATTTGCTGGATACATAAATTAAAGCATTTATTACAGATGAAAAAGGATTTGCATACTTAAAATTCATAAATACGGGGGATTATGTTCTAATTTCAATTCAAAATATTTTTTAATTTTTTTTTGCCTTTTATTGTTGATAATAGTCAACAGATAAATTTTAGCCCATAATTTGAGTTTTACTACTAATGTAACTGACCTTCTGGGTTTTCAATAAGCATGCTTAGAGGCCAATGTCATTGAAAATATACAGGTTAGCAAAACTGCCCATTTTGTCTATTAGCCCCACATCAGGTAGGTAATGGAGGACCAAAGTACAGAACACCTCTAAAAGTGTCGTATAGCTCTAGTGCGTCACCTGTCCTCTTGATCAGAAAGGATATGGAGACCCCAGAGATTGAACTCTAACCAGTGTAAAAGCTGCAAAAGGGGGAATGGGTTTAACATTGAAATAAAATATCTTCAGGGTTCCCAAGGGAAACTGTAAAAAGTCAGTTAGACTTTAACTCATCCCAGAAGATGGTACAACTAGTAGAAGAAAAGTAAAGGAACCATGAAGCTTCTCCTATCCCTTAAACGAATCCCTAAGCAGACTGTAACTGAACTCAATAGTGAAAATGAAAATGATTAACTTGGGTCAAATACATAACAAGCAGGAAAGTATATCCAAAAAGTAAAATGACTAGTAACAATTCAAAACAAAAAGTAAACAAGACTTTTAAAATGACCAAACTGCCTTTTGGTTAGTTTAGATAAAAGTTTGTCTATTTTGTTGATTTTCTCAAAGAATAAACTCTTTGTCTCATTGATTCTTTGTACTGTTTTCTTTTTCCTAATTTATTCATTTCAGCTTTCAATTTGATTATTTCCTGCCATCTAGTCTTCCTGGGTGAGTTTGCTTCTTTTTGTTCTAGAGTTTTCAGGTGTTTTGTTAACTCATTAGTGTGGGATTTTTCCAGCTTCATTATGTAGGCATTTAGTGCTATGAACTTTCCTCTTAACACTACCTTTCTTGTGTCCCATAAATTTGGGTATGTTGTGTGATTATTTTTATTGAATTTTAGAAAAGTCTTTAATTTCTTCCTTGAACCATTAGTTGATTTGTGTGAGCACTGTTTAATTTCCATGTGTTTGTGGGCTTCCTGAAATTGGTGCTGTTGTTGAATTCTAATTTTAAACCATAGTGATCCAACAAGATACATGGGGTTATTCCATTTTTTTATTTGTTGAGTTTGCTTTGTTACCTAGTATGTGGCCAGTTTTTGAGAAGGTTCCATGAGGTGCTAAAAAGGTATATTCTTTTATGTTTGAATAGAATGTTCTATAGATGTTGCAAAAGGAGCGGCGGGCCGCTTCCTGCCACCAGGATTCCGGCTAGCTTACATTCCAAATAATTACATGGAAACTGTATTCTTTTAAACATTGCCTGGCCCATTAGTTCTAGCCTTTTATTGGCTAACTCTCACATCTTGATTCAGCCCATATCTAATAATCTGTATGCCACCACGAGGTCGTAGCTTAACAGAAAAGATTCAGCATATCTGACCTGGCAGCTGGATCTATGGCGTCTGTCTCACTTCCCGTCTTCCCAGCATTCTGTTCTGTCTACTACGCCTATCTAAGCTGCTGTCCTATCAAAGGCCAAGGCAGTCTCTTTATTCAACCAATGAAAGTAACACATAGAAACACCCGCCTACATCATTTCCCCTTTTTCTGTTTAAACAAAAAAGGCTTTCAATTTAACATAGAAAAATTACATATAACAAAGCAGTTATTAAGCAAGAATTACAGTTACAATATTTATATCTACTTTATCTTCTATCATAACTAAGGAAAACTATAACTATGGACTATGAATATTTTCCTTTCTTAAAAAAAGGGGGGGAATGCTGTGGGAGAATTGTCTATAGTCCGTCAATCATATTTTAAATAAATGCTGATTGACCAGGCAGGAAGTATAGGCAGAAAAACCAGACAGGAAGTAGAGGTGATATAAAGAGAACAGAAAAATTCTGGGAAGCAGAAAGCTCCCTCCACACTCCTGCATAGACCACCAAAGAGGCAGGATGTAACCTGCCCAGCTGAAAAAGGTACTGAGCCATATGGCTAACATAGATAAGGATAATGGGGTAACATAAGATAGAAGAGCTAATAAGTAGCCTGACCTAATGGGCCAATCAGTTTATAACCAAATGTAGACTCCATATGATTTTCTTTGGGACTTACTGGCTATGGGATACCGGGCAGGACAGATACCCCAACAAGCCAGCCGTCATATAACATATAAATGTCTGTTAAGACCATTTGATGCATAACATCTATTAGATCCCTTATTTTTCTGTTAAGTTTCTGTCTGACAGATCTGTCCAGTGGTGAGAGTGTGGTGTTGAAGTCTCCCATTATTAGTGTCTGGGGTTTAATGTGTGATTTAAGCTTTAGTAGTTTTCCTTTTGTATATGAGGGTGCCCTTATATTTGGGACATAGATGTTCAGTACTGAGATTTCCTTTTGATGGATTTTTTCCTGTGACTAATCTGAATTGTTCTTTTTTATCTCTTTTGATTTATTTTAATTTGAAGTCTATTTCGTTAGATATTAGGATAACTACACCAACTTGTTTAGATGAATATAGAAAAAACCATATTGAGTGAGGTAACTCAGACCCAGAGAGACAAATATAATATTACTGCCATTCAAAAGTGGTTTTTAGACACAAAGTAAAGAAAAAAACAGTCTACAATTCACAATCCCAGAGAATATAGACAACAAAAAGGACCCTAAAAGAGACATACATGGATCTAATCTACATGGCAAATAGAAAAAGACAAGATCTCCTGAATAAACTGGAAGCATCGGGATCATGGAAGAGGGAAGAAGTGAAGGGGGAGGAAGGGAGGGTAGTGGAGAAAGATATATAGCTCAATAAAAACAATAAAAAATAACCACCAAATTGATTCAAACCTCATATGTCTTTTCATAAATCTGGAGTATGAATTACTAGCATGCTATGTAGGACAATAAGATCAACCTGGCAATAAAACAAAATTTAGTTTTATTCTAAGCTTGCTTTGATTTAACTCATCATTTTTCTTTTTACTTTTCTACTGGCAGTCATTGGTTATACCTTCCCACTATTATCCTTTTAGTTTTATTATACTACTGGATTCTTTTTTTATTTTTTGCCACATTTTTAATGTGTCACTATGAGTAGTTTTTTTTAACAGTCCAATTGATCATACTTCCAAGAATAAGCTGTACAAAATAGGCTATCCTAACTCCTGTCATTTCTGGGGTTATTGGTTGACATAATCATGTAAATGTATACCTAATTTGCAAAATTTGTGTCTTGTAAGATTTTTGACAATTTCACACCTAATTCCTTATGATATAGGAATTCTATGTTGGGAAACCTGATAGATAAAGTGAAGACAAAGCTTTGTGGTAAGTGCAAAACTAGACAGTGAATATGCCCATCATCAGCATGAAAATAATTATTTAAGAAAAACTGGTTCATGGTCTGTGGAGATTACTTGTATGGTAAAGAAAGGAGCTTACCATAACAATTCATCTCCAAAACCCATCAAATATGGGAAGATAGAACCAAATCTACACAGTTTTTCATGTTTGTTATTCCCCTTTCTGTACACTAACAACAACAAGAAGAATATTTCTTTTAAAAGTTTTGATCAAGGAGCTGTGGCAGAATAAAGAAGTCGGTTGACCATAAAGACTGACACCTCATCCACTTGGACTACATGTAACAAATAGAGCAATTATATGAAAAGTCCCTGATACACAAGCAGGAGACGCTATGCCATATAAATGACAAGCCAAATGGTCTAGTGTGTACTTTAAGGAAGTTATTTTTCTTAGCTCACTAGCCTACTTTAATTCTGAGGAGTATTTCTGTTTCTCTTTCTTCATAAACTACCCCTTTTTCAGTAAATTATCTCTATTTCTTTTAGTTTACTATATGTCCCTTGTACAATTCTTTGTTCTAGACAACAAGAACCTTGAAACTTCAGTGGTGACCTCTGAACTCAGATCTATTTCTCTAACACTAGCAATCATTGTAAAATATCAGTGAAATGCCTATTTAGAGATTAACCATGATGCCCAAGGTATTTTCAAAGAATATAGGAATACAACCTCTATGAGCTAAATGTCCATTTTCAGAGACAGATAACAAAGTAAAAACCTTAGTTGACATAAGCCATCAAGAGCTAATATTTATGTGGATAGCCTTCCATAAAATGTGGGATGTCTCCTCTCCTGTTCCTGATCATTCATGTCACAGGACTTTCACTGTCAGAATAGGATGTTTCCTCCCAACACCAACCAAAAGCAGGAAATGTTGAAATGACAAAGCCTCTAAGGATCTGGGACCTTACTTGCAAGGTGGTATGGTTTCCAGCCTATTACTGTCACCTTTATATTAGAACAGTTGCTAAAGCCCAGAGAAACCTTAACTGGTCACAAAGCCAGGTTCTCAGGATGTCAACCAAACAAACAGGAAAAATAGGTACCCACAGACCTAAAACAAATGGGTACCCCAAAACAAGAGTCATAGTTCAAACTAACTCTCACAGATGTTTCTCTCCTGGTAGTTCATTTAAATTTGGAAAAGAATAACTGCCGAGATATCTTTGCTTTCCTCTAACAACTGAGCACTACAGCCAAATATCTAGAATATCTGACTTTAGTTTAATTTCTATTCTTATGCTAGCTACTGTCAGTATTCCAGGATGCCATCTGCAGAATCTCGAGAAAGTAGAAGCCCACTCATGACCTTCTAGACTATAGAAGAAAGATAGTGCACATAGTACTTAGGATACACTGGAACAGACAACATAAAAAATAGGGTAATAAAGACTAAAGATGTTTACTAAGTTGTGTCGTTCATATGTGCAAAGGACATACCCAGGGAAGAACACACAGAGTTTAGCTGGCTTATTTATTTATTTGTTTGTTTGTTTGTTTATTCGTTTATTTATATTTTTTTAGTGATACTAGCGATTGAGCCCAGAACCTGGTGCTTCTGAGATAAGTTGCTCTGTCACTGAGCTTTATCTCTAAGCCCAACTCTTATTTTTAGCTGGCACACGTGCACGTGTGTGTGTGTGTGTGTGTGTGTGTGTGTGTGTGTGTGTATAGGATCTTTACCAAACAACAGTAATTTTTTAAAAAGTACATGATAGCTCTAGGAGCAAGAAGTATAGTGACAGGATAACAGAATCTACAATAGGAATTCTTCTAATGGCAAACCAGTAAGAGCCAAAGCAGTGCTCAATGGTGAAACTCTACTCTCTTTGGTAGAATGGGCAAATATAAAATATAAAATAATTTTTTTTATTAAAATATAAAAGTTTCCATTTTCGCCCCTCCTCCCAACACCCTCCCACTCCCTCCACTCCCTCTCCTCTTCCCTCTACATCCCTAAGAGCAGTCAGGGTTTCCTGCCCTGTGGGTAGTTCAAGTTCCTCCCCGCTCCCTCCAGGTCCAGGAAGGTGAGTATCCAAACAGACTGGATCTCCAAAAATCCAGAATATGCAGAGGAAACAAGTCCCAGAGTCATTGTCAATGGCTTTTTAGAAAGACTTCAGGCCAGCCACATTCAGGGAATCCAGCCTCCTCCAGAGAATCTGATTGGATCAAGCGCTCCTTCAGTCCCAAATCTGTTTCTTTTTCAGGCATACATTCTTCTGTATCTGCTTTCTTAAATTGCCCTGAGTTCAACACTTTATTTTAAAGTCACATATTCTTGTCCCAGACACAATGATCGTCCATAATCTCTTTCCTCTACACATCACCTTGCCCTCTACAATCAAATTTCAACTAAAGTACTCTCTCTTTCTAAGACAAACACACATTGACTTCACACTTAAAGATACTCACTTTTAAATCCGTTAAAACACATGTTCTCAATAATTCTGGGGACTCTAGAAAGTACCTCAGTTGGTAAAATGCTTGCTTCCTACACATGAAACCCTAAATTTGATTCCCAACACCATATAAACTGGACATAGTGACACAGATCTATAAACCTGGCACTATTAAGATGGAGGAAAGAGGATCAGACATTCAAGGCTTTCTTGGCTATATAGCATGTTGAGTGCCAACTGGTCTGCAGGACATTCTGCCTTAAAAAGGAAGAGACAGAGAGACAGAGACAGAGTGGGGAAGAAAAGTAGCGAGAGGAGAAGAAAGGAAAGGATGGTACATAGAGAAATCTAAACTGTAAGCTGGGAGAAAGGAGGCAGAGTCAGAGAGAAACCATGGAGCTGCTGCTGGAGACAGACATGCTGAATCTTTACTAGTAGGCCTGACCTCATGGTGGTTTACAGATTAGTGGAGATGGGTTAAATTAAGATATAAAAAATATAAGAGCTAGCCAGGAATATGCTTAACCTATTGACCAAATAGTATTTCAAATAATATACTTTCTGTGGGATTATTTTGGGTCTGAGCTACTAGAAACCAACAATCAGCCTCCTCCAACAAATTTGTGCCCAACACGGGGCACAAAACTATGACCCTGAGATTAAGAATCTCATGTTCTACTGTACATACCTTAGTAATGCCACAGCTTAATTTCATAAGAAGGGCTTAGCATTTTAAGAAGTGATTTTGGTCAGAAAATTATTACAGATATGCAATAAAAACAAATCCAGAGGAAAAGATCTCCCAATGGGTCACAGTGTTGGATAAATGTACATAGGCTTGGGAGAGAGAATAAAAAGAGTATAGAGAGTTGAAAAACATGTAAATTATTTTTTAAAAAACCAGACAGTCATAGATAAAAGGAGTAAAGGAAAATAAGCCACATAAAGATGGAGAATACCCAGAGACTGGATTATGCATATTATTGTGTTTTCTTTGAATTTTTTGACAATGAATGAGCTAAGAACAAAGAGACATTACATTGAAAGGGCTGCTATGCTAAACCTATGATAGTATATTAAAAGTACCTTGATTCCAAAGTTTGGGTCTAAGAATTTATCTCTTTGGAAAAGAGGTTCTGCTTTTGTTTTCACAGAGGATAAGAACCTGTGAATTTATTCCAGGCTAATGTGGTTTGATGGACTAAGATTCTTTTAAAGGCTGCCTTGAAAGCCCCTCAAAAAATTATTTCACCCAATAAACATTAGGAAGCAGTTTGGAGAGAGAGAACTATGCCCAAATTCCAAAATATTGTTTGTAAATGTTTCTTAACATTTAAAGAGGGATAATCTATAAAGATTTGCATTTGTATAGATCTTGGTTTATTGATATAATTTAAGGTCAATTTTGTTATACTGTGTATACATATTTCTTCTCTTGATTGAGGTATTGTATTTGTGCAGTTCATTTAAAATATAATATATAATTAAGAAATACAGTTTGAAAGTGATGTATAATAGTCAAACTTGTAGTCATGCTAGTTAGATTTTCTAGATATAGAGAGATATATTTCAGTTAGATAGATATTCTTCAAGTCTTTCAAAGACCTACAGAATATGGCATTTAAAATGTTTTAAGATCTTAGGACTTTTCATGACAATGAGACTCATCTGCTCCTGGCAGTACCAATCTACTTCAAGAGGAAGATGGGCATTGAAGAGGCTCCTTAAGGAGTTGGTTAGCCATTTGGGCAAGAAACTCTTACCTGGACTACTTGATGAATTGGACATACAGAACCCACAGAGAAATGACTGTTGACCTTGCCTAAAGGTGAGACTGTCTTTTGGGGTTCCTGCTTTATAAAACAGTCTGCTAGACATTCTGCAGGACACAAAAGAAAGTGACTGTCAAATTGCCAACATAGGGAAAACTGTCTTTGATATTTCCTGCTTTGTGGAAAAGTCTGCTACATACTATGAACCTATAGGCTAAAGATGGATGCCCAAATAGTACAGGAAAACTTTGGCTGAGTGTCCAGGCAGTGAGATGTCTTTGTCAATTCTAGACCTTTGAAAGTTTCTTACAATGCACTTCCTGTTTACTTAGATAATATTATATCCTTCTAGAGTCTTTGATGGAGTTGAAGAACTGATAGTTATGGTTTTCCTTAGTATGATAAGAGATAAAGTAGATATAAATGTTGTAGCTGTAATTTTTGCTTGATACTTGTTTTGTAATAGTAATTTTATTATGCTAAAATTAAAACCTTCCTTTTCATTTAAACAGAAAAGAGGAGGTGATGTGGGATTCCACTCCCCTCTGTATGCTGTGAATATCATTGGTTAATAAAGAAACTGTTTGGGGTCTGTGCAGGGAATAGATATGGGGGTGAACTAAACTGAATTCTGGGTGAAAGGAGGCAGAGATAGAGAGAAGTCATAGAGTCACTGTCAGAGACAGATATGCTAAAACTTTGCTGGGAGGCCATGACCTTGTGGTGATGCACAGATTAATGGAGATGTGTTAAATTAAGATATAAGAGTAAGCCAGAAATACACTTAAGCTATTGGCCAAATAGTGTTGCAAATAATATAGTTTCTGTGTAATTATTTTGGGTCTGAGCAGCCAGAAAACAATGATCTGCCAGGCAACAACAACCAGCCTCCCTCAACAACTGTTTCTCCAAAATGCTACCAAAGATACCTGAAATTGATAATAAAAGGTAAACTACTTCCACATGAGAACACCAATATGAATTTCCATGTTTATGCTCTCAGTTTATATTGACTTGTTTGACAGAAATATATCTATTGCCTCTGAAAGAATTAGGATTGTATAAAATAGAGATTGTGAAGCAGACTGAGAAAATTTCTTATTCTGTTTATTCTTATTTGAATGTCTACCATTATTCAAATGCCTACCAAAAGACACAATGCTTTAGTTGTACAGGAAAAATAGTTCACATGTTTTACTACAAATCATTGTGACAATAAATCAATAAATTTATATCACCATATTATGCACATAAATATTGTTAAAGGAGTGCATTTTAAGTGTTCTTGTTTTGGGCATAGAGATGGGGTTGGAGTCCACATACTGACATCTCTAGGTTCTTGGGTTCTAAGATAATCAACTGTACCAGGAACACGTAGTTAGAAATAAAACTAAAAATAGTTTATTGAGTTGTGACACCCATTCCCAAAGGATGCATCTACAAAACACTCCCACACCTAACACAGAACACTGCAAAAGAGAGGGCAGAAAAATTGTAAGAGCAGAAAATCATGGAGTCTGCTGTGAGATTGCACCTGTTGTTATTTCAGAATATGCACCCCTAACCTCATCAATATGACTATACAAATATGAGCTGAATAAGTAAATCACCAGTAGACATGCCAAAGTAGATGTGTCATAGTCCATGAGGCCTCAACCCTACACAAAAAATAACAGGTGACTAAGGAAAACTTATAATAGGAGAAATCATCTTCTCCAGGGAAAATCACAGCAATTGGCTATCCAATATCAAAGGGTCAATCCTGAAAATATACATAGAAGTAACACTGTATGAGGTGAGGTTATATTTATACAAATAAGAGAGAAAAAGTAAGGGAGAAATGATGTAATTATATGAAAGTCTCAAAAATGTAAGAAAAAAATTAAAGAAAGAGGGAAAATTCCTTTCCTGAGAACAGTAGTTGACTAGTGAGCAAGAAAATCTGTTTCCAAAGTGCTGGGCTATGAGGTTCATCTTCCTTTAGTAATTTTGGGGTAGCTTTCTCCAGGACTTCCTTCCTCATCCTCTCCAGCTTTCCTTCAACATCACTGCAAAACAAAATGCTCCATGAAATAATTCACATATTACATGTCTTGACTTAACCATCTCATAATATATATCTATCAAAAACGCCATATTGCATACCTGTATTAAGATTCTCTAGAATCACAGAACTTACAGAACTTATTGAATGAATCTCTCTCTCTCTCTCTCTCTCTCTCATAACATCCCCATGAGTTAGTTGTCAGGAAAGTTTCAGTCACTTCTCCCACAACTACTAATGCTATTGTTATTAATTTTGACTTCCAACCTTAACTATACAATAAGACCCCATTGCTGTAGACATCACACAATTTGGTTGCAGGACTCAGAAACCAACTTTGACTGACCAGAAATCTTTAAAGCTGTTGAAAGTGTGCATACTGGTACTATAGTGCCATGATTGCTATGGGGGCAAGTTGTAGCAGTATTCCTTTTACAAATCTGGGTGTCATTGTGTTTGGTACATAGACATTGAGAATTGCGGTGTCTTTTTGGTATATTTTTTTTGATGAATATGTACTGCCCTTCCCTATTTCTTCTGATTAGTTTGGGTGTTACAGGCTTGTTTTTCCCAGCCACAGGGCTAGCTTAGCCCCAAAATAACCACACAGAAACTGTATTAATTAAATCACTGCTTGGCACATTAGCTTTAGTTTCTTATTGGCTAACTCTTACATATTAATTTAGCCCTTTCTATTAATCTGTGTATCACCACATGGCAGTGGCTTACCAAGTAAAATTCCCAGCAACTATCTCTGGCAGATCCATGGCCCTTCTTTGTCCCAGCATTCAGTTCTGTCCTCCCTGCCTACCTAAGTTCTGCCCTGTCAACAGACCCAAAGCAGTTTCTTTGTTAATCAATGAAAGCAACACAAAGACAGAAGGACCACCTACACCATTTGCGTTTGACATCTATTTTGTCAGATATTAAAATGGCTACTTCTACTTGCTAGGTCCATTTGCTTGGAATAGCTTCTTCCAACCCTTTACCCTGTGGTGATATCTATCCTTAATGTTAAGGTGATTCTTACATGTGGATCCTGTTTTCACGTCCATCTTTTATTTGGAAATTGAGGTCACTGGTGTGATCATATTAGTGACCAATGATAGTTGATTCACGCTATTTTGTTGTTGTTGTTGGTGGTGGTAGTGGTGGTGGTGGTGGTGGTGGTGGTGGTGTGTGTGTATGTGAGAGAGAGAGACTTCCTTCTTTTGACTTGGTCTGGTCAGGGGCGTATTTGTGCCCTGTGTTTTCTTGGTTGTAGTTAAGCTCTACGTTGGAGTTTTCCTTTTAGCACCTTCTTTAGGGCTAGATGTGTAGAAATATTGCTTAAATTTGGCATTATCATGGAATGTCTTACTTTTGGCATCTATGTTAATTGCAAATTTTATTGAATACAGTAGTCTGGGCTGACATATGTGGTCTCTTAAAATCTGAAATTATAACTGCCTGAGAAGTCAGGTCTAAACCTGATAGATCTGACTTTATATATACTTGGTGTTCTTCCCTTGCAGATTTTAATAGTTCCTGTTTATTATTTATGTTTAGTTTGCTGATTATTATGTGGAAAGAAGAATTTCTTTTCTGGTTTAGTATGTTTAGTGTTCTGTGTGCTTTCTTGTAATTTGATAGGCACCTCCGTCTTTATGTTAGAGAATTTTCTTCTATGATTTTCTTGAAAAAGTTTTCTGTGCCTTTGATCTGTGTTTTTTCCTCCTTCCTCTATTAATATTATTCTTATATTATTCTTATAGTGTACCCGATTTTCTGGATGTTATAATTCTAGCAGTTTTTTGATTTAACACGTTCTTTGGCCAGTGTATTCCTTTCTTCTGTAGTGTTTTCAGTGTCTGAGATTCTCTGTATTCTGTTCACAAAACTTGTCTCTGAGGTTCCTGTTTTAGTTCTAAGTTTTTTTCCTTCCAGATTTCTCTTGATTTTGGGTTTTCTTTGTTTATTCTATTTCCACTTTTAGGCTTTAAATAGTCATTTTTATTTCATTTCACTGTTTATTTTTGTTTTTATAGATTTTTTAAGGGAAATGTCTATCACATTCATAAAGGCTGTTAAAAGGTCTTTTTTCTTGTGTCTCACCTATGTTGGAATATTCAGGCCTTGCTATGGTAGGGTTGCTGGGCTCTGTTGGAGACATATTGTTCCGGATGTTGTTATTTTAATTTTATGCCAGAGTCTAGGCATTTGAAATTGAGAAAGTTATTATTCTAGCTGCTGATATCTGGTCTTGTCTTTTTTGGTACGCATTCTTTTTCTTGGTTTCTGCTTCCTTTCTGGTTCTTAGAGGAGTGTGGCGGCAGCATGTAGTCTTGTAGAAAATTCTTTTGGGATCCTGATGCATGTGGCTACTCGGAGTTCCAGGTAAAATCTGTTTCTGGGTATTGGGAACATATACTTAGGGCTAGGTATGGATGGGGGCATGGAGGAAGTTCAAAGGAGTGAGGAAATCAGTGTATTCCCCCAATACCTGCTTAGGTAGTACCATGGGAATTGGTACAAAGAAAGAGGAGAGGCAATAGCAGAAGATCTGATACAGAACTGGGAATAGAAGGAGAAGAGAAGATTGCAGCTAGTTGTTTCCCTTAGCAGACTAGGCTGTGGGTTGAGTGCCTGCTGGAGTTGTGATCTGGGACAATATCATGGGTTGGGGAAGACTTTAAGGAGGAAAAGATCTGTGTAATCTACTGGCGATGGGTGCAGAGGGTGAAAGAGTCTACAGCAGATGTTCTGCTGCAGAGCTGGGATTAGGACTAGTGATATGAATTGGAAGAATGGAGAAAGAGGTCAAGATCTCTAGTTAGCCTAACAGCACTCTTGGTTAGAATGGTCTATGGGTTTTCAGGAAGTGCCTGCTGGAGTTGGGGTCTTGGTTAAAGCCATGAGTTGGGGAAGGAGGTTAGAGGGGACGCACTAGAGATGATGGACTGCTGGGGTTGCAACAGTTCTTCAGATGTGGAATTTGGTGAATAGTGGTGAATGCAGATACACGTCTGCAAGCAACACTAAAGAGTGAGAGGTTAGTGCTCAAAGCTAAAGAAGACATTTATAACATCCCCTTTAAGATGCAGTGGATGAGCTAGTGTAAGAGCTAGGCAATAGGAAGAAGAGATGGAAAATGAAAGACACAACTTTGAACTTAAAGCAACTGTGATTGCTTGCACTAGCTCTGCACAAGAAAGCACTATCAGAGGTCAGAAATGGATGGAGGGATGATCAAAGGCTGTACTTGCCACTGCTGATAGATTCAGTGAGATATTTTTTACTGATAGATTTAGGGAAAGTGGGAATTATTTCCTTGAGAAATGCGCCCTCTGGTGACTCCACCAGGCTTCAAGAGGTATTTCCAATTACCATGAATGTTACTGGTTTAAGTAAATCTCTCAGAAATCAAAACCCAAAATGAAGAATCTGGGTAAAGAACTGGGAGGGAGAGATGTGAGTTTATTGGGTAGGTGGTAAATAAGAAAGAGTTGGGTAAATAGTAACCAGAATATATACGTGTTCACAAAGTTGTCAAATAAAAAAAAATTAATTAATTAAAAAGATTAGAAATTCACAGTACCAAACCTTAAGGTAAGGTAGTTATAATTCCAACTCATGAACTCAGTCTAGTTATTCCCAAACTGTGGCCAAAGCACTGCTTATGAAGAAGTTGATCCATATCCAGATGCATGGGAATGTAGAATTGGGTTGAAGTCCTTGGTTTAACTCTACTCAGTCAACCGCAGGCACAGCTGGGAAATGTGTTCTGGAAACACTGCATGCCAAATTCCACTTATGGTGATTTACAGACCCTGAGAAATTGCTCAAAAAGGAGCTTGTTTATTTTAGCTTAAAGCAAACATACTTGACCTCAGAAACCTTTTTGTATTATGGAATGTGTTTATGGAAAAATTTCCACATACTTAAAGATTATATAGGTGAATTATAACACCATAGAACAATTTTTAGATACTCTAAAATCTCAAACAAATACAAAAAACACAGAAAGACACAATGGTGCCTTTTGCTTTATTAATCACCAGTATTTTTACTGGTGATTAATATTTAAAATATAAACATAAAACAGGAAACAAAATGTCAGTATCTATGAAAAATTACGGAACCTAACTTCCCTCTACTTAGATTTATGAATTACTAATTTGAGGTAAACTCTCAAATATTTTCACAGTTCAAAGTAGAAGTCAGACATAGATGATCGTGTCCTTCCTAAGTGAATATTTATGATTCTGAGCCTTTTGAATCTAACCTCATTATCTGAATTTAGAGAATTCTCCAAATAAATTACCCTACGAAGCATGAAATCCTCCCATTAGCAAAATTGGAAGTAGATTTTAACTCTCCCAACTTTCCTTGTAGTAAAAACATTGACCTATTAAGTTTAAAATTCATTTGAGAAATAATGACACCCAGAGAAGACTTCTCAAGATCTGAATAGAACTGGGTGAAATCAGAATTTGGAAAATTCTGCAGTAGGATAAAATTCATATGCATAATATGTTGGTTTAAGATATTTCAGAGTAGATTCATGATTAAAGAATAAATCATATCATTTACCATTTATGTGGGAACCAGAGCACAATGTGTGATATGGGAATGATAATCAAAATGACATCATATAAGTTGGGTATGATGGTGGCTTACACCTGTAAACCCAACCCGATGGAGGCTGAGACAGGAGGAGGCTGTGAGTGAACTTGAAGCCAAGCTGGGTACATAGTGGATCATGTCTAAAATGAAGAACATAGAGGGAGGGATTGGGGTAAGGAAAGAAAGAAGGAATGAAAAAGACAGAGAAACAGAGAGAAATAGATACACACACACATTGAGAGAGAGAGAAAGAAAGAGAGAGAGAGTTCTAAGAAGACTCTTTCAACAGAAACTATCAACTCTAAGAGTGTAGACATAGCTGGAGCAAGATTATGATTTGAGATATTTCTAATTTTTTCATGTGACTTTCTATATATTTATAAAGATAAGAGGGGATTCTGGAAAGTATCATTCCTATCAACCAAAAGGAAAATCATTTGAACTTCCTATAAAAAGACTACCCACCTTAATTGTAATCTCCCTATAATGTCTCATTTCAACAGTACTAAAGTTATTGGAATTTTGTGGATGTCAGATTGTTATTATTTCTTTTTATTTCTAATCAACAAAGAAGTCTGTACCTACTAAAAATATAAATTAGGATGAATAAAGTCCAGAGCCTGTGAGATCCACATTTGGGAAGAAGAGAACCAGCTTCCTCAATTTTTCTTTTGACATCTACACACAAGCCACATGTACTAGCTAGTTTTATGTCAACTTGACATAAGCTAAGGTCATCTGAAAAGAAGGAGTCTAGATTGGAAAGGTGCCTCCATAAAATCAGACTGTAGGCAAGCCTATGAGATTTTCTTAATTTCCTTAATTGGTGATTGATGGGGAAAGGTCAGCCCATAGTGAGTGGTGCCATCCCTGAACAGTGGTCCTGGTTGTATGAGAATGCAGACTGAGAAAGTCAAGGGAAGTTAGTAATCAGTATCCCTCCACTGCCTCTAGAAACATCTTCTGCCTCCAGATTCATGCTTTGTTTGAGTTCCTGTCTTGTCTTCCTTCGAAGATGGATTACAATGTGGAAGTGTCATGGTGTTTTGTTATAGCAATAATAACCCTAAGATACTATGGAATGGACACATGCACATGTACACACACACTAAATGTATAAATGTAATAAGAAATAAAATCATCAAAATACTGAATAAGAACCAATTTAATGTGACCCAGTTTAATCTGTCTGGAAGACTGCAATCTAAGGGAGAAGAAAAGGTTCAGAAAGATTCTACCAAGATCCAAAATGAAATAACTAAAGTACATAGATAAAAGCAAAATTCTGCAAGATAGCAGACAGAAGGGACTATCTCAAACCAACTTGTCAAAATCAAAGCAGCCTAAAATTTCAACTTACTACTTAGTTTTATCTGCAAAGGTAAATGAATCATTTATGCCTTCATATTCGGAATACCATGCAATTGAGATTTAGATGTTTATAAATTCTTAATGAAATCAGGAGAAATAAGGAAATAATCAAACAAAGGACAACTGGCTTGTACTCATTAAAAAATATAAAAGATATTAAAGATAAATATTTACATTTCAGTCCTCCTTAAGAAAGACTGAAGAGAAAAGCAACAAACAAATGATACTATTTACTGGGTCCTAAATAATTTATGCATACAGTATATTGAATATCTATGCCCTGGAAGACAATAAGATCAGCTCCTACTCTTTGAACTATGTTGTTGTGAACCACCAAAGTGACCTAGACTTTCCTATTACAGGTTGTCATAGAGTTTGTTCTACCTTAATGGATCTTCTTTTAGTCAGAATGAATGAGAATTAAAGCAGTCAATACTGAAACTTCAGAAATCTGTCAAGTTTTGAAGGCAAATTTTTCTACTCATTGGATCCAATACCTTGGGCATGAAGCCCTGATATCAGTGCTACAGACCAACTTCATTATATTACATGAAATTCCATCAATATTAGGCCTAGTTCATGCCATGTTAGACCGGCTAAATGTATTTAATTCCAGTTCTCTTAAATCAGATTAACTGAAGTATTTAAGCAAGTGACATATTAATGGGAAGGTCCATTAAAGAAGGTAAGAACAACTTAGAATTGTTAAGATCCGATTCACTGTGAGTCATACTATTTCCCCATTTTTAAGACAGCTTTATTTGCACTGTCCCTGTATTTTGAAAAGCATAAAATGGAGACGTTATGTTCTTTCTTTGCCCTTACTCCAACACAAGGAAAGGCCTATTTGATACCAGGATAATAAAACTTCTTTGGAATAAAGCTTGCCTGAATTTGCAAACATCCACTTCATGAGATGGTTTTCTAAATTCAGTAGCCTTCCCTTGTGACACAAGGTACAGATCTACATGAGCTAGCTGGTCCATACAAGATTTCAATCCCACCAAGAAGAAATAAAACTGATAAAAATTAAACTCTTGTGTTTCATGCGAAACCATGAATAATGAACTCCTTTGCTTCTGACTTCAGTTTCATGTCTTCCGCCAAAATGCTTGGGACTATCCAGGGTAACTAGCTAGTTTGTGGATTGCCAAAAAAAAATCAGGCAAGCATTACTTTTAAAAGACCCAGTATAACAATATAATTTATCCTCAAATTTGTATATACATCTGGTGCAAATCCCAGTGAAAGTAAAGTTTTTCATGAAAATTAAAATATATATGTAAATGTAAAGTTCTTACCACAACAAACACAATATTATGAGTGAACAGATTTCTCCATGTGTGGTGGAGCACACACTTTTAATTCCAGCATTCGGGAGGCAGAAGCAAGCAGATCTTTGTGAGTTTGAGTCCAACATGTTCTCAAAGAGAGTTCCAGGATAGCCAGTGCTGTTACACATACAAACCCTGTCTCAAAAAACAAACAAACAAAAAATTAAGATTCTACTGCTTGATCTTAAGGCGTGCTTTAAGAAATAGTAACCAATTTCCAGGAGGATCTATATATGTTTTTCTTTGGGTTCACCTTCTTATTTAGCTTCTCTAGGATTACAAGTTAGTGGCTCAATGGCCTTTGTTTATGGCTAGAATCCACTAATGAGTGAGTATATACTGTATTCATCTTTTGGGGTCTGGGTTATCTCACTCAGCATAGTGTTTTCTATTTCCATCCATTTGCATGCAAAATTCAAGATGTCATTGTTTTTTTACTGCTGAGTAGAACTCTAATGTGTATATGTGCCACACTTTCTTTATCCATTCTTTCATTGAGGAGCACCTAGGTTGTTTCCATGTTGTGGCTATTACAAATAGTGCTGCTATGAACGTGGTTGAATAAATGCTTTTGTAGTACAATAGGGCATCTTTTGGGTATATTCCCAAGAGTGGAATTGCTGGATCCTGAGGTAGGTTGGCTCCCAGTTTCCTGAGAAACCGCCACGCTGATTTCCAAAGTGACTGCCCAAGTTTGCATTCCCACCAGCAATGGATGAGTGTTCCCCTTACTCCACATCCTCTCTGTTATTCTTTTGGTCTGGTCCCTTTAAGGGGTAAGCCACGCCCACTCCCAGCGACTTCTGACCTCCCATCGCCATCTTAACTCCCTTTTCTGTTCCCTTTCTTGGTGTGTGCACACATGTCTCCTCTATGTCTCCATGTCTCTCTGTCTCTCTGTCTCTTCTTTAAGTAATAAATGTTTACCTTTATGTTTATCCTTATGTCTATTTACTATGTCCTGTAAGCCTTTTATCCACCACCTGGTCACCCGCCCGCCTGACTCTCCCTGCCGCATGGTACTAGCCTGTCCAGAACACGCTCCTGCCAGCTCTGGCGCTCACTGCAGGGAATCTGTACCGCTCTAGCTGTCTCTGCCTGGACTAGTGATCACGTCACCCAAACATTATTTTTTAAAGAACAAAACTCTCCATCATAGGTTATCATTGATGTTTTTGATTTTAGAGAAGCTAAATAATAAGGTGAACCCAAAGAAATGCATATATAGATCCTCCTGAAAATTGGAAGAAGACAAGATTGCCGGGGAAAAGTTGGAAGCATAGGGGTGGGGGGTAGAGTGGGGGAACAGGAGAAAAAGAGAGAGAAGGGAGAAGGGGATGATTGGGGAGAGCTTGTGGGAGTGAGATGGTTGAGATGGAGGAAGGGCGGCTATGGGAGCAGAGAAGAAGATATCTTAATTAAGGGAGCCATCTTAAGGTTGGCACGAGACTTGGCTCCAGAGGTGTTCCCAGGTGTCTGAGGGGATGTTCCCAGCTAGGTCCTTGGGCAGTAGAGGAGAGGGTGTCTGAACTGACCTTGTCCCATAGCCACACTGATGAATATTTTGAATATCACCATAGAACCTTCATCTGGCGATGGCTGGAGATAGAAACAGAGACCCACATTGGAGCAATGGACTGCGCTCCCAAGGTCCAAATGAAGAGCAGAAGGAGGGAGAACATGAACAAGGAAGTCAGGACCGCAAAGGGTTCATCCACCCACTGAGATGGTGGATGATCTCAGTGGGAGATCGCCAAGGCCAGCTGAACTGGGGCTGAACGAGCATGTGATTAAACCAGACTCTCTGAATGTGGTTGATAATGGGGACTGACTGAGAAGCCAATAATAATGGCACTGGGATTTGATTCTACTGCATGTACTGGCTTTTTGGGATCCTAGTGTTTTTGGATGCACACCTTCCTAGGCCTGGATGGAGGGGGAAGGGCCTTGGACTTTCCACAGGGCAGGAGACCCTTTCCTCTCTTAGGACTGGAGGGGGAGGGAGTAGGGGAGTGAAAGGGAAATGGGAGGAAAGGAGAAGGTGGAAATTTTGGACGGTATTATTTATAAAGCAACATAATAAGCTAATATAAAAGTGAAAAAAA
Organism: Myodes glareolus; assembly: GCF_982192425.1. NCBI lineage: Eukaryota > Metazoa > Chordata > Mammalia > Rodentia > Cricetidae > Myodes > Myodes glareolus. The sequence goes on from NC_142045.1 coordinate 62,788,791, forward strand.
AAGAAATAGTAACCAAGACACTGTAGTAGTATTTTACATTAGACCAAAAGGTTCATGGAGAATAACTGGAAGTTCAGAAATGGCCTCATGACATGCATGGATAATACATTTTGACAAAGAATCCAAAGTAATTCAGCAAGGAAAGAAAACTGGATCTACTGAATACCCAAATATTTAAAAATTAGTTAACACTATACAAAAAAACTAAAATGGCAAAGCTTCTGTAAGAAAACAGGGGAATGTGGTTGAGATCCTGGGATAGACAATAATCTCTTTGAGAAAAGGGTAAACAGACTCTAATTATAAAAACTGGAAACAAATGAAACTTTAAGAAAACATAAAACTTCTATATCTCTAAAGAAAACATTAATGAAAATGTAAACTCTAGTCCAGCAAGAAATATTTGCAGCATAGATTTCCAACAAACAAACCTGTCTTCAGGGCCCATTAGATGACTCAGAAGATAAAAATCACCTTAATCAGATACAATGTTGCTGCTACTGGCTCTGGTATGTGTGCCCTGGCTCAACCTTCTCCCGAGGACTTTGATGGGTAAATTCATTCTTTTGGTAATTTCAGACACATTTCTGAAATTTAAGTTTCTATTCATTATTTTCACCATTTAGCAATCAGGTGTTCTGTGTCAGTGTACCTGATGAAGATCATATCAATTTAATTCAGGAGCTGCTGTAGCCTAATGCCCGGTCGTTAATCATTCTAACCCACAGTGAAAGAAGAGGAAAGACTCCTGAAAGTTATCCTCCAAACTCATATACATTACCACATGCAAATATATGTGCACACATATACACAAATAACATTTTTAAAAATGTGTCTAAGCTGTATAAAGAAGTCCTACACACACAAACACATACACACACACAGCTGTATGTGCACACTCACAAATAAAAAATGTTTTAAAGTACATATATATTCAAGATTTATAAAGAAGTCCTGACAAAAAATGAAGAGAAAAAAGCAAGCAATGAATTTCTTTTCAAAATAGTTCAGTAGATACTTAACAAAACTAGATTCATAAATTGTCAGTAAACACATGAAAGGGTCTTGAGCATTTTCAGTTATTGGGAAGATGCAACCTACAATCATTTTGAAGTCATTTCACAGTTACTAGAATTAGCAGAATGAAAGATGACAAATGTAGAGAATTTAAAGCAACTAGCCAAAGTTTAAAGACATGTAAACACTGCGGAAAATGCTTGGTAGGATCATGGTAAGCCTGCATCCAAATTATTATTCATCAATTTCACCCAAATGGAAGTATATGTCAAGAAAAAGACTTGTGCAAAATGTTTGTTCAAGTGTTATTTATAGTAGCACAAAGTTACAGATGATAAAAGCAACTAGAAAAATTGGAGTATGCTCAGAGTGAAATGGTGATTGTATGTAGAAAGACATGAATATTAAAAGATGATTAATCTCAAAAACAAAAGAAGTTGTTATATAAAGGAATGCACATGGTAAATATAGTCTCATTTACATAAAGTTTGAATAGACAAAATTAATATATAGCTAAAAACTTCAATAGTAATTTCTTGAAGGAAGTTTTAAAATATATAAGACAAGGTGCTAATGAAATTTCTTAAGCTAGAAAATGTCTTCTGCCTTTGCGAGATTATAGATTTGCCAAATCCCATTAAACATACTTTAATATACCTGATTTACTGTATGTAAATCTTATTTCAAAATGAAAATGAAAAGACTACAAAATAGATTTTATTTAATCCCTCCCAATGGTTCTAGGTTTAACGTGCAAACTAGACCTATACAAACTAGTTCTGTGCAAACTGGAACGTGAGATGATTTGCTCTTTCTACAGGTGTTGAGAAAGATAACTTCTTAGACTTTATATGCCTACCAAAGTAACTGTGCCAGGAAAATTACTAATCAAGATCTGACAGTGCCCCCCCTTTTTTAACCTGGAGAACAGAAAGAACACTCTGGATTATAAAAGCAGGTGGGATCCTGCTGCGGAGGAGTCTTTATCAGATACAATGTTGCTGCTACTGGCTCTGGTGAGTGTGGCTCTGGCTCAACCTGCTCCGGAGGACTTTGATGGGTAAATTCATCCTTCCTTACAAAGCAAGTTTGATAATTTCAGACACATTGCTGAAATTTAAGTTTCTATTCATTATTTTCACCATTTAGCAATCAGGTGTTCCGTGTCAGTGTACCTGATGAAGATCATATCAATTTAATTCAGGAGCTGGCCAACAGCAAGCAGGTAAAGTGACAGTTCTCTGCTTTACACTAACTTTAAAGCCTGATTTACGTTGTTTCTACCAAAGAGCAATGACAGGAAATATTACTGCAGAAATTTTATATGCAAGACATAAACTTGAAAAGTACTTAATGCCACAGTGCTTTCTTTTGCTGCTTAAATTAGATTGTAGCAAGCCCTGATGTGTTATAAATCCAACCAACCTTTTAGAAGAGCTGGCAATGACAGTTCAATAAGTAGGCTCTGTCCTGAAGGTCATAGAACATCTAACATGCAAGTCACTTCCCTTCCAAGTCAAAGGAGAAAAATGACCAATTTGGAAATGACTGAAAAACCAGGCTTTTTTCCAACTTCAAATTCATTTCCGTAAACCATGTGTCATATTTCCCTTTGATTTTCTCTCATTTCTAATCACAGAACTTGAGTTTCCCTGGCCTTGACTGTGGTAGCCTTAATTGAGAGAGAAAAAGAAGGTAAAACTCACAAGTGATTTCCATATTAATCTTTTGGTTTAAAAAAATAAAATCATGCTACTCAAAAAATATCATGAGATTAGAATTTACATTTTTTTCTTCTGTGTATAGTGTGACAGAAATCTACTTCTGAGTACAAGTAGTACCATCTGGGTCAATGTTATTTATTCTTGAGAATGTGAGGCAAAACAATGTCCTAGCTCTTAGGTGTCCGTCTGCCTGTCCATCCGCCAGTCCACACTTGTATCTATCTGTTCATCCACCCATCCATCTATTTATTTATGTATCATCTAAGTGTATTATTTCTGTTTTCACTTTTAAGGTAGACGTGGAGAAATGGTGTAAAAAGGGCAGAAATTGTCATAATCATAAAATGTGAAGCTTGAGTTGAAAGAGAACACAGTCATCTACTCCAGCCTTTCTTTCAAATCTAGAATTTTCTGCTAGGAAGTGGCATCCTGACTTGCTAGCGTTGATTAGTAATTGCTTCTAGGGACAATAGGAACACTTTACAAACCACCCTGTTGGTTTTCTGTAATCTATCCAGATGGAGGTGCCTTCCTTCTAACTTGGACTCGTTAGAAGCAACTGAGTCAGATGCCAGTTAGCGCTAAGGTTTTTCATCTTTGCTTTTCTATCACCTTTCCTTTTATTAGCTTACAGAGTCTGGAGCATTTGGGTCACCTCTGGAGACAGTTCAATCTTCCTATTTTGTTTTGAAAGTTTATCTTTCATAATTGGCGGTGGGCCTCCAGGAGTACCTTGATGGATATATACTATAGGACTATCGCTTGCCTTCATTGAATAACAGACATTTATTACTCTGGTCTAACATACCTTTCCACACCTCAGGGATACTAGAACACACTCTACTTATACTAAACTTGGGTCCAATATGAATCATTTTTTTTGTCACACAAATTACCCTCAAGCAAGTAGTCCTCTCTTTTCAGTGCTCACCTTAATATAAATTTGGGATTTTAGACTTGCCTTTCAAAATTTACATTTATAGCCTGTTTCCAACATATTGAAATTCTTTTAACAAGGTTAGATCCTCTAGGACTGGAGTTACAAATGGTTGTGAATCACCATCTGGGTACTGGGAATCAGACCCAGGTTGTCTGGAGGAGCACCCAGTTCTCTTCACCTCTGAGCCACCTCTCCAGTGTCCCGAGCATATCTTCTTGATTTATGCTTTTCATGGGTGAAGAAAATGTTGAGTAAATAAGGGGCACAAAGAGACCTTCATTATAGTTCATTTAGTTAATACGTTTTAATCATCAGTCTCCAATGTACCATGTAGGGCATTTAAAAGGAAAATGATTCATCAGCTTGCTCTCCTTAGGATAAGTATGCTCAACTATCTTATGTAAGCTGGGTATTATCTAAAGATAGCACTGTGTAGCTTTCTGGCTTATTTATCAGGAGAGATAGTTTATCAAATGTTTCAGAGAACAAGGCTAGTAGTTGAATCTTCCAATTATCAGATTAAATTAACTGGGACTTTAACCCATGATGCCTCCCAGGTATCACTCTTCCTTTTCCTGAGCATTCATGGTTCATCTGTTTCAGGTTGGGTCTGTAGCTTATTGGCATCAATTCTGGGTCCCAGAGGTTACCATTTCTTCTTCATCTATTTCCCAAGGAATTTCTGCCCTCCCCCAGTGACCCCCTAGACCTTTTTTATTCCTCAATATAGCAATGCTATCCAACACACTGTTTTAGTCATCTAAATTCTTCCATTTCATTATGTCAAGCAGAGGGGCTGGTCTCAGATTCACCAGGCTTAGTTTCTGGATAAACCACTTGTAGCTAATCTTGTGCTCATCTCTGCACCTCAACTTCCTCATTTGTGATGGTAGTAATATTGTCTCCCAAGAGGGTTGTTGTAAGAGTTCTAATAGGAATATAAGTGTGTCATTGGATTGAGCTTTTGAATACAGTTTCCATGACAGTATAATCACTTCTCTCCTCATCTACCGTGAACCTCAATGTTCTCTTTGGAAGCTGAAAAGTCTTGGGAAAGATGGAAGTCACAGGAGACATAAATACACCAGCTTTCCCGCAGCTGTGGCAGCACACTCCAGCTCAACACAGAAAGTCACATGCTTCTTCCTTATGTTTTTCTTTATTTCCATCATAAATTTTCAAAAGGTCTAAGTTCTGCTTAGTGCAGTGGATTGTGGGATGTAGCCTTCCTGATAAGATCATCAAAGGAGCATCTTAGTCTTTTAATTTATCCTTGGTCAGTGTGTCCTTCCTCCCAGCTTTTGAACATGTCCTTTCAAGAGCTGGATGTATTGAAGCATCAGAGCCACAGTGTGCTTCAGCATTTTCTGTCTTGTGATGTGTAATTGCAGAGTGGGGCTTTTATTGTACCCCTTACACTCACATTATAATTGGTCCTTTCACTCAAGGCATTTATAGTGACACTCTCTGTCCTCTGGGTTTTCTTTGGATTCTCTTTTAAGTATATTTTTCTATGTATAAAGTAAAATTATTACTATCTCTTTTATTGTTGACATATCAAAAAGTTCCTTCCTGCTGTCTAAATTAGGCCTACAGTAGAAATTGCTTTACTTTCAAGTGAGAAAAAAATCCTCAAGATAAATCAGAGACCTGCTTGTTTGATTCCCAGTCACTCACAGTGTGAAACAAACAGTGCATATTTGTGAAAACTCTAATTCCCCAGTACCAATAGTTTTGCTCTTATCTGCTAAACTTACCTTCCAAGGAATCTAACAGGAAAGAAAGAAACTCATGTTGCCCAGACTCACCTTGAATACGCTATGTAGCAGAGGATAACTTTGGATTTCTTGTCTTCCAGTTTTTACCTTCTAAGTACTGAGATTACAGGCCTTCACACTCATGTATGGCTTTATGCGGTACTGGAGACCAGATCCTGAACTTTCGGTCTAGGCAAGCACTGTCCCACCTGAGCAACATACCCAGCCTGAATCTCACATTGCTACATCAGTTTATCTTGCCTTTGTGTACTGTATTTTAGTAGGGACTCAAGTTACCCACATCTGATTGACTAGATTTATAGTCTTACAAGATTACCACTTAGAGATAGTCATTTATAACTCAACAAATGTTCCATGTGGATCTCTGTCACTAAGTGCTCTGTAATATAATGTTACAGTTTTAGTTTTATAATACTGACCAATATAGCTCAATTTCTCATATTTTTTTATCTTATATCTCACCTCACTTCCTTAATTCTCCTTCACAAGTCTATCTCCTGAAATTCATCCTCCTTCCTTATGTTATCATTTGTAACCACTTGGTAATTGGTAACCACTGTGAGAATACAGTGTTACTTCTGTTTCCCTGGTTCTGAAGAAGCAATGGGTCTGTCTCCAGGACTGCAGGTCTGCATCACACTCACAGTGCTCAGTGGTCCACATTAGTGGATGTTAACCACACTAACTGTCTGTATGTCAAAAGGAATGTTCTAGTGTTTCGTTTTGCAGGGCTAGGTGTCAGATGGAGTCCAGAGATTTCCCTAGAGTACATAAGCACTCTAACACTGTGCTCTATATTTAGCCTTTCAAATTGAAAATATTTAACAGCCTCAAATTAGGCCTGTAAGTGTTGTTCAACATTATAATAATCCCTCTTCAAGAATCCATCATTCTTACAGCAGAAGTTCAAGAAAAGTTACACAAACACTTCTATTTTTCCAATATTTAGCAGAGCTAGGAAAATGAGTAAGAAGTGAGAAAGTCAGAAAATGTAATTTACAGGTTGATAACAGAAAGAGAGGTTATGTTAGAACCACCCTCAAACATATCAAGCAGGCATTTGTTGTTCTGAGCAGAAAATTAACATCTCGATAAGTACCCAGAATCAAGACTGAAAGAAAAGTAGCTCATTAGAAAGTACAGTGAGCATCATGTAAACATGGGGGAGAGGTGACACAGAGCCGGGAACACAGTCAATGCAGCATTAATAAACCACTGTCACAAAGAATAGCTGAAGAGTGACCCACAGGGAATCTCCAGGAAATGGTACAAACCACACATTTCAAAATTCTTCCACCTATGAGACTAATGGGTTTAAAACCTAGAAGTTATTTCCTAAGGTCATATATTCAGTATGTTCCCTGAGTAATTTTTGCGGCATCCCCTGTCTACTTGGAGCATTTATTTGTCTTTTCATGATTTTGGAAGAAAAGAAAAGATATAGTTCTTGGAAGTGAGGTCCTGAGTACACTAAAAAGTCACAGTAATTACACGTGAGACAAGCACTGTCAATGTTGGCCACAGACACTTTGAGGTCACCAATGTTAAATCCCTGTGTCTACAACTAAGATGATATTGGCAGGTCAGAAACACAAAGTTAGAGTTAGTGTTCTCTTCTATCCTCAGCTTTTCCCTTTATAGTGCTGGCTTTGTTATTTCACCTGTGTTACTTCCTCTGTGTTTGCTGTGGTCTACCTTTATATCATCACCACTGTCATTTTAGCTCCAATCTGCATCCTCCCTACTTCAATTCTGAGTTATACTCTTTAACCAATCCTCTCCTACCTACTGATAAAGTAGCCAATTAACTGTCTGTTATATTCACACTCACACTTTTTTTCTAAGATCCCTCTCATTGGAATCACATGTCCTTCTGTCCTGGCATCCTCTATCGCCTTCACAGTGGCTCACCATCCAGTACTAGTTCATCAGGGCCAGCTACAGTGACTAGATTCCATGCAAGCACATCAGAAACTTGGTTGCCTTAAAACCTTGCCTCTTCAGTTTCAGGCGAACAGCCACTAAATCTGTCCTTACAAGTTTCTCAAGAATGGCCCCACGTATCAGCAGTAGTCATATATTACCCTGAGTCTAGATTACAAACATCTAGCCAGGTATTGAGTGAGACACAGTAGCAAGGCAAGACCTAATGTCAGATTTATCACAGACTTCCAGGCCTCTGTTCAATTTAAAGTAGAAATAGAAAAGCGTCTGTACAACAATCTACTTGTTATCAAATAAAAATATCAACCTATTTGATATTTTTCCATGAAAATAAATATTTGTGATGATTTATACGTGAATAAAAGCATTAGAATAATCAATTGTGTCAGTCACACTATCATTTCCTACTTTTCTCTAAAGTTTTCCTCAAGAAAACAAAAATCATATTTGATTAACCCACTATTGTGTCACCAACCTGAAACCCATTATGAGATATGTCCCAATAACAGTTATTAAATAAGATAGAAATCTCAGCATACTACAGATCACTCAAGAGTATTTTGTTTCTGAGCACTCTGGAGAACACATAGGGATGATGCTCTTGTACTCATAATACTGTGACTTTCACAGAAATAAGTTCCAAGATGATGAGAGGGAAGCTCAAATTCTCTTTACTACCTTTTTGCTATGTAGTGGACTTACTATCACCCAGCAGCTTTATCAATTATCACAGAGACAGCAATATATAATATTGTATACATAATATTATCATAATTTAAAATATAATAATATATAGTATAATATATAATAATATAATAAGCAAGTGTCCCAAAAATTGGAAAACAGAAAGTGACAGCTAGATAATACTATAATAAACTAGTATTATGAGAAACTATTATGTTCTTCATGCTTTTTGTTAATCATTGTTTCAATTTTACATATATGTCTGTATGTATTTGTGTGTGAGTGTGTATGTGTGCTTGTGATAATGCAGTGTATGTGTATAAGGTTTATGTGCACCTTTGATTGGCTGCTGCTGTATATACCCATCTGTGCACACAGAGGCCAGAGGTGGATGTCAGATATCTCATCTATCATTCTCTACCTTACTCCCTTGAGACAGGGTTTTTCACTGTACCTGGAACAAGACTGGCAGCCAGCCTTGGACCTTTCTATCTTTGCTCTCCCTGCTCCTCACTAAACACTGGTGTTTTTGGTACGTGCAGCTACACTCATATTGTGGTAGCATCAAAGAGTTCAACAATAGCCTGGAATAGAATATAACAAAAGTTTATTTATTTGGGGATAAGCTCACAGTAAGAATAGTGAACTGCAGTACTCTGCATGCATTGGGAACTGGAACAGAATCCAGGAGAAAAAAAAAGGAGGGGGGGGAGCCGTGCACACTTTTCATCTGTATTATAGTACTTGAGATCACATTCAATGTAGGCTGGGAGCTCAAAGGCTATTAGCTGAAGAAGTTCCCAAAACACAGCTTGTTTTGTAGCATATGTTCTGGGCATTTGAACTCAGACTTCATGCGTATGCAGCAAACACTCTTACACACAAAATCATCTCCCCAGCCTTGTAGACATTTTTTTTGGCATAAAACTTGTTGATTCTTTCTAATTCAAATTAGATATTTATAGGAGATTTCATGAAGTTCGGAAGTTTTAAGATAATTTTATGAAGTAGAGCATTCAGATGCTTTCATATACTAATTTGTCATTGAACTATAAATGTTTATTTCATATTTCTTTCTGTTCAGATTGATTTCTGGAAACCAGATTCTGCTACACAAGTGAAACCTCTCACTACAGTTGACTTTCATGTTAAAGCAGAAGATGTTGCAACTGTGGAGAAATTTCTGGAGCAGAATGAATTTCACTATGAGTAAGTTTATACTTTATAGCTATCAAAATTCCCTTCCCTTTTATTAAGTCTGTGAATAACCCAGAGAAGATAAAATGAGAAGGGAATATTTTCCCACACAGAGTGGCAATGGTGGCGCTGGCACCAGACCACATAGATTAATATTTAATGGTTTAATGAAAATGTTTTTCAGTCTCTAACCAGGTAAATATATGGCCTACTACTGCTTTAAAAATTATATAGAGAGTCAAGGCCAAGCCATAGGACATTGTTATCGTCTGGATCTAGATTTATCCTCAACTCCTCTCTCTGGGTGGCCAGCCACACCTCTTTTGGGCAGTGAGGGTTCTTCATGCTCCTGTAGTGTAAAACTAAAGATAATATATCCTTTTTAAGGACCCCCACCACCAGTGGGAGTCATGAAGAAAAGTCAAAAGAAAAGAACATGAACTCTAAATAACAAGAGTGGAGTTGAATAAACTGTAAGATTGCTCTCCCCAAATACTACATTGTTATGTCTACAACATTCAAGTGAGAGTGTCTTTTAAAGAAGAGAAAGTTGTCCATTGGCTGACAACCCAAAATAGATTTAGTATCCGGGTAATTAGATACAGAACAGGGCGCCTAGGACTTTACATTCATTAGGAGAAGATAAACTTCAAAAATGAGGGATTGTAGTGATGTAAAATAGTTACTAGGAAGAGCAAAGCGCTGGAAATTGAGCAGAAGGGATGAAATGTATGGCTCATGGAAGGATCACCAAAAGAAAAATTGAGATTTTGGTTGAGAAATGAACTGAGAGAGAGAGAGAGAATAGGCAGGAAGTGGGTCATGCTGGGACCTCATGTTGAAATAGGTGCATGTAGGGGTCAGCCAAACTACAACATGGAAAAGCCATCCTGTGGGTAGAGAACAGATTACAGGCTACAGCTTAGAGTTAGGAGAGAGCATGCTGACTCAGCAGCATCTCTTCCTTCAGGGATGGCTAAAGGAGGAACAAAAAGTTCTTGAATTTTAGTCTAGGATGTGCAAATGCTTATCCAGAAATCCCTGATCAAACATGCAAATATGCATTATGCTTTGAGAAAATATGAAGTACACAATTTTAGCATCAAAATTACTTTATTGGGTTTTTGCATCTTAAAAATGTAGAAAATAGTGTCTGTGTCAAGGAACATGTCAGAAGTCAACAATAAAACTTATGCCATTATCAGAAGTGGCATAGACAACCAGAAAATGCTTTGGAGAAAACCATACCAGTGTCTATCATTGCCTCTGCAAATTCCTGGCATGAAACCTGAAGATTTGCTTAAGTTTCCCAGCCTCAGCTGAAGCCAAAGGATGAGGATGCAATGAGGAAAGATGACAGTGATAAGTGAACAATATGCTATTAATTTGCATTTATAATCTTACCACCATTGAAAGTTCTTTTCTGGTTTACTATTGTACAAAGATAGAAAATGCACTTGCCTTTTTAATGACTTATATATTTAAAAATTATACATGTATGTGTCTGTATGAGTGTGGGTTTGTGTACATGAGTACAGTGCTTTCAGAGGCCAAAAAGGCTATCAAATTCTCTGGAAATGGAGTTACTGGCTGTTGTAGATTTCCTGATGTCCATGCAGGGAAACAAACTCAAGTCTGCTAGAAGTGCCTACTCTTGAATGCTGTGTTATCTCTCCAACACAATATGGTAGCTTTTCAAGATATCACATGACTGCTATGGTTTGCTCCATTATCATGCCTTATCTGACTTAACTCTCTGATCCTCACTAAGAAAAGTATCAAAATGCTACCTTAATAGGTTTTACTCTTAAAAACAAAATATAACCTTGTAAATTGCACATTAAGAGTCATGTCTGATACTTTGTTCTTATAGTCTGGCCAGGACGTCTAAATTCTCATATTGAAATGCCTTAATAACCTACTTAAAGATGAGTTTCTATAGAATTCTCCCACAAAAGCAAAGAATTGTGATTGTGAACTATACAAGTAGAAACCAAAAAGATGTCTTGATTCTGTTCATATATTACATCATTATTTTTTACATTTATACATTGAGATTTTCCAACCTCCTGTCAGTTCTCATAACAACATAAAGTAGAAGATTCCCTTCCTTTTTCTAACAGCAGATTCCATGTGGTTATGGGTGCATGTTGTGTATTGCAGTATGGAGTGTTCCCCTTTAATGTTTGCATTTCTGTTTAGAATATTTATTTCTAAGTAATATATAATATTTCTGAATAATAAAAAAGTTCCCAGGAATCCTGGAAGATCACTCCAGCAATAACTGTGCAAGTCATAAGCTGCGTACCTTATATACCCTGTTATAACTTCAGATAGTAATTAGTTTGTATAAGCTGGTTTCTCACTGACAAAAACTTACAGTTAAATGTTTTTATATATTTAGAAACTATCAAGTGCAGAAGTTCCACCAAATGTGGTTCAAATATGTACAGCGGATCTTATACTCTTCTCTATTACTTGTATCATTCAGCAATTTCAGTCATATCTTGAGTTTTATCATGGAACAAATTTCAAAATGTGTACCAAAAGAAAGATAAACTATAGTTCTGTAACATGAGGGCCAGCTAGCATGGGGTTTTCTGTCCTGCCCAGTTCCCACAGCTGTTTAGCCCTAAAGAAAATTACACAGAGATCTCCATAAGTTATAGAACTGATTGACCCATTAGCTCAGGCTTCTTACTAGCTCTTGTAGCTTATATCAACCCATTATTCTTATCTTTGTTAGCCACATGGCTCGGTACCTTTCTCAGCCAGAGTGATTACATCTTGCTTCTTATGTGGTCTGGGCAGGACTGTGAGGAATCAACTTCCTCCTTTCCAGAATTTTCCTGTTCTCATTGCATCATTTTTACTTCCTGTTTGGTTTTCCCACATATACTTCCTGCCTGGCCAATCAGCATTTATTTAAAACATGATTGACAGAATACAGACAATTCTCCCGCACCATAGTTTCAAAAGCTAAGATTGTATCCTTGAATGTAGAAAGAGTAGAGATTGAAAAATATTGGCCTTTAGAGTCTTGTTTGAAGCTAAATTGACACAATCCTTTGGTTGACAGTACTCTGCAAGGCCTCTTCCTAAAGATCCCAAGAAAGTCATCTCTTCCTTACTTCAAATCAGAGACTTAATGTTGCTAACTGCTTGGACTATCATATTGAAACTTAGCATAGGGCTGGAGAGATGGCTCAGGGCACTGGCTGCTCTTGCAGAGGATGGAGCATTTAATCCCCAGCTCCCAGATGGTGGCCCATAACCATCTGTAACTCTAGTTCCAAGGGATATAATGCCCTCTTCTGTCCTTCATAGGCACTACATGAACATGGTACATAGGCAAACAAGCAGGGAAGACACTCATACACATATTTATTTTTAAAAAAAATCTTAAAAAATATTGTGCAGGCAAGTGTCTTTGAATAATAATGACCAACAGATTAGTGATTTAATAGTCCAGTTTCCAGAATCTGTGGGGCAAGAGAGGAGGCAAAACTATACCATGTCTCCCTGTCTTTTCCAGGTATAATATTCTGTATCTTACTGAGAATCACAGTGATCTAATTTGCTTGCAAGTTTTAAAAAATTAATTGGAAACTGGATGACACGATCATAAAAAACATATGAAAGTATATAGTGTATATGTTTATGTATTTTAGAGCCACAATGACACCCTTACTATATTAAGAGGCATTGTTTTAAGCTTTTACAATAGTAACTGTTTAATAATATTTTGTATAATAAAATTTTGTTCTAAATCTAATAAAGCCATCAAACTAAAATGCTGCAAAGCATCATTTGAGGTGAACCCCAGCTTTCAAGTAGCTAGCATTGCATTTCAATCTGATCAACAATAAAAGTCTTCCAATGCTCTTTTCTAAGGTGCAAAGGGATATTTTTATTATTGAGCATCATCTTTAATTCAAAATGTTTTTTTAATAACCTGTCATCTGAATTGTAAGTGATAAAAAATGCTTACATCAGAATTCTAAAAGAACGTCTCTTTTTGCAACAAAACACTACCAGAAGTCTTTTATAGCTGCTAAGTCTTCTCTAAGTCATTTGAACTTGAAGTTGGCTGTGTTAAAAGGATAACTACATGTTCTATGAGCTTCATTGATTCATCCATCTAACACTGATTGCTGAATACTAACAATGGCCATGATTACGGCTTTAAATAAGAGATGTCTACTGAAAGTCTTCAGGCAGTTAATTTAGGATATATTTTCCTCAGACACCTGGTGAGACGCCATGTAACTTACATACTTTCTTGCATGTCTTATGAATAAAAACTAGGGATACAGCTCAACTGTATGTTCACATTGCATATGTAAGGCCCTGGACTTAGGTCCATGTATGAATAAAATAAAAAGTTAAGGTATACATCATGTGCCATTTCTACTGGATCTTTCTTCCGTTCCAAGTATTTCATCTGTGTTTGGCAGGATTTCTTCTTTCTATTGGATGATACTGAAAAAAATTGTTATCTTAAAGTTTTCTGTCAGTTGGTTCCTTTTCATTTTCAGATTTATATTTTTCATTTTTGTTTGTGTTTGACTATTTTTTCACTATCAATTATCCTTGGAGATAATTTTCCCAGTGTTTTTCTAGCTGAAAGTTTAATATCTCTGTTTTCTTAGTTTATAAAGATTGTAAACAAAGAGTTTTTATTTTACTTCTATGTAGAGAACCAAGAACAATGGGTTTAATTCATCTTAGAATTGAAAGGCATATTGAGTATCCTCTCATCAAAAGCCCCATTCTCAAATCATGAAATTAAGGCTCAGGGAGTGTATTATTTTTCTAAAGTTCATATATAAATTGAGCCAAGCCATTACCTTGACCTTTTTATTCCCAACTCATAATTCCTTCTACTTTCCTCTCAAATTTTTGGACCTCTAGTAAAAATGTTGAGTATAAAGAAAGAAATTGAATTTTAATCTTCAAATGTCGTCCCCAAATGACTGAAATCAAGGAGTCAGTTTACTATAGCTTGCCTTATAGATGGAGGAGGTAATGTTAGCCAGGGATCAGGTCTTTTCTAGAAGCTCCAGAAAAAAAAATATATCCATATTGATAACCTTTTTATTAGCCCAGTGAGACCTATGTGTAACTCTTAACCTCCAGAATTATACTTTAATAGACCTATGTGACTATAAGCTACTAAGTTTGGGGTGATACACAGAATACTAACTCATTAACAAAATTTTGATGACTATTCCAAATAAAATTTCTTTGCTGAAATAAACTGTAAGATTTACTCCTTTTTATCTTTTAAAACAGTAAGAGACTTAAGTTTTAAGAAAGAATTTACTTAGAACTCAAATTTAGCATTAATTTATTGTATTTTCTATATACAGACACATGCTAATACCCAAATTTACCAATTGGAAGGGGACTACATTTGAGGTTCATAGGGTGTCCCTGATAGCTTTCCCTTGGTACAAGAGGGCAAAAGAAGATGATTGATGTGTATCTACAATTCTCTCGTGTCAGATAAAACCACTGCAAAACTTAACCTTGAATGAGAGAAGCTTTCAAATTGGCCCTGTTTTGTCTGGGATATTCAGAGATCAAGGACATCTCAGATGTTTTTCCCTTCCAAGCATACTTTTCTCTCAAAGTAATAATGGGAGATAAAGATAAATATGCATGCACATACTCACTCACACATACGTATGACCCTAATGTAGAAATTTTCAACTGAATTTATAGGAATAGGCAGGCATCTGGGTTCTGTCTGGATTGATTCTGTCTGATTCTGCTTGGATTATCAGGCTAACCACCAATAAAGAAACACTTGTTTTTTTCTTTCTTTTTTTTAAAATTACATTTACACAACAGAATTTAATCAGCTGTAAAGACAACGAGATTATGAAATTTTCAGGAAAATGAGTGGAACTTGAAAATATGATCCTGAGTGAGGTAACCCAGACTCACAAAGACAAACACCACATGTTCTTTCTTTTACACGGATCCTAGCTTTCGAAGAATTTTAGATTTGTATATTTAACATGACATCTCAAGAATCTTAAGTAATTTTTCTGAATTTTTTTTATTTTTTATTTTTTTTAAAGGAGAAGAATCCTGGCTAATTGGATCTTTGAGACATGTTTTTGCTTATTCTAAAACATTTCCTTACATAGTTTTTGTTTTTGGAAGGCTCTAAATAATTAGTCTTTTGAACTTCTCTGCTTACTTGCTTATTAATTTCCTTAATTATTTATTAAAGTAATAAATAATTTATATTTAATTATTTATTAAAGTAATTAATAACTTATATTTAATTATTTATTAAAGTAATTAATAATTTATATTTAGTTATTTATTAAAGTAATTAATAATTTATATTTAATTATTTATTAAAGTAATAAATAATTTATATTTAATTATTTACTAAAGGGTAAGAGAATCATAGCTTATGCCACTCAGAGCCAGGCAGGAGCTAACTAATATTCTAGAACAGACACTAGTTCTTTAAACCTAGTGTCTTTTTACCTAAAAAGTATTTAGTACTGTTCATAGTTTTGTGGTTTTCTAACGAGTAAGTTGTTTTCCTAAAATCCTGAAGATTGGCCTTCAGTGGCCAACTCTCACATTACATAGGGAGTAGGTTTCTGGGACACGGGGCTTTCAATGCTAAAATCAGGAAAATATCCAAGATTTAAAAAATAAAATAAAAGAAATATGATTCAGATATGCATTGTTGTGTGGATGCCCATGATCCTGAGGCAAAGAATATCAAAGAAAACCATTTCTGTGTTTAGCGTCACTAAAGTATTTGATGTATGGGCCCTGTAAAATTTCATCATACTCATGATCCTTGGGGTACTCAATGTCTCACATTTTGCAATTTATAATAGAATTTCCCTTAAATAACTCAGTAACAGTCAGAAGGCAGTGTGTAAATCAGTGCAGGTACTGCAGCATCCACTAAAGCTGTGGCTCTAATTTTCTTGTGTGTTCCCTGAAAGGAAATATACTCATAAGAAACACCCAATTTGACTTCAACAGGGTATTGATAAGCAATGTGAGAAACGTTCTGGAAGCCCAGTTTGATAGCCACACCCGTGCAAGTGGACACAGTTACACCAAGTACAACAAGTGGGAAACGGTATGGGTACCCCTGATTCTGATTCTTTTTCTGGAGTTTGGGGCTTGAATCAACAATTTCACATTAATTCAAGGACAATTCCATTTGGTAGATAGAGGCTTGGATTCAAGAAGTTGCCAATGGTAATCCAGACCTCATTTCTCGGAGAACCATTGGAACCACATTTGAAGGACGTGCCATACATCTCCTCAAGGTAACAATCTCTAAACATGAGCTGAGTGATTTAAATCAATAAATTTTGATTCACTAGCATCTGTTTTATAGTTTTCCTGCTTATCTAAAAGAAAAAAATCCTATAAAGCTCAGATTTATTGGATTCTTTCATTCTATGTGCATTTTACATAATTGCTTTTGATTGATTTAGAAAGAAAATATGAGAAGTCTTATAAATATTACCACACACCTGTAAGCATCTAAGTGATGAAATTCTCCTCTTCCAGAAAAGCTTTCCAAGTTCGTTTGCAAGTTGCAAGCTGTTGTTGGAATTGATCTGTAGAGCTACTCTCATTTATTAGGCCATGTTATAGTAAAAATCAACAACTTGTTTTCGTCATTCTCAATGCCACTTCTGATCTGCAATTCCATTGCCAAATTAAAAGAAAAAATATAAGTGTAGAGATGAAATTTTTTCATAAAGTTAGCAACTATCATAATTAGTAATTTGGTTGTCATAGTCACATCACCTAACAACAATAGTTGAGAATTAAGTGTTTGGGAATATAGTTTAAGAGGGTGATCAAGCTTCTTGTAAAAATGTAGGCTTGATAAGTCTAATAATAATGCAAGCTTTCAGCTTAAACACTGTGAGCATCCAGAGACAAAAACAGTTTGAGTGGCAGGATTCACATATTGAATGTGAATTCACATTCACATATTGAAAGGGAATGGAAGTTAACCCCTGAGTGCTAAGAGGTGAATCACATTTCTTCCTTTCTTTTTTTTCACAATAGGTTGGCAAAACTAAACCAAATAAACCTGCCATCTTCATTGATTGTGGTTTCCATGCAAGAGAGTGGATTTCTCCTGCATTTTGTCAGTGGTTTGTAAAAGAGGTGGGTCCATAGTATGATTTTTGACAAATAGAAATAATAATTTTGATTAATTCCTTTATAATCTAATAACATGAGAAAGCAAAACACACACACACACACACACACACACACACACACACACACACACACCACCCGCGCTCGCGCAAAAGCCAAAATTCCCAGTTCCTATTGAGGGAAATTAGTTTTAACATGTGTCAACAGACCTTTGACAGATGCATCTTTAAGTTAGAAAAACAGGTTTATTTCAATTTCTCTAAATTGTACTTTCTCACCTGCCTTTGTTTGACTGACTGACAGCTAAAAGAGTGAGAATTCCAGCCAATATATGCAAAATATTGAACAACCTTGCCTTTACAATATCATACTAATAAGGATTTCAGTAAACCCTCTGACGGCTACAAAGATTAGATCATGAGACTTTTAGGAGATATATTAGGGAAGTCTAGATAAAAATGTGTAGGAACTCCCTGCACTATTTTTATAGTTTTTCTGTAAATCTAAACTGCATACATTGATATTTTTAAAAATATACAAATTTGTTATATGAAATCTAATTTCTTTTGTTCAAAGAACTTCTGAATTAATTTGCAATGTTTCATCCAAGAAAGTCCAGGGAAAGTTTGAATTTAAATGTAGGCTGGCAACAAGGCAGAGAACCCTGCTTCTATTACCAAAGTCAACATGTATACAGGTCATCTAAATTTTGATAGCATCATCCCTTTCATCCCATGAAATCCCACACTGTTATTCACATACAGGCTGTTGGCACCTATGGACAAGAGAGCCAGATGACACAGCTTCTTGATGAACTGGACTTTTATGTTCTGCCTGTGGTCAACATTGACGGCTATGTCTACACCTGGACAAAGGTACATAAATTCAGAAAGACTTATGGAATTCTTACCAGTTACTTCCTGTGATATCTGATCTAGCCATATAATCTACTTTCAGAGTCGAATGTGGAGAAAGACCCGCTCTACTAAGGCTGGAAGTTCCTGTGTGGGTGTAGACCCAAACAGAAATTTTAATGCTGGTTGGTGTGGTGAGTATCTGTCTGACTAACCATTTCTTAAAAAGTGTAAGAGGTAAAGTAGCATAAGACAACAAGAGGTAAATATTCAAAGTGAGAAAAACTATAAAGTAAGTTTAATGTTTTAGAATTTTAGCTTTCTCAAAGCACAGAAAATAGTTTATCGATTCATTTGATTAAAATATATGAAACAAAATTTTGTGTTATGTTCCCAGAACATATTTATGTTAAATTCTGAAAGCTCCAACTGACATACCTGACATAATCCAATAATGTGAGAAATGTATTTATAGAATCTAATCTAACTGTCGTTTAGACACAGTTAGTAAAAATAATCATTTAAAGAAAATTGTGATGTGATTAAGTGATCATAGTAACATAGGATTTTTCATGAATATGATTAATAAAAACTAAACTATTAATTTTCCTATATTGTCTTGATCTCATTGTGTATACATATATACAGTATAGACTGAAGTACAGTCAGAACATACAGATACTACTTGTCTTCATAAAAACTGATGTTAAAAAAGACCTAAAATGGAAAAATATTAGTGATTTCATGTGTAATTCCTTATTATATTTGCTTAAAAACATCCAAATGTATGCATAGATAGATATACATTAGATAGGTAGATAGATGATAGATAGATAGATAGATAGATAGATAGATAGATAGATAGATAGATAGATAGCAGATAGATGAGAAATCATAAAGAATTGTTGTAAAGACTCCTAACATAATGCCTTATATTATCTTGCTTTCTAATTTGAAAATCTGAAACACCTAACATCTCCTATGAGAACTTCAGCAGGTGATTATGGGCCACTAATAGAAATATACACTTTTGCAGAAGTGGGAGCTTCTCGAAGTCCCTGCTCTGACACTTACTGTGGACCAGCCGCAGAGTCTGAAAAGGAGACAAAGGCCTTGGCAGATTTCATCCGCCAGAACCTCTCCTCTATCAAGGCCTATTTGACAATTCACTCGTACTCCCAGATGATGCTCTACCCTTACTCCTATGCCAATAAGCTGCCTAGTAACAATGACGAATTGGTGAGTGCTTGCAATGTGGGGTGAGGGAGTAGACCATTTCAGTGTTGAAAATTTTTATTCTGATTCTGAAAAAGTTGTCAGAACAATTTCTGGAAGTTCACTTTCTAGTATCATGAGTAAAGATTGTGTATTGTGTATGTGTGTGCATGTGTGTGTGTGAGTGTGTGTGGCCTGTATATATGTGTATACTATATATTAAGGAATTGAATTATCTGAGTAAATGGAATTTTGATACAGAGAAAAATTTCCATTGAATGTGATTTATTTACTAATATTCAAGATGACTGTAGTTGCCTTTAGATTTTCCACAATAGTGATTACTGTTGCTGTGATAAAAAATACCCTGACCAAAAGCTAGCAAAGGCAAAAGAGATTTATTTTGCCTTAGGGTTCCAGAGGAGTTAAAGTTCATCATGGCAGAGAAGGCAGGTCAGGAGCATGAGGCTGCTCTGGCAGTTAGAAAGCAGAGAGGACACATTTTATACACACATGGGGGGAAAACCCAGAGAAAAAGAACACAAGTAGGGCTAAGCTGCACAACCACAAATCCTGTCCCTGGTGAGATGTTTCTTCCAGTAAGACTCTAACTCCCAAAGATCAAACAGTTCCACCAGCTGGAGACTGAGTATTGGGACACATGAGCATATGGAGGACATTTCATTTTCAAATCACAACACTTATCAAAGGACTATTTGTCATATTGGAGATAACCAACAAAGTCCTTGATGAGCACAACTCATTTTTGTCAGTATGTTTGGCCAATCTGCTTGATGTAGATTTGACTTGAACAGAATATGGCAAATGGCATTAAGAAGTTGTAACATTTAGTGGTTTTGTTACTTACTGTGAGATTCTAAAATTGTTTGTTTTATTGTTTGATCAGATAAAACAATAATAAATCATTCAGTAATCAAATAGTATGATTGAGGCTTTCTAAATATAGGGAACAATTTTTAAAAGTTTAAGTATCTTTGAAAATATTAGCAGTATTGTTCAACGATCAAGATATAATCGCGAAAGCAATTAATTATTATAAGTTCATAGAAGTCACATTAGTATCAAACATCGATGCAAATATATTTTAAAGTCATATATATATATATATATATATATATATATATATATATATGTATAATATTTTTAAGTTTCTGGCTATAAGAAGTTGAGACCAATGGCCCAAAAGAGCAAGACAGGATTGAGAGCATTTGAATTGGTAACACACACACACACAAATTAAAACAAAAGTAGCTCTATAGATTAAAAATGACTTCTAAAAATACATATCCAGAGGAACAATAAAAATGCAGGAATAGTAAGAATATGTGGAGTGCAATTTGTGTTTATCCATTTCATATAATTTAGAATAAGAACACAAAGTGCTCATGACTCCTCTGGATTCACAAACCATGCAGTCCTTCTTGTAGACATTATTATTTAATGCTATTTTATCTTCAAATGAAGTTTTAAGGCTCAGAAATTATACTTGGATTTTCAAAATTTTAAAGGACAAGGAAGTATAAACTTTGAGATTTATTTATGATCAGAGAAAATTAAAAACTGTGAGACATAGATGGAAATCTCTCCAGTACTAACCATAAGACTGCATATACCAGTTGTGAAAAATATCCAAGTCCTTGGTTGATACATATAGACTAGTTAGCAACAGTAATAAATAATATTGCAATAATTCAAAGTGAGAAGCAGGAAGCTAGAAGAACAGCAGCTAAGTTCCTTATCCCACCTCACACACTGATCCAAAAGAAAGCAGAGTAAACCCAACACTGCCAGTCCAGAACAAAAAGATCTTTCAACATTAGAAATTATAAGATAATTTAAGAAATCCTCTGGTCTGCTTCTCATTTTCCAGCCTAGACATGAAGGCTTAGAGAAGCTGAAACTAATAGTAAGGGTATGGTAACCCTGAGCCTTGAGATAGCGGCTATTGGAAAATTTTTTAGTTTGCCACCATATCCAAGAACTTTTTTTCTTTCATTGAAAATAGTTTTTTTCTAACATAATATATCCTGATTATGATTTACTTCCCTCCACTTTGCCCATTTCTGCCCTTCCTCCCCTCACCCAAATCCACTTCCTTTTTGCCTCTAATTAGTAAACATAATAGTTATAAGGGATAATTTAATATAACAAAATAAATTATAATAAAAATCTATCATAAAGGAGTTAGATAAGACAAACCAACAGAAGGAAAAGAGATCAAGAGATAACACAAAAATCAGAAACCTGTCTCTTTGATCCCTCAGGAGTTCCATAAAAATACTAAACTTGAAGCCATAATCTATGTAGAGGGTGGGATACAGACCTGTGCTGACTCTACACATTCTGCTTCAGTCTGTGACTCATATGAAGTTTCATCATTTTGATTTAGAGGCCCTTGCTTCTTGTTGTTCTCCATCTGCTCTGGCTCTTACACCCTTTCTGACTCCTCTTTCTCAGGGATTGCTGAACTCCAGAGGGGGCTGGAATTGAAGGAAACATTCTAAGTAGAGCTGAAAAATTTCAAGGTCTCTCACCTTCTACAAAATGTCTACCTGCGAATCTCTGTGTTCCTTCCCATCTTCTGCAGGAGGAAGCATCTCTGATGATGGCTCAGCAAAGCACTGATCTATGAGTGACAGAATACTCATATGAGTGACAGAAAATAAATCATTTTATTTGTATTTTTTATAGCAATAGTATTTAGATTTACCCTAGGTCCCTGAGATATCTAGTCTTCAGTTCTTGATTGCCCAAGCAATGTTAAAATGGATTTTATCTTGTGAAGTGGGCCTATGTGAAATCAGATATTAGTTGGTTACTCCCACAAGCTTTCTGCTGACATTCCCCTATCATATCTTTTAGGTAGTACACCATTTTAGATCAAGGGGTTTGTGGCTGTCTTTGTGTTTACATTTCTCTTTTTATAGTATGCAGAGTACCTTCATGTACAAAAGATGCTAAAACATAGGGGTGAAGGCTCTTGTAGGCATAAGCTCAGCTTCTCCATGTTCAATGAATTTTCTAGGTGTTGTCCTCAGAAATGGGAACCTGCTGTATGTTTGTAGAGAGCAATCAATTGTCTTGCAAAGTCTGCGTGGATTGGAAATTTCCACGTGTCTTAGAGCATTTGTAACTCCCAGTAACACACTTCCCCCAACAAGACAATACCTACTCCAAGAAACAATACTTTATAATTGTCAAGTAGAACCATTCCCTATGAAAGTACTGGGGTTATTTTCATTCAGACCAGCACACCATGGGACCCAGTAACCAAATCTCAGTACCAGAATTTTTGTTTGGTGACAAGAAATGGCAGATTGATAGACGATATCCCCATTATTTTTTTTCAATTAGATCACCTTCATATACATATTCTAGAAAGTACCTACTATATTTCCATATTACCTCTCAAATGTCCCTGAATTTTAACTGTCTCTTCTCATATCCCCTGAATCACGTCCCACTCCATTCCTCTCACCCACTTGATCTTTCCATTCTAGTCCCTCCACCATCCATCCCTAACTATCTACTCTATTTCTCTGTCACCTTGTAGGCCCTTACTCTATACATAACCTTTGATTCCTGATTACCAACTAATATCCACAAATAATTAGAATCATACTGTTTGTATCTTTGTGGATCTCAGAATGATTTTTTTCTAGTTCAATACATTCACCTTTGAATTTCATGATGTCAGTTTTTTTAATAGTTGAATAATAATCCATTATGTCAAAGTACTACATTTTCTTTATCTTTTCTGTTGAGGGACAATTAGGTTATTTCCAATTTCTGACTAGGATGAATAGAGCAGCAATAAGAGCAGCAAGTTAAGCAAGTGTACTTTTGGTAAGATGAAGCATCATTTGAGTGTGTGCCCAGGAGTGGTGTAGCTGAATCTTGAAAAAAACTGATTCACATCTTCCTGAAGAATCTCCACACTGATTTCCACTGTGACTATACAAGTTTAACTCTTACCAGCAATTAAAGAGTGACCCCCACCTCCTACGCCACATGCCATATTCTTGCAAGTTTAAGCTGGCATTTGTTTTATTTATCTTAGCCATTCAGACAGGTATAACATGAAATCTCAAAATTGTTTTGGTTTTAATTCTCCTGATAGCTAAGAATATTGAATATTTCTTTAAATGCTTCTCAGTCATTTGGATTTCCAGTATTGAGAATTCTGTTTTGATCTGCACCCTATTTTTAAGTTGGTGTATTTTCTTGATATTTAGTTTCTTGAGTTCTTTATATATTTTGTATTTTAGCCCTCTATTATGATGTGTAGTTGATAAAAATCTCTTCCCATTTTGTAGGCTGCCATTTTGTTCTCTTAACAATGTCCTTTGACATGTGGAAACTGTTCAGTTTTATGAGGTCTTATTTATTAATTGCTCATATTAGTTCTTTTGCCATTTGTGTTCTGTTTAAGGAGTCTTTTCCTGTGCCAATATGTTCATGGCTGTTCTTCCAATTTTTTTTTCAGTCAGGTTCAATGTACTGGTTTTATGGTGAGGTCTTTGATGAATTTGGAGTTGAGTTTTGTGCAGGGTGATAAGTATGGATCTCTTTGTATTTTTCTACTTTCTCCCATCCTGTTTGATCAGCACCATTTGTTGAAGATGTTATTCTTTTACCATGTGTATTTCTGAATTCTTTTGTTTTAAAAATTAGGTGTTCGTAGGTGTGTAGATTTATATCTGGGTCAATACTACTTACCAATTTAAGGCCCACATACTTCTACACATTCTACATATTCTATTATGGTACACTATCAACTTTCTTGAGGAAATTCATTAAAAATGTTTTTGCATTCCACCTGTGATTACCACTGACTTTGTATATTACAAAGTATTAACTTAGATTGACTGATAACACTTACTTCTCAGGGTAAAATCTTAAATCACAGACCATTCTTTTAATGAGTATATATTCATTATCCAAAAGCAGAAAGATGACAATAACCAGAAAAAATGACAATACTCTGAAAAACTGTTAAATGTCACCACAGATTAAAACCACCTTCCAATTCAATGGCATGTCACTCACTGCTTCTTCATGAAACTTTAATTAGTGAGCTACAAAAATAGAATCCTGTCAAGCTGAGTGTGTTAGTACAAATTGGTAATCACAATTTAATTTGTCTCAAAAAAAAGGAATCTTGACACCTTACACAAGGATGTCTAACACCTTACACAAGGATATAAATGAAATGTAAAGTCACATTTATAAACAAATGTAAAGATTAAAAAGTAATAAATATTAATTAGAAGATAGACAAAGACAGTGCTATGCACATGCCCATCACAGCTGACACTATGTGCCTACCTAATCACTGGATTAGCAAGGACATAATACCACAGTCAATGGGCTGCTAACAACTAAGGAGAATAGAGGTTGGGGCATAAAGTATCTAAAGTATTTTCTCAGAATCTCTCATTTCAAAAACAAACAAACAAAAAACTACCCAAAAATTTTAGATGAAACCATAAAATGTCTTTTAACAGAGAAGCTTGTTGATAATATATCATTACAGAGTTCCTGGATTGATAAAATTCTCCTCCTGGGACAATAGTACATGACTTAAGAGAAACTGTACTGAGTGCATACTAGGTTTCATAAATTAAGGCCCCTGCCATTTAAAAACTTAGGATTTTACTGAAACTCAGAGGCAGGAAACTATACAGTACATAACCAGATGTTTAACTGTGCACAGCTGTAGGATTCATCGGAGGGAAATGGTAACAAGTGTTACATATTCAATAAGAAAGCAGCTGGAGAAGTGGCGCATGCATTTATTCTCAGCACAAAGGCAGTGGAGCCATGTTGATTTCTGTGAATTCAAAGCCAGCCTGATCTACATAGGGAGTACTAGGACAGCCGAGGCTAAATAGAAAAACCTTATCTAGAAAAGCAGGAGGAGGAGAGAGAGGGTGATGTGATATTTATTCTGAGAGTTAAGGATTGGACATGATTCAGATGGACAGGGAAGGAGGGAGCATTGAAAACATAGAATAAAACCATCAAAAGTCAGGATGAAAAACAGAGTTAAGGAGTGTTCTTGGAAAAAAAAAAGAAAAGAAAAGAAAAAGAAAAAAATAAAAAAGGTGGGCAGTAAAGTTGAACATCTTGTGGAAGACCCTGGATGTCAAAATAGGAGCATATATCACAGTGAGCCATGAAGCTAAAGATGTGGTAAATACTAGTTAGGTTTGTTACATGACTCCCTATTTAATTTAGTTTTCCATAAAATCACTAATTTTTTACTTTAATAGTTTCTCAAATCCTCATAATAGAACAATGTCCCTAGTTTATTTGAAGTTTACATTTAATTGGGAGTCTATATTTTTGCTAAATCTATTAATCTTGCTGGCAAGATGGTATTTTGGGGAACCAAGGTGCTGGAGGCATATCTAAAACATCATCAGCAGAGACACCTTCAAAACCTATATCTTCCTTTTTAACTTTTCTCCTAAATTCTCATCTGCCATAACTGTGTCTTTTACCTCACTTTGTACCAATTTTCTATGCACTCATACCCAGAGAAGACATTTGGTAATGTTTGTGTGACATTATGATTGGCATACTATGTGAGCTTACTGACATATTCTGGTAGAGGACAGAGAATGCTAATAAACATGCAACAGTGTCTGAGGAGACCTACCTTCCCCCCATAAAAACACACAGTAATCCAGTCAAATACCAGGAGAGCAGAGATTGAGAAACTTCTCTACACAAAGGTAAGAGCAGAGTCACATTTCTGACCAAAGGCTCTTGGCTTTCACAGGATCTTATATCTTCCTCAAAAATGAAATATGACATTCTGCAAATGTCAGTAGCCAAAGGTTACCCCTTTCCTGTGTTATGCAATAATTATTTTTAAAATGTATTTGGGAGAAACACCATTTTTACCAAAAGAAAAACTCTGTGGACTACAAATTCAACTGACTCACCATCAGTTTCCTTGACCGTCAAAGAGTAAGGAATAGGCATGCAGGTCAAGAGAAGGGAAAAGTTGCTTCATGTCAATGGTAGCATTCCTCTAGCCCACATTGCTCCCAGGATCTGGGGGAGGGAGCAGCCCAGCTGGCCTACACCAGTTGTTTCCTGACTTTTTTCTTCACTGCTATTGTTCCTCAGAACCAGGAATTTCCCAGGTCCAAGTGCTTTCTCTTTGGTGCCGGCTTGAAGCTAAAGACCTCATTAGGCAGCAAAATTATAAAAGTAACATTTCCTATTGGCCCCTTGGTATAAGTTGAGATAATCACAGGACAGGAGGAAGGAAACCAAAGTTAGAGATAACTTGAGGTTCCCATTATCACATGTGTTCATCGACAAGGGCAGTTAAATTGTGGTCAAGTTAAATTTTCTAGAATTATTTCATACCTCAGACTTGGTTGTGGGATCTTGTTTTCCTATATTGCAATAATTGGCTCTGGAAATTTAGCCCAATTCTAGTAGTGTGCAAGGACTTGGATGAGCGTCATGTGCAGAGATGTTTTTAGCCTGAGGTCTCTGGAGCACAGGTTCGAGAAGAACTCTGTCTGCTGTTCATCACACTGGGCCCCAACAACCTAAGGCCCAGTGACTAGTGTGGTACTCTTTTCCCTCAGGTTTGTGACATTTTACACTGTCTTTTTCTTTAAATGCTCCTACATTAAGAAAACCTGCATAAAATATAGTAGGACACTCAAAGCTAAGGATTAATAAAGGCCATGTTTGACTTTATCTATGCTGATGTATATTAAACTCCTCCTGTTCTTGGCAATCAGGAAACCAGTTCCAAAAACACTTCTTTCAGAGTAAATTGAAAGAATGTCATAGTTCAAGCTGGCCACAGCTGGCTACATACCCTTGGGCATGTTCTTTTAGTCCCTCTGCATTTTGCTTCTAGCTGTTAGGAAGAACTCTTTATGAAGTATAAGGTTAATGTACTATGTATGCATTAGTCATAGTTTCAAACCCTGTTCCTCAAATGACAGGTTCCAATGACAGTGTCCTTAACCAGAGTTTTGAATTGTAGGTCTTCTGCATTGGTTTTTTTTTATTTTTTTATTTTTATTTTTTGGTTCTTCTGGCTCCCTAGTCCCATATATAAACAAACATATATAAATGTATGTATATTTATACACTTTTATATGTGTGTGTGTATGTATACACATATATACAGTGATTTTTAAATGAAATACACACATACACACACACACACACTGTGGCAAATGCTAGAATCACACTTTCACCCACAGTTTTCAACAGGGGCTAGGTATTCATCTGCAACATTCCCATTGAGTGTGCTCTTCCACACAGCATTGAATTCTGCTGGAAAATTCTATGGTATTATAATGTGGACTGATGATATTGGGAAGACAAATGAGTACATGTGGTGAAATTATTTGAATTTGTCAAAAGAAAAGACCTATACTGATTGTACGGAATTTTGTTAAGATAATTAGAATTTAACATACAATATTTTAACTGATTAATATTGTTTTGTCTTTTTTATGTCTTTTAGCTTTAAATGAGTTAGAAAAAGAGTCTAGGTTTCTCCCTTTGTAATTAATGTCAGCATCTAAATATGACACTCAATCAGCCATAAATACATGATATCATGCCCACTTCCATACCATCCTTAGTCTCTGCTTGCTCAGGAAGTCACAATCCATCTTGAAAAGCTTGGTACAATGTGACCCATCCAGATATGTCCTATTTATAATGTTCCTGAGCCCAGTACAGGACTCACTCAACCAACCTGTACTGAGTGGCCTTCTGAGGATAGAAATGAATACCCTAGCCGAGGCATAAGAATCTTAAGTTCAATGTCAATTGAGCTATATATAAAGAATACAGAACAAAAATTCAAAAAAAGACTAGCCACAAATCCTCCAGAGAAATAATATAAATAATAGATGCCCGAAAAACTGATTTCAATGGGCTGAAGGAACTCTGATAGACAGGAACTACTGCAAAATAGAGACCATTGCTCTTAAAGAGAGTGAGGGAGCAAATTCACAGAGAAGATAACATGAAAGTACACCTGAGAGATGATTAAAAACTCTCTGTTTAAGCCAAGAGGGGGAAGGGCATTCAATGAAGGAAGAAGAATACCTAAAGTCAGCAATAAAGAGAAGAAGTTGAGGGGTACGGGGCCCATTTAGGAAATCCTACATCAGAAAGAATATGAGATGAGACTTGAGACAGACCTCTGAAGTGAGTTCACATTGAGTCTTTTCACCAGAAGAGGAAGTTAGAGTAATTGAAGATGGATGGTGAGGTAATCCTAAAATGGTTGTCCATATGAGAGAGCGTTTGAGGACAGGCGCTGGAGAGGCTGAGGCACACACTAAATGCTCCTTTAATAGTGATAACAATAAAAGAACAGCCCTTAGAAGCCAATGTCAGTCTCAGACAGGAATGTACTCCAAAAGACAGTTACATTTTCTACACAATCATTGTGTGCTCAGTTGCTAGTACTCTGGCCCTTAATCATACCATCTTGTAATGACTCAGTGTTTGCTCTTTACCTATCACATGGTCAAGTCATGGTTGTTTTGTTTGTCTTTTTCAAGTATTGTTCCTGTGCAATGACGTCAACAACCTTTGTTATAGCATAAAGCCTTCCTGGTCTTTGCTTTGCACTGGGGAAGACATCCTTTCTCAAGATTTCCTTGTGAATTTCAGTATTACTAAACTGGAAAACTTGAAATAGACATTGAAAAAGCGTAAAATATTAACCCTCAAATGTGTCATAAATATCTTCGTTTTTTTTTCAAGTGTACAGGGTGTGTGGTTGTTAGGCATGGTTGTTTTCATTTTTTCACTTCCTCATGATTCTTTTCCAGAATGCCCTGGTGAAAGGTGCAGCCAAGGAACTCGCCTCTCTGTATGGCACCAAGTACACATATGGCCCAGGAGCAACAACAATCTGTGAGTCCAGGGTTCACAACTATGCAAAGAAATCATATGTCTAGGAAGGAACAAATGCTTCCCACTGCATTTCTTTTCTCCCCATTGAAAATATATAACTTTGTCACACAGTGACTTTTAAGTGAAATATGTATTCTTCTACTCAGTAGATAGATAGAGAAAGAAATATTCCTTCCAAACCACATTTCCATATGCATTTCTTGGGCCTCCACTGTGTGCCAAGATCTCAGTAGATGCAAAAACAAAAAGGAAGGAAGGATACAAAGTAGGGAAGCAGGAAGAAGAGAGGGAGCAGG
This sequence comes from Myodes glareolus, assembly GCF_982192425.1. Classification (NCBI taxonomy): domain Eukaryota; kingdom Metazoa; phylum Chordata; class Mammalia; order Rodentia; family Cricetidae; genus Myodes; species Myodes glareolus. The sequence continues at coordinate 62,818,557 of NC_142045.1, forward strand.
TAGACAAAGGCAATGTTCAAAGAAGCCACCATCGCAAAGCATGGAAAGACACAGCTGCTAAGAGAGATGACCTTAATATTACAAAGTAAGAACACACCCAGACCAAGTGTCGTGCGTGCTGAGGATATTATATCCAAGGTGGTCACTCAGATGCGTAACTGAAGGATCCTTGCAGTGTGAAAACACAGTAGTAAGTAATTTATCCGTTAAAAGAGTGGTAGGAAAGAGGGTTTCTTGAGGAATAAACCGCTCTTCAGAAAAATCCAATTTCTCCATGTGTGCAAACAAAACACGCACACACACATACACAGATATACACACACACAGCAAGGCAAATAGATACACAGTGGAATTTTATTTAGCCATAAAGAAAAAATGAAATTGTACAATTTTAAGAAAAAAATGGGTGGAACTGGAAAATATTACACAGAGTAGAGTCACCCAGACTATAAAAACAAAGACTGCATGTTCTCACTAACTGCAAATCTTGGCTTTACATATGTGTGTATTTGTTCCAGAGCCAGTGTATATGAATGACAGGAAACTAGAGAAGGGCCAGGAGAGGAGGGTAGGGAAGAGGTCTTAAAGGGAAGAAGAAAGGAGGGGCTACAATATGAGAATGACACGGCTTTGACAAAGAACCCTGGTTCAATTCCCACTACCCACATGGTTGAGTCACAAACTCCTATAACTCCAGTTCCAAGGAATTCAGTACCGCCGTCTACACAATGCAACATGCACGTGTTCACGCAAGCATGCGTGTGAGCATGCACACACACACACACACACACACACACACACACACACAACAGAAAGAAAAGATTTGAACTAGACCTCAGCATTATGGTCACTGCAGAGTTCAAAATTACCTTAAAAGGCACAATCCTCAGAACCAATTTTGGATTTCCTCTCCCCTCCAGTGATTTCTTTTTGCCCAAATTCTGAAAGGATTAGAAAACGACACAAGGAAAAAGACTCAGTCTGGTGTCATCAAAGGGCCTCCACTGCAACTGAGGAGACTCCAGCCTTAGCTGCTGCGTTTGTTAAGCTGACAATGGAGTAGTACCTTCTGTGGCCTCATTTTATAAGGTGTCTTCTTAAGGTGGTTCTAGCAGAGATGACTTACTTGCTCACCAATGTTTTTAACCATGGGTTTATTCAGATAAGTTCAATTATGTTTATCTTGCCACTGTCTGCAAGACAATAAGGGGTAGGGACAATATCTCTTCTTGTCCCAGCATCTCTAGAGATGAGCACATGGTTTGCAGCTCAGTGGGAGAAGGTCAGTTCTTGATTTAAATCAATGAACAATAATAAACAAACATATTAGTGACAACAAAATTATAATATAATGAATCAGCTGAATGAATAATTATGCCAGGGCAGTTGTCAGACACCAAAGATAAAAGGTGCAAACCTAGTGAGTAGGAGTAGCGTGCCTTGGTGTTAAAGGCCTTGCCTAACATGAACAAGGATCCAGGTTGAGTCTCCAGTAGTAAAAGAGAAGTGGGACACCCTTAACCCTCATGCTGCCAAGCTTCATGATTCTTAGGTTTCTAGAAACTTGGGGTGCTGTCCTCTTTCCACTTGAAGGTGCTTATGCTTCCCTTGAAGACATCCATTCTTTAGTGAACTCTTCCTAATGCGCTCCCCCACCACATATGAGTGCACTGAGACTTTCATCTCTCTAAAAAGTCCTTTCTGAGATCATTCTCATAAAATAATTCTAGGGCAAAATTTGATTGATTTTTTGAAATACTTCATTTTTCTTTGAATAGTTAGTCTATCCATAATATTTTTCACAGTGAAGAATTTGTGGTTACACAGAGAAGCTGCTAATTTCTTTTCCTTTGCTGTTTTCTCATTTCAGATCTTGCTGCCGGGGGCTCTGATGACTGGGCTTATGATCAAGGAATAAAATATTCTTTCACTTTTGAACTCCGGGATACAGGCACCTATGGCTTTCTCCTTCCTGAGTCCCAGATCCGCCCAACCTGTGAGGAGACAATGCTTGCAGTCAAGTACATAGCCAATTATGTCCGAAAGAATCTGTATTAGTGAAGATCACAGCACACCTTATTCAAAGTGTTCACTGTTCTTTTTTTTGTTTGTCCTGACTTTTTTGTTTGTTTGGAGACTTTGTAGATTCTAATCTTTCTTTTAGTTTTCTGGGTATAATAAGCTACATGGACCTCTAAAATTCATCCTAATAAAATCATATTATCACTGGAAAACATAGTAGATTACCTGCTTTGGGAGGGAGGGTGACTGAACAATAAACAAGCCAGCTAGGTGCTTGTGCTGATATGATACACTGTGGAGAAGCTAGTCCTTGGAGAGCTGGCCTACACTGACAGATATTCCTAGTTATAAGGGGAAGCTTATGAATAAGAAGAAATACAGAGGGAAGTGGAAGATTGCAAGACAGTACAGTTGAAAAGGTGACACCTTGGCTTAAGTTTTATCTCAGCTCCTTCAAGAGACATAATGAAATATACACATAGCATTCCAAGAGTTTTATTAAGTAATTGAAGACAGAACAATGAAAGAGAATGATTATACATCTTCCTATTCTGTGTGTATGGGCCATTAGATAAGACAGACATTTAACAAGTAATCAGCTAAAATAATTAGTTATTTTAATTGATAAAATAAAAAAAACTTATAAAAATAATTAGCTGTTTGAGTTATACTGCTCAAAAAGAACATGTAAGATGTATACTTCCTGCTGTGGAGAGAAGGCTTTTAAGACACGTTAAGTATGGGTAAATGAGTCACAATAAGTTGTACAACTGACAAACAATTTCCTGTGATTATTCTAAGGAAAATGGAAGAAAGTCAGTAAGGAAATGGTAGAGTTGGCAGGGAGGGCACGGGTAGACTTGGGATGGGAGAGAAGGACCAAGTCACACAGAGCCAACACCTGTGTTGAAACTTGAGGCACTGAGCTTAGAATCATGAGGAATCATGATAAACGATGGAAGAGATGAGTTTTGAATGACATTACCACAGTCTTCTTAGAACAGATGATTATGGCCAACATATTGAAATCAAGACAAGAGATGGTCGCTAAACCAGCTGGGCCAATAAAAGAGATAAAAGTCAGTCCACAACTTATGCATCACACATGAATTGATATTTTCTGGAATTAGGAAAAAGTGGACTAACATAACATCACATCAAGTTTAATTTTTAAAGTAGAGTAATATATACCTAATTTATAATTTGAGAGTGTTTTATCGAAAAACATGTAGTGCCATGGAAAATAAGATTCTATATTCAATACAATATGAACATAATATATTAAAATTTAAATGTTCTAAAACAAAAATCGATTAAAGTTACAGGCATGAGGAAAAGTTACAGGTTGAGGAAAAGCTGTCAAGCCGAAGACTGACTAATGCCCTGATAATCCACAAGATGGCAGCAGTACAATTGCTAAAATTCATCAATCACCAAAGTAGTTAGGAATCCATCATTTAAGTTGAGAGAGAGATCCTTAAATGCAAAAAGTAAATTTCCTTGAATATATATTTGCTTGCATATGTATGCTATGTATATTCCCATGAATGTGTATAAGTAGCTCTCCCTCATCTTTTTTTTCAGTTATAGCTTGTGTTGTAAATTTGAGAGTTAATTCAACTGAAGTTATGAGTGAAATTTTTCTGCAGTGACATGTAATTCCTGTTCCACAGGACACTCTCTTATCTGGCCTCTGGCCAATACTACCCATGCCTCACTAAAGAATGCAGCAAAGCAAAATATGCAAATCGTGAAGATAAATAAGAACCTTCCAAAGTCTTAACCTGAACGCTTTTTGAAATGTCAAAGAATACACGTAGACTTTTCTAAAATTTGGCAAGATAACTTAAGAATAGTAAGAAATAAAAAAGCAAACATGCAAATATTGTCAGGAGTATGAGTATTTGAGATTTTCTACACTCAAACCATTTTTGCTATAATTTTCTTTTTAATGAAAATTAACTGGTAGTTGGCTAAGAGTTATGTGCATTTAAGATACATAAAATATGAAATGCAAAAATCTGATTCACTCCTTCCCAATACATCGTTCCAGTGAGCTCTTGTCGAAATGACCCAGCCCTTACGTGAGCACCCATGCTCAGCTCATGAGAAAGCTTCTTCTTCCTCTTTTAACCTCTTCCACTTAGTGAGCCCAGTTCCATAGCACAGCCATTCCTGCTCCAAGCTCTCAAAATAACCATTATTGACTATGCTAAATTATTGTCTGTCATTATTTGATTTAAAAATAGCAGTATATTTTCTGGTCCCTCTTATGTAATCTCTGCATATCTAACACCCAGTGATTTGTACTCCCCTGGTTTTGTAAATAAACCGTGTGAATTGATCAAAGACAGATTTTTTTTTAGATTAAAAAACTTGAAAACTTAACATGTTCATTTGGAAGCCACGTGGAATTTTGTCAAGCTGTTTCATTGGAGCAGATAGTCACTCCTGCATCACATACTTACATATTCGTTTAGAGAAATGCTACCTTTGTCTGAAACTAAAGAAGACAAATTTCTTTATAGCGTGTACAAGGTACTTTGCTTACTTTGGTCCATTCTGGACTATTGAGACATCTTAATAGATAAGAACACTTTCTACAAAGTCTTAGAACCCACATGGTGGAAGGGAAGAAACAAATCCACAAAATTATGCCCTGATCTCTACACACTACATTTAAGCACACACACAATCTATCAGTCAACATTATTTTTGATTGCAGAATCCAATCCCTTAGTTTAACTCCAGTACCATAGGAAAAAAAATTAATAAATCCAACAACTACAACTTAATCCAGATTTTTTTCTCTCAGTGCACCTTGTAGTGAGAAATCTAAAGATATTCTGGCAGTTCAATGACTTAAATTTAGTAAGGAGAATCTTTAGAAAGATTCTACTAACTCACAAGAAACTTTCTCTTCCATTTTCCATGACATTCCTTTGAAGTTAGCAATGTTAGAGAGCAGAAATGCAGAACAAACAATGAAGCAGTATCTTAACATATGCTTGGAGATGAGCATGGCCGTAAAGTTCTGGGAGCCTGAAGCTCCAAAGGACAAACCTTACTGCTATGTGAAGTGTTAAACATTTAATTTGAGGAGACTCATTTATCCTGTGAAATACAGTCTGACACAGCCCATCTCGAAATAGCATGAGTTTTCACAGCTATCCTTCCTGCTCTCCACTTAGGACAAGCCGTTTTATAAACTTTGATTTGGCTATATGAAGCTATATTGAACTCTGCCCGCCAAGGAATAACAAATTCTGAGTTCCTGAATATTCTTGATATCTGCTGTCCTTTGTTTCGAGGGTAAATGGATTGGCAGAGTGGGGGAGGGCAGTGACACTGAATGTATGGTGGGCCAAAATATTACTCAGAAACATGGAGTTATCAACAGGCAATAGATATTACAAATCCAAAGTGCACTTAGTTTATTATCAGAGCACTATCATGAGATTACCGCTGTCTTCAAATCATCTGGATCCCTACGAAAATCAAGTCTCTTCCCAACTGTACACAAGGAAAACTCAGACACTCAGGACAGCCTAGGTGAGTCAGTTCTCCCCTTCTACCTTGTGGTTCCCAGAGATCCAGTTCAGTCATCACGCTTGGTGGCAGAGTTTTAAGACCAATAAAACAACAACAACAACAACAACAAAAACAACTTCAAAAAATACCTGAGACTGCCAGAATTAAGGAAGATTTCTTTCCTTCTTATAATGTGTAAATTTATTTTCAGTGATCAACTGGAGGCTTTTAAACCTGAAGATAAAGTGCCTAGAAAAAAACTGTTCCATTTTTTGAAGTAGGAGACATCAACATAAATTCAGAGGTTTCATCCCTAAAGCTTACTACTGTCTCACCTTGATTCTACCACATAATACAGGTTGATACCAATCAGTTCCTCCCTGACAGTGGCCAGCTGTAAATCTCTATTCTTAGCACGTGAAGGTGAGTTCTCACTGCATAGTCTTTACCAGATGCCAATTCCCTTACATTCACTGTCACAGTTAACCCCAACCATCTCTCATCAGCATCTTTTTAGCATCCTTATTTTACTGACAAGGAGCAAAGGCAAAATCCTGCTGTCTTTGGTACAGCAGAGGTTTAGGAGCCATTCTATAGGAGCCATTGTGAGTTTGTATCAGTTTAAATCTAAAAACAAGTTTTCCTTTTTAGTTTGCCCTTGTTAAATACATCTTCAGGGAAAAGCAACAGAGTAAGCCTTTGCTCTGAGAGTTTCTAACCTTGACAACTTTGACCAATGAAGACATTAAAAAAAAGCATCTGTAAGAATTTCCTTGTTCTTATCTTCAGAGTTTAGACAAGATTCTTGGGAGAACACATGAAACTCTTGTACAGAGTATTAACTCTTTCTCAGATAATAAGGACATCTTTAAATATTATTATTTTGATAATTATAATATGTAATCAAGCTTAACACGGTATCATGTACTTGTAATCCCAGCACTGACAATGTTGAGGCTGGAAGTTTCTGATTTCAAGGCTCACCTGGGCAGTAACTTGTCTCTGCCACCTGAAAGAAGGAAAGTGGGAGAGAGAGAAGGGGAGGGAGGAAGGGAAAAAGGGAGGGAAGGAGGGGAGGAGAGGAGAGGAGAGGAGAGGAGAGGAGAGGAGAGGAGAGGAGAGGAGAGGAGAGGAGAGGAGGAGAGGAGAGGAGAGGAGAGGAGAGGAGAAGAGAAGAGAAGAGAAGAGAAGAGAAGAGAAGAGAAGAGAAGAGAAGAGAAGAGAAGAGAAGAGAAGAGAAGAGAAGAGGAGAGGAGAACAAACAATAACTCTATACAGTTTCATTACTTAAGACTGTGCATCAAAATTCTCTGACAGTCACCCAAATTCATTTGAGATTATAATTGTAAGTTTTAAGATGAAGATAGAGGCTAGTTCAATAGTTCAATGTAAAGGAATTTTCCACCAAGCCCCATGTCCTGAGTTCCAATCCCCAGGGACCTACATGATGAAGGATAGAATCTGTTCTTTATGTAAGTTGTCCTCTGGTCCCCCCACACGTGATGGTATTCACAAACTCCACTCCACACATATACACATACACATAAAAATTAACTATATTAACATTTTTTGCATTTAAACATATGAATTGATTTTATCTGCTATTCAGTTCAAGCTTATTAAGAAGCTAGTATTTTAGAACAAACAAAACTAAATTCCTGTCCCAGTTCTATGAATAGCTCCATCTTATCACTTTGGGCAATTTACCTGCTAAAGCAATTTTCTTTCCATTCTTTCCCTAAGAAGTATATATTTCCTATAATCAAAAAAGTAGAAAAGACCAGGTGTCCATTTGTCCTAGCACTTGGGAAGCAGTGGTTTCGAGGCCAACCTAATCTATCAAGCAGTTCCAGGACATTCAGAGCTGTTACACAGATAAATCTTGTCTTGAAAAACCAAAAAAAAAAAAACCCACTAAAAACCCGTTGAGAGAAGCTTGGATATTCACATGCCTGCCCACCTTCCAACTGTAAAAACATGAGATGAAAGAACAGTTCATCCCTTAAAACCCCAGAGGAAATCAACTGCTCCTTGAGATAAAAGCTGAGGTTATAAAACCAGTAGAAGGGTCAGGTTAAGCAAAGAACAACCATGAAGTTCTCTTTGCTTATGGTTGTGATCTCTACCACACTTGTGATTGCTCATGTTCGCTTTGACAGGTAAACTTGCCTTCCTTTGATCCAGTCTCTGACTGAGAAGAAAATGAAGGAATATATTTTTACAATCCACTCAGTTTTTGTTTAGTTTGTCTTTTTATTATTTTTTGGTTTTTTTGTTTATTTATTTATTTATTTTTGCTTCTTTGATTTTTGTCTTTCTCTTATTTGAAGGGAGAAGGTATTCCGAGTGAAACCCCAGGATGGAAAGCAAGCAAGCGTCTTGAAGGACTTGACCCAATCCATTGAGGTAAAACATTCAGAAGAGTGTTACATCTTTCTTTTGTATTCTGTAAGAGATATTCTTTTTATTTTCTCTTCAATGACCACAGGGACACCAAAGACTGACAAACAAGTAGAAATGACAGGCACCATTTGGATCACACACCACTTTATTTTCTTTCAATAGCACTGTTTTTCTTTCCAGATTCACAAGCAATCACTTCTTAATAAATATATAAATCAAGGGACATTGTTGGTACCTTTCTCATTGCCCCGTTTCCCTCTTGTTTGTATTTTGCATCAGCCCATCCCAATATCTGCTCCAATTTCTCCTGGAGACTTCCGTTCAAGTATAAACTGATGACTGTAAAGTACTTTGCCAAGAATGGTTACTCTGTCAAATGAAATTCTTAACTATAATGCAGTTCCTTAAACTCCAAAAGAAAAGGGAACATTCTCTATCACTGGTTCAGCCACTTCTTTTACACAAGACTCTTTGTCGCAGTCACCTTTCTTCTGTTTCATATTTACCAGTAGGTTTGCAGTCTAACACCTTTGAAACACTGGACCGGAAGTAAAAAGACAGTAAGTTAAATGGCCAAAATTACAATCAGATTTAAACCCAGAACCAAGCCTGACTTTCATTCTAGTGACACTCATCTCTTCAGTGAAATCAGTCAAATTCTGTCAGTTCTAATTCCTGAGCACTCCTCACAGCCACAGGATCACCTCCTCTGTGCTGTCAACGGCAAGTCCTTCCTGCCTCTTACTAAAGTGATTCTGGTGTCCCTTCTCTAGCACACCAGCATCCCGTGTTTCGGTTCCACCTTCCACAATCTTAAAACTTGAAAGCTGTGCTTCCTAATTTGAAAATGTTTATGAGGACAGCCTGTTGTTCAGAGCCAGATACAAGGGTTCAAATCCTAGCTAAACTGGCTTTGTGGCTTTAGGCAAGTTTCAGATGCTCATGGAGCATCGACCTCTTCTTCTGTAACATATAGCTTATAATCTTGCACGCAGCAGCAGCAATGGATATCGCAGGCTTCTGGTTTTGTTTGAAAAAAAAAACTATTAAAGCATTTACTGTGGGTTTTGGTTTAGCCAGTGTCCTCCAAGATTTGCCACCTGGCTAGCCTCTTTATTATCAAGCACAAGACCCTCCTCTCTGTTTCCTGACCCTAGAGTTTCATGGACATCACAATTTCACCATCTTGTATGTGTTTTCTCATGAAAAATGTTATTTTCTAGTATTTTTTATCTGGCTGAGTCTTCTTGTTTCTACAAGACTCAGATCAGCCCATAAAACCTAAAAGAAGATGCCTTGCTCTTTTTTGTTAGGACGCCCTCCCCTTCCTCTGCTGTTACCTGATGGAAATATGCATATTTGGCTTTGTCTGCCACACAAAACCTCTTCTTACAACTTCCCTGTATGACACTGCTGTGGCATCCACCTCTGCATCTACTGCTTAATAAATGTCACAACAGTTCTTTGATCTTAAAATTCCTCCTCCACATTTTCTTGCTTTAACACAGATTTGTTACTGTGTAATGGTGATGTTTCAAAGTAAGCAGATGTGTTGATTGGTTCATAAAAATATCATGTTGTCCCATATTGGACTGCACAAGAGCTAACATGCAGACAGCAAAGGCGACTTGGACATGCCTCAATCTTGCAGTGATGATAGAGACTGGATACTGTTCTCATATCTCCCAGGTGGGGTATAATGGTGGAGAATGGGCATCTTCTTCACATCTCGGTGGTGGTGTGTGGTGGTAGAGACTGAGCATCTCCTTCACATCCCCCTGACTGGGAATTTGTACTTCACTTGACTTCAAACGTGACAGCTATTTTAAAGAACCAAGAAATTGATTTTTCTCTATTTTAATCGAAATGCTTTCCTTGTCAGACTATTCATCAAATCGCTGAGATTCTCAGCTATGGGAACATAGTAAAGAGGAAACCATCTCTTATGAAATCTCAGGATGTCTAAGAATGCATATTCACCTCACTATATCCACAGGACTCACCAAGTAATCCTAATGGCCATATTTTTTTTTCTTAAGGAACACTGAAAAAAACAATCAATTCCAATGATTTGATTAAGGATGTACTACTAAAATAATAAAATTAAAAGAGGTTAATAAAATATATCTTCTTGACAAATACAAACCTTCCAGAAATTCCAGAATTCACAGAGAAATACATGCGAGGAGTCAGAAAATTATAAAAGCTGGATGACAGCCAATTGTGGTTAAATCAGTTATGAAATAAGTTTGTTCACATCCAGAATGATAGAAGTAAAGGGAGATTAACTAAAGTAGTTGTCTCTTTTATTTTCTCTGATAAATGTATTGTCCTAAAATTCTAGTTAGTATAATTTTCTTTCTTGCTCCTTGATATTCAATAGTTTTAAAATACATTTCTCTAAAAACTTTTCATTACCTTATTCATTACACAGAACTCTACACTACTTTATCATGAATAATATGTGGTGAGTGTGTGTGTGGTATCTGTATTTACTGTAGTGCATGTTCTCCTGTGTGTGGGTAGCATGTATGATACCCATCTAAAAACAGAGGCCAGAAGAAATCTTCAAATGTTTTTATCACTTTGCATTTTTTTTTCTTTGAGAAAAGATTTCTCCCTAAACCCAGGAACCAACAAGCCCTGGAAATCCTCATGTTTTTATTCCCTACCACTCTGAAGTGACAGGTGTGCATGGCCACATTCAACTTTTTAAATATATACATGTTTATCAAACAAACAAACCAAGAGCTAACAATGGGCTTGTCTCCACAGCTTGATTTCTGGTATCCAGATGCTACTCATGATGTCGCTGCTAATATGACAGTGGATTTCCGAGTTAGTGAGAAGGATTCTCAAACTATCCAGTCTATCTTGGAACAACATAAAATGAACTATCAGTAAGTCCTGAAGAAATATCCATTTATGTTTCATAATCAGAGTTTGGGTAACTTTGAAGTTTTGGGGATGTTTTACAAATCTTTGAGGTTTTGAGGGTAGATTTTATACCTGACTACACTGTATTTCCATCATTTCCAGCCCTCTCTCTCCATCCTCCAACTCTTCCAGAGTCCTTCCATCCACAGCCTCCGAAATTCATGACGTCGTCTTCTATAATTATTGATACACACACACACACACACACACACACACACACACACACACACACGCACACATCCTTACTGCGATCACTTAGCATTGTTCATAGGCACATGTATTTAGGGATGACCACATAGGACTATTTGACCTATCAAGGGCCTCATCCCTGAAGAAAAGTGATCATCTCTCCTTCAGCAGTTATAGACTTCTTGTAGCTCTTCAACTAGCAAAGTTTGTCCCACCCATGTTGTTGTCTTTACTGCTATGGTCATTATGCAGACCTTGTGTAGACAATTATATTGTTGGGATTTCACAGGTGCAGAAAACTGGTTGTGTCTCGAAGTCACTATCTTTCAGCAGAAATCCTGATCCTGTAGTTCTTACAGTTCTTACACCTTCTCTTCCAAGTCCTCAAAAATTAGTTGAAAAGATTGTATCCTAGATGTACAAACTAGGGCTGAGCACCCCACAGTTTACCAGCTGTGGATCTTTGCAAAATTTCACCTCTTGCAAAATGAAGCTTCTTTGGTGAGCCAAGTCTATTGGGTATATGGATAGGGATTTAAAATGTAGTTAGAAGCTATACTGATTTATAAGAAATAGCAGTAATAGATCTTCCTCTGGGGCAGTGGTTCCCAACGTGCACAATGTGACTCCTTGGAAAAATATTTGTCTTCAAAATTATTTACATTATGATGCATATCAGTAGCAAAATTACAGTTATGAAGTGGCAATAAAAATAATTTTATGTTTGAGGTCACCACAACATGAAGAATTGCATTAAAGGATCACAGCATTAGAAAGGTTGAGAACCACTGCTCTAGGTAGGTTCTATGACCTCTCTAGCCATAGGAATTGACTAGGTCTACAGTATCAGTAATGAGTTGCTTTCTATTGAATGGGCTTTAAGCCCAACTAGAAAGCTATTGTTTATCCTTAATATGAAAGTGCCAGTGGTCTGGCATGGTAGCATATGCTTTTAACCCCAGCACTCTGGGAGGAGAAGCAGGAGAATCTCTGTGAGTTCAAGGACAACCTGATCTACATAGAAAGACCCTGTCTGAAAAAACCAAATAGCAACAACCATTAAAAGTGCAAGAAAGAAAAAATGAAAGACAGGAAGAAAGATAAAAGTGTTACTAGGGGATATCTTGCCAGATGATCATTGCTATGGTACATAGATTTTTTCAAACATGTATGACTGTTGACTGTTTCTCTCCATTGGAAGCTTATATACATCTTCTGATATTATACAATCTAATACTCAGGGAGAAAGTTTCCAGGTAGTTTCAGCAAGTCATGTGTCTGAAGTGTGTAGTGTCTTCAGCAATAGGTCTTACCTTCGAATAGCCTGTATTGTCTTGAAGGGTATAACTTGGATCCCCTGACCAACAGCATGAAGAGATGTTTCCCTTGTCTGGAACTGAGGGTTTTGTTAATAAGTTAATAAAACAATATGCTTTTCTACAGCTTTTTCAAATATTTTAGTGTTTTAGTTTTCTCAGCTTTCTCTCTTTAACCTCCCCAGGTTAAGCTCTTCTCCCTGTTTGTCCTCCTCTCCCTTTCTACTTCCCAGGCTTCTGTATTTATTCCAGATCTACTCACATCTAAAGAATTGGTTCACAAGTAGGAGACAACATTTGGCATTTGTCTTCCTGGATATGGGTTACTTCATTCAACAAAATATTTTACAGTTACATCCATACAATGAAACTACTTTAAAATTGGAACTACAAAACACTAAAGTACTATGTATAGAAGATAAAATTCACAGTTTCTTTCAGACTATTGGAGTACATTTATGGAGGTGATAAGGTTATTGGCAGTTCAGTCTCCATCTTACATTTGCTCTGACCTGAGTAAATGGCAGCAACCTGCATCTTGCAGCTCCATAAGGAGAGGGCTCAGATGTGAACAAGCAGGGCAGCCTAAGAAGGGGCATGTCGTCATAACTGATGACAGGTCAGGGTTTATGGACTAATTGTAATGATCAGCACTGTCTTTTTTTTAAATTGACCTGATATATAAAAAATATTCACTCTCTCTCTCTCTCTCGTTCTCTCTCTCTCTCTCTTTCTCTCTCTCTCTCTCTCTCTCTCTCTCTCTCTCTCTCTCTCTCTCTCACACACACACACACACACACACAGAGAGAGAGAGAGAGAGAGAGAGAGAGAGAGAGAGAGAGAGAGAAATCAATAAATTAACTTTATTCTTTAGGAGAGAAAAATTAACCTCAACAAAATCAAAGCAATAGAAAAAGACTTAAACTGCAAAAGAGAGAGGTTCAAATAATGAAAGTTCTTAGTATTACTTAATTTTCACAAAGTATCTAGCCCAAAGTAAAACACAGTAGTGCTCAGGAAAAATTCTATATAATCTGGTTTGAACAGCAGGGTCAAAAATGAAGAGTTCTGCTTTCCTTATTACTCTTCTAACGCAGACAAAGTGTACAATGTTTGACATGACTGTAGATGATGATGTGAACCACAGGAAGACTGAGGCAAGGGGCTGACACCATGCATCTAATCAGGCACTGTCCTTCCCCTCTTGGATCATGCGGGCCTCTTTTATCTGAAGTGGCCTTGTAATGAGAGCCTCACAAGCGTCACTTCATCTGAGACCCAGAGAGTTTGTTTCCTGTATCAAGAAGCAAACTGCTAAACTATTTACTAAAATTAGATTTATCTACTTACTACAGTGTTTCCAGAAAGTGTCTCTATTTTGTTTCAGACATGTGGAAGACAGGTAATTAAATATCTCCCTCATAAATATAAATATGAAAAGCTATCTGTAAAAACAAAAAACATTTAAAATTCTGTACCCAAGTACATAATTTTATTTGCAAATGAATTATGTGTATTACTTGGTGTCAGTCCATAACAGAGGAGAGTTCTAAGAAAAATGCTTAGCTGACTAAAGCCGCAGAAATTGGCTGAAGGCAATAACTCACAGACTAGACACTCTTTATTAAACAGGGCACATGGACCATTATTTCATCTAAGGCACCTATGCATGGTATTTTTTAATTTTAAGAAAATTAAGCTACTAAAACTGATTTGATTTTAAACTAGCATGTTAGTTTCTTTTTATTTATACTTTTACAAAGTCATAAAAGATCAAATACAAAGTAAAAATAATAAGTATGTACTAAGAAGCCTAAGCAGACTGGAAAATGGGAAAAATACATATACTGAATTGGGATCCAGGGGGCAGATACCACATTTCAACGGCAGCTAAAACCATATGTGTTTTTTTAATAATTTTTCACACTGAGATAATCACTAACACTGTCTTTTCTTTGATCAAAAATTAAAATTGGAAAATACAGTTATTCATAAAAATTAATTCAGAAACAAGCTGTTAATTCAATAAAACTAAGATGGTACGATAGAATAAAATCATAATAAGAACTCCAAAAGATTATATGGAGTTACAAGGTACAAGTATATAAGCTCACACAGTGACATTCAACACTTTAGGTCAATGCTTGATTACCTAATAATATTCATCCAGATACAAATTCATGTTTCAAATGTAAATCTGTCATTTTAAATACTTGCCTCAATCAGATAAAGCTAATGACTTACTTAGAGTGCTATTCCATTCACTTTTCTTCCTACTCTGAACATACAGCTGTTATTTCTTAGACATGTGAGCTTGGCTGCAAGAAATAAAGATCATGGTTTATAAAAATAAAATAAAAATGATTAGTGGAGTGGTAGGAAAAACATTCTGAAGCCAAACTGCCTGTGCCCAGGCTCATCCAAATTGGTTATTTGTCACTATTTAAAATGTGATATTAAAGGAGCCGTTTCACAGGATTTTTATGAGGAGTGACTGATTCTACAGGGTTGGTTCCTTTCATTAGCTCAGGAAGAGGAAAGGTCATTCACGTGCATGTGTACGTAAGCTCCCACACACAAACACATCAGTGCAATGGAGAAATGAAGACTCTTATCAGATGCTCTCCCTCTCTCTAGAGAACAAGTCTATACCATAAGGTTTATTTTTCACTGTATGATATTCCTCAGACATTAGGAAATCCATGTCATCAAATCCAGAGTTCAATGCACATGGTAACCCAATTAGGAAACTATCAAAATCTAACTTTATAAAATCTAAAAGTATATTTTTAAAATAGCTCTGCTATAACATGGTCATCAAGAGAGCCCAGACCAGTTGTATAAAACAAGCTAACAAGCTCCGCTTCTCTCTCTCTCTCTCTCTCTCTCTCTCTCTCTCTCTCTCTCTCTGTCTCTGTCTCTTTCTCTCTCTCTGTCTCACACACACACACACACACACACACACACACAGCAGTCAGACACTGGCCCATAGATATCTCACCTCTTACCTTTCTTTTAGACTCTCTAAAAGTAGCCTTGAAATTATGGCAGGGCAGAATAGAATAAGGTGGGAACTCCAAGCAGAGATAGAGGGAAAAAAAAGGTGGAGTCAGAGAGACGCCATGTAGCTGCCAAAGGAGTAACATGCCGGCACTGGTAAGCCACAGCTTAGTGGTAATACATAGATTAATAAAAAAGGGGGTTATTTTAAGATGGAAGAGTTAGCTAAAATATGCTTAAGCTATTAGCCAAACAATGTTGCAATTAGTACAGTTTCTCTGTTATTATTTGGGTCTGGGTGACCAGGAAATGAACAAGCAATCTATGTCTACACATGAGTTTCAAGAATAAGTTCATGATCCTGGATAGTAAATCCACAAACAAAAAATACATTAAAATATTTATGCACATAATGAAAATAGCACTGTTGAAACAAAGCTGAAGTTATTTTGGATTCTAATTCCCAACTCCAAATACACAGATCCTTTAACTACAGGGTTGGCAACATGGTTGGATGAGTAAAGGAGTTTGCTGATGTGTCTGTCTGCCTGAGTTTGGTCTCAGACATCCACATGAGAAGAGAGAACTGACTCCTACAAGTTTCCCTTGGTTTCTACACACACAAAACATACACGCATGCATGCACACACATATGCATACACACACTCAATAAATAAACAAATGAATGTGTGAAAGTTACAAATTATAAGCATATAGTATTTCTGAGCAACAGCTTCCTTCTTTGTTATATGGTAATAACATTAACAGGATCAAACAATGTATATAAAACAGAATCTGGACCATGTTAAACACATTTAGATCAGAATACAAGAGAAAATTTAAGAGTTAGTAGTTTGATGTGTTTAGAAGTTTGGAAGAAAGATCAACACTGAAATTTCAATACATATTGACCTTATGTGGCCAGAAA
Source organism: Myodes glareolus (assembly GCF_982192425.1). Classification (NCBI taxonomy): domain Eukaryota; kingdom Metazoa; phylum Chordata; class Mammalia; order Rodentia; family Cricetidae; genus Myodes; species Myodes glareolus. The sequence goes on from NC_142045.1 coordinate 62,834,883, forward strand.
TACTCCAATCTATAAGATCTTGGAAACAGTGAGATGAGTTGATGCAAGAAGAGATGAAAATTGAAAGTGGAGGCATAAGCTTTCTGACCCCAACAGTTTCACCCTCTCAATGACCTTTTCTGACTCTTTTTTTGCCCCCTCAAAATCCCCCTAGCCACTCATATTCTAGCTCTATCGCTAGATAACGTATTTGAAGACATTGTGCCATAGGTTTGTCATCAGTCAAATGAGGGTAAGAATTCCTTTAAAAGATGAAGTGACTTAATGAACAAAAAATTTAGAAAAATACTTGGTTTGTGCTAAATGCTGAATTTCCAGTTTTATTACCATCATTGTTGTTATTCAACTTTCTCCCCAGATTTTGAAAGCTAAGCAATAAAATCTGGTTTGTAGATTTGTGCATGAGAATACTCACTGCCGCCTAGGTGGTAAAGATGTGCCTGTGTGTACTTTGGAAGCTGGGTGCATTATATAGATACAGTCTGAGTCAGATGTATGGTTTCAAACATGCCACTGCTCATTGTAAGTTAAAAAAGCAGTAGAAATAATTACTTTTATTTAACTAAACATAGAGCAAATGATACTATTTAAGCATATAAGAAATATCAACCATATTAGTGAATTATTTTACATATAAATTCTTTGAAATGTCAAGCATAATGTACATTTACTATAATCTTTATTTCTGGGCAAGGTTGTTAAAAGTTCTGAATAGCAACATGAATCCAGAACTATCATAATGGTAGACATAGCCCAGATAGATGGGGAAACAGACGCCACACAATACTTGTTTAAAGGAGATGACTAGGGCAGAGCAATCATAAAATGGGATTTATTTTAGATAGATGAGAGGAAGAGGCACTTTCTGAAAATGAAAGATAAATGTTCTCTTTCCTGTGATAAAATGTTCATGTGATAAATGTGTTTTATCATTCTGCTGTCAAACAGAATTCTGATACACGATCTACAAGAAGAGATAGAGAAACAGTTCGATGTGACTGATGAAGTCTCAGGAAGGCACAGTTATGCAAAATACAATGACTGGGGAAAGGTATGGTGTACAATGCCTAGTATAGTCCTTTTTAAATGACTGTGTTCTTTTGCCCATGGTAATTTTCCTTTATTTTAATTCTTTGAATTTGATTTTGTTCTTTTTTTCTGTTTTTAAATGTTTTTATTTTGAAAGGTAAATTGGAGGATTAAAGATGCTGCTTAAATTTTATTCAAGTCCAAATTATTTTTATTTCATGTCATGGAATTATAATTTGACTAGTGAAGAAAGTCATTCCTATACTTTACTTCTAATAATGTATAAAAGCTAACTCTTTTATTCTTAAGATTGTTTCTTGGACTGAAAAAATTGTAGAGAAATATCCTGAAATGGTGTCAAGAATCAAAATTGGATCAACTTTTGAAGATAATCCACTATATGTTCTCAAGGTAAAAACAATTAAAGAACCACTAATTAGCTTGTTATCTTAAAACATGGGCACAAAAGTCACTTAGTGATAGCTGAGATAAATTTAAATTTGGAAATCATTTCATTGTTTGAAAGTTTAAACTCCGAATGTCAATTCAAGAACATTTATTACAATCTCTGATGCAATCAAAACATAGGAACATGCACTTACTAGAGATTACATAATGAGCAAACCAAGAAATATTTCACAGGATAACTCTGTTATAATGGTTTGCCGTGTCCCTGTCTACACACCTCTTTCCAATCTATTGAGATGGAATGAAACTAGTGAATGAATATCATGATGAAAAGTTAAATATCACGCATGTATAAGACTAGAGCTTATCAGAGATCAGGATTCATGAAGGAACCGCCACTCAACTACTACCAGACTCTGTAGACACAAAGATTGTGCTCCCTGGCAGCTCACTAATACCTAGGAAGGCATCCACATCATATATCTCCATTAATCAGTGTCTCCATCCACCCAAACTAAATCTGAACTCCATTTAAAACAGAAACATTTCAAATACCAGATGCAGATCCTGTACCTTACTTAACATACAGTACCAGGCCACTTAACATACAGTACTAGGCCACACCCCAGGCTAAATGCTTCCAGTTTATGAGCTATCTTTAAAATTCTTAGCACAGAACATTAACAATGGAGTAAGGAAAACAATATATAGTGTGGTTGCTATTTCATTTTTGCGGGAACATAGATATTTTTGATACAATTTTGAGTTTGCTGCATACCCCAGGATGACCTGAAACTCGGGAGTGCTGGGATTACAGGTATGCATGTGACATCCTGTCCAAGAAGAGGTTGTAGGCTTTAAATTTTTTATTATTTGTGTGTGTGTGTATGTACATGTGTGTGTACATGTGTGTAGTTGCATGTGTGTCATCGAGCATATAGATGACAGAGGCAAACTTTCAGAGTCAGTTCTTCCCTTTCATCATATGAATCCTAAAGACTGAATTCAGGTCATCAGGCTTAGCATCAGGTGCCTTGATCCACTGAGCCTTCTCACTGACACTACATTTCATTTTCTGAAGATACATTTTATCCTTTATAGGATGCATTTGCTTGAATAGTTGCATATGGATATGTACATGTGAATGTTGGTATCCAGGGGAGTAAAAGGAGGAGTCAGTTGCCCTGGAGCTGGAGTTCCAGGCAGTAGCGAGTCGCCAGATATGGGCTCTGGGAACAGAACTCGGACCCACTGTGAGAGCAGTACTTTAACTATCTTTCTATCCCCCGAATGTGTTGTTTTTGTTTTGTTTGCTTTTTAGAAAATCTTAAAAGCAACTTGAAACCTTGGAAAAATTTTTGAAAAAAAAATTGTCCTGTAGTAAATGAAGAATTATGTATAGATAGAGTAGCTGCCATCATCTTCCCTGAGGATAGTAAGCATAAGCATGGTTCATGTTCAACAATAGACAAGGAAAATAATTGAGAAAATGAATTACTGAATGATAAGAAACTAAAAAGTGAACTAATGCAAAATAATCCCTTATTTTAACAGATTGGGAAAAAAGATGGAGAAAGAAAGGCTATCTTCATGGACTGTGGCATTCATGCACGAGAATGGATCTCCCCAGCTTTCTGCCAGTGGTTTGTCTATCAGGTAAGTGAACCAGTCACAATCAGCTTCTCTCTTACTGGTCTCCAGACTTTACTGACTGACAACATTTTTTTCCAAAAGAGAGATGTTCCACCTAATTAGAGAAATCTCCATTTTCCTCTGCTAGCAATACAGGCCTGAGATTTACTCATCATTTTATAAATCCTTAAACTCTACCCGAAAGTTTTTGATAATGAAAACACCTTCTTTTAGCTGTAATACTAACATTTATCCTGCAGTTATATAATAATCTGATACCTCTTTTATGCTATAAACTGAAAATTTTTCTTTGATAAACTCAGAACATAAATTTTTAGTTTGCTTAATTTATTTCATTGGTCATATACAAACTTGGGGTTTTCCTACTTAACTTCTTTTCAACTGAGAAACAGCTTGTATTATACTAATAGATCTAATTTGTATGTTTCTGAATATCTACTGACAATGTATTTGACACATCCTATCTTAACTTTCTTCACCAACTATTTCACATAGCACTTTGGAACACCCACAGCAATGAATGTTGGACCCACAGATACATTCACTAGGAAAGATGCTGCATAATATTGACTTACAACTTTGGTTATTTTGACAATTCCAACTAAAGGCCAAAACCTCCTCTTAACCAACAAATACAAAGTGTTATGACTGCAAGGAATTTCCTGCATGCTGTCAATCTCAGCCCTGGGACAGCTGTGCAAAAGAACTAGATAGAGGCTGTTCTGGTCTACATGATGAGATCTTCACGCACACTTCCTCTCTCCCTTTGTCTCTGTCTCTGAAACACACACACACACACACACACACGCATGCATGCATGCACGTGTCCTGAGAAGAATTTTCCAAGAATGGGGAGGGGTTTTGTTTGTTTTTGTTTCTGAGAATTTTGATAGCCACAGAAAGCTCATACAATTGTTAGAATTTATGCCAGAAAATAGAAATACTGACAGGCCAATGTCTGAATTTTTGACATTTAAGTTTCTGTTTTATCATTATTGTTAGAAATTGAACCCAATGTTTTGTGATTGTTAGGAAGCATATGCCATTGCCAGAGATTTTTATTAATCATGTGAGACCAGGAGAATGACTGAGTCAGTAAAGTGCTAGCTGCACAAGCATGAAGACCAGAATTCAACCCTCAGTATCTATGTAAAAAATAATGGGCAAAGTGCATGCTTACAATCTTAACACTGGGGGAGAGGACTCGGATAGGGCAGAGACAAATGATCCTTGGGGTCTTCTGGCATTCACTCTTGCTAAATGGTCAAGCTCTGAGTTCAGTGAGAATAGAGAAAAATTAAAGTGGTGACCTGAACCTGCTGTCAATCTCAGGCCTTCACTCCCAGGTGCACACAACACACCTGTTCATACATGCATGTGTGAATTTCTCTGGCTTGGAGGTATGAATCAACAGCACATATGTGCTTGATATGTGCAAGAACTTGGGTTGAATCTACAGCACAGAAAATGATTTTTCTTCAGTCATATTTATAAATATTTATGAATCTTCTCCAACATTCCTGTGTTTCTAGGTTCACAGACTTGAGCTATATTTATTTCAGGAACACAGGACAATTACCTTATCAAGTACCTGGCGTCATCCCCTTCCACCTTATTGTATTTCTTCTGTGGTTATAGCAGTATTCATTATGGATAATTAAGAGAACCTTTGAAGAATGTTCATTTCAGTTCATGCCCCTGCATTTGTTAAGTGCTTTTTCCCTATAATCTATATGGGTCATTTATCCTTATGTATTTTTAAAAAATGTTTAAAGTCTTATAACCTTGGAAAACAACTCAAGGAGTGGTAGCTATGGCTAATAGAATCTAGCTTTCTCAATAGCAACCTCACTTTCTATCCCGTCTAGGCCACTAAGAGTTATGGAAAAAACAGAATCATGACCAAACTCTTGGACCGGATGACTTTTTACATTCTGCCTGTATTCAATGTAGATGGGTATATTTGGTCATGGACACAGGTACTGTTCTATATATACACTTATTGTATTTAAGAAATGTATTAGTCACTGATTTTAATGCACATGCATTGTTGCTTTTTATGTTTAAAGTTTGGGTGACTATTTTTGATTCCTATTCAGAAAAGTAACTTTTAAAATTTTTAAGAAATATTTTTTCTTTAATCTTTGAGAATTTCATACAATACACTTTTATCTTCTTTATTCCCCACTCTCATCTCTTTCCAGAATCACTTTCACATCCATACTCACCCAACTTCATGTTTTCTGTCTCTCTTAAAAAATGAAGCAAAACAAACAAACAAAAATCGTGGAGTCCAGTTTGTGTCAGCTGACTACTCTGGAGTATGGGGCTTGCCCTGGAGTGCTTGATATACCCAGTATCACTAAAGAAAACTGACTCTCTTTTCCCAGCAGCAATCAAATGTCAATAGCTCCTCAGTTAGGGAGGGACTTTCTGCCCACCTCCACACTTGATGCTGAACTTTTGTCTGATGTATCCAGTACATGCTGTCATGTCACCATGAGTTCACATGTGTCTGCCCTGTTGTGTCTAGAAAACGTTTTCTTGATGTCAACCACCTCTTTTGGCTCTTCACATTCTTTCCAATCTCTCTTTCCCCTAGGAAAGGGAAAAGTGTGATACAGGTATCCCACTAAGGAAAGTACCATTTAGGGCTGATCATTCCCAAATTTCTTATGTTCTGCTCATTGATCAACTGTGATGTTCTGGTTGCAAGGGTATTACTAAAACAATATGAATGTTTTGCTTCTTTCCAAGGCAGGTAATGGTCACTTTCTAATACAGAAAACTAATCAACCATTTTCCATAAACTTATGGAAAATTTTCATCAATGCTAAAAACATTAAGATTAAAAATTGTGTCTAAAAATTAGGTATTGTAAGAAAGCATTTCTTTATAATAAAGGAGATCAGGTTTGCTACAGATATTTCAAATAAACTTGTAGAAACCATACAGAGAAAATCTGAGATAGTAACTCTGAATAGTGCAGCTTCACATGTGTCCACACTCTGATATCCCTTCTGGCAGGACCGAATGTGGAGAAAAAACCGTTCCAAGAACAAGAATTCTACCTGCATTGGCACTGGTCTCAACAGGAACTTCGATGTCTCATGGAACTGTGAGTTGCAGATCTGTTGTCAAGAAAGTGGTTTTTCATTTAGACCATGAGTTTAAATAAATTACCTATTTATTTCATCGATAATAGAGATCCCCTGAGTTAGTGATGATTTCCTTATCTCTTAAATAGAAGATAATCATCAGTACCATGGAAAGATTTCGAAGGTTTTCTGTGGGAGGAAACAGGAAAAGTTGTTACATATCTATTGAGTCACCTCTTACTGAACATAAAAAAAACCCACCACACACACAAACAGATATTTTGGTGATTTGGGGCCTTACCACTTTTTAACTTTATAGAAGTTGAGAAATACCAGTGGTTAAAACTGACATACAAGTAATGATTCTTCAGCGGCTCAATGAAAAACAATGATCAGTTATACCTGTTACTTCAGACGATGCATTCATTTCTACACACACAATTTTATCATTCCAGACATTAGAGAGACTATACCTCTGCCCCAATTTGTGCATTTCTTTTTTACCTACCTTGGTTTGTAAAAGGTCACCATACCTTTTAACGCTATTCTACTGTAATGAATATTGAAATAGCATCTGTTATCCCTAATCATTAGACAGACTTCTCCTGAAAGAAACTGAAGAAACCTGGGCTCAAGACAGGAGATTTACAATATTGTTCTCAATAGTCAGAGCTGGGTCGAATGGAACTGGTGTAGATCTAGGCTCTAAGCCTTGGGATGCTTGTGTTTCTACTATAACCTGAAAAAGGATGACAAATAAGGCTAAGAATATTTCCACAATCTATGGGACATATGTCCACAAAACCTCTAATGACCACGTAACTGGAGATATCTCATGTCTTAAACTTTAGTTGAACCAAAAGAGGCAGGGGTGGTGTTAGTGGGCAGAGCATTGTGATCTCATCCACATTTCTTCTGTAGCTTCTTCAAACACTGCAAACCCATGCCTGCATGTATACAGGGGCCCTGCAGCAGAGTCTGAAAAAGAGACAAAGGCTGTCACTAACTTCATTCGAAGACATAAGAACTCAATCAAGGCTTATATCACCTTTCATGCCTACTCCCAAGTGCTGTTATTTCCGTATGGCTATACATCCAAACTGCCACCCAACTATGATGATCTGGTATGTAATACATACATATACAAATGCATACACATATGTGTGTGTACATTTACACCATCATTAATTTTGAATCTCTTTTTTAACAGCTTTGAGGTATGCTAAAATGGTTTCACTTTGGTTGGTTGGTTGTTTAGAAACAAAGTCTCAGTATGTAATTCAGACTGGCCTTGAGTTCAATATGTGACAGACCCTCAACTTACACTCACCATCTACCCTGCCTCAGCTTCCCAAATTCTAGAAATACACTTTTGCCACCAAACCAAGGCCTCACATTTTAAATACCAAAAATTAGGACTAGTGAAGTTTACTCTTTAGTTAAATCTTTAAATATTTTATTTGATAGTTATAAACACAATAAAATATTATATGTGATTATAAGAAAAAATTTATAAGGAAAAAGAATCTAGACCAACTAGAATAGAATTCTAATACTGAATGATCTAGATATAGAATTCTAATATATACAGTAAAATAGAATTCTAATACAATAGTATTTAATACTTTTTTGGGTTATACTATAAAACCATGCAAAGTAAAAGCCTAATTGAGCAGCAGAGACAGCTAGTTCTAATTTTTGGACACCCAGACAGAAAGAGAGCCAAGACAATTTTCCCTATTAATAATCTGAAACAATAAATTCTTCTGCTATATAGAAAACACAAGAATATTATAGTGCTCTGTCAGTAATAATATGATATCATTTCAAATCAGTGATCCACTTAAAATTATTTTTCTTTCTCTGCATCTTATTTGATCATATAAGCTTTAGAAAAAACACCATAAACACATAGTTAACCTGCATACATAGGTAACTCTCCTGAATTACTGTAGAAGAAAAGATGGGCAGCATACAAGGTCTGGTGTCCCAAATTGCATAGTAGGTAGCAGACATAGTTAATGCTGTAACTCAGACATTTCAAAACAACTTAAGAGAAATTTGGGTCATACTTTTTATCTCGACCTTACTCAATTGTATTCTTCACAGTGGCATTTAATATTAGCTAAATTTGAGATTTCAAGAAACCATTAATTATCTATACATGAAGAAAATACATTAGTATTCTGTAATTGCACTGTAGTGTATGATCCAATCTAGCTAAGAAACTTAACCCATAAGTTATTTAATTTGTGCAGATACAGCAAGGCAGTTGCATATTGTGAAAGAAAGGTAGGGATGAAAATGCACACAGATATACATAGCAAGTCTTTCTGAGTAAATTGAAAGTTTTACACAGCAGCATATTTATTTATGTATTAATTAAAATAAATTCCTTAATCAAATACATTATACATAGCAATGGAAAAGCAATCATTTGGAGTTCAAATATATTAAATACTGTATTCATAAGCATTCATTTCAACAATTACTTTTCTACTACAAGCAACTGATTAAATATGAATAAGTGCCATACCAGGAGAAACCCTAAAAAACAGGACCATTTTAATGATGAGTAAGCTATACCAGAGATGCAGTTCAGTGGTCAAGTGTTTGGCTATTATGCAGTATTCTAAATAAGATTCCCACACATGAATGGCACACACAAGTTTAGTCAATGAAGAATTAAAAAATGAATTAACTACATTTCTTCTATTACACAAGTAGAGAAAATTTTGTATCAATAATGAACTTATTACAGAGAAAGGGATGGAAGAAAATGATTTTTGAATATATGAATCCAAAAGAGAATCTGAAAGAAAGGACACACCAGAAAAGGATGGTTTCTTTGTATAGAGCACTTGTTTTTGAAGATGATCAGAGTTTGAGTCCCAACACCCACATGGTAGCTCACAACTGTCTGTAATTTCAGTTACATGTCAGAGGAGAGCTGCTTGTTGGTTCCCAGCCGCCTGGCTGTCTTAGACCCAAAAAAAACCACACAAAAACCATATTAGTTCAATTATTGCTTGGCCCAATAGTGCTAACTTCTTATTGGCTAACACTTACATATTAATATTACCCATTTCTGTTAATCTGTGTATCACCACGTGTCTGTGGCTTACTGACTAAAGTTCTCAGCATCTGTCTTTGGTGGCCCCATGGCTTCTCTCTAACTCCACCCTTTAGTCTCCCACCCTACAGTCTAGCTTTCCCTGCCTAGTTCTGTTCTTCCCTGCTGTAGGCTCAAAGAAGTTCCTTATTCATTAACCAATAAAAGCAACACAGAGACAGAAGACCCTCTGACACCAGTTACAGGGAATCTGTTACTCTCTTCTGACCTCCATGGGCACCAGGCACCAGTGTGATGCTCATACATACATATAAGCAAAATATTCAAACATTTATATACAAATCTTTAAACTATTTCTAAAAGGATACAGAGAAAGAGATAAAATGCAACATTATTCCATATTGATTGCACTTTGATAATATTTTTACCTAGTCAATTATATTATTTTGATCTTCCAATACTAAATAACCTGTAAAATTGGTTTTTAACTCCTAAAAAATGTATTCATATAGTATTCTGTAATCCAATCTCACTTTTCTCTCTAGTTAAAGGTTTCAAGAATTGCGACTGATGTTCTCTCAACTAGATATGAAACCCGTTACACCTATGGCCCAATAGCATCAAAAATGTGTAAGTTTTTCCTCTCATTTACTATGGTTGTTTATCTATCTCTATGTTATTAGTAAATAAAATTATCAAATTTGTAGATTATAGATTCCAGCTGTTGCAAGAGGCTCTACATTATATGTGCACCTGAAAGACAGGCTTGCCTGTTTTCTGAGTTAGAACAGTTTGTGAAACAAATCACAATGAATTTCTACAAACCTATAAAATTAAGATAAACTATTAAATCAGTGGAAATTTATAGCTTACTTCATCTACTGTTCTGTTTCATAACAGAATGTTTAATCTTTGCCAGAACAAGAATTAATTGGGGCAGAGGCAGCATCTAGTTTCATCTATTTAAGTTGATTTGAATCTTCTCTCCTTTGTCCTTGTCTCCATTCTAGTAATGTCTTCCCCTTAATCTATAGTAAGTGCATGTGTTGACTCATAGTCTCTTTTCCCTCTGATCCATTCTTCCTGTTACAGGTAAATGAATATGTGTGGTATAGTAAGAAAGGAGTTGGTAAGGTTTGAGTTCTCTTCTTTTATTTAGATCCTCATCACAATTTCTAATGCTTTAATATTATACACATTCAAAAATATTATAGACTTTCCTTGCTATTGGATTTTTACTTAGTTTGCTTAGCCTTACAGAACTTTCTTATCTTTTTTTCTTTCTACGTGGAATCAATGAACTTTCCACAAGGTCAGCTATTTGTTTTGACTTTAATACTAGAATAGGCTCTATTGAAACTCAATAGAGCCTCAACTGGGGAATTATAATTCAAATGCAGCCACAGACAATAAGTTAAAAATGAGCATGGCTAGGTTCATATAAACCTCCATTCTCAAAAACAGGAGGAAATAACTTGTCAAGTCTCAGAATGTGTTCTAAGTATCATTTGTAATTGTTTGTCAACTAATATGCTAGCCATTAGGCTCAGCACTTAATTCTCATGATCTAAATTAATCCTCACAAAACACACCAAGCCATGAGCAAATACTCCTTCCCAGTTACAAAGACTGGCGAGGGAATTACAAGGTTAAATTATAACAAAACCAAAGTCCTCACTGCTGTGCATATGACTTTCCTAATTTGGTTTTTGTGACTTATTTGTGAAAATAAGCTTTCTTATTTTCAAATAATAAAATGAACAATCAAAACATTATTTTATTTTTCCAAAGACCAAACTCTGTGGATCAAGGTAATTTCTCTTCTTATAGCAGGAGTTATAGTTGCTGGGATGTCTCCATCAAACTGTTCCCCTCAGGGCTCAGGGAACACTGTGCAAGAGAGGGCAAGAAGAGTGTAAGAGCCAGAAGGGAAGCAGTACACCAAAAAAAAAAAAACCAATGTCCTCTAAGTTACATAGGCACAGCTTATATGAAATACAGAGACTGAGGCAGCATGTGCAGGACCTGCATGGGTCTGCACCAGGTCTTTTGCATTTATATTATCACTTCCAGCTTAATAATTTTGTGTAATTACTGAGTGTTAAAATTCTGAGTCTTGTGCCTTCTCTAGGGCTTTTTTCACCGTCTCTCTTTTCCAGTTCCAATGTGTTGATTTTTATTTTATCTTTTTATATTTTATTTATTATTATCCCCTAGAAGCCTGTCTGTTTTCTAACTGGAGACAGAAAGGGAGTAGATCCAAATGGAGGGGAACTGGGAAGGAACTGGGAAGAGTATAGAGAGGGAAAACCATAATCAGGATATATTATGTGAGAAAAAATCTGTTTTCAATATAAGGAAAGATTAAAAGGAGTTATAGCTATAAGTTAATGAAAGTATTTTAGTTATCCTGTCATAGGTCCTAACCTTACCATAAATAGGACATGGAACTAGAATTGATTCCTATACACTCCTTCAAAGAAAAGTGTCTTCTGACTTACCCCAAAACATTTATTTGACTGTTTTCCATTGCAACCATGAAGATCAAAAAGAACAATGTAATTTCAGATGCTGAAAATAAAGGACTGGCAAACTTAGGTACTACAGATGAGCAAAAAGGGAAATAGACAGAGGAAACAGAAAACTTGTTACCTTCAGATCTACCTTTAAATAACTGCTAAAGGAATCTTTCTAAATACAAAGAAAATAACAACAGAAAAAGGCTGAGAAGTGCAGGAGGAAAGGATAGTGGACTGGAAGTAGAGAGAAGAGATAGGTTAGTGGATAAAAGAGATATATGCATATCTTCATACATAATGTAATAATAACATGTCCTCATGATTGAATCAAAAACTATTCTTTCCTCTAAAATTCATTGTGTAAAGATTAAAGATAACTTGCTTTTATTATCAATGTGTCATCTATAAGAAACTTATTTCTAGGTTTTCAGGTAGGTTGTTTCCTAATTTTCTAATCCAAAGTAGTTGTACCAGTTTGCATTCCCACCAGCAATGGTGGAGTGTTTCCTTTACCCCACATCCTCTACAGCATAAGTTTTCATTAGTTTTTTGATATTGGCCATTCTTATAGGTTTAAGAGGGAATCTCAGAGTTGTTTTTGATTTTCATTTCTCTGATGACTAAGGATGTTGGGCATTTCCTTAAATGTCTGTCAGCCATTTTAGATTCCTCTGTTGAGAGTTTTCTGTTAGGTCTGTACTCCATTTTTATTGGATTATGTGTTCTTTTGATGGCCAATTTCTTGAGTTCTTTGTATATTTTGAAGATCATACCTCTGTCTGATGTGGGGTTGATGAAGATACTTTCCCATTCTGTAGGTTGCCATTTTGTCTTGTTGACCATGTCCTTTGCTTTACAGAAGCTTCTCATTTCAAAAGGACCCATTTATTAGTTATTTGTCTCAATGTTTGTGCTACTGGGGTGATATTTAGGAAGTGTTTTCCTGTGCCATGGCATTCAAATGTAATTCCCACTTTCTCTTCTATGAGGTTCAGTGTGATTGGTTTTATGTTGAGATCTTTGATCCATTTGAACTTGGGTTTTGTGCATGGAAGTAGATATGGGTCTATTTTCATTCTTCTGCATGTTGATATCCAGTTATGCCAGCACCATTTGTTGAATATGCTTTCTTTTTTCCATTTTATATTTTCTGCTTCTCTGTCAAAAATCAGGTGTTCATAGATGTGTGGGTTGATATTCAGTTACATTGGTACTCCTGTCTGTTCTTATGCCAATACCAAGCTATTTTCAGCACTGTAGCTCTATAGTAGAGTTTGAAGTCGGGGATTGTGATGTCTCCAGTAGTTCCTTTAGGGTTCAGGACTGTCTTGACTATCCTGGTTTTGTTGTTGTTGTTTCCATATGAAGTTGAGTACTGTTCTTTCAAGATCTGTGAAGAATTTTGCTGGGATTTTAATGGGGATTGCATTGAATCTGTATGTGGATTGCTTTTGAAGGGCAGTGAATTGAATCTGTAGATTGCTTTTGGTAAGATTGCCATTTTTACTATGTTAATTCTACCTACGCAAGAGCATGGGAGATCTTTCCACTTACCAGTGTCTTCTTTAATTTCTTTTTTCAAAGATTTAAAGTTCTTGTCATATAGGTCTTTCACTTGTTTGGTTAGAGTTATTCCAAAATATTTTATTTGTGGCTATTGTGAAGGGTGATATTTCTCTGATTTCTTTCTCAGTCCATTTATCATCTGTGTGAAGGAGGACTACTGATTTTTTGAGTTAATCTTGTATCCTGCTACATTTTTGAAGACGTTTATGAGTTGTAGAAGTTCCTTGGTAGAATTTGTGGGATCACTTATGACCCAGCAATACCATTGGGTATATACGCAAAGGATGCTCAATCATACCACAAGGACATATGCTCAACTATGTGCATAGCAGCATTATTTGTCATGGACAGAACCTGGAAACAACCTAAATGCCCCTCAACCAAAGAATGAATAAGGAAAATGTAGTACATTTACACAATGAAGTACTACACAGCAGAAAAAAATGACATCTTAAAATTTGCAGGCATATGGATGGATCAAGAAAACATCAATTTGAGTGAGGTAACCCATACCCAGAAAAATAAATATTATATGTATTTCATGTAAAGCCACTCATAAGTGATTTTTAGACATAAGGCAAAAAATGTCCCCAATTCATAACACCAGAGGACATAGACAATAAAGAGAACCGTAAGAGAGACATACATGGATCTGATGTACATGTGAAATTGAAAAGACATGATCTTCTGAATAAATTGGGAGCATGGGACCTTGAGAGAGGGTAGAAGGAAAGGGTGAGGAAGTGAGGGACACTGAAAAAATTATATAGTTGAATATAAACAATAAAAAACTGATTTCTAATCTAACTATATAGACAGCTTGAAATAAAAAAATAAAAATTAAGCAAAATAAAAGAAGAAGTTATGTTAATTATCAAATAGTATCACAGCAAAACCAAACATCCATCCACCAACAAGGAAATAATCCTAAGTATATATGCATCACCTCTGCACATATCACTTTGTTAGTAACAGTTTGACTTCCCTAGCCTCCTTCCTGAATGTCTCCCTAATAAGACCAAATGCCACTTCCTTTCTCTTCTTTGGTCCTCCCATTTCATTACTTCACCCAATTTTTTGTTAGCAATACAGATTTTTCCCACTACATAGATCGAAATTTTAGACAGTTTTATCAAATTAGGCTATCCATTACCCCATTGCTATTTCTGGTGTGTTGTCTCTATTCTGGCTCTCTCTGCCTTTCACTTCATGGTGCCTACCATTTTGCTGTCTAGACTTCCTTGCCAAGGCTTGTTATTGCATATAGTATAAAGAATATGAAAGTGCCTATTGCCTCTCAAAAAAAAACCAGTCTGAACCTATAAAATTTACAAAATTTCCCACTCACTGCTTATTTAACTCCAGCCCAAACAGACCTCACAGGTCCCTAAAATGCTCCTGGATTTTTAACTGTTGGTATTCACCTGCCAGAATGTCTTTCTTTACTTCCACCTGGAAATATATATATACATACATATATATATATATATATATATATATGTATATATATATTTCTTTAGTTCCTGAATATGATCTGCATAATGAAAGTGGAATTTGACATGTCTGAGTATGAGTCCTGCTCACCAAGCACAACATTGCTTCTCTTTCAAATCTTTACCAAGTCATACTCCTTTCCTGTGGTAATTACAGCTGTGCTCTACACTAAGGTTTTTACCCCTATGTCTCTTCTTTAAATTGAAAGATCCTGAAACAATAAGTCACCTTGGTAACCCTGTATTGTCTGCCCTCTCTTGGACAAATAAATGTATTGTTCTGGGGGTTGTTTTGGTTGGTTAGGTAGTGTGTTTTTGTTTTAAGTTTGTTTTTGCTTTTGTTTATTTTTCTGTTTGATGTAAGGTCTTACAATGTAGCCCACACTGGCCTCACACCATGCTCTTGTTTAAATCTCTGTACTGTTGGAATTAGATAGATTCATTACTGTGCTCAGCCCATGTAAAGTCTATTGGGCATATGAGTGGCCATAAGTAGTTACTGAATAATTGAACTGTAACCCTTCCGACCCAAATATCCCTTCTTTATTTATAAAATATTTAACTTCTTCTTTTTCAAACTTAAAATATTGGTATCAATTAAGTGTATAATAAAACATCAATTATTTTACACATGAAAGTACTATTGCACTGTATAAAGGAAAACATATACATGCACTAACAGTATGTTGTTTGAGTATGCTATATAACATGTGTATGCACCTATATTTAGCAAGCATTTTCATACACACTGTAAATATATACACACATACACATTGAGAGAAACCTCTCTGTAGATGTTTATATCTTTACTCATTTTTCCAAATAATGACAACTTTAGTAAAGTTTCAAAAATGATATAAAGTTTAAAATTAGAGTATTAAATATATCCTTAAAGTAACTAACTTGAATTTTCTTGGTCTTATAACTGTAAACGATTTTCTCTGAGAGTATAAATGACAAGAGATCAAAAGTGTGAAAAAAGGTGTAAAAGAAGATATATATTAAAACGTCATAATGAAATCACTTTATATTTTTACACTAATTTTAAAGTAATAAAAGAAAGAAAAAATTAAAAGTTTTGAATGTGGTACATATTTTAAATATATGGTAGATAGTAAGTGCTTTCTGTACTGTTTACACTATTTTGACATTACTGCAATTACCCATACATATAAGTACTTTTATTGTTAATTTTATACATGCAATTTTGAGTGTGTGTGTGTGTGTGTGTGTGTGTGTGTGTGTATGTGTTGAGTTTGGAGGCCAGAAGCCAACACTGGGTTTCTTTCTCTATTGTTTTATACTTTATTTTTTTGAGACAAGGCCACTCATTGGTCAACAAGCCCTGGGGACCCTATCAACACACTGTCATTACAGGCATGAGCCACCACATCTGACTCTTTTATGGGTGCTGAGAATCCAAGTTCAGGACTTAATCTTTACACTGCAAATACTTCACCAACTGTGCTATCTCTTCTGCATCAACAATCTCCATGTCTTAAAAAAATAATCTTGCCTCTAATGAAATGTTTACTGATTCTGTTTTGCAGACCCAACATCAGGTTCTTCTTTAGACTGGGCTTACAACGCAGGCATCAAGCACACATTTGCCTTTGAGCTCCGTGATAAAGGCAAATTTGGTTTTCTTCTTCCAGAATCCCAGATAAAGCCAACATGCAAGGAAACCATGCTTTGCGTAAAATTTATTGCTAAGTATATCCTCAAGCAACCTTCCTAATGAATTGCCTTTGGTTTGAAATGTGCAATTAATCCTTTCAGGAAAGCTTCCCCTGAGAAGGCAAACTTCTGCATCACCTGAATCCATCCTTTCTTTGCTCATGAAGTCCTGCATTGATTTCTTCCTGTTTTTATTTACTTCCAACAGCACCAAAAAAATATAACTTTGAGTAAATGCATTGAACTATGTTTCTTCTTCTTTTTTAGCCTTATAATAAGCACAGTTTGAATACTCTGAAGAGATATGTAGTGAGCATGGGAAAGAAATGAAAACTTTGTTTCTCCAGAATCTGATTGACTTCCTTCATGCTATCTGCTAACATAATGAAAACTAAACAGATTATATTCTGATGCTTTATAATAAACTAAGTTCCCAGCTTTTCTTAACTAGTCTTAAAGTCTAGTCACCTTGATAGTTTATAATAGTCTTATTTGTTAGCCATAATAATCTAACAAATATTGATGTCAATGGTTCTTCAATCTGATGACAGGAAACTGTATTCTTAATTTTCAAATACGTAATTTTCCTTTCATTCTTCATATCTTCAAAATGGCAAAAACAATGGAAGGAA
The DNA here is from genome assembly GCF_982192425.1 of Myodes glareolus. NCBI lineage: Eukaryota > Metazoa > Chordata > Mammalia > Rodentia > Cricetidae > Myodes > Myodes glareolus. The sequence continues at coordinate 62,852,031 of NC_142045.1, forward strand.
TCAAATAGTTCATGGAGATATGAATCTCAGAGTTTTAAGCAAGGAATCCAGTTTCCTTCAGTACAATGCTCATTTAACTAAAAATACCATAATCTAATCTACAGTATTCATAGAAAAATTTCTTCCACAACACCTTTTGGCAATTTATAAACACAGCTGAGATAGTTTCCCGTGCCAGTTCATACAAAGACGGCCAGTCAATACAGGCAATGCAAGTTGGTGACCAAAAGTCATGTAGACCAAGGAAAGGACTACAGGGGGAGAGAGAGCACGAGAGAGAGAGAGAGAGAGAGTGTGTGTGAGCAAATGAGAGAGGGCGGGACACCCTTAGATTATGTTGATACAAAACAGCAATACTCAATTCAAAAAGAATAAGAAAAAAATTATTCAGGAGCCAAATGTTAGTGACCGTGGAAAAAGAACACAAATTCTGTTTGTCCCAAATACAACTTTCTAATATGGTAACAATTTCATAAGCTTTTTCTAGAAATAAAACAAAAAAGTCACAAATTTTTGTGTTTCTTTTTTTTTTCTTTTTTTTCTTTTTTTTTTAGAGTAAATTTTATTAAATTATAAAAGTTTCCATTTCCGCCCCTCTTCCCAACACCCTCCCACTCCCCCCACTCCCTCTCCTCCTCCCTCTTCGTCCCTTAGGGCAGTCAGGGCTTCCTGCCCTGTGGGAAGTCCAAGCTCCTCCCCCCTCCCTCCAGGTCCGTGTTTCTTTAAAAATGTTTGTAGGACTTAGGGCAGCAGTCCAAAGCAAAGCATAGAAATCTCTGCTGTGGGCTTCATATGTTCCTTAGGATGTTCGTAGCCTCTAGAACGGTGGAAGCTCAAATCCTTAAAGGGTTTTATCTAATGATCACTACAAAGTTAAGTTAAACACAGAGTTGGGCAATATGCAGCTATTTGATGAGTAACAATATTGAGTAAAAGGTCTCCAGACCTGCAACTCACCAGTACCCACAATCATAGATCTGGATTAGAAGTGGATCTCTCTATTTTAAATTAAGCAAAAATCCCTCCATTTTTTTTTGGTTTTAGTTAATGGCAGAGGTAGTCAAATTGGTAACCAAGAATAGCCATCACACATTCCCTGTGTGCTTCAACCACTCAGAGAGAGAACCCTTTGAACCTGCCTGCTATGCCAAGTAAACTTAGTTATATCCCTCTGACCTGGGGTAGGATTTGTCATCCAGCATTTTCGAGGGTCAATTATGGCACATCACTTTACTTTCCATATTACAGTTAAAAATCAAGTTGAGTATATGGAAAACAAACTAATGCTATCTAATGCCACTACACTCATCACAATGAACTCTTTTATTGTTGAAGACTTATTGCCAAGGTGGGTTAAATGTTATAGGAATGACATTTTATTTTGGTTTTAATAATATTGTTTCTATCAGGATATTCTGATATGCAGTTTGTTTAAGGAGCTTGATTTTGATGAATATGACAGCTTCTGATATTCTAAGATATGAATTAAAATTCAAACTTAATGGGTTTGGGAAGGAAAGGCTTGAGGGCCAAGGAGTAACATACTACTAACACATTCCTCGGGATTATACTGAAGTAAACAAAAAGAGATGGATTTGAAGCTGCCTCCAAAGCATGAAACTTATTTAATATGCATCAGTGCCCCCATTTTTTTAAACAGAAAATAAATGTTCTATATTTGGATAAAAAAATTTAAAATTTGAATAAATTTGATGGTTAATCAGAACCTTAGTTTTTCTTAATCAAATTGGTCATATCTCTTCCTGCCTATAAACTCAAATTATACTTCCATCTTTAGTCTAAAAACTACTGTAAGAGAAAAACAAGTTAGCCAATACTTACAAACCATCTAGACCATCCCCTGTTCTGTAACTATAAACCTCCTCACAGCTATTCTACTTGCACTGTACTACTGCTATTGCTGATGCTCTGCCTGTACTTAGTCTAAAAATGTAGCTTCCATTTTTGCAGAATAATTATATGGCGAGAAGGAGGGAAAGGGAAATGAGGGGAAAGGAAGGCAGTTGAGACAGAGACAGAGAGAGGAACATCTGGGACACACACACCAGAGCATGGGTCAGTAAAGGCCATGGGTGAGAGAAGTAGGTGCTATTTTAAATTACCTGTAAAGAGGCATAAACCTCATAGTCCAGTGCTTTTGGAGCAAATGCCTTCCATCCTAATTTTCTTTCTAGTACTGAGATAAAACAACATGACAAAAAGCAACTTGGGAATAAAATGTTTTTTTCAGCTTACAGTTGAAGTCCATCATGAAGAAAAGTCTGGGCAGAAATTTAAGGCAAGAACTGAAACAAAAGCCATAGAGGAATGTTCTTACTGGCTTGGGCTCATGGCTTGTTCGGCCTGCTTTCTTTTACAACCTAGGACCACCTGTTGAGGGTGGCACTATCCACAGTGGGCTGGGTCATCCCACATTAACCACTAATGAAGAAAATGCCCCTACAGATTGCCTACTATCCAATTTGATAAAGATATTTTCTCAGATGACTCAAGTTGTGCCAAGTTTACAAAAAAACAAAACAACAATAACAAAAAAACACCTAGCACTGTCCTGATCCACACCTATACTGTTTGCTAAGCCGGCCAGGAAGTAGACACAAATTCTTTTGTACTTGTCCCTATCGTGTGACAGACTTTTCCAAAGGAGGTGACACTCACAATGATGTACAAGCATGTCTACTCACCCCAAATCAGGAACCTGTGATAGACTAAAGTAACAACTGCTCTGGAGTCCCAGTTAGTGAACCAATAAGTACTGACTGGAATGATTAGCTGGAGTATTGATGAGGGGATATGTATAGGAATAGAAATGACTCAACACAGGGGACAACTCACAAAAGCTACATCCTGAGAGGTCTCTGCACAACCTACAGATAGCAAAACATGATGGAGGAGGGTCATCGGTCTACGTGTTACTCTCATTGGTTCATTAATAAAGAAAACTGATTGGTTTGATAGGTCAGAATATAGGTAGGCAGGGAAGACAGAACAGAATGCTGGGAGGAAGAAGGCAGTGAGGCAGACGTTATAGCTCTCCTCTCCAAGATGGATGCAGGTTAAGATCCTTCCTGGTAAGCCACCACCTCATGGTGCTACACACATTAATAGAAATGGGTTAATCAAGATGTGAGAGTTAACCAATAAGAGGCTGGAACTAATGGGCCAAGCAATGTTTTAAATGAATACAGTTTCCATGTAATTATTTCAGGGGTAAGCTAGCCAGGATTCGGGCAGGAACACAGCCCACTGCTCCTTCCTTTTACAAAAACATGTTTCCTTGGTTGATAAGTCTCCTTTCTCCCAACAGATTCTTTCTATGAATCTGTGAGAAGCCTCTGTCTAGATCATGAAGCTTATGTGCTTCCTAAAGCCAGTGGGTGCCCAAAATCCCACCAAACCACTTTATTTTCCCATAGCAATGAATTCATTTTACAACCCCAACTTTCTTTCCACCCTCCAAGATGTCTGCTAGGATGATGGGAACAGGAAGTGTCAGACATGCTTCTGTTCCTTCATTTATACTCTAATTCAGTAATTCTAAACCTGTAGGTTGAGCTACTCACAGGGTTCACAGATCAGATATTTACATTAAGATTTATAACAGTCGCAAAATTAGTTATCAAGTAGCAATAAAATAATTTTCACTTTGGGGGTCACCACAACATGAGGAGCTGTATTAAAGGTGCACAGAATTAGGAAGCTAGAAAAACCACTGTTCTAACCTCTCTCAACTCCTCACTGTTCATTTACTGCAAATAATTCTGTTCTTAAGGTTATGAAAATAATAACTCAAGGAAAAAAGTCATTGCTTTGAGCTTTAGACCCAAAGAAAATTCCCACTACATGCACTGTTCACCTGAATAACAACTCAGGTTTATATTTTTTTTTAAAAAAAAAGACAAAAAACAAAAAAACAAGCCAAATTTCTTTATGCAAAAAAAAGTCAGGATTTTTAAAGAGTTTCTTCAGAAGAGTGTAAAAGAATGATTTTATGATGCTGAAGTGTAACACCCGATTCTGTGTTACCCTCTTGGTACAGTTCGCATGCAACCATACCTTACGCAAGTTTGGGCAAAGGCCTGGAGATTGAAAAAAAGACACACACACAAGAGACCTGGGTCATTCGTCAGGAGATCAGCCAAATGCCACTTTATTTAGCTTTTTGCAAAACTGATATACTTGGCCCCAGTAAAGAAATTCCCTCCCAGCCAGGGGGGAACCTGGCACTGTAAGGAATTCCTTCCCAGGTAGGGGGGAACCTGGCGTCATGTAGGACCTCCTCCCAGGCAGGTGGGAAATTACCATACCAAAGATGAAACAATGCCCTACAGCTAAATCACCAGGTGAGGCAGAGTGAGCACAAGAACTAGCAGGAGGCTTTGCTGGTTGATCAAAACTGTCCTCGAGATGTACCCCAGGGAGTAAGGGCAGACCAGGCCCTACAGGTCCCCCTTTTGTATAAATTATATGATTAGGCCTGTCTTGGGGGGCATTGGACATCAGGCAATACCCTTTACCCATCGTGGGAAAGCATCCAGGTCAAAACACATTTCCTGCCTTAGGTTGGGGCAGCCCCCCAAAAATCTTACTTGTCATTGGCTCACTAGTCACCCATCACCAAGTTCAGCCAGATTTATGCTGAAAGATACTCCGGGACAGTAGCAAAGAGGACTTGCTACGTGGCAACATTGACCTGAGCTTGCCTTTGGCTCTCTCACCATGAAATCATGAAGATGATGCTCCAGCACATACAAGCACTCCAAAAGAAGACTGTGCCTGCTCAATCCTTAATAAGTCTGCCCAAAATGGAGCCCTTTAAGTAAGGTCTCAGCACTGGTGGAAGGAACCCTGGTATAGTTAACTAGAATAATAATTGATAGCCAATTTGTAAATCTTGTACTCCAGGGTCCATGAATGACTTCCAAAAGCCTTTCCTGTAACATAGCAGAGGTCAAAAACCACAACCAATTGTAAAATTAACTGCAGTATTCAATTGTAAATTTAGCTCTATTTGAACGGCCAAGGCATTTGCAACCTGCCCTGAGAGGGTGTCCATAGCCTAGCAGAAGCAACTAACTGATTAAGGGAAAATCCAGCAGCATTAGCCGCTCTGACAGTCACAGCAATGGCTGTCAATATCATGGGAAGGGTAGATGGGTAAAGGAAGAGTCCTTGGCACTTGGACCACCACAGCCAGCTTCTCAGGACCCCAGCAGCTCTTCAGTTGGCAGGTCAGTGTCTGTTGGATCTCTTGGTTCTGTCCTGTCTTCAGGCTTCTGGACAGGAAAATCCACAGCACACACCAGAGGCTCAGACACCCAAATTGGATTGTCAGCATCCTGCGGGAAGACACAGACAGCTCCTCTGTCCCAGATTAGTACAGGATCTGGACCATACCAGGTGCCATCTGCTAGATTCTTCCATTTAACATGAGGCATCCCAAAAGAATTTGGCTGCCAATGTCACTCAGCAGCGGTCTGGGAATGAGCATCAAAAGTCAGAAAATTTAAAATGTATAAAATAAAGAACAAATGGTCTCTGGGGGTGGAACCATAATCCCCCTTTTTATTTTATGCAAATAAGCTTTGAGCATATGATGCACTCGTTCTACTATAGCTTGTCCTTGAGGATTATAGGGTATACCCGATTTATGAGAAATTGGAAACTCAGAGCAAAATTTAGCAAAGCCAGTGCTGATGTAGGCTAGTCCATTATCAGTTTTCACAATTTTTGGAACTCCCGTGTAGGCAAAAGTCTGGAGACAGTGACTTTTAACATCCCGTAATTTTTCTTCTGTATGAGCTGAGGCAAAAATGAGATGAGAATATGTATCCACGGTTACGTGAATATATTGCATGTGCCCAAAAGAAGGAACGTGGATAACATCCATTTGCCACAAATGATTTGGAGCAAGTCCACAAGGATTAACTCCGAAATGGGGAACAGTTAAAAGTTCTGTACAAAAAGGGCATTTTTTTAACAATATCAGTAGCTTGCTCTCGAGATATTTTAAAATGAAATCTTAAAGACCCAGCATTGAGATGAAAATTATTATGAGCTTTATTTGCAGCTTCATAAGATTCTTGACTCACTGCATAAATTTGGCGAGTGAGCTGATCAGCCAAAGCATTCCCCTCACTCAAGGGACCAGGGAGGTCACTATGAGTCCGCAAATGTCCTATGTAAATGGGAACAGATCGGGCCCAAAGCAAAGTTTGAATAGCCAATAACTGCATCTGGATTCAAGATACAAAAGCAATATAAGCTGCAGTTTCCAAAGGCATAAGAATTTTGCTTATATACTGACTGTCAGTAAAAAGGTTAAATGGAATGTCAGCATACTTCTCTAGGGTCATTTGTACAGCGATCAATTCAGCCACCTGAGCAGATTTAGCATCAACAGGCTGAATGTCAAAATCAGGAGGGATTAGTGCATAAAAACAAGGTCCAATCTACAGCAAAATTCTGCAGCCAAATTATTTCTGCCTGGGTATATGGTGTAATGACCTTATCAGGTACCCATAGGATGGGTCCTTTCTGCCAAAAAACTCCAGTAGGACTATGCTGAGAGGGAAAGATTATCAACTCATGAAAGGAAGTAGGATCTGGACTCCCCTGTAGAATGTCCATACAACCATTTACTGCTCTAAAATCTTACAGTAACCTCCATTTACCAGACCTTTTTTATTAATAATAGAGATAGGAGTATTCCAGAGAGAAGTGGATGCCACTACGCATCCTGCCTCTAGCTGTTCTAGGAACTCACTCTGTAGGCCAGGCTGGCCTTGAACTCACAGAGATCTGTAGGTCTCTGACTCCAAAGAGCTGGGATTGAAGGGACGTGTCACTACACCTGGCTTTTTCCCTGGGCTGAAATTGCCCCTTTACCTGCAGGGCAGTTCCTTTAGAAGTATCCTGACCTTCCACAATGAAGACAATTCTGAGATCTAGTTCTGCCTTGACCTTCCCTAGGGGAAGGAACAATTACCTGACCCACCACATGAGTGCCATCAATGTCCCTGCATAATCGGATAAAGTCATTTAAGTCTCCATTTCTATGGGGGTGCAAAACCTCTTGACAAAATCTGTTAGCGTTTTCATAGGCTAATTGCTTTATGGCTGGCATAGCTGAGCTCACATCCCCCAAAATTCAACTTCCCATCTGTAAAAGGCAGTCAATAAACTCAGAATAAGGTTCTGAAGATCCTTGAAAGATCTCAGAAAGCTGTTCTCCTTCTCCTTTGTTAGGTAAAGTTTTTCAAGCTTTAACAGCCACAGCAGCTATCTGAGCATAAATCACAGGATCATATGCAATCTGTGCTGCTGAGCCAGCATACTGTCCTTCACCAGTTAACATGTCAAGGTTATGCTGGGGGAAACCCGCGATGGCATTATTCCATGTGGTCTTCTTGCAATTTTCCTGCATATCACCTCTCCATAACAAATAATCTCCCCCTAAGAGACAAGCCCTGCAAAGCTGCATCCAGTCCCTGGGTGTAAGGTTGAGCTTTGCAAAGGATTCTAATAATGCCACAGTGAAAGGAGCATGCACTCCATAGGCCACAACTGCTTCTTTTAACTGCTTAATCTCCTTAAAGGCCAGAGGGTTATGCTACCTGGTCCTTTGTTCTTGTGGATCAATAATTTCCACAACAGGATAAATCTGCCTCTCCCTACTTAGATTATTTAGTCTGTCTTGAATCTCTCATATTTCCACCTCTCGGTCTATAGGGGTGGAAGCAGTAGTACCATGATTAGAAGTGGCAAAGAAAGTTTTTTGCGGTGGAGGTCTCATCGAGAGACATCTGTTTGCTTCCTCATTTTCCTCTTTTTCTAACTGCCTTTTTAAAAGTGCGATCTCCTTTTCTAGAATTTCTTCTTCCTCTTCTATATCCCCAACACTCCTAACTTCCTGCTCTTCGAAACTCTTAATAGAACTCACAGATTCTGCTTTCTGAATCTCCTCAAGGGTTTTGTTCAAAATCTCTAACTGTTCTTTTACTATCACATCATTACTGAGAAGAGCATCTCTGACTAATCGCCATAGCGAAAATATAGCTATGGAAACTTCTGGCCCTCATTCTTTCAAAGCTTTTAACTTTACCTGTGACCAATTAGTAATATTAAAGCCCCCTGTATGTAGAAACCAGGGACTAAACTATCTCAAAAAATTAGACAATTAAATACCTTACACAAAAGAAAACTGTCTTAAGGAACTCTTGTGCTGTCTATACTTTAATACTGGTGCCTTACTTGCCTTGCTTCTCTAAAAGCACTATCAATTGGCCCTTTAACCAGCCCCTTAACACTGGAACAGAATTACTTGCACCCATAAGCCAATACTCCCTCACCACTTACCGGCTGGCCAGCGTCCCGAGGGCAATCTCTTAGGGATCCCTATTTCCCAAATCTCGCAGATGGGTCTCTGCAGACGAGTCTCCGACTGTAGCTGCTGCTGATCCCAGCGGTGCCTCCAATTGTAACACCCAATTCTGTGTTACCCTCTCGGTACAGTTTGTGTGCAACCGTATCTTACACAAGTTTGGGCAAAGGCCTGGAGATTGAAAAAAAGATACACACACAAGCGACCTGGGTCATTCGTCAGGAGATCAGCCGAATGCCACTTTATTTAGCTTTTTGCAAAACTGATATACTTGGCCCCAGTAAAGGAATTCCCTCCCAGCCAGGTGGGAACCTAGCGCCATATGGAACTGGCGCTGTAAGGAACCTGGCGCCGTAAGGAACCTGGCACCGTAAGGAATTCCTTCCCAGGTAGCGGGGAACCTGACACTGTGTAGGAACTCCTCCCGGGCAGGTGGGAAATTACCATACCAAAGATGAAACAATACCCTACAGCTAAATCATCAGGCTATGGCAGAGTGAGCACAAGAACTAGCAGGAAGCTTTGCTGGCTGACCAAAACTGTCCTTGATGCACCCCAGGGAGTAAGAGCAGATCAGGCCCTACACTGAAGTAAAAGACTAAAGCCCAAATATGCTCAAAACATGGACTATAGACTTATCTCTGGAACAGAGGCAATATAAGTGTAAACAATTAGTCAAAACTCCAGCTAGGGTAAGGATGAGTTTGACTGTTGGAGATTGAAACCAGTCTTTGATTCACCTATGAAGACTGAGATTTGTCTCAGGATGCCTAGGTTGGAGTAATGAGAAAAGAGACGCACCATAGATCTTCATGAGAACTCTGAGAATGGACTGGTGGGATACGTATCTACTCTTGTAAAGCTTATCACTCCATTGAGGGTGTCCCTTTTCCCCACACTATGATTGCAGCTTCAAGAATCAAAACAAGCTTGATCTTGAGAATCTAAAGAAAAGAAGCTGACTCTAGGCAGGGAAACAGCTAGGCTAATATACAGGCAGTTATAGCAAACCAATAGCCAACATCTCCTTAAATTGAGAGAAACTTGGAGAAATTTCACTAAATTCGGGAACAACACAAAGTTATCCACTCCATATCTTTTCAATATTATGTTTGAAGTCTTAGAGAAATAGAACTGAAGAAGATCAAAGGGATGGAAATTGGAAAGAAAGAAGCCAAAATGTCTTTATTTTCAGAAGATATGAGAGTATATATAAATGGCACTAAAAATTTTACTGGGAGACTCCTACAACAATACTTTCATCAAAATGACAGAATACAAGATTAACTCAAAAAATATCCATAGTCCCCCTATATACAAATGACAAACAAGAACCATGCCCTCCCCATGCCACTAGTGGTTCCTGGAGACAGGGACATTGCCTGAACCAACTGCACAAAGTGCTAATTGATGGGTCTCCCATGAGCACAGGTCAGTAGGAAAGGTGCCTGCAGGCTGTCTCTCCACCACCACCCCCATTGGACTCTGTAATCTACAAGGCCCATTATATTTCAAAATCCACCATTCCCCTCTGTATCAGTAGTTCCTAAAGACACAGGTACCACCTGAACTGATTGTACAAAGTGCTGAGTGACTGGTCTCCCACTTGGGACAGCACCAACTCTAGGCCCCAGACCTCTCCCTACTGATTACAGCCCCACTATCTTGCCAGCAGGCAAGGCACCTGTGCTCAGGCCTCTCCATCACCATATCCCAGTTGGGCCTTGTAATCACATGACCAGCTCTTTGTGCCAACCCCAACCACCCTCCCTGGCATTAGCAGCTCCTAGAAACGCAGACACTGCCTGCACCGATTGGACTGTCGGAGGCTTCTGGCATAGACACCACCTGAACAGATTGTATGAAGTGAGGCTCCAGAACAAAGACATTACCCACACTAATCACATGAAGAATAGCCCCCAGAGACAAGGACTCCACCTCTTCAGACTGGATGATAAGCCACCCCTAGAGGCACAGGTACCACCGGCACCAATTGAAGGTAGAGCATTCTCAGAGCTAAAGGTATCACCTGCACCAAATGGAGGCAGAGATGCATAAACACTAGTGCAACAATATACTCAACAATATGAAGAGAAATGTGGAACCACCAGAATCAAGTTGTCCTACACTAGCAAGACTAGAACATCCTAATGCAGAAGAAATGACCTAAAAATAACTTTATAAAGATGAGAAACATTCTTAAAGAGGAAATGAAAAATTCTCTTAAAGAAATGGAGGAAAAGACAAAGTTGGAAGAAATCAACAAATTCCTTAAACACAGCCAAGAGAAATCAATCAAACAGGTGAAGGAAATAGTTCAAGACTTGAAAAGTGAAATAGAGGCAATAACAAAAAACCCAAGCCAAGGGAATTTTGGAAATGGAAAATCTGGGTAGATGAACAGAAAATAAAGATGCAAGCTTAACCAGCACAATACAAGAGATGATAGAGAAAATCTCAGGCATTGAAGATACAATAGATAAAATAGATTCATTGGTCAAAGAAAATGTTAAACCCAACAAATTCTTAGCACAAAAAATGCAGGAAATATGGGATGCCATGAATGAAAAGACCAAACCTCAGAATAATAAGAATTGAAGAAGGAAAAGAGCTACATCTCAAAGGCAAAGAAAATATATTCGATGAAATCATAGAGGAAAACTTTCCCAACCTAAAGAAGGACATGATTATGACATTACAAGAAACTTACAGAACACCAAATAGAGTGGACTAAAGAAATAGTCCCCTCACCACATAATGATCAAAATAAAAAACATACATAATAAAAAAAGAATACTAAGAACTGCAAAGGAAAAAGGCCAAGTAACATATAGAGATATAACCTATCAGATATAACCAATCTGATATAACCTATCAGAAATATACCTTAATTCTCATTGGAGACTCAAAAAACAAGAAGGTCGTGGACAGACATTCTGAAGACACTAAGAGAATACAGATGCCAGCCCAGCTTTCAATCACCATATGCAGAGAAAACAAGATATTCCATGACACAACTAGACTTAAACAATACGTATCCACAAATCCAGTTCTACAGAAAGTACTAGAAAGAAAACTACAACCCAAAGAATTTAACTGTACTCGAAAAACACAGGTAGTAACCTCACACCAGAAAATACCAAAGAGGGGAAACACACACACACACACACACACACACACACACACACACACCACACTACCACTATTAATGAGAAAAGCAAAAGTAACAGGAATTAGCAATCCCTGGTCATTAATATCACTTAATATCAATGGACTCAATGTGTCCTTTAAAAGATGCAGGCTAACAGAATGGATAAAAGAACAGGATTCATCCCTCTGCTGAATACAAGAAACACAACTCAACTTTAAAGACAGACATTACCTCAGGGTAAAGGCTTGAAAAAAATTTTTCCATTCAAGCAGACCTAAGAAGCAAGCTTGTATAGCTAGCCAAATAGCTAACAAAATTGACTTCAAACTAAAATTGATCAAAACAGATGGAGAAGGACATTTCATATTCATCACAGGAAAAAGTTCATCAAGATAAAATCTCAATTCTGAACATCTATACCTCAAATATAAGGGTGCCATATACGTAAAAGAAACATTACTGAAGCATAAATCACACCTCAAACCCCATACACTTCAACACCCTACTCTCACCAAAGAACAGGTCTGCCAGACAGAAACTTAACAGAGTAAAAAGGGAACTAACAGATGTTAGTTTTAATGGGCTTAAAAGACATTCACAGAACAGTCTACCTCAAACACACAAAAAATATTATCTTCTTGTTAGCATCTCAGGAAACTCTCTAAAATCGACCAAATACTTTGTCACAAACCAAATCTCAAAATATACAAAAGAAAACCCTGTATCTTATCAGATCACCATGTTAGAATTCAACAACACAAATTAAAGAAAGCCTACAAAATCATTGACACTGAATAATGCTCAACTGAATCACCACTGGGGAGAAATAAAGAAAGAAATTAAAGACTTCCTAGGATTCAATGAAAATCAATGTACAAAATACCCAAACTTATGTATCACTATGAAAGCAGTGATAAGAAGAAAGTTCATACCACTAAACACCCACATAAAGAATTCCAAGAAATCTCACACTAGCAATTTAACAGCCCACTGGAAACATCTAGGGAAAAAAAGCATACTCACTCCAGAGAAGGAGATAATAGCAAATAATCAACTTGAAATCTGAAATCAATAAAATAGAAATAAAGGGAACTATACAAAAATATCAGTGAAACAAACAGTTGGTTCTTTGAGAAAATCAATGAGATAGATATACCCCTATGCAAACTTACCAAAAGACAGAGAGATTATCCAAATTAACAAAATCATAAATGAAAAAAAGACATAATAGCAGGCACTGAGGAAATTGAGAGAATTATTAGGTCATACTTAAAAAAGCTGTACTCTACAAAATTGGAAAATTTAAAACAAATGGACGATTGTCTGGATAGGGACCACATACCAAAATGAAATCAATACCAGATATGAAACTTAAAAAGACATAGAAGTCCTAAGGAAATAGAAGCAGTCATTAAAAGTCTCCCAACCAACAAATGCCCAGGATCAGATGGTTTCAGCACAGACTTCTATGAGTATTTTAAAGAACTAATACTTCTCAAATAGTTCCACATAATAAAATCAGAAAAAAAATTGTCAAACTCCTTTCATGAGATTACAATTACCCTTCTACCCAAAACCACACAAAGATACAATAAATAAAGAGAGTCATATATCAATTTCCCTCGTAAACATTGATGTAAAAATACTTAATAAAATACTGGCAAACTGAATCTAAGAACACATCAAAAAATAAATGATATACCATGATCAAGTAAAGTTTCACATCAGAGATGCAAGGAGGGTTTAGCATATGAAAATCTGTCAATGTAATTCACCATATAAAAAATACACACACACACACACACACACACACACACACACACACACACACACACGATCATCTCATTGGATGCTGAAAAAACCTTCGATAAAATTGATCAACACTTCGTAGCAACAGTCTTGGGGAGAGCATAGATACAAGGAACATACCTAGACATAATAAAAGCGATATACAACGTGCTGACAGCCAACATCAAATTAAATGGAGAAGAAGCTTAACTGAATTCACTAAAATCAGGAACAAGGTTGCCCACTCTATATCTATTCAATATGGTACTTGATGCTGTAGGTAGAACTACAAAAAAAAAAGAAGTTAGAGGAGATATAAGACAAGAAAAGGAGATCAAGAGGATACAAATAGGAAAATAAGAAGTCAAAACTTTGCTATTTGCAGATGTTATGAGAGTATACTTAAGAGACCCCAAAAATTCTAGCAGGATCTCCTTTACAGCTGATAAATACATTCAGTAATGTGCCAGGATACAAGTTTAACGCCAAAACTTTAGTAGCCCTCCTATGTACAAATAGCAAATGGACTGAGAAATCAGATAAACATCACCCTTTACAGAAGCCACAAATAATAGAATATATCTTGGAATAACAGTAACCTAACAAGTGAAAGACCTGTATGACAAGAACTTCAAATCTTTGAAGAAAGAAATTGAAGATATCATAAAATGGAAAGATTTCCCAGGCTTTTTGATAAGTAGGATCAACATAGTAAAAATGGAAATCTTACCAAAATCAATCTACAGATTCAATGCAGTCCTATCAAAATCCCAACACAATTTTTCATAGACCTCAAAAGAACAACATTTTACTTCATATGGTACAAGAAAAATCCCAGGATAACTAAAACAGTCCTGTACAATAAAGTAACTTCCAGAGGTATCACCTCCCCTGACTTCAAGCTCTACTATAGAACTGTAGTTATAAAAACAGCTTGATATTTGCATAAAAGCAAACATGTGGATCAATGAAATCAAATTGAAGACCCTGACATTAATTCAAACACCTATACACACATGATTTTTGACAAATAAGCTAAAAATAAGGAAAAAAGAAAGCATCTGCAACAAATGGTGCTGGCATAACTGGATGTTGACATATAGAAGGATGATAATAGATCCACATCTATTGTCATGCACAAAACTCAAGTCCAAGTGAATCAATGACCTCAATATAAATTCAGTTATACTGGATTTGTGAATATCCAACTACTCTGAATATGATAGAAAAGGAAGTGGGAAGTAGTCTTGAACACATTGGCAAAGGAAACTACTTCCTAAATATAATATCAATAGTACAGACATTGAGAGCAACAAGCAATAAATGGGAACTCCTAAAACTGAAAAGCTTTTGTAAGGCAAAGGATATGATAGATAAGACAAAACTACAACCTGCAGAATGGGAAAAGATCTTTAGCAACCCCACATCTGACAGTGGGCTCATCTCCAAAATATATAAGGAATCTAAGATACCAAACATCAAAATACCAAATAATTCAATTTAAAATAGGGTACAGTTCTAAACACAGAACTTTCATCACAAGAATCTCAAATAGTCAAAAGACATTTAAGGAATTGCTCAACAGCCTTAGTCATCAGGAAAATGCAAATCAAAACAACACTGAGATACCATTTTACTCCTGTCATAATGGCTAAGATCAAAAACACTGATGACAGCTTATGTTGAAGAGAATGGGGGAACACTCCCTCACTAATGGTGGGAATGCAGACTTACACAGCTGCTTTGAAAATAGGTATGACAGTTTCTTAGAAAATTTGGAATCAATCTACTTTAAGACTCAGCAATACCACTCTTGGGCATATATGCCAAGGATGCAGACCACAAAGACTTCAACTATATTCATAGAACATTATTTGTAATAGCCAGAACATGGAAATAACCTAGATGCCTCTAAACAGGAGAATGGAGAGAGAAAATGTGGTACATTTACACAATGGAGTACTACTCAGTGGTAAAAGTCAGTGACATATTGAGATTTGTGGGCACATGAATGGAACTAGAAAAATTCATCCTAACTGAGGTAACCCAAACCCAGAAAGACAAACACAGTATGTCCTCACTCATAAGTGGATATTGTATGTAAGGCAATGGATAACAAGGCTACAATCCACAGTCTTAGAGATGCTAAGCAATAAGAAGGACCTTGAGAGAGACATGCATAGACAGTACTAGGAAAGGGAAATAGATGAAATCTCCTGAGTTAACTAGGGGCAACAGAGAGGTAACAGGGAGGGGATGGGAGATGAGAACGTGCAGGAATAGGATGGTAAACTTGGGGGAGAAAAGAAAAGGGAGAGCAATGAAAGATGTATGTTTATAGAGGGAGCCATCATGAGATAGGGAGAAACTTGGTACTAGGGAAATTCCCAGGAATCTATAAGAGTAACCTCAGCTGAGACTCCTAGCAATAGTGGAGAGGGTACCTGAACTGGCCCTTCTCTGTAATCAGATTACTGACTACTCTAATTGTCAGCATCAAACCTTGTCCAGTAACTGATGGAAGTATATTCAGAGATCCACAGCTAAGAACTGGGCCAGTCAATGAAATGGAGGAGGGATTATATGAGAAATGAGGATGAAGATCATGATGGGGAAACCTACAGAGATAGCTAACCCGAACTGGTTGAACCTCACAGATTCTGGACTGACAGCTGGAGAGGCTGCATGGCACCAAGCAAGACCCTGAGCATGGGGGCAACTGTTGTGTGGCTTGTTCTCTTTATGGGGCCGCTGACTTTGGGACCAGGGTTTATTTCTGTTGCATTCCCTATGGTGGTATGCCTTGTTCAGACTTGGTGGAGGGGGTATGGGCTTGTTACTGCTTCACCTTGATGTGCCATGCTTAGTTGCCTACCTATGGGAGGCCTTACCCTTTCTGGAAAGTGGATGGGGGCTCAAGTGGGAGGAAGTGGTGGAAAGTGAGAGGAGGGGATAGAGGGGGAACTGTTGCTGATATGTAAAATGAACACAAAATTTAAAATAAATAAATTCTAAAAAAGTAAAATGAGGGGTAGATGTAATGATAAAATAATTTCTAGTAATGTTCTGAAATTTTCATATATCAATGCCTTGCTTAGCTATCATCAGAGAGGCTCCCTCCTGCAGCAGATGGCAATAGATAGATAGATAGATAGATAGATAGATAGATAGATAGATAGATAGATAGATAGATGGATGGATATAGATATAAAGATAGATGATAGATAGATAGATAGATAGATAGATAGATAGATAGATAGATAGATAGATAGATAGATAGATAGATAGATCTATAGCCATAGATTATGCAGAGAGCAAGAGACCTTGGAACACTCAGCTATAAATGGAATGTCACCTTCAAATCCCTCCGTCAGAAACCAGGGAACCCCATGAAAATGGAGGCAGAAAAATGTAAGATCCAGAAGGAATAGAAGACACCCAGAAAACAAGATCCTCTAAATCAGCATGAGCTGAGCTTATATGAACTCACAGAGACTGAAACAGCATGCATAGGGCCTGCATGGGTGTACACCAAGTCTTTGTGGGTGTGCATCATGGCTTTCAGCTTATTGTTCTATGGACTTCCTGGGTTTATGAAACAGTAGGTCTCTGTCTATTGTACCTACTCTGAGGCTCTTTTCCTTCAGTTTACTTTTCTTGTGCAATTTTGATGTGATAATTTTTGTTTTATCTTATTATATTGTATTTTGTTATATTCTTTAAAAATGAGTAAATGAACAAATAAATATCAAGCCACAATGGTAAAAGTTAACAACTGAACTGTTGCTTATACTTGCTAGGAAAGGGGACATTTATTCTAATAGAGTGACACTGGAACTACCTAGCACTCTAGAACAGGTTTCATACTCAGGAGTAACTGACCACAAACAACAGACTCCACAGCTTTGTTTTATGTGTGTGCTTTTGTCTGTTCACAGATTGTGGAATTATTTGGGAGATGTTTGTTTTTCTTGGTTAGGGATTGTTAGATTGGATTTGTGTTTGATTTTTGAGAAAGAACTTAAACATTTTAGGGGTAGAGAGGAGAAAAGGATTTGGAAGAACTTGGAGGAGAGTAAAAATATAATTAAATAATAAAAATATAACCAAAAAAGAGGAAGAAAAGACACAAATATTGTAAAGCCCAGACTCTTGGCAAGCTAGGTAATAGGGGAAATTTGAGAAATAATTGAAGCTTAAGCTATAGCAGCATCCTGCAACTGTGCCTCGTTTGTAGAAATCCAGGGAAATAATACGACATGCATTGTACACCAGCTGCCTTCATGACTCTACTCCAAGATAGGTAAGAGTGGGGAGAGAACTTTCATGTAGTTAGGTAAATATATCTCCTATTTCAAAATAAGGAGGTAGTAACAGATTTTTATTGTGGGCTCCTCTGGTTTTGTGCCAGCTATTTTATACAGTGTATGAACTGAGTCCTGCAGATTCTTCAGTAGTTATGAACCTCTAACACAACACATTTGTGGCTATAATAAATAGCTCTTGGGATTTCTCCAAATCATTCCAAATCTGAACAGAAGGAAAAATAATGTAACATATAAGACAAGAAATCTTATCTTTTAAATGATTTTGCTTTCTTTGTTTTTTCCAACACAATATTTTTGCTTACTTTGGAATTTAATATAATGTACCCCAATCACACTCAGTTCCCAGTCCTCCCAGGTCAGACCCCGCCACTTGTGTCCTTTCTTCCTGCAAAAAAAAAAGGAAGAAAAAAAGAGAACAAAATAACACTAATCCAATTTGTGTTGTCCGTATACCCACTGGAGAATGGTCAAAGTCGCAGTGGTCAGCCCTTAAAATAAACTGAGTATTTACCTACCTACAGCCCCCCACCAGAAATTATTAGTTGTGGAGAGCCACACTTCAGCATACTTAACACATATTTTGACATTAACATAAATCTTATTGATTTGTTGGGAATTTCACATCATATACCCCAATCCAACTCCTTTCCCAGTACTTCAATGTCCACCCTCCACCGTTGTAACCCCCTATGGTGATAAGTTATTTGTGTTTTAATAAATAAAGTTTGCCTGAAAATAAGAATGCAAAGCTAGTCACACTAGTCAGCCATCCAGGCCAGGCAGTGGTGGCAGTCACCTTTAGTCCCAGCAGCCATACTAGTTAGCCTTAGAGGCTGGGTGGTGGTAGTGTATGCCTTTAATCCAAGCACTAGAGAGGAACATAAGGTGGTATAAGACAGGAACTCGCTTTCTTTTCAGTCTGAAGATTTCATAGAGGTAAGAACTTGACTGCTTTGCTTCTCTGATCTTTCATCTTAAGCCTCTAGGTTTTTATTATTCATGTTACAGTCTCCACAAAAGAAAATTTCAAAAACAAAAATAATTCAAAAAGAAAAAGAAAGAAGGAAAGAAAAAAATTTTGTGTCTCCGTCTTTCCACCTTTCCATCACATATTCATTTGTCAACCAATGTGTCAACCCAGTCTGTCCTTTGCCCAAATTGCCTTACTAGCAAATGTTCATTGTGATGAGTTGCTGATTCAAGGCCTTCTGGTACACCACCAATACTAGATCCTCACTGAAACCTCTCTTGGATATCTTGCTTTTGTCCTGAGTCATGGAGATCCTGTGGAGCCCAATCCCTTCATGTTTTCCAACAGGTAATAAGTGGAGTAGATATTGGAGTGATCCAACTCATGGCCCTGGATGTGGTAGCTGAATTGGTCAGTCTGGGCCTCTACTCAGGTGAAGGTCAGGGCCAACTCTCCCTCACAGCTTTCCTGCACAGATAGTGAGGTGTGGGGCAGATCTCTCGAGTGCAGGCCAGTTCTCCTATTGCAGGGACTGGCAAGCTGGAAGACAGTTTTCCCAGTGCTATCAAGGGTCTCATGGCCAGCTATCTCATGACCATGACACTAAAACCTGTTCTCCTAGGAGGAGGGATTATTTCTCCAACTGAGATTGCTCACTAGGGTCAAGACCAACCCTCTGGTGCCCAAGACAAGGGCCAGCTTTCCATGACCTTCGCCAGCAGCCTGAGCCATGCACATCAGCACAAATCCCCCACAGATCTAGACATGACCCTCTGCTGCAGGTTAGGCTCAGATGTCACCACAGCAGCACAGGCCACTCATATCAGTATGGTCCCAGTGACAGCATGGCTGCTAGACATCAACATGGCCTCCAGTGAGCCAGAGAACACAGGTATCCATCTGGTCTTTGGTAGAAACACATACCATAGACATCTACATAGATTCCAGCAGTTTTAGGGCCACAGTTCCAAACATGGTCTTTAGCAGCAGCACATGCCTACACATTACATGGCCTTGGGTGACTGCACAGGCCACTCACATCAACATGATCACCAATGGCAGCATGGTCTATGGACGTCTACAGGTAACTCTTGTAGATTTATTCAAGTCACTCCAGATCCTAGCAGGAGGAAAAACAATGCAACATCTGAAAGAGGAATTCCTGTCTCTTAATTGATTTTTTAAGTAAAGCTTGGTTCCTTTAATTTGTGGGTCCAGAGATTTGTTAGTTCAGAAAGTTAGTCACCACTAACTAAGGTATCTCCAGAGTTGATGAGAGTATGCTAGGTCCATTACCAGTAAACTTTTGAACCTTGCTTTTCAACTGCATAGTAACTGCAGGATTGAGTGATAAGTGTTACTGCTGATTTCTACTATGGGTCCTGACTTGTAAGAGTCAGAAAAAAGTAGACCATTTAAACCAGATTGGACTAATTCTTTGCTTTAAATACTATTGTGTACTAGCTAGGTTTATGTCACCTTGACACAGCCTAGAGTCATCAGAGGAAGAAGCTTCAGTTTAGGAAATGCTTCCTAAGGCATTTCTTAATTAGTGATCAATGGGGATGGTCATGGCCTCTACATTAGCTCCTGCCTCTAGGTTCCTGTCCTGCTTGAGTTCCTGTCCTGGCTTCCTTTGCTGATGAACAGGAATGTGGAAGAACAAGTTGAAAAAGCCTTTTCCTCCCCAATGTGCTTTTTGGTCATGGTTTTTAGTTGTAGCAATGTAAACCCTAAATAAGACATATTGGCTTATTTTCTGGTGTGTTCTCCATAATTTGTACAAATTAATTATCAAAGCCTTAAAAAATATGTTATCTTGGGCTTGTACAATACCAACAGAAAGTTGAAGTCAATTGTTTTTAAATAAATGACCAATAACTGACAATTTGTGATTCAATACCATCCTCAAAGTGAGTCTGTTTTATCAAAGGCAAAAGAAACCAGATGTGCTTTTCTGTTTTCTAAGTTTTTTTTTTAAGACTAGTTAGTATAAATGACCTGCAGGATTTTCAAAAACAAACTTGAAGGCCAAACATAGTAAATGTAAGATTTAAAAGAATGGATAGTTTGGAGGCTCTTGCTCCCAGTTAACCTAGGCGTGGGACAACGAAAGACTACTCTTTAGTAGTTTATCTATTATCTTGCTCAGAAAATCTGTGAAGACACAGATGTTGGAACACAGCCAGTAAAAATTTTACAAACCAGAAAGTCACGTGGAAAAATGTCCTCAATGATTCCTAAGAAAGTCGTATGTTCAACAAAGCCACAATTTATCCTAGCAGGTGAGACTTCTGATAGAGGAAAACCTAAAGGAACCTTTCTCCTACCTGAGCAATGCATAACAAATGGAACATGATTAAGGGCAGTGAATGAAGTCAGGCAGGTGGCACAGGCCTTAATCCCAGCAACTGGAAAGCAAAGGAAGGCGAATTGCTGAGTTCAAGGCCAACCTGGTCTACTGAACCAGTTCCAGAAGAGCCAGAGTTACACAAAGAAACCCTGTGTGAAAAAAACCAAAGGGGAAAAAGGAAAAGAAAAGAACAAGACATATATGAAGGGCAATCCTAATTTGTCTTATTAAATAAAAATCCATATTCAGATACTAGGGTGAAAACTGAAAGATCAGAGAAGCAAAGCGGTAGCCACTAGTGAAATTTCTTAACTTTATGAATCCTCAGACTGAATGGGAGTAGGCATCCTGTCTCTACTGACCTTATATTCTTGTCTCCACTTTCCTGGGATGAAAGGCATGCACCCCAACTCACTCTCTAACTCCCATTATTAGAAGTAGTCTACCTTTTCCTTAATAAATTGTATCTATTTCTGTTTCTAGCTATGTGTGTAAGTTATTGTTCTGGGATACAAGTACATGGAAACTTGTATCCAGTTTACAGAGGTTTCTACCTCTCTGGGTCCTTCAGCCATTCAATCCCAAAGAAACTCACAGAGGCCTGCATAAACTGATTGGCCTATTAGCTCAGGGTTTTTATTAATTAACTCTTACATCTTACATTAACCCATAATTCTTGTCTATGTTAGCCACATGGCCTGGTAACTTTTATCACTGAGGCATTCTCATCTTGCAACCTCTGTGTCTGAGTAATGACTAGGCTGAGCCTTTCCTCTTCCTAGAATTTTCCTATTCTATTCATCCCACCTATATTTCCTGCCTGACTACTGACCAATCAGCATTTTATTAAGCCAATACAAGTGACAAATCTTTAAAGGGTACAAGACCATTTTCCCTTAGCACCTTCCCCCCTTTTTATAACAAGAACTCTGAATCATATCTCCTTTGTTTAGTTTTTTTTTGAGCATTATCCATAACAACTTGTAATCAATATTCTAAACAAAGACAAATACCCATAATCTATTTTGGGGAATTGGGTATATACATTCTGCTTATTGAGGGTGCTGATAATCTTATGGGGACCTAAAGAAAATTTAGAATATGATAAAGTCCTGACTAGAATATTCTGTGAGGCTTGACCATCTCAACCAGTAGTCTTAAAGCTGTTCTGGATGTATAATTCAGAGAAAACTTCATCAGAGGTCCTCTGAAATGATGTATCATCTGGGTCATCAGCTTCTAAAAGAGATTTTAAGAGCCTCTTGGTTCATCAAACCATATTAGTCTAGAAGGAATCCACAGGTTCTCATCTTCTGTTGAAACAAAAGCAGAACCTCTTTTCCAAAGCAATATATCCTCAGACCTAAATTTTGAAGTCAAGAAATCTTTTTATTATTATTATTTATTTATTCATTTATTTATAAAAATTTCCACTTCCTCCCCTCCTCCCAATGCCCTCCCATTCCCCCTACTCCCTCTCCTCCTCCCTCTCCAGTCCTAAGAGCAGTCAGGGTTTCCTGCCCTGTGGGAAGTTAAAGTTCCTACCTCGTCCCTCCAGGTCTAGGAAGGTGAGCATGCAAACAGACTAGGATCCCAAAAAGCCAGTACATGCAGACGAAACAAGACCCAGTGCCAATGTCAATGGCTTCTCAGTCAGCCCCCATGTCAGCTACATTCAGAGAATCCGGTTTGATCACATGCTCCTTCAGTCCCAGTTCAGCTGGCCTTGGTGAGATCTCATTGGATCAGTCCCCTTGTATCAGTAGATGAACACACCCCCTCGGGTTCCTGACTTCCTTTTTCATGTTCTCCCTCCTTCTGCTCCTCATTTGGAACTTGGGGGCTCAGTCCAGTGCTCCAATGTGGGTCTCTCTCTCTATCTCCATCCATCGTCGGATGAAGGTTCCCTCTGATCCTGCCTTCCTTGCTCAAGTTCTCCCTCCTTCTGCTTCTCATTTGGACCTAGGGAGTTAAGTCCAGTGTTCTAATGTATGTCTCTGTCTCTATCTCCATCCATCGCCAGATGGAAGGTTCTATAGTGATATGCAAAATATTCATCAGTATGGTTATGGGCCAAGGTCAGTTTAGGCACCCTCTCCTCTGCTGCCTAGGGAACAATCTGGAGACCTCTCCTTGGGCCTGGGAACCCCTCCAGAATCAAGTCTCTTGCAAACCCTAAAATGGCTCTCTTAGTTGAGATATGTACCTCCCTGCTCCCATATCCATCCTTCCTAACTACCCCCATCCCATTCCCCCAAGCGATCCACAAACCTCCCCCTCTCCCTTCTCTCTAACCATCTCCCCTTACTTCCACCCCCCACTCCATGCGCCGAAGTTTGCCTGGCAATCTTGTCTACTTCCAATATCCAGGAGGATAACTATATGATTTTCCTCAGGTTCACCTTCTTATTTGGCTTCTCTAGGATCACGAATAATAGGCTCAAAGACCTTTAATTAAGGCTAGAATCCACTTATGAGTGAGTACATACCATATTCCTCTTTTGGGTCTGGGTTACCTCACTCAGTAAAGCATTTTCTATTTCCATCCATTTGCATGCAAAAGTCAAGATTTCGTTGCTTTTTACCGCTGAGTAAAACTCTAAAGTGTATATATTCCACACCTTCGTTAACCATTCTTTTATTGAGGGGCACCTAGGTTGTTTCCAGGCTCTGGCTATTACAAATAGAGCAGCTATGAACATAGTTGAACAAATACTTTTGTAGTATGATAGGGAATCTCTTGGGTATATTCCCAAGAGTGGAATTGCTGGGTCCCGAGGGAGGTTGACTCCCAGTTTCCTGAGAAACCGCCACACTGATTTCCACAGTGGCTGCACAAGTTTTCATTCCCACCAACAATGGATGAGTGTTCCCCTCACTCCACATCCTCTCCATAATAGGCTATCATTAGTGTTTTTAAGTTTAGCTATTCTGACAGGTGTAAGATGGTATCTCAAAGTGGTTTTGATTTGCATTTCCCTGATGGCTAAGGAGGTTGAGCATGACCTTAAGTGTCTTTTGGTCATTTGAAGTTCATCTGTTGTGAATTCTCTGTTCAGTTCAGTACCCCATTTTTAATTGGGTTAATTAGAGTTTAGGGTTTAGTTTCTTGAATTCTTTGTATATTTTGGAGATCAGACCTTTGTCTGATGAGGGGTTGGTGAAGATCTCCCAGTCGGAAGGTAGCCTTTTTGTCTTACTGACAGTGTCTTTTACTTTATAGAAGCTTCTCAGTTTCAGGAGGTCCCATTTATTCACTGATTCTCTTATTGTCTGTGCTACTGGGGTTCTACTTAGGAAGTGGTCTCCTGTGCCTATATCTTGTAGACTACTTCCCACTTTCTCTTCTATCAGGTTCAAAGTGGTAAGGTTAATGTTGATGTCTTTTATCCATTTGGACTTGATTTTTGTGCATGGTGATAGATATGGATCTACTTTCATTCTTCTACAGGTTGACATCCAGTTATGCCAGCACCATTTGTTAAAGATGCTTTCCTTCTTTCATTGTATACCTTTAGCTCCCTTGTAGAAAATCAGGAGTTCATAGGTTTGTGGGTTAATATCTGGGTCTTCTATTCGAATCCATAGGTCGACTGCTCTGTTCTTATGCAAATGCCAAGCTGTTTTCTTTTTTTTCCTTTTAATTTTTTTTGAAAGTAATTTTATTAAATTATAAAAGTCTCCATTTACGCCCCTCTTCCCAACACCCTCCCACTCCCCCCACTCCCTCTCCTCCTCCCTCTTCGTTCCTAAGGGCAGTCAGGGTTTCCTGCCCTGTGGGAAGTTCAAGTTCCTCCCCCCTCCCTCCAGGTCCAAGAAGGTGAGTATCCAGACAGACTGGATTCCAAAAATCCAGTATATGCAGAGGAAACAAGTCCCAGTGTCATTGTCAATGGCTTTTCAGAAAGACTCCAGGCCAGCCACATTCAGAGAATCCGGCCACATTCAGAGAATCTGGTTGGATCATGTCCTCGGTCAGTCGCAGTCCAACTGGCCTTGGTAAACTCTCATTAGATCCGTCCCCTTGTATCAGTGGGTGATACCATCCCTCGCAGTCCTTATTTCCTTTTTCATTTTCTTCGTCCTTCTGCTCCTCATTTGGACCTTGGGGGGCTCAGTCTGGTGCTCCAATGTGGGTCTCCGTCTGTATCGCCATCCATTGCCAGATGAAGGATCTGTGGTGATAAGCAGAATATTCATCAGTATGGTTATGGGCCAAGGCTGGTTCAGGCACCCTCTCCTCTGTCCAGAGAACAATCTGGGGATCACTCCTTGGACCTGGGATTCCATATATAATCAAGTCTCCTGTAAACCCTAAAATGACTCCCTTAGTTGAAATATATTCTTCCCTGATCCCATATTCATCCTTCCTCCCCCCCCCATGCCTGTCAACCGAGCTTTCCCCATTCCTCCCTTACTCACTTCTCTCTAACCCTCTCCCCTTCCAACAACCCTCCCACCCCCTCCATGCACCCGAGGTTACCTGGGACTCTTGACTATTTCCTACCTCCTGGCAGATAACTAAATAATCTTCATCAGGTTCATCTTCTTATTTAGCTTCTCTAGGATCACAAATAATAGGCTCAAAGACCTTTAATTATGGTTAGAATCCACTTATGAGTGAATACATACCGTGTTCCTCTTTTTGGGTCTGGCTTACCTCACTCAGTAAAGCATTTTCTATTTCCATCCATTTGCATGCAAAATTCAAGATGTCATTGTTTTTTACCGCTGAGTAAAACTCTAATGTGTATATGTTCCACACCTTTTTTAACCATTCTTCTATTGAGGGGCACCTAGGCTGTTTCCAGGTTCTGCCTGTTACAAATAGTGCTGCTATGAACATAGTTGAACAAATGCTTTTGTAGTATGTTAGGGAATCTCTAGGGTATATTCCCAAGAGTGGAATTGCTGGGTCCTGAGGGAGGTTGACTCCCAGTTTCCTGAGAAACCGCCACACTGATTTCCACAGTGGCTGCACAAGTTTTCATTCCCACCAACAATGGATGAGTGTTCCCCTCACTCCACATCCTCTCCATAATAGGCTATCATTAGTGTTTTTAAGTTTAGCTATTCTGACAGGTGTAAGATGGTATCTCAAAGTGGTTTTGATTTGCATTTCTCTGATGGCTAAGGAGGTTGAGCATGACCTTAAGTGTCTTCTGACCATTCGAAGTTCATCTGTTGTGAATTCTCTGTTCAGTTCAGTACCCCATTTTTTAATTGGGTTAATTAGAGTTTTAGTGCCTAGTTTCTTGAGTTTTTTATATATTTTGGAGATCAGACCTTTGTCTGATGAGGGGTTGGTGAAGATCTTCTCCCAGTCAGAAGGCAGCCTTTTTGTCTTACTGACAGTGTCCTTTGCTTTACAGAAGCTTCTCAGTTTCAGTAGATCCCATTTATTCATTATTTCTCTTATTGTCTGTGCTACTGGGGTCCTACTTAGGAAGAGGCCTCCTGTGCCTATATCTTGTAGATTACTTCCCACTTTCTCTTCTATCAGGTTCAAAGTGGATGGATTAATGTTGATGTCTTCAATCCATTTTGACCTGTGTTTTGTGCCTGGTGATAGGTATGGATCTACTTTCATCCTTCTACAGGTTGACATCCAGTTATGCCAGCACCATTTGTTAAAGATGCTTTCCTTCTTCCACTGTATACCTTTAGCTCCCTTGTCAAAAATTAGGTGCTCATAGGTTTGTGGGTTAATATCCGGGTCTTGTAATCGATTCCAAAGGTCGACTTCTCTGTTCTTATGCCAATACCAAGCTGTTTTCAATACTGTAGCTCTGTAATAGAGTTTGAAGTCAGGGATGGTAATGCCTCCTGAAGTTTCTTTATTGTATAAGATTGTTTTGGCTATCCTGGGTTTTTTGTTTTGCCATATAAACTTGATTATTGTTCTCTCAAGGTCTGTGAAGAAGTTTGATGGGATTTTGATGGGGATTGCACTGAATTTATAGATTGCTTTTGGTAGAATTGCCATTTTTACTATGTTGATTCTCCCAATCCAAGAGCAGGGGAGGTCTTTCCATTTTCTGGTATCCTCCTCAATTTCTCTTTCCAAAGGCTTAAAGTTCTTGTTGAATAGGTCTTTCACTTATTTGGTTAGAGTAACCCCAAGATATTTTATGCTATTTGTGGCTATCGTGAAAGATGATGCTTCTCTGATTTCCCTCTCTTCTTCTTTATCCTTTTTGTATAGGAGGGCAACCGATTTTTTGAAGTTTATCTTGTATCCTGTCACATTACTAAAGGTGTTTATCAGCTGTAGGTGTTCTTTGGTAGAGTTTTGGGGGTCGCTTATGTACACTATCATATCATCTGCAAATAAAGAAAGTTTAATTTCATATTTCCAATTTGAATCCCCTTGATCCCCTTATGTTGTCTTATTGCTATTGCTAGAACTTCAAGCACTATATTGAAAAGATATGGAGAGAGTGGACAGACTTGTCATGTTCCTGATTTTAGTGGAATGGCTTTGAGTTTTTCTCCATTCAATTTAATGTTAGCTGTCAGCTTGCTGTAGATAGCTTTTATTATATTTATGTATGATCCTTGTATCCCCAACCACTCCAACACCTTTATCACAATGGGGTGTTGAATTTTGTCAAATGCTTTTTCAGCATCCAATGAAATGATCATATATATGGTTTTTTTTCAGTTTATTTATATGATGGATTACATTGATAAATTTGCGTATGTTGGACCAGCCCTGCATGTCTGGGATGAGGCCTACTTGATCATAATGTATAATTTTTCTAATGAGTTCTTGGATTCGGTTTGTCAGTATTTTATTGAGAATTTTCGTGTCGATATTCATGAGTGAGATTGGCCTGTAATTCTCTCTCTTTGTTGTGTCTTTGTGTGGTTTTGGTATCAGAGTAACTGTAGCTTCATAAAAGGAGTTTGGCAATGACTCTTCTGTTTCTATATTGTGAAACACGTTAAAGAGTATAGGTATTAGCTCTTCCTGGAAGTTCTGGTAGAATTCTTCATTGAAACCATCTGGTCCTGGGCTTTTTTGGTAGGGAGAGTTTTTGATAACAGTTTCTAATTCTTCGTGACTAACAGGTCTATTTAGATTGTTCACCTGTTCTTGGTTCAACTTTGGTATATGGTACTTATCTAAAAACCAGTCTATTTCTTTTACATTTTCCAATTTTGTGGCATACAGGCTTTTTAGCAAGATCTAATGATTATCTGAATTTCTTCTGTGTCTGTGGTTATGTCCCCCTTTTCATTTCTGATCTTATTAATTTGCATGTTCTCTCTCTGCCATTTTATTAGTTTGGATAGGGGTTTGTTGATCTTGTTGATTTTCTCCAAAAACCAGATTTTTGTTTCATGGATTCTTTGGATTGTTTTCTGTGTTTCTATTTTGTTGATTTCAGCCTGCAGTCTGATTATTTCCAGTCTTCTACTCCTCCTGGGTGAATCTGCTTCTTTTTTCTAGAGCTTTCAGGTGTCCTGTTAAGTCTTCAATGTGTGCTCTCCGTTTTCTTTAATGGGCACTTAGTGCTATGAACTTTCCTCTTAGCACTGCTTTCATAGTGTCCCATAGGTTTGAGTATGTTGTGTCTTTGTTTTCATTAAATTCAAGAAAGACTTTAATTTCTTTCTTTATTTCTTCCTTGACCCAGGGGTGATTCAGTAGTTTACTATTCAGTTTCCTTGAGTTTGTTGGCTTTCTGGAGGTAGCATTGTTGTTGAATTCTAACTTTAATCCGTGGTGATCTGAAAAGACACAGGTGGTTACTAATATTTTTTTATATCTGTGGAGGTTAGCTTTGTTACCGAGTATGTGGTCAATTTTCGAGAAGGTTCCATGAGCTGCAGAGAAGAAGGTATATTCTTTCCTATTTGGGTGGAATGTTCTATAGATGTCTGTTAAGTCCATTTGATTTAATACCTCCAATAATTCTCGTATTTCTCTGTTAGTTTTCTGTCTAATTGACCTGTCCAGTGGTGAGAGAGGTGTGTTGAAGTCTCCTACTATTATTGTGTGTGGTTTGATAACTGCCTTGAGCTATAGAAGTGTTTCTTTTACATAAGTGGGTGCCTTTATATTAGTGTCATAGATATTCAGGATTGAGACTTCCTCCTGATGAATTGTTCTTGTTGTGAGTATGAAATGTCCATCTCCATCTCTTCTGATCGATTTTAGTTTGAAGTCAATTTGGTTAGATATTAGAATGGCCACACCCGCTTGTTTCTTAGGTCTGTTTGCTTGGAAAACCTTTTCCTAACCCTTTATTCTGAGTAGGTGTCTGTCTTTGTGGTTGAGGTGTGTTTCTTGTAAACAGCAGAATGTTGAATCCTGTTTTTGTATCCAATCTCTAAGTCTGTGCCTTTTTATAGGTGAATTGAGTTAATTGATATTCAGTGATACTAATGACCAGTGGTTGTTGACTCTGGATATTTTCCTTTTTTCTGGGTTGTAGAGTGTGTGTTTCCCTTCTTTGAGATGTTCCTGTGAAGGGTCGCTAGATGTCTGAGTTATTGTAGGCAGTATTGGCAATGTTGGATTCCTTGAGTTGTGATTTTCCTTCTAATACTTTCTGTAAGGCTGGATTTGTGGCTACTTATTGTTTAAATTTGCTTTTATCCCAGAATATTTTGTTTTCTCCATTGATAGTGAATGATAGCTTGGCTGGGTATAGTAGTCTATGCTTGCATTCATGGTCTCTTAGTTTCTGCAGTACCTCTATCCAGGACCTTTTGACTTTCATGGTTTCCATAGAGAAGTCCGGTGTAAGTCTGATAGGTTTACCTTTATAAGTTACTTGACCTTTTTCCTTTGCAGCTCTTAATATTCTTTCTTTAATCTGAATGTTTTGTGTTTTGATTATTATATGGCGAGGGGATTTTTTTTTTGATCCAGTCTATTCGGTGTTCTGTATGCTTCTTGAACCTTCATAGGAATATCGTTCTTTAGGTTGGGGAAGTTTTCTTCTATAATTTTGTTGAATATATTTTCTGGACCTTAGATCTGAAATTCTTCTCCTTCTTCTACCCCTATTACTCTTACATTTGTTTTTTTTTTATTGTGTCCCACATTTCCTGAATGTTTTGTGATAAGAATTTGTTGGATTTGCTGTTTTCTTTGGTCAGAGTGTTTATTTTCTCTATGGTGTCTTCAGAGTCTGAGATTCGTTCTTCTATCTCTTATATTCTGTTGGTTATGTTTGTTTCTGAAGTCTCTGTTCATTTACCTAGATTTTCCATAGCCAGCCGGCCCTTGGTTTGTGTTTTCTTCATTGCCTCCATTTCAGTTTTCAAATCATGAACTGTTTCCATTACCTGTTTGATTGTTTTTTCTTGGTTTCCCAGGGTTTCATTTACGGATTTACTCATTTCTTCAAACTTTTTGTTATACTTCTCTTCCATTTCTTTACTCATTTCTTCAATCTTTTTGTTATACTTCTCTTCCATTTCTTTATGGCAGATTTTCACCTCATTTTTAAGTTCCTCTATTATTTTCATAAAGTTCAGCTTAGAGTTGATTTCTTCTATTTCTTCTGAAGTAGGGTGTTCAATTCTTCTAGTTTCATGATCCCTGTATTCTGCTGATGTCATGTTGCCTTTCAGGTTGTTTGAGGAATTCTTGCATTGGTGCCTGCCCATCTCCTCCTCTCTGGATGGAACTCCTCAGCACTGAAGCAGGGACAGCCGGTACTCCAAGGACACAGGAGACCAAAGGACGACAGTGGGGGCAGGGAAGTGTCCCGTGGAACACCGAAGACCCTGCCGTAGAAGCTGAGGGAGGCTGTGGAAGTCAAGAAATCTTTAAATTATACATGTTGGTTTACTTAGCAGCCTATACAATGAGATGTCTCTCTGTATTTAGCTCATTCACAGTCAAAAAATTTAAAGAAAATGCAATAATATGCATAATCCAGATTCTCCATGTATATTTCATCTTTGCATTGCTTATTTTTCTATTTACTCTTTTAATCTATGACTGTCTCTACATCACTTAATCTATGATTGTCTATACTCTGTATCTTTAAAGTTTTTGGTTTTTCTTAAAAACCATTTACTCTTTAACTGTTTTTTATCTCTCCTAAGCCTATATACATTTATCCAACACTGTGACCCATTTAGAGGTCTTTTGCATCTAAATTTGTCTTTTTTCTTTTCTTTTTTTAAAGGAAACAAACTATCTTTTTTCATTATACATACCCAATCCATGTTCCCACTACCTCCCTCCTCCAATTCCCTCCACTTACCCCTGTCCACCCCATACCCCATCTACTCCTCAGAGAGGGTAAGACCCATTGGTTTGGGGAAGGTCCAAGTTTCTCCCTTCTCTATCTAGGCTGAGCAAGGTTTTCATCCAAAGAGAATAGGTTCCCAAAGAGCCAGTACAAGCAGTAGGGATAAATCCTGGTGCCAATTCCAGTGGCCCCTTAGTCTGCCCATGCCATGCAACTGTCAACATTCAGAGGGACTAGTTTCATCTTAAGCTTGTTCCTTCCCATTAGGTCAGGTATACTGTTTCAGTGAGTGTCCCCATCATGATCTTGACCTCTTTACTCATATTCTCATTTCTCCCACTCTTCAACTGTTCTTTGGGAGCTCAGTTCAGTGCTCCAATGTGGGCCTCTGTTTTCATCAGTTGCTACACAAAGGTTCTATGGTAATTTTTAAGATATTCATCAGTCTGATAACAGGTCAAGGACAGTTTGGGCATCCTCTCCTCTAGTGCTTAGGGTCTTAGGACTGATCTCCATAATATATAAAGAACTCAAGAAATTAGACATCAAAATTCCAAATAATCCAATTAAAAAATGAGGTACATAACTAAACAGATAATTCTTAACAGAAGAATCTCAAATGGCCAAAAGACACTTGAAATGTTCAACATCCTTAGCCATCAGGAAAATACTAATGCAAAGCAACTCTGAGATACCATCTTACACCTGAATTTGTCTTTATTGAATATCTATAATAATTTTCTGGTCAGGAGCACTTTTAAAATGGTAAGCAGTTTGGTCTCATCAATGTTGTATGCTGGATCTGCCTCTCTCAGGCTTTTAATATGGCCGAGACAATTAGTTCACTGCCTTCTCTGGGACTTCTGGGTGGGAGCTGTCCTCACCACTTCAACTCTGATTGTACAGCACATAAACCCTTTTTATCTAACTAAAAGGAAAATCCACCAAGCAACTCACTGTGTAGTCTGGAAATACCTCTGTGTATGGCAGCCCAAATCTGCCATACCATCCTGCCTGTGCATGCCTAGCAGAGCTGATTTGTTGCCTGCCCAGGCAGAGAATGCTGAGCCATGGGCATGGTCTCAGTTACTTTCTTCTTGATCCCAAATGGGCACAGAAGCCTCCAGACTTGAAGTAGGTTTTGGGCATCACCCCTCCTCAAAAGGGAACTCTCTCAGGTTTTCAGTGGATTTAGTTGGTCACATTGGCACAAACTGTTGACAGAAGTTTCTGTTCTGCCTGGTCCTGCAGCCATTTAGTCCCAAAGAAACACACAGAGACCTACATTAATTATGAACTGGTTGGCCTATTAGCATAGACTTCTTATTAATTAACTCTTACATCTTACATTAACTCATAATTATTGTCTGTGTTAGTCACATGGCTTTGCACCTTTTATCAGTGAGGTATTCTCAACATAGTCCTCTGTTTATGGGTGACAAGTGCAGACTGAACCTTTCCTCTTCCCAGAATTCTCCTATTCTGGTCACCCTGCCAATACTTCC
Source organism: Myodes glareolus (assembly GCF_982192425.1). Taxonomy (NCBI): domain Eukaryota; kingdom Metazoa; phylum Chordata; class Mammalia; order Rodentia; family Cricetidae; genus Myodes; species Myodes glareolus. Next base: position 62,884,750 of record NC_142045.1, read on the forward strand.
TGCCTGTCTACTGGCCAGTCAGTGTTTTTTTAAACCAATACAAGTGACAAATCTTTACAGGGTACAAGACCATTGTCCCACAGCAGTGTCTATACTATCCCTGGGCTGAGGATATCCCTGAATGCCTCCTTCATTTAGTCCTTCTTTCAGGGGTAGTATTCATGGATCCACCACCTACCTCTGACTGAGAGAAACACATAGGAAGGGTGGGCATGTAGTAGCTGAAATGAGCAAAAGACTACACAACAAAAAGCTGTAAATAGTTAATCACAAAATAGTTCAATATACACTGCAAAGAGCCCTTGTGTCACAAAGAACAACAATAAGCTGAGACTCCTACCCTGAGGGGAAGGGTCCAAAGTCTTTGAAATGGTCTCATAACATTTGTCTTTCTGATGGAAACTGGTCTTTCAGAAACTGATGTATGTCCACTGTTTCTGATAATAATTATCAGAAAGAGCTGAGGAACATTCAGGTAGATGTTTGAAAGTCATATTTATGTAACCAAATAGTTTGTGGGCATGATTGGACTGATTTCACTGAGGCCACAGTGACTCCCAGTGGAACAATATTACTAAATAGTTTTGGTGTTTAAACACTGGTGGGCATGGGATTTGAGGTTTCAAAAACCTATACCAAACCCAGCTCTTTCTCTGACTGCATATCTGGAAGTAGATCTCAGCAACTGCTCTAGCACCATGTTTCTTACCATGATGATACCATACTAAGCCTCTGAAATGTAAGGAAGTCCCCAATTAAATGCTTTCTTCTGATCAGAGTTTCCTTGGTTATTTTGTCTCTTCATAGCAATATAACAGTGAATAAGACAACTATAAAAAAGGAAAGGAAAGCTGTAAAATTAAATTAGTCTATAAAATTATTCCATATTAAACCAAGATGTCTATCCTGGTTTGTTTTCATTGCTGTGAGAAAACACTTAACCAAAACCAACTTGGGAAGGAAAGAGTCTATTTGGCTTACAATGCCATGATTCAGCCCATCATTGAGAGACATCAGGTCAGGAAATCCAACAGGAAATGAAACAAATACCATATAGAAATGCTGTTTACTTGCTTGCTCAGTTTTCTTTTTTACACAAACCCATAACCACCTGCTCAGAGATGATACCACCCATATCAATAATAATTAATTAAGAAAATTCCCCACAGACATACCCAGAGACCAATCTGATAAAGGCAGTTCCTCAGTTGAGACACTTTATTTCTCAGTGATTCAAGTTTGTGTCAAGTGAACAAAACTAATCAGCACAGTAGCCTAAATCCAATGTTCTTAAGCACAACCCTCAGAATCCTAAACCATCAGTCTCTATAAGAATGATAACAAATGTTGAACAGTGGTGGGGCACACCTTTAATCCCAGCATGTGGGAGGCTGAGGCAGGCAGATTTCTGTTAGTTCAAGGCCAGTTGGTCTACAGAGTGAGTTCCAGGACAGCTAGTACTGTTATATAAAGAAGCCCTGTTTTGAAAAACCAAACCCTGCCAAAAAGAATGAAAGCAAAAAGGTTAACAGAATTGAAAGAGAATCACAATAAGCCAGAAGTCATGAAAGTGTGTGGAGAAATTATTAAGGAAAGGGTAGAAGATATAACCTTTTTTAGTATAATGGAAATTTTCCATCAGAGAACAGGACAATGTAGATAAATTAGAAATTTATAGAAAGGGGCTTTGAAAATTGGAACTCGCTTGGGTTACCAACAGAATAGAAACAGTAGTGGCTAATTTTTGTGCCCGAGTCTATGGATGCCCAAGAAGATCACCACGGAGCCACACTTCCAAATGCAAAAGCAAGGTTTCATTTATTCAGTACAGGCTATCACCAGTCCTCTGCCTCAGAGTCTGACACTGCAGATGGAGGGAGAAGGAACCCATCTACTATTGTTTGGGGTTTATAAAGACAAAAACCATAAAACAATCACAAGGTTACAGTCTCAAGATATAAAACTATGCATCCTATATCACAATTGGCTAAAAGTGAGGTAAAGCTCAGCTGATAGTTCCTAATAGGCTGTTAGTATCTAAGGGGGATAGCAACAGTTCCCCTGGTTACACCCTCCAGATATCTACTGACCCTGTGCTATCTGCAGGGACTGCTTAAAATATTACCCAGCTGATATCACCCAGCTGATAGGGGAAGTTTTGTGTGGGAACGGGCTGCTGTCAGCAACTTTATGTAACTTAGGTTTCTTCATTAGCTAATACTTCCCCTAAAGAGTGGTCCTACAGCCTTCAGCTTATCCTGAGAGCTGGGGTGTAGTTCAAGGTCCCAAAAGGGCCCAGCACAGAAATGGAATCATTTCTGGCCTTTAACTAACGACACAGGAAGTCCTTCTGAGTCATTATCCCTGTGACAACTGAACCCATTGCCTAGTAGAGTCTAAAAATTCACTTAAAATTTAAAACTTAGAAATCATACTTTATGTCCAGCAGGTCCATCCTAATGCCACTATGGGCTTCTTATCTCACCATTATTTCTAATGCAAGAATTGAGACATGTAACTTTACACCTAATGAGATCATATACTGGGTCATTAAACTGCCCCAGGGTACCACCCAGACCTCCTGTTGCCTGCAAGATGTAGAATTCTCAGCTACTTCTCCAGTCTGTGCTCATGCTGCCATGCTCCCCAACATGATGATAATGAACTGAATCTAGGTAACTGGGCTTTCTTTATAAGAGTTACCATGGCCATATTGTCTCTTCACAGAAATAAAACCCTAACAGAGACACCCCCATAACTCTTCCACCTCTTCTCCTTGCCAACTCAATGTGTCACTTTAAAACTTATTGATTCTACTTTATGCTGCCAATGTACATATTAGAATAAGACCACTAATTGGGGCAGTCAATCTATCAGAGGCTCCATTTCTGAAGATAATGACTGAGCCTTCCTCCCTAGTCATAAATTAAAGCAGTGGTAACTCACAGGAAGAAATCATACAGACACTAGTTATAAATATTATGAAGAGCAATCAATGTTTATAAGAATAAGTAACTTCATGTTACATTTAGATAAGACTCAGACTGAAGCTCAGTTTTAAATAAATTTCAACCTGACAGTTTCCCCAAGTAGTCATTTTATGAAGCATAGTCCTTTCTTTCAGTCAGTGTCAATGTTAATATGAGAAACCAAAATAACTTTCAATCATCAAACATCTCTCATCTTTAACACTATGAAGTAATGTGTGAAGTAATTATATATAATCATGTGAGGTGCAACATTTAGAGTGAAGGCTCATACTTTGGGCAGACAGTAGGAATTTGGGGTAAGAGTTCCATTGTAGAGATGATGTATGGTCAGAAACCTATTTGTAGTCTTATACTTTGTGGGAAAGATTCTGCTGCTCATGACTAGGAGTTGTGATATAAGTGCAGGGTGGGCCAACCAGAACCCTACACAACTTCTGAGGTGGAGAGGAATGGGGACCTGGAACTAATCTTTAGAGAAAAGCATCACCCTGAAAATCTGATTCATCTTTTGGTTTTCACCGTAAAATAACTATTGAATCATGTGGACCAGAAATGATGGCTGTAATGGAAGGAACAGGGCTGGGGAAGGGCAGCTTTGATTGTTTTCCATGATAAAAAACAGCTCTGGGAGCCAACCTGATGTGGGAGAATTGTCTGTATTCTGTCAATCATATTTTAATAAAATTCTGATTGGCCAGGCAGGCAGTATAGGCGGGAAAACCAGACAGGAAGTAGAGGTGATGCAATGAGAACAAGAGAATTCTGGGAAGCAGGGGTTCTTCTGCCATTCCTGCGCAGACCACCGAAGAGGCAACATGTAAGCTGTCACACTGAGAAAGGTACTAAGCCCATGTGGCTAATGTAGATAAGGATAATGGAGTAACATAAGTTATAAGAGCTAATAAGAAGCCTGACCTAATGGGCCAATCAGCTTTATAATCTTATGGAGTCCTGTGTGTGATTTTCCTTGGGACTTGCCGGCTTGTTGGGGTACTGGGCGGGACAGAAACCCCAACAAGCCAGCCGTCATGCTACACCAACCCTGTCCCATTGTGTCACTGACTTGGGACTGGAGTCTTGCCCTGGAGAAGGAGGACTGAGGGATTATGATTTAGCCATTAGTTGCTGTACAATGTCTCCTGGAGAGTTGGAGGGTGAATGTTTTAAGTACTGTTATCTCTAGACTGGAGAGAGAGTACAATGGCTGCTTCTCTAGAAGATCAAGTTTCATCTCTTAGAACTTACATGTAACTCATAACTCTCTGTCACCACAGTTCCAGAGGGTCCTCGACACCCTCTTCTGGCCTCTGTGGTACTGCACAAACATGTTGCCTATAGTTGTCTGTAAGTAAAACACACATATTTATACACATATACATATATACATACATACATACATAAAATTAAAACAATAAGTAAAGAAAGCTCTCTCTGCACAAAAAGGACTGCTGTATTCTCCCTAACATCCTATCCAGTGTCATCGCAGTCCTTTGATATCAGACTGTGCATTACTCATTCCAAGTCCTTTATTTAAAAAGTCTGTCTCTGCCTGTTGTGATATTTTGTTTGTCTTCTGACAAATAAAGTTTGCCTGGAAAGCAGAGGGTGGAGCTTGCCACTAGTTAACCATAGAGATCTGGCGGTCTGTACAGCGAAATAGGAAGTGATAAGGCTGGGTGGAGAGAGGAAGTGATAAGGAGGGGCATAGACAAGATCTTGGCCCTTTTTTGGTCTGAGCAGAAAGGTAAGTGGTGACTGTGTTTGGTCCTTTACTTCTCTGACCTTTCAGCTTTTACCTCAATATCTGACTCTGGGTTTTTATTATTAAGATTAATTAGGATTGTATTTCATCTGCCAGTAGACCAAGCAGAGTAATAGGATCTTCATTGCTCTTAACTTCCAAGTTCACAGAACAGAATCCATAGAGGTTGCATATAAAAAGTGAGACTGAGTATCTTAGAGTTGACCTAAAAATCAAAATGCTATAAACAGCAAAACAATATTTTCTCACTGATCTAGTCAATGTCTGGTAAGGCCACTCCTGCTGGCTTATAACCAGCTGCTGCTGCTTCGACCTTATGTCTGTAAAGGAATTATTTAGTTGGGGGTAGGGGGAATGATGATAGAAAAGGAAAGAGGGAAAGGGAAGAAAGGGGGTAAGACAGCAAGGAAAAAGAACGGGAGGGGAGAAGACTCTTTTAACAGACAGCAGTTCTATAAGGGTAGGGTTCCACTCCCATGACCTCACTGAATCTTGATTGTGTCTTTAGAGACTTTATCCCCAAACTCAGCAATTCACTAAAGTCACTCTTAGCTTCTAACAATTGCATTTTCCATCCACAAGGTGAAGCTGTTACACAACTCATGACCATTGTCAGGCCTGATAATTTTCAAACCCTCAGATTTTGAGAGAAGCTGGAATGATGAATGATTCTTTCTTGTGTCATGATCTTTCTACCAATGGACAAGATTAGTAAAAATGAAGAAATGAGTCACGTGGCACAATGAACACTTTAATCTCTGTAAGATAGTTATGTGACCTTTCACAAAGAAAGTGCAATGTCTCTATTTATCTATGATATCCATTTAAGTGGCATAGTCACAGTTCTCCAGGGCAGTAGTGATCTGACTTCTCCGGACAGCTATCCTTCACAGCTAGTCTCCTAAGTGACTTGCATTTTCATAATGTTCTAGGTTAAAGGAAAGCAAGTATGAACTCCATCTAGCCTGGATCTCAAGTTCAATAGTCTACAAGAAAGTCCAAGAAGTAAAGTGTTGGACCCTTCCTCTTGCAGTAATAGAGGGTCCCTGGATACGCACACCTCTACAAGCATGAAACAGTGCTTGTCAGGAATGCTCAGGGAAGGAGATAATGATTCTCAGAAACTCATAGAAGTTATGCTTCATTTATGTTATGTTCAAACAATCACCTTTCCTCCCAAACTGACTGCATTTCTTCCTCCCCCAACAGCTGAAGGCTTCAGTTATGCTGTTTCCTCACAGCTTCAAACCTTGTTTACCATTTCCAAGTAAAGGTATATGGCCTATCCTGTGCCAGTTCACAATTCCCATTATCATATAACTCATATATATATATATATATACATATATATGTATATATTATACATATATAATATATATGTATGTATATATTATAAATGATTTTTCACTGAGCTGGTGAATTTTAGTAAGTACAAGCAGCGTCAGAACTTGTCTCCATTCAGTTAAATTTGACTCCCCCTGACTAACAGCACTTATTTGATTTTGATCAGATCTTCCCTCCACTCTATATCATGTCCCAACATTTATTGCCTTGCCTAATATTTCTAGGTTACTTTTTTTCTTCTATAACATGAAGTTAATCTTATCATAGAACCAGATAAAGTAAAATTCAAATTCCAGATATGACAACTTGAATGAACCATGCAAGGAATTAATTTATGTAACATATGTCATACACAACAGCTTTTAAACACAGATTGAGTTTTTGACAATAAGAAGCGTTATTACATTAAAAGAATAATAACCTTCTTAAACACATTCCTCAAGTCTCATCAGATTTATTTTAGAGGGAGACATTAGCAATCCGGAATATTGTAGTGAATGCAACAAAGAAATTAACTGAGTTATGGTGTTTTGAAAATGAGTTCATGGAAGTCTGGGCAATCTCCCTCCTTACATTGTTCTTCCAAGTCCAAGCATGATAGCATCTTCTGCCTGTGCTGATTACCACTCCTTACATCCTCTTTTCAGTAAATTAATCCCAATGGTCCTTCAGACCTATCTCCTTTTCCTTCTGAATTCTGATTGTCTTTTGTTGCAAGTGTAAATGAAAATTTCTGATGCATGCTGATCCCTAAGGTGGTCTCTAAAACTAACTAAAAAATAAACTCAATTCCGATGCTTTGTCTGGGATGTATGAGATCTGCGTACTGTCACCTCTGACCTGAAGAATCACAGACACTCACAGGAATTGTGATCTCAGGATATATTTGGATGCTGGCAGAAGGTATCTCATGCTCTGTCTCATTTGTAACTATTATCTCCTTTTGTCCCAACTAGCATCTGTTTGGTAGACCATAGAATATTTGAACATTGATGTAAGATTCCCCTCTGTGTTTACCATTACCATTGCCTGAATCCTGTGATTACCAGTGATTAATAAAGAAGCTGCTTTGGGACTATAACAGGGAAGAACAGAGCTAGGCAGAAAAACTAAACTGAATGCTTGGAGAAAGAAGACAGAGTAAGAAGATGCCATGGAGACACCAGAGGGGAAAGATGTGAGCTGCCATCTAGAACCTTACTGGTAGGCCACGATTCTCATGGTAAAATATAAAATAAGAAAAATAGTTTAAGCAAATATATAAGAGCTAGCTAGCACTAAACTTAAGTAATTGGCCAAGCAGGTATTTAAATAATATAGCTTCTGTGTGGTTATTTCGTGGCTGAGCAGCCAGGAACAAACAAGCAGTCATCCTACCACAAATTGGTGCACCAGCATGGGGAAAAAAATTTCCACAGAAAGTTAAAGAAAGTTTTTTAAAGGTCTCTAGACCCACAAAAACAGGAGCCAAGAGCAGTTTCTTGCTAGCAGCAAGTTTTCAGATAGGCTATGTTTGCAAGGAAGGTGCAGTAAAAACTGCACAGCTTCTTTTTTAAAAAAAGCTGCAGATTTCAGACTCACCAACACAAAGGGCTCAAACTCTTTCAGGAGGTCTGACTATGGAACACTTAAATGGGGTCTGTGCAACAACTTGTTTAATGGTGGCATAGACCTGGGGTGCACCAACAAGTGGCTCTTGGGGGCAGCAAACATGCCTCTTGCCGTGTTGGATTGAGTGGAACAAGTAGGCAGGGCCATGTTGACCCTAACTAAGCCCACTTAGCATTTTAATAAAAAGAGTGTTTCTGGTCAGAATATGATTACATGTACACAATAAAGACAGATTCAGACATAAAATACCTCTAAATGAGACACAGTGTGTTTTTAAAAATGTACATAGGCTTGGGAGAGAAAACAAAAAGAAAAAGAGACAGTAAATGTAATGTAAAAGAGTACAGTCATAGATTAAAGCAGTAAAGATAATAAAATAAATATTATAGAAAAGAAAGGAAAATAAGCCTATTTTAAGTAAAGATTAAATATACACAGAGCATGTGGATTATGTATATTATTGTGTTTTCATTGAATTTTTTGACTGTGAAGGGGCTAAGTACAGAGAGACAACTCAATGTATGGGCTGCTAATTCAAATCAACCTATATATTTTAAAGGTATCATGACTTCAGAATCTGGATCTAAGGATATGTTAATCTGGAAAAGAGGTTCTGCTTTTGTTTCCACAAAGGATAAGAACCTGCGGATTAATTCCAGACTAATTTGGTTTAATGGACCAAGATCCCCAAAAAAGTCACTGTGAACACCCCCAAAAATACTTTACCCAACAAAAAGAAGGAAGAAGTTTGAATAGAACTATGTCCAAATATCCACATATTGTTTATAAATGTTTGTTTACATTTAAAGGGGGATATGCCATAGAGATTTGCATTGGTATTGATCTTGGTTTATTGATACAAATTTAAGATCAATTTTGTTATATGTATATTTCTGTTCCTGAGTAAGACATTGTGTTTGTGTAGATCATTTAAAATGTAATGTGTAATTAAGAAATATAGGTTAATAGATAGCTATCTATAATAGTCAAGCTCATAGTCATGTTAGGTTTTCTAGATATATAGAGATATATTTCAGTTAGAAAAGTGTTAGTCAAATATTTCAGAGACCTTCAGAATATGGCATTTAAAATGTTTTAAGAACTCATAGGATTTTTCATGACAATGAGACATATTTGCTCCTGGCAGCACCAACTGCTTTAAGAGAATGATGGGCATTGAAGAGGCTCCATTTGGGCAAGAAACTGCTCTTTCCTGGACTGTTTGGTGATAGGCTGTATAAACTGAACTTGTAGGACCCATAGAAAAATGACTGATGAATTTGCCTAATGGTGAGATGGTTCTTCGGGTTTCCTGCTTTATGAAAGAATCTCCCAGACATTCTGCAGGACACAGAAGAAAGCAACTGACAAATTGCTAATATTAGTGGAGCTGTCTTTGAAATTTCCTGCTTCATGAAAAAATCTGCCATATACTATGGGCGAGTAGGCTGAGGATGCGTGCCCACAACATTACCGAAGAACTTTGGGTGACTGAACAGGCAGTGAGATGACTCTGTCAATTCTAGAGTTTTGGAAGCTGCCTACAATGCACTTCCTGTTTACTTCGGTATTATTATATCCTTCTGCGGTCTTTGATGGAGTTGAAGAATTGATACATAGTTATAGTTTTCCTTAGTTATTATAAAAAATAATATAGATATAAATGATGTAACTGTAATTCTTGCTTGATACCTGTCTTGTTATATGTAATTTTACTATGTTAAAATTAAAACCTTCCTTTTTATTTAAACAAAAAAGGGAAGGTGATGTGGGATTCCCATATGTATGTTGTGATTATCATTGATTAATAAAGAAACTGCTTTGGGCCTATAACAGGAAAGAACAGAGCAAGGCTGGGAAAGCTAAACTGAATGCTGGGAGGTAGAAGGCAGAGTCAGGAGATGCCATGGAGCTACTAGAGGGGAAATACATGAGTTGCTATCTGGAAACTTGCTGGTTGGCCATGATCCTTGTGGCAAAACATAAAATAATAGAAATGAGTTAACCAAAGATATAAGAGCTAGCACCAGTATGCTTAAGTAATTGGCCATGCATAGATTTAAATAATATTGTTTCTGTGTGGTTATTCAGAGCTGAGCAGCCAGGAACAACAAGCAGTCCTCCTACTACAGAACATAGACTGGAGTCAGATATATTGCCACATTATGCAGTGTAAATAGTGGGGATGCTAACCTAAGAGTGTCACTTTCCTATCAGTTCAAAACTAGCCTCAAAATATGACAAGACACTGTCTTTAAAAAACAACTATTAAAAACATATGAGGAAACCAGATCACCCCTACAGTATATACAGGAAAAATATTAAACTTTATGTGTCTGAATAATGGATGGCTTCTGATCATTCTCAAAAACTAAATAGAGCTACAGACTCAAAATTATGGTGTATAACTGTTAAGGATGTTTATGGACAGTTTTCAAAGAAATATAGTTTAGATTTGTCCTGAAGAGACATTTTGACAAGAAACTGTGATTTAGGGTTAATACGAACATGAGAGGTCTTTAGAGCAGATTCTACGAACGGCTTGAACATGATGGGATTCTTAGAAGGTGAAGAGAAAATTGGGGATTCAGAGAGAAACCATTGAGAATTGTGAGAATTAGAACATTGCCCAGAAATAGTAAAATTAAATATTACCTGTTCCCATCTCTTTGTCCTATAGCGTGCCCACAACTTTAATTTTATCATTCTGAATAATGATAAATTAGGTCAACATGTACACACTCCTGAAAAGCCAAATATTTCAACTTAACCACTCCTAGTGAAAGCAACATTGCCTTCACTGGCTATCATTGACCCTCATTATGTCACACTCTTTCTCTTCCTCAACTGTCCATAATGAAAATTCAAACAGATAGATTCAAAATGCAAAGCTTAGAAGTTTAACTCTGATTCTAACAAGATGTAATCCTTCAATCAACATGCCTTGGATTAATTAATGAAATGTTTATCTGATTTTGGAAAATTCTGACATTGTTCAACCAGGTAACATAAATTCAAACCACCTAAACACAATAATTTTAGAAAAGCTCATAGCACTGGAAAACTGAGAGTATCATTCTCTGACTTACTGTACTAAAATAAGAATAAGCAATGACCTTAGCTATGATTCATGAAAGTGTAAAACAGAGACTCTTAGTACACACTTATTTGATGAATAAACCACGTCAGAAGAACCCAGTGCTTTTCTAAGATCACAGTGATCAGTGTCGTATTTTTGTTTGACATCTCTGACCTACAGCAATCATTTTTATGCCATTTGTTTTTATCTATTGTATCAAATTAACATCTACTATGCAAGAATTTTTACAAATAAAAGTAGTTATTACCTTTTGTTTAGCTTGTGTGTGTGTTCACATGTGTGCAGGTTTATTGTGTACAGGTACACATCTGTCCATAGTATATAGATGCATGTGCATGTGATGACCAGAGAACAACTCAAGCTGTCCACATAGTTCTGAAGACAGAATATCACCTCTCATTGTGATGAAGCGCATCATGTAGGCTAAGTATGCTAACCAATAAGTCCTAGGGATCAGCCTGTGCCTCCCGTCCCCAGCACTAGAATTAGACTCTGTGTCCTGCTAAGTCCTGGGAGGACTCAGGTAGGTACTTTACTGATAGGGCCATCTCCCCAGCCCTGTGCAGGTTCTGATGTCAAAAACAACTGGAGAGAAAAGAAAAGAATTGGAACTCAGTTGAGATATATTCTTCCCTGAACCCATATCTATCCTTCCTCCCTCCCCCCCAGTCCCCCGAGCATTTCCCATTCCTCCCCTGCTCCCTTCTCTCTAACCTCCTACCCTTCCAACTACCCTCCCAACCCCCCATGCACCCTTGGTTACCTGGAACTCTTGTCTATTTCCAATCTTCAGGAGGAAAACTACCTGAATTTTCTTCAGGTTCACCTTCTTATTTAGCTTCTAGATCACGAATATTCTAGATCACGAATAATAGGCTCAAAGACCTTTAATTATGGCTAGAATCCACTTATGAGTGAATACATACCTTATTCCTCTTTTTGGGTCTGGCTTACCTGACTCAGTAAAGCGTTTTCTTTTTCTTTTTTTTATTTTTCTTTTTATTTATTTATTTTTATTTAATTTTTACTGGGAACCCCTCAAGAATCAAGTCTCTTGCAAACCCTAGAATGGCTCTCTTAGTTGCGATATAAACTTCCCTGCTCCCATAACCATCCTTCCTCCCTCCCCCCTCCCATTCCCCCAAGCCATCCCCAATTCTCGCCCTCTCCCCTCACCCTAACCATCTTCCCTTACTTCCACTCCCCCACCCTCCATGCACCCGACTTTGCTTGGCAATCTTGCCTAGTTCTATTATCCAGGAGGATAACTATATAAATTTTCTTCAGGTTCACCTTCTTATCTATCTTCTCTAGGATCACTAATTATAGACCCAAGACTTGATTGTAAATGGGATCCCAGGTCCAAGGAGAGATCCCCAGATTGTTCTCTGGACAGAGGAGAGGGTGCCTGAACTGGCCTTGGCCCATAACCATACTGATGAATATTTTGCTTATCACCATAGATCCTTCATCTGTCAATAGATGGAGATAGAGATGGGGTCCCACGTTGGAACACTGGACTTAACTCCCTAGGTCCAACCGAGAAGCAGCAGGAAGAAGAACGAGAGCAGGGAGGGCAAGATCAGAGGGAACCTTCATCCGGCAATGGATGGCGATGCAGACGGAGACCCACATTGGAGCACTGGACTGAGCCCCTCAAAGTCCAAAGGAGGAGCAGAAGGAGGAAGAACATGAAAAAGCAAATCAGAACGGCAAAGGGGAGCGATCCCCCACTGATACAAGGCGACTGATCTAATGAGAGTTCACCAAGGCCAGTTGACTGGGACTGAAGGAGCGCTTGATCTGTAGGGAGCCACCTGGAGGCACAGGTGGTCCTGCAGTTTGGAGGTATACAAGTCCATACCTGGCTTAGCCATGTGGGGCTGAGAACCCTTGCCTGCACATGCGCAGACCAGCAAATGGTATTAACCAATCAGGACAGCATTCAAGCCTCTCCACTGTTTAAAAACAGCTGCCTCTGGGCTCTGCTTTCTCTCTGGCTTCCTCTCTCTAGGTTCTCTAGGTTCTCTCTGGCTTCCTGCTCTCTCTAATCTCTCTTGTCCCTGTGCTCTCAGCTCGCTCTCTCTCTGAGTCTTTTCTCCCCAATTTTCCTCAACCAAGTGACTCTGAATAAAGATGTGATAGGGAAGGAATCTCGTTTTCGTGGCCGTTCATTCCTGCTGGTCAGGAAGCGCGCCGCATTGATCCAACCAGATTCTCTGGAGGAGGCTGGATTCTCTGAATGTGGCTGGCCCGAAGTCTTTCTAAAAAGCCATTGACAATGACTCTGGGACTTGTTTCCTCTGCATATTCTGGAATTTTGGGGATCCAGTCTGATTAGATACTCACCTTCCTGGTCCTGGAGGGAGCAGGGAGGAACTTGAACTACCCACAGGGCAGGAAACCCTGACTGCTCTTAGGGATGGAGAGGGAAGAGGAGAGGGAGTGGGGGGAGTGGGAGGGTGTTGGGAGGAGGGGCGAAAATGGAAACTTTTATATTTTAATAAACTTTGAAAAACAAAAAAAGAGAATTGGAACTCAGTGGTATTGACTAATTGAATGAAAAGTTCCTGAAGTGTACATCTCATTATGTGAGCTCATTGAATTGCTCATCATAATATAAATTAGAAAGGGAAGGACAAGTAGATTTTCATAAATTACATTCTCAGATTACATATGTTCCTAATGCTTGACAGTACATATGCTTTTTGTATTATAAGGCAGAAAGCATTTGATGCCAAATTTCAAAGAAAAAAATATTGTTTACTTTCAAATGGACTGATAAAGAAACACACCAAACCGCATGGTTTGATTCCTGAAGACAGTGATGAGGGAGGATATTAGAACTGTTGGCTAAGCAAAACCATTGTACAATCCTTGATGTATCTGTGTAATATACTTTCATCCGTGAAAAATCTAGTCAGGAAGCAGTAAAAATTTAAATCTCTCACAAATGCATTTTTTCAAGACACACATTTATTATTGCCTGTTATCTATTTTAAAAACAGCAAAATATATCTTTTGCTTCTGAGAAATATTATGAAATAACTAATTCTTCCTAATCATATATTTAGACCATTTAGACAACGTGAAAGAAAAAGAGGTATGTCCAGAAACTTTATTCAACTCATGTATCCCATTTTTGAAATCTGCAAAGCAAGTTATAATCCTAATATTCAGATGTCTGAGTCTTTTGATTTTGAGTCAAAATAAACCAATTGCATACATATAAAATAGAAATTTCATTTTAAAAGTTGAATAATTTTTAAAAGAATGATTTTTTTCTGATGGCAAAAGAATAGAACTCATCTTTTGTTTTTGCTTTTTGAGACAGAGTTTCTCTGTGTAGTCCTGTCTGTCTTGGAACTCACTTTGTACACCAGGCTGACCTCAAACTCACAAAAACCTGCTATCTCTGCCTCCTGATTGCTGGAATTAAAGGCATGCACCACTACTGCCCACCTACATCTCATTGGCCACATAAGATTTCAACTTTATGCCATGAGATATAATGAATGCTTGAACATGAGCCATGTCAGCATTGAGTGTGTAATACAAAAGAATAGATTGGGTGATTCTTTTTAACTAGATTTTTGGATGTATATGAGCTTTTAATGAAACATTTTATTTAACTTACCTAAAGGAAAAACAACAAAAATTGAAAAGGAAAGTAACTATTCAGCTTTGCTGAGACAAATGTGTTCTAGGACATAGGCTAAGCCCACAATTTCTGTCACATGTAGTCCTCATTTGATTATTATTAGAAAGGTAATCAAATTGGTAACTACCCTTTTCTAATCTTTCCAAATTCTTCTGAAAGGAAAATGCTGGCATTCTTTATATAAATGTAAAGATACAGAATTAATTAATATAATTTCACAAAGCTTTAGCAATCTACTTTATAATTATACTGTGAAAATTATTTCCAAAAACGCTCTGTTAATTCTTCATTCCACTCTGCTTTGTTCTGTTACCTTTGACACATGCGTGTGCGCGTGTGCGCGTGCACACACACACACACACACAGTGTAAGGATGAAAAATCTCATTAATATATTTTCCAAACCTATTTTGAGTTTTGCATCAAAAAGAGCTAAATGTTGCTCCTTATTAAACTTTCTTTGTTAACGTAAAATCCCATGGTCATGTTTCTGGTGTGGTGAATGCCGGTTTATAGACGAGCAGTTCTACAGATCTGATGGTTCTGTACTTCTAAAAGGAAGTCTTTTGGAAAATTGCCTCCTTCGGTTTAAAAACAAATTTATAGACATGCATACATTTTATCCTTTTTTGGGTAAATCTATTTAACAATCTGTGGTTTAAAAAGGAAACCCTTAGTTTGCCTGGTAATCTTGCCTACTTCTAATATCCAGGAGGATAACTATATGATTTTCTTCAGGTTCACCTTCTTATTCAGCTTCTCTAGGATCACAAATTATAGACTCAAAGACCTTTAACTATGGCTAAACCACTTATGAGTGAGTACATACCATATTCCTCTTTTGGGTCTGGGTTACCTCACTCAGTAAAGCGTTTTCTATTTCCATCCATTTACATGCAAAATTCAAGATGTCATTGTTTTTTACCGCTGAGTAAAACTCTAATGTGTATATGTTCCACACCTTTTTTAACCATTCCTCTATTGAGGGGCACCTAGGTTGTTTCCAGGTTCTGGCTATTACAAATAATGCAGCTATGAACATAGTTGAACAAATACTTTTGTAGTATGATAGGGCATCTCTTGGGTATATTCCCAAGAGTGGAATTGCTGGGTCCTGAGGGAGGTTGACTCCCAGTTTCCTGAGAAACCGCCACACTGATTTCCACAGTGGCTGTACAAGTTTGCATTCCCACCAACAATGGATGAGTGTTCCCCTCACTCCACATCTTCTCCAGCATAGGCTATCATTGGTGTTTTTGAGTTTAGCTATTCTGACAGGTGTAAGATGGTATCTCAAAGTGGTTTTGATTTGCATTTCCCTGATCGCTAAGGAGGTTGAGCATGTCCTTAAGTGTCTTCTGGCCATTCGAAGTTCATCTGTTGTGAATTCTCTGTTCAGTTCAGTACCCCATTTTTTAATTGGGTTAATTAGAGTTTTAGTGTCTAGTTTCTTGAGTTCTTTGTATATTTTGGAGATCAGACCTTTGTCTGATGAGGGGTTGGTGAAGATCTTTTCCCAGTCCGAAGGTAGCCTTTTTGTCTTACTGACAGTGTGGGGTTGGGGGGGCGGAAGTACAGGGAGATGGTTAGGGAGAGGGGAGAGGGGGAGGATGGGGGATGGATTGGGGGAATGGGAGGGGGGAGGGACGAAGGATGGTTATGGGAGCAGGGAAGTTTATATCTCAACTAAGGGAGCCATTTTAAGGTATGCAAGAGATTTGATTCTGGAGGGGTTCCCAGGCCCAAGGAGAGGTCCCCAGATTGTACTCTGGGCAGCAGAGGAGAGGGTGCCTGATCTGGCCTTGGTCCTGATCTGGCCTTGGTCCATAACCATACTGATGAATATTTTGCATAACACCACAGAACCTTCATATGGCGATGGATGGAGATAGAGACAGAGACACATATTGGAACACTGGACTTAACTCCCTACGCCCAAATGAGAAGTAGAGGGAGCGAGATCGTGAGCAAGGAAAGCAAAATCAGAGGGGGCCTTCATCTGACGATGGATGAAGATAGAAACTGAGACCCACATTGGAGCACTGGAAGTCAGGACCGCGAAGGGTGCGTTCACCCACTGATACAAGGGGTCTGATCGAATGAGAGCTCACCAAGGCCAGCTGGACCGGGACTGAACGAGCATGAGATCAAACCGGACTCTCTGAATGTGGTTGACATGGGGGCTGATTGAGCCCCCAAGGTCCAAATGAAGACTAAGAAGCCATTGACAGTGGCACTGGGTCTTGTTTCGTCTGCATGGACTGGCTTTTTGGGATCCTGGCCTGTCTGGATGCTCACCTTCCTGGACCTGGAGGGAGGGGGGAGGAACTTGGATTTCCCACAGGGCAGGAAACCCCGACTGCTCTGGGGAATGGTGTGGGAGGAGGAGAGGGAGTGGGGGGAGCGGGAGGGTACTGGGAGGAGGGGAAGAAGTGGAAAGAGTGTTTTCGGATACTTGAATAAACAAGTCTAACGAAAAAAAAAAGGAAACCCTTAGAAAGAAGGAAGGGGCTCACAAAGCTATGCCCCTTCCTGAGGCCTATAGGCAGTTTATTGTTGCTGAGAAAGGGAGAAAAAAAGGAAATGGTAGTCTTCAGTGCAGGGTCCATTAATAAGGCACCTACTATGTAAGATAATCTTTCACTCATGTTTCTATAAGCAACTATAATGAAACTGATGGGAACCCACACACACACAAACAATGACAGAAATGTAGGAAATTGGTTGCGACGAGGAAGAGGATCATTGGGAGTGGAAAAGGAAAAGAGAAGAAAGCCTCAGTTGAATGTGAATACAATATTTTACACAAACATGTGAAAGTGTCATAAATCCACTATTATGCATAATTATCATACGTCAATAAAATATTTAGAAAAAACTCCTATTTGTCTTAACACTTGTTTTTTAAGACCAAATGGCAATGTTAGGGATTTGAGTACTTAAAGGAGTTAGTGGGACTGATATGACTGAGGCAACAAACATCTGTCAAGGCATTTGAGAATGTTAAGAATGTGCCACAGCAGGAAGCAGCTGTTAGGGGACTTCAAAGTCCTATCTAGCTTTTGGGAAGAGTCTTGCTCTAGCAGCTGTAAGGTAAGGCAGGGCACCCCATAAAGGAAAAACAGCCTTTAGAATTATGCATGGATCTCTATGGAACAAAATGCTTAAAGTTTCAGCTTGGTTCAATTCAGATTAGTCTGAGAGCTCTCGCCCCAGTATCTGCTCTCCAGCAACACCCAAAGTTGCAGTCAGTGTACTGTTTGCACATATGCAAGCTTTGTTTGCAGTGCAATGAGTAAGAAATGCTCTTGAAACTTCTCTGCAAGTCATCCTCCTTGTCATCACTGAATCCAACCTGACTTCAGTAAGGAAAGTAACATTTATATTACCTTAATATATGTTAGGAGCATTTTTTATTCCCTTTCTCTCTCCCCCTTCTCCTCCCCAGCTAGTTACTCAGCTGACAAAGAATGTTGACAAGTATCTGCCTTGCTCTGACAAGTGGGTTGGCAAAGGGTGTTCTCCACAGCTAATAAAATACAGTGAACTCAACTACAATCAGACTTCCGTGCATATGTCCAGGGCCAGGCCTCCTCACAGCATCTTGGAGCATCAGTTTCTTCTCAGTACCCGGACAGTCTCCATAACCCCACACATGAAAATCTGCAGAATAACTTACTTTGTGCCTGGATTTGTCACTCTACTTCTAAATGAGGGCTGTCACTAAAATGAGTACCTCGCTGCATTGGGAACTGTTTTAAATTCAGAACATGAGGTTCTGGATCTAAAACAATAGTGGTTCATGCATATAAAGCAAGTACCCTATAGAAAGAGGAACAAGCCATGAGTTCAAATCCCAAGTTAGAAGGAGAGAACTGATTCCTGCGTGGCACCTCTCTCTTCCTCTCCCTCTCTTTATTGCTTTCTCTCACACACACAAACACAACACACACACACACACACACACACACACGTAAATAAATGTAATTAAAAATTTAAAAAAAAAAGAAAAGAGGTAGGTATTTGTCTCTGACTAGAGAGCCCTACTCTCTAGGCCTAGGCCTTGGAGGCACATGCATCCTCTACCCCACACAGTAAAGCCTCAGAAACCTGGCAGCAGCCCCTACGGCCCCCTACCATCCACATAAGCATTTGTGACCACCAGAGCCTTGGCCCTGATTGCACCTGAAAAGTGAAGTGTCTGAGGGTCCTACTCTCTAGGTCATAGTCCTCTGAGGCACATCCCATGCCCTACCTCCACCCAGCAGAGCCCCAGAGACCTGGGAGCATTGTCCGGAAAGACTCCCCCAGGGAATCTAAGATCATCATCGGAGCCTTGACCCTGGATATACCTGGAGAGGTGAGTGTCTGGGTTCCTGGTTAGAGGGCCCAAACCTCTATGCCCTAAAACCTGAAGGCATATCCCATGCCATGCCTCAACCCAACGAAGCCCCCAGAGACCTGGGAGCAGTCTCTCCCACCCCGAAACACCCCCATAGCATCTGTGAACACCGGTACCTTGCCTCCATCCACACCTAAAGAGGTGTCTGGGTCCCAGGGCTGGAGAGTTCTACTCTCTAGGCCCTAGTCCCTAAAGGAACATCCTGTGTCCTACACCTTGTATCTCTTCGGGTCACCCAGCAAAGCCCCAGAGACCTGGCAGCAGCCTCACCAGACTCTCCTCCCCTCAAAATAAAACCCAGGGCATCTGAGGCCACTGGACCCTTGGAGAGGTGAGTGTCTGGGACCCAGGACCCTACTCTTTAGGCCCTAGCCCCTGAGGACACATCTTAAGCCCTACCACCACCCAGCAAAGCTCCAGAGGTCTGGGAGCAGCCTCCTCAAACCTCTAACAATCAATCCCCCCATGGCATCTGTGCTAACTAGAGCCTTGGACCTGCCTACACCTGGTGGAGCTTCAGAGACATATCAGTGTCCACCAGAGACATAAACCCATCTGAACCTGGAGGAAGAGTGACTATCTAATACACAGGCCCCACCTACACGAACTAGACTCAGAGGGACTCCCTGAAGCACAGGCCTCAACTGCACTCACTCAAGGAAGAAATGGGCAGAGGCAGTGTAAGAACACATTAAACAGTATAAAGAGCAATATGACACCACCAGAAGCTAGTCTTTGTACATCAGCAAGACATGAATATCCCAATTCAGATAAACCATATAAAGAAATGACCTTAAAAATAACTTAATGAAGATGTTAAAGGTGCTTAAGGGGGACGTGAAAAACTTAATTAAAGAGATAGAGGAAAACAAACAAAAAATTGGAATAAATCAACAAATCCCTTAAAGGAAGAAATGAAAGCCAAGAAAAAAATCAAACAGGTGAAAGAAATGGTTCAAGACTTTAAAACTGTAACAGAAACAAAATAGACAACACAAACCAAGGAAATTCTAGAAATGGAAAATCTGGGTAAACAATCAGGAACTACAAATGCAATCATAACCAACAAAATGCAAAAGATGGAAGAGAGAATCTCAGGTGCTGAAGAAATGATAGAGGAAATAGATTCTTTGGGCAAAGAAAATGTTAAGTCTAATACAAGCTTAACATAAAATATCCAGGAAATCTAGTACACCATAAAAAACCAAACCTAAGAATAATAGTGATAGAAGGAGAAGTCCCACATAAAGGTGCAAAAAATATATTCAACAAAATCATTGAAAAAAAAACTTTCCCAACTTAAAGAAGGACATGCCTATGAAAGTACAAGAAGCTTACAGAACACCAAATAGACTGAACCAACAAAAAAAAATCATCTTGTTATATAATAATCAAAACACTAAACATTCAGAATAAAGAAAGAATATTAAGATTTGCAGAGGAAAAGAGCCAAGTAACATAAAGTCAGACTTCTCAGAATTGTACCTGACTTCTCAATGGAAACTCAATGGAAAGTCAGAAGATTCTTCATAGACATTCTACAAACACTAAGAAACTGTGGATTCCAGGACAGACTATGATACCCAGCAAAGCTTTCAATCACTTTAAGTGGAGAAAAAAGATTTTCCATGACAAAACCATACTTAAACAATAACTGTTCACAAATCCAGTCTTACAGAAAAAACTTGAAGAAAAACTCCAACCCAAGGAAGCAAACTACACCCATAAAAGCACAAGTAATAGATAATTCCACACTATCAAATCCCAAAGAAGAAAAACACACACACAATACCACCAACAACAACAAAACCAAAAATAGCAGGTACAACAATCACTGATTATTAATAGCTCTTAATATCAATAAACTCAATTCACATATAAAAAGACACAGGCTAGAAGAATGGATATAAAAACAGGATCCATGCACTGGACTGAGCCCCTCAAGGTCCAAATGAGGAGCAGAAGGAGGAAGAACATGAAAAAGGAAATCAGGACCGCGAGGGGTGCGATCACCCACTGATACAAGGGGACTGATCTAATGAGAGTTCACCAAGGCCAGTTGAACTGGGACTGAACGAGGACGTGATCCAACCAGATTCTCTGAATGTGGCCGGATTCTCTGAATGTGGCTGGCCTGGAGTCTTTCTGAAAAGCCATTGACAATGACACTGGGACTTGTTTCCTCTGCATATACTGGATTTTTGGAATCCAGTCTGTCTGGATACTCACCTTCCTGGACCTGGAGGGAGGGGGGAGTAACTTGAACTTCCCACAGGGCAGGAAACCCTGACTGCTCTTAGGGATGGAGAGGGAGGAGGAGAGGAGGAGAGGGAGTGGGGGGAGTGGGAGGGTGTAGGGAGGTGGGGCGGAAATGGAAACTTTAATTAATTTTATAATTAAATTATAATTTTATAATTTAATAAACTTTGAAAAAAACCAGGATCCATGTTTCTACCATTTACAAGAAACATACGTCAACTTCAAAGACAGACATTGCATCAGAGTAAAGAGTTGGGAAAGATTTTTCAACCAAATGGACCTAAGAAACAAGCTGGTGTAGCTAATCTAATATTTAATAAAATAGACTTCAAACTAAAAGTAGTCAAAAGAGATGGAAAAGGACATTTCATATTAGTCAGAAGAAAAAAAACCATCAATATGAAGTTTCAATTCTCAATATCTATGTCACAAATACAAGGGTAACCACATTTTTAAGAGAAACATTACTAAAGCTTAAAATAAGCATCACACCCCACATACTAATGGTGGGAGAATTCAACACCCAATTGTCACCACTGAACAGGACTGACAGACAAAAAATTATTAGAGAAATAAAGGAACAAATAGAAGTTATGACTGAAATGGGTTTATCAAACATCTATAGAACATTTCACTGAAACACAAAAGAATATTCCTTCATCTCAGCACCTCATGGTCCTTCTCAAAAAATGACCACATACACGGTAACAAAGCAAACCTCAACATATACAAAAAAATGGAGTAACTCCTTGTACCTTATCAGATCAGCATGACTTAAAGTTAGAATTAAACAACAACACTAACTGACAAAATCCTACAAAATCATAGAAATTGAACAATGCTCAACTAAATCACCACTGGATCAAAGAAGAAACAAAGAAGAAAATAAAAGACTTCATAGGTTACAATGAAAATGAATACACTGCATACCCATTCTTTTGTAACACTTTGAAAGCAATGATAAGAGGAAAGTTCATAGCACTAAGTGTCTACATACAACTTGAAGAAATCTCAGACTAGTGACTTAGCAGCACACCCGAAAGCTCTAGAACCAAAAGAAGCAATCACACCCAGAAAGAGTAGATGCCAGGAAATAATCAACTTGAGGGCTGAAATCAATAAAATAGAAATAAAGAAAGCAATTCAAAGAATCAATGAGGCAAAAAGTTGGTTCTTAGAGAAAATCAACAAGATAGATAAACCTTTATCAAAACTAATCATAAGGAAGGGAGAAAATTAGCAAATTAACAAAATCAGAAATGAAGAGCGGGACATAACAACAGACAATGAGATGTATCTCAAAGATTCTATTATGCCTGGTCCAGCAGTTGTCCAGTCCCATTGAAACATAGAGGCTTAACTGTTCAGCCTATTAGCTCAGGCTTATTATTAATTAGCTCTTACAACTTAAATTGATTCATAATTCTTATCTATGTTTAGCCTTCTAGCTTGGGACCCTTTCTCAGTGCATCATTTTCATTTTGCTTTCTCTGCCTCTGGGTGGCGACTGTAGACTGAACCCCTTCTCTTCTCAAAATTCTACTAGTCTGGTCACCCTGTCTATACTTTCCTGCCTGTCTACTGGCCAATAAACATTTTACTAAATTAAGATGACTGGCAAATCTTTTCAGAGTACAAGAGCATTAATCCGCAGCACTGAAGAAATCCAGAGAATCATTAGGTCATACTTCAAAAACTAGTACTAGACAAAATTGGAAACCTTAAAAGAAATGGATAAGTACCATATACCAAAAGTAAATGAAGAACAGAAAAAAATTATTTTTTTATTAGTTTTCTTTGTGTTCTCTTTAATGTACAAAATGTTGAAATTAAAAAATCAAATAAAGTAGGATTCTGTATTATTGAAAATAAAACATTGTTACAATGGTATCACATAATTTCATGCTTGTTTTGGTATTATTAATAGTTTTCTTGCCACCACCACCAACAAAAAGTCATTACAAATTACCCTTGCTTTAACAGAAGCTTTTCTAGGAGGTTCACATCTTAGTTTCTTTTTTTCTTTTTACTTATTTACTTATTAAAAATTTCCACCTCTTCCCTGCTTCCCTTTTCCCTCTCCTTCCTTCCCTCCCCCTCCCTCTTTAGTCCTAAGAGCAGTCAGGGTTCCCTGCCCCGTGTAAAGTCCAAGGTCCTCCCACCTACATCCAGGTCTATAAAGGTGAACATCCAAAGAAACCCAGCTCCCACAAAGTCAGTCCATGCAGTAGAATCAAAACTCAGTGCCATTGTTCTTGGTTTCTCAGTCAGCCTTCATTGTCAGCCACATTCAGAGTGTCCAGTTTGATCACATGCTCCATCACTCGCAGTCCAGCTGGCCTTGGTGAGCTCCCATTAGATCAGTACCACTGTCTCAGTGGGTGGACGCACCACTCATGGTCCTGACTTCCTTGCTCATGTTCTTCCTCCTTCTGCTCCTCATTTGGACCTTGGGAGCTCAGTCCAGTGCTCTAATGTGGGTCTCTGTCTCTATCTCCATTCATCGCCACATGAAGGTTCTATGGTGATATGCAAGATAGTGTGGCTATGGGACAAGGCCAGTTCAGGCACCCTCTCCTCTGCTGCCCAAGGAACAATCTGGGGACCACTCCTTGGACCTGGGAACCCCTCTAGAGTCGAGTCTCTTGCAAACCCTAAAATGGCTCTCTTAATTAAGATATTTACTTCCCTGCTCCATATCCACCCATTCTCCATCCCAACCATCCTATTCCCCCAACCTCTCCCGGATCCTCCCCTTCTCCCTTCTCTCTAACCATCTCCCCTTACATTCATCCCCCACCCCCGTGAACCCAACTTTTCCCTGGCAATCTTGTCTACTTCCAATATCCAGGAGGATAACTTTATGATTTTCTTTGGGTTCACCTTCTTATTTAGCTTCTCTAGGATCACAAATTATAGGCTTAATGTCCTTTAATTATGGCTAGAATCCACTTATGAGTGAGTACATACCATATTCCTCTTTTTGGGTCCAGAAAAATTTTAAGTAGACCTATTGCCCCTAAGGAAATAGAAGCAGTCATCAAAAGTTTCCCTGCCAAAAAGGTCCAGGACCACATCGTTTCATTGCAGAATTCTACCAGAATTTCAAAGAAAAGCTAATACCAATACTTCTCAAATTATTCCACACAATAGAAATGGAAAGGATATTGTCAAACTATTTTTATGAAGTGACAATTATGCTGGTACCCAAATGATTCAAAGACACAACTAAGTAAGAGAATTACAATCCAATCTCCCTTATGAGTATTGATGCAAAATTGCTCAAAAAATATTGACAAACTGAATCCAAAAACACATCAGAACAATCATCCACTATGATCAAGTAAGTTTCATCATAAAGATGCAGAGATGGTTCAACATATGAAAATCTATCAATGTCATCCACCATATAAACAAACTGAAAAAAAGAACACATTATCATCTCATTAGATATTGAAAAAGCCTTTGACAAAATCCAGCACCCCTTTGTGATAAAGGTCTTGGAGAGATTAGGTATACAAGAAACATACCTAAACATAATAAAGTCATTATACAGCAAGTCAATAGGCAACATTAAACTAAATGGATTCCACACAAATCAGGAACAAGACAAAGCTGTCCACTCTCTCCATATCTATTTAATATAGTACTTGAAGTTCTCACTACAGTGATAAGACAACAAAATGAGATCAAAGGGATACAAATTGGAAAGGAAGTCAAATTTTCACTATTTTCAGATGATATGGTAGTACACATAAGTGGCCACAAAAACTTTACCCAGGAACTCCTACAGCTGGTAAACATCTTCAGTAATATGACAGGATACAAGATTAACTCAAAAGTCAGTAGTCCTCCTATATACGAATGATAAATAGGCTGAGAAAGAAATCAGAGAATCATCACACTAGCCAATAACAACATAAAATATGTTGGAATAACTCTAAGCAAACAAGTGAAAGACCTGTATGACAAGAACTCTAAGTCTTTGAAGAAAGAAAGAAATTGACAAAGATAACAGAAAATGGAAAGATCTCCCATGCTCTTGGATACAAAGCATCAACATAGTAAAAATAACAATCTTACCAAAAGCAATCTACAGATTCAATGCAATCCCCATCAAAATCCCAGAAAAATTCTTCACAGACTTTGAACGAACAATACTCAAGTTCATATGCAAAAACAATGTCCCAGGATAGACAAAACAATCTTGGACATAAACGAACTTCTGGAGGCATCACCATCTCTTACTTAATGAAAACAGCTTGGTATTGGCACAAAAACAGACAATTGTACCAATGTAATTGTATTGGTGACCCTGATATTAATTCACACATCTATGAACTTCTGACTTTTGAAAAAGAAGATAAAAATATAAAAAGAAAGTAACTTTAACAAATGGTATTGGTATAACAGTAAGCTGACATGTAGAGGAATACAAATAGATCTATATCTATTGCCATTCATAAAACTCAATTCAAAATAAATCAAAGACCTCAACATATATCTAGTCATGCTGAACCTGATAGAACAGAAACTGGAAAATAACCTTGAACACATGTGTGCCGAGACCACTTCCTGAATATAACACAAGTAGCACAGACCTTGAGAGCAGCAATTAATAAATGGGACCTCCTGAAATTGAGAAGCCTCTGTAAGGGAAAGGACACAGCCCAAAACAAAATGACAACCTACAGAATTGGAAAAGATCTTTATCAACTGCACATCTGACAGAGGGCTGATCTCAAAATATACAAATAACTCAAGAAACTACATGTCAAAATCTAAAATAATTCTATAAAAAGTGGGTACAGATATAAACAGATTTCTCAACAGAGGAATTTCAAATGGCTAAATGCACTTAAGGAATTGCTCAACGCCCTTGGCAATTATGAAAATACAAATCAAAACAACTCTGAAATACTATCTTATATCTGTCAGAAAAGCAAAGGTCTTGGGAATGTAAACTTGTTCAGCTACTTTGGAAATCACTATGCTGATTTCTCAGAAAATTGGGAATCAATCTACCTCAAGAATCAGCAATACCACTCTTGAACATATACCCAAAGGCTGCGCACTCATACTACAAGGACTCTTTTCATAGCAGCATTATTTGTATTAGCCAGAACCTGGAAACAACCTAGAATAGAGTACTACTCGGTGGGAAAAAGTGACATCTTGACACCTTGAAATTTAAAGGCAAATTGATAAAACTAGAAAAAAATATCCTGAGTGATGTAACCCAGACACAGAAAGACAAACATCACATATGCTCATTGATAAGTTGATATTAGTCATAAAGCAAAGGATAACCAGCCTAGAGTCCACAACTCAAGAAAACACAGGAGCCAAGGAAGATTCTGAGACATACATGGATTCCCCCAGGAAAGGGGGGTAAAGGAGATCTCCTTAGTAAATTTGTATCATGGGTGAAGGGGTGAGGGTGTTAAGGGAGTTGGAAGGGGAGAAGAGATACAG
Source organism: Myodes glareolus (assembly GCF_982192425.1). Lineage (NCBI taxonomy): Eukaryota > Metazoa > Chordata > Mammalia > Rodentia > Cricetidae > Myodes > Myodes glareolus. Next base: position 62,911,353 of record NC_142045.1, read on the forward strand.
GGAAGAAAACATGAGGGATCAGGAAGTTCCCTCATGACAGAGAACAAGAACAAGAAAAGTGATACCTTGAAAGAGGGAACCATTATGGGGTTAGTGAGAAACCAGGTACCAGAGAAATTACCATGAACCCACATGAATATCCCCAGCGAAGAATATAAACAGTGTATGAGAGGGTACCCTTCCCCTGTAATCGGATTAATGACTACCTTAATTGTAATCATAGATCCTTCATTCAGTAATTTATGAAATTAGATTCAGAGATCTACAGATAAGCACTGGACCAAACACCTGAAGTCCAGTCATAGAGAAGGGGGAGTGATATTATGAGCAAAAGGGCCAAGATTATGATGGGGAAACCCACAGAAATCCCTGATCTGAACAAGTGGGAGCTTGCTGACTCTGAACTGACAGCTGGGAAACCTGTGTAAGATCAAAAGCATGAATGTGGGTGACAGTTGTGCAGCTTGGGTAGTTTGTGGGGCCACTAGCAGAGGAACCAATATTTATCCCTAGTGCATGAACTGAATCTTTGGAGACCATTCCCTATGGAGGAATAACTTGCTCAGGCTTGATACGGGTGGGGGGTGTCTTGGTCGTGCTACAAGTGATGTGACTACTTTGCTGACTTTCCATGGGAGGCCTCCTCTCTGTGGAGTGGATGGGGGTGGGGTGCTTAGAAGATGGGAGAACTGGGAGGACAGAAGGGGTAAGGAACTGGGAATGGTATATAAAAGAAAATTGTTTAAAAAATTAAAACACAAACAAAGAAAACATTGGCATTATTATTGTGAGGTTAAGAAACTGGAAAAAATACAAGAAGCGTTGTAAAAATGGGTAAGATATATTTAAAAATAATAAAACAAAGTCATATTTCAGAAAAAAAGATGAGCTAAAAGATAACCAATATCCTCTGGTTGTGATTCTTGAAGACAAAGAAAGGAGAGTAAAACAAGACAGAAAACTAATTAGAAAAATATTCAGAGAAAGAAAAGTAACAAAAACTGATATGATTTTGAAAAACATTTTTTTCTTTAGAAAAATCTGACTTTGAATATGGATGAACCTCATTCTTTAAAAGTAAAAGCTGGTGAGGACTCTTGTATAGCAGGGGCTCCTTTTCATAACCCAGATTAGGCAAAAACCACACCCAAACACCTGTTTTCATGGAGTCTTTATTAAGCAGGGGGAAAAATTTAAAATAGCTGCTTTCTGACTCTGGCAGAAAAACAGCAGCAAATAATCTCACAGGTATAATTTTTAAAAGAAGAAAGGAAGGTCTGTCTTAGAATGGACTTGGTGGTAAAGAAGAAAAGGGACAAGGAAGAAGGAAAAGGGAACAAGAGGAAGGGGTGGGGGAATTTGGCCTAGAGGGACAAAAAACTGTCTCTGGATGGAGGGGAGACAGATGTGGCACATAAGAAGATGGTGGTTTATAAAGATAAAATGGGAAATGGGAAATCCCATGAGAGGGTGAGGTGTTTGATTTAAATTGAGTTGTTACTTAGGTGAATTAAAGAGGGCCTTTGATTGCTGGACTTTGGTAGTCAGCCTCAGGAGGAAGAAGTGGCCAAATAAGAGGATAGACCTTGGTGGTTAGGTTAAGGAATGCAATCTAATGCTTCTTAGCAAGACAGAGATGATGTAGGAGGGTCTTCTATCTATCAGTTTTAATGTTTTAATAACTTAGGGCTTTTCATGACAATGAGACACATGTGCTCCTGGCAGTGCCAGCTACTTCAAAAGGAAGATGGGCATTGAAGAGTCTCCTTATGGAGTTTGATAGCCATTTGGGCGAGAAACTGCTCTTGCCTGGACTGTTGCATAAACTGGACACAAAGAACCCACAGAGAGAGGACTGATGAACTTGCCTAAAGGTGAGATGGTCTTTTGGGGTTCCTGACTCATGAAAGAGCCTGCAAGACATTCTGCAGGATACAAAAGAAAGTGACTGAACTGTCTTGGAAATTTCCTGGTTCATGGAAATGTCTGCTGGGAACTATGGATCTATAGGTTGAAGATGGATGCCCCGATGGTACAAAAGAACTTTGGGTGACTGTACAGGTAGTGAGATGTCTCTGTCATTTCTAGAGTTTTGAAAGTTGCTTATTTCTTGTTTATTTAGGTAATATTATATCCTTCTGGAGTCTTTGATGGAGTTGAAGAATGGTTAGTTATAGTTATAGTTTTCCTTAGTTATGATAAAAGATAAAAGAGATATAAATATTGTAACTGTAATTCTTGTTTTATAACTGTTTTGTTATATGTAATTTTGCTATGTTAAAGTTAAAGCCCCCCTTTTCGTTTAAACAGTAAAAGGGGAAATGATGTAGGAGGGTCTTCTATCTATCGTTTGCTTTCATTGGTTAATTAATAAAGAAAATTGCTTGGCCTGATAGGTGAGAACATAGGAAGGCAGGGTAGACAGAGGCAGAATGCTGGGAAGAAGGCAATGAAGCAGACACCATGCTTCTCCTGCTCAAGATGGACATGGGTTAGAATCCTCCTGGTAAGCCACTACCTCATGATGGCATACAGATTATTAGATATGGGTTAGTCAAGATGTGAAAGTTAGCCAATAAGAAGCTGGAGATAACAGGCCAGGCAGTGTTTTAAAGAATACAGTTTCTGTATAATTATTTTGGGGGTAAACTAGCCGGGAGCTGGGTGGGAACGCAGCTCACCACTCCTTTTACAAATGGCACCCACATGGAAGCATCCACCAGAAGCCTGAGAAAGCTTAGGAAAGAATAGAGTAAAGCATGGCTTCTTGGTAGCAGCACTCTCTCGGATGGGCTCTGTTCACTAGAGGCAAGCACTCTAATTTAAGAGAGGCTTTCTGACTCAGCTTTAGCTGCAAAACCTTGCAGCTGTTTTAAGAGGTCCTGCCACAAAACACTTAAATGGTGTTGATGAAACCTGAATGCATGCTGTTCTGTTTTCAGCTGTAGCAGGAAAAAAGCTGCACCATTTTAAAATATCGGCTTTCTGGGCTATCCTGCCAGGGCAAACTCTGACTCTTTCAGGCATGCAGTCCAACTGAGTGTGGTCTGTGAGCAGAATGATGCAGCTTGCTTTCTGGCAGGGACCTTGAACCGCCACAGAGTTGTGGTAATAAAAATGGCTATAGTCAGTACCTCTGCCACGAGGCTGGAAAGCTAAGGAATGGGCTGGATCTAGCTGTCAAAGCCACGGCTTTAATTCTCTCGATATGGACTCATGTGGTCAGAAAAAGAGAGATATACAGTAAAGAGAGATTCAAAGATGAAGCTAAAGTTCTTAAAGTGAAAAAAAAAAGAAAGAGGGTAGTCGGATGTGGTGGTACACAACTTTAATCCCAATGCCTGGGAGGCAGAGGCAGACAGACCTCTGTGAGTTCAAGGTGTGGTAGCACACACCTTTAATGCCATTGCCTGGTAGGCAGAGACAGACAGATTTCTGTGAGTTCAAGACATGGTAGCATACACCTTTAATCCCAGCACTGGGTAGGCAGACACAGTCAGATCTCTGTGAGTTCAAGGACAGCCTGGGCTAAAGAGTTATTCCAGGACAAAGATATACAGAGAACCTGTCTCAAAAAGTAAAAGTAAAAATAAAAAAATAGAGGTTAATATAAAACTACACAAAGATGGAAAATACACAAAGAAACTTGATACTGTATGCTATTATGTTCTATTTGAATTGTTTGAATGCTGAGGAAGGAGCAACAGCTGCTAAAAGATGTTTGCTTATAAATGCTGGGGGATTAACCCAAGATAAGTATTTTGAAAATACCTTGGCTTCAAAAGTGAAGTCGAAATGTATGTTACTTTGGAGAAGAGATTTTGCTTTTGTTTCCACAGGAAATGAGATGCTGTGGATTCATTCTGAGTTAAGAAAAATCAGATTTCACCAAGGAAGACCACCTGAAGAATCTCTGGTAGGAACAGATGGCCCTATGTCTAAGTTCTACATCCAGAACAGATTCAAGACTGCTGCCTGAGATGATCAAGACTCACAGGATACTCCAGTCAGGACTTAATTATAACTCTAAATTTTTTTTAGGTCCCCATAAGATTATCAGTGCCCCCAACCAGCGGGAAGTAGCCTGGGAAACTATACCCACATTCCCAACAAATGGACTATGGATATTTTCCTTTTTTTTTTTAAAGAGGGGAAAATGGTGTGGGAGAATTGTCTGTATTCTGTCAATCATATTTTAAATAAATGCTGATTGGCCAGGCAGGAAGTAGAGGTGGGAAAACCAGAAAGGAAGTAGAGGTGGAGCAAAGATTACAGGAGTATCCTGGGAAGCAGGAAGCTCCCTCGGCACTCCTGCACAGACCACCGAATGGGCTAACATAAGTTATAAGAACTAATAAGTAGCCTGAGCTAATGAGCCAATCAGTTTATAATCTTATGGAGTCCTCTGTGTGATTTTCTTTGAGCCAACCGGTTGTGGGGTACTGGGCAGGACAGAAACCCCAACAAACAGGCCCCTTCATGTTACACAGAGAGAATGAGAAAAAAGGCAAGACCTGCCAGAGCCATGCTCAGGTGGGCTAGTATCCCTTCAAATACAAAGTACATGAACAAAAGTTCTCAGAGATATGCCAGCCTCTTATTGCCCCATGTTTCTAGTGCTGTTCTCAGTATATCTAGGCCCAAAATGAAGTCTTGCTGATTCCAGAAGCTAGGAGTGACTTGCACTATATAGAGAACTCTCTTTTGGTAGTTAAAGAATCCAGAACACTCCTGAGTCTTTGATTTTCAAAAAGCTGTTATCAAATGCTTTCATCTTTCTCTCATGTAGATTGTTTACAAGCTGTCTGTGTGAATATGGTGTACATGATTTGACCAAGATTTCAGACTGGGAATTCTCTTCAAATGTGCATCTTGCAACTATCAGTTCATCTTGTTAAGGACTGGCCAGAAATTGGTTTTGTTTCTTGTAGCTCAATTATACAGCTGCATAAATATTTAATATTCTTGGCTCTATTTCATGACCTTGACTTCTGGATGTGTCTGAATGTCTCTGAAAGGCATGCTGGATAAATTCCCAAGATGTCAAGTCACTGACAAAATTACTCAAACATGATAAGGTCTAGCAACTTCCTTTCTAGGGAAAAAAGATGCTGAACACCAGATATTTGACTACAAAGTGCTTAACTCTGCCTTTCATGAAAATTTTGAGCAGACTGTTTTGAAGCTGCAAAGATGACTAGATGTAGGATTTCTGGTCTAAATAAAGCATTATTCAAAGTAATGGGCTACTCAGAAAGACTCCGGGCCAGCCACATTCAGAGAATCCGGCCACATTCAGAGAATCTGGTTGGATCACGTGCTCGTTCAGTCGCAGTTCAACTGCCCTTGGTAAACTCTCATTAGATCCGACCCCATTGACAATGACACTGGGACTAGTTTCCTCTGCATATACTGGATTTTTGGGATCCAGTCTGTTTGGATACTCACCTTCCTGGACCTGGAGGGAGGGGGGATGAACTTGAACTTCCCACAGGGCTGGAAACCCTGACTGCCCTTAGGGACAAAGAGGGAGGAGGAGGGGGGGGAGTGGGAGGGTGTTGGGAAGAGGGGTGTAAATGGAAACTTTTATAATTTAATAAAATTACTTTAAAAAAAACAAAAAAACAAAGTAATGGGCTATAAAATTGAATATAGGAAGTTACTTTTAAAAACATACAGTTAAAAAAATGACAGCCAAAACCCATAGATCCAGACATGGGTGAGCCACACTGGGTGGCCTCCACTCCTGCAAGAGGAACCCAATAGGTTCCAGGTCTTCCTGAAGAACCTCTCTCACCACCACCTGCCTGAGACTTGGTGCAGGAATGGAATTGGAAGAAAGAAGAACCATTACAGAGACAAAATAGCTTCCCTTTCCTACTGTAGCTGTTTCCTCTGGGAATATAAACTTTCTGCTTTCAGGATCTGCAGTATTTCAAATCACAAACACCAAATCAAGATGGAAAAAGGTTGTTGCATTCCTCCCCTTGAATCCAAGTTGGCAGCAGGCTGTTGTGGGTCAAAAGTCCCAAATTATCTGGAACCTCTGGGATCTAAAAACTCTCCTCTCCTCTCATATGACTGAATCCTGTATCTAGAACCCCAAGCCTCTCTCCTGGCCCAATGGAACTGCCAATACCACCAAGAATCTGGTGGTGACTATAGAAATGTGCTGCTACTGCTTTGATATACTCTACTGTCACCTCTATGGCTTCCTACAGACACAACTTCCTAGATTCACTAATGAGCCCTATCCTGTCTTTGTGACCTGGAAGACAGGGCCAGACAAGCTGCATTGGAACCTTCTCAGCCATGAATCTTCATTCAGGATTCAGTGAGTTTGTGTTAACAAGTGCAATTAAAGACAGTCAATCCTGCCCACCCCAACCCACCTCCCCTCTCTGACCTGAAAGGAACTACCCCAATTTTTTTTTTTATTCTGTCTCCCTTTTTACTAACTTTGAAGATTCCAGTAATTAACTGGACTGGAAGGTAAGGGTCCATGGGATTCAGATTGAATTCATCAATGAAAAAGGTATCAAATGCATAGCCACATATTTACCTGAGGTTACTATGAAACAAAACTGGGATCAGATCCAGAAAATGGACTCCTTGCTCAGGAAAGGTAGCTTTAAGGCTCCAGTTATCAGTGAATTCAGAAAATCAATCAAACTCACCAAGTGAGAAGATGACAAACAGTTATGCAGAATATATTGTTTCTCAACAACACTGTTTCCAGGATGGCACTCTTTATGCCCTACCCCTCTACGGTCATTACTCCTGGCACACAGCTACATGATCAGTCTCACCACCCTGTGACCACCAATGGCTATGACATCATTGGAGCAGATGCCTCCTCTTCCTGGTCCAGTTAATCCTATTACTGCACCATTTTATGATGCTAGCTTCCAATGCCAAGTCTGCCTTCTGCTGACTGGAGGATGTGGGGTTACATTGATTCTAAGGGAATATGAGGGACCCAAGACTTATATAAGCCTTTCCTCAGTCTGGGCTTCTGTTGGATCAGGGCTCCCTAATAACCAGTGAGAATGCCTGTATGGGTTCAGCAGACCATTATCTGGTGATTTCTGACATGTATGTTGGCCACACAATGAAAACTGGAATTGATAATGATCCATTGAGGCTTCTCCCCATCCCCCCACAGGCCCCCAGATCAATTAGGTGTACTTACCTGGCACTCTGGGCAATGGAGACCAACATGAGCCACTTACAGGTTGTTTTAATTTTCTCTTATTAAACTTTCAGTTTATTGTGTACCAACAGCTGATCAACAGTTAGTCACAATCTCCATGCTTCATAAGTGAACACCATGTCAGGATTGAACGTGGGCACCATGAGCCCCTGTGAACCCTGAACAAGAGAACTGTACCAAGATTAGAGGTCCTATTGAATGGCTTTGCATTGTGCAGGAAGCTGTGAAGGTTTTAACTCTTACCTGACTCTCAGCTGGACTTTGAGGTATTCTTCTTACATTAAATCTTATGGTGTTGAACAGGCCTCTATGGAATAGCCTGTTGAGGAACGGAATGAAGATGGCCATAGAGGTACTGATGTCATCCTCATAAGCAAGTGTGAAAGAAAAGATCTTTTTCACCACCTGGATACCTCAACCCTCTTCTGGTGGCAATGCCTATGTAGATTTATATAGGCTTTCAGAAGCACAGACATACAAACAGGTGGTTTGGTTGGACTTTAGGGCCCACTGTCACAGGAGAGCTTCCAGGGTCTCTGAACTGGTTTTCTTCACAAGCAAATATCCTGAGGGACATGTAAGTAGGAGGGTTGGTTTTGTCCAATTTGCCTGCAGAAGTAGAAAGACTTAATATTAGTCATCAGTAGAACCGTAGAACAAAGTTGCGTAATATAATAAGGTGAACCTTTAACTTGCCTACTATGATGGGACTCTTCATCACTAGTGTAAATGTCAATTGCTCGTGTTGTTCATTTAAACCCTTGAAATTCCCTTTCCCATCTTCACTCATTCCAAAATTACTGTCAGCAAATTCTATTCACTCACTTGATGGCAAAATGTATAGCACTAGGAGACCACGGAGGTGCTCTGAAAGCTCTGTCTCAAAGGCACTGCTCGGGTAGTTCAAAGGAAGAGACGGTCAGCTGGAAGAAGGGCTCCTGAGGATGGCGCACTGGCTTTCAGAAACATTCATACAGAACTCATGATGCAGATGAGGCCTCAAGTCAGTGAATATGTTTTGATTTCCTTTTCAGAATTGATGTGATCGTGTGGTTTTCCATAATGGACAAACATTCAAGTAAAAAAATTATCTGAGTTTCTTCAGGCATGGAGGAAGGGAAGTAGGGGTACTTCCTATGTGATTGTAGGCATCACCCTCAAGTTTCTGGGATATTTTAAAAGGGGGCAGTGTGGTAGTGCCAGGAGTGATCAAGGACCTGGCATGGATGACGGAGATGCTGAATACATTGGAATGCCCAGGACACATGCCCCTTACTGCCAGGTGTGGTTTCTTCACATACATAAAGATCAAGGGGTCTCATGGTTTCTCATGGATTGATGTCAGGGTGGTCAGTTCTGAACTGAGTCATCCCCTTCAATTTGTACAACAGTATTGATACATAGGGCTACATTCATTACTGTTTAGGTATTCTATGTTAAGAGTTGTATTTAATTTCTAAAGATTTAAAGCAAAATGTGAAAAAATGATACTAAACTTTATCCCTGAGCACTCTTGGTGAGACTAGTCATTCAAGCATCTACAGTGTCATGCTCCTCAAGCCTGTTTTTCTTGTAGAAATGTTGCCCTATCTGTTTTCTCCAGTGTATATTATGTATTTTATTTTATTGAGGGTGGGGTAGAATACCTGCCATTTAAGAAAATGAACAGAAAAATTTAGGACCTAAGAAGGTGGGGATGGGGGATCAGTGAACATGAACCTGGCTGGCAAAGCCCAGCCTCATACTGCAGCAGGCACAGTGCTCTGAGTGAAGAAGCCTTACTCCCTGCACATTCCCTCATGTCCCACATGAGTTCAGCAGGGGAAATGTTCAAGTTCCTCTTGCCTTTTCAAGGGGATTAGGGAGTCAGGCAAGGAAACTATCTGGCCCAGAAAAGATGGGCTCTATTGGTGTCTGTCCTGACCATTCAGGACGAAGTCCAGAAGTGCACAGTCATGGTCACCTCCTGGGAAGGTGTGGCAAACGGCTCTCAAGATTGTCTACATGGGGTCTTTGCATTGGGAGGTGGTGCTCTGAACTTAATAGCCTTCTACACTAACTAAAGCAATGGTGAGGATGGCCAATACGGGGCTAGTAAGTGATGACTGGGGAAAGAAAATGTTTCCTGCCCAGTATTTTCTTTGACTTTAGGCTGCTCAAACTAACAGAGGTTGCCACTGTTACTAAGAACCAGTCTGACTCTGCTGGTTTGGTTTGGAATTTGCTTTTATCACTAGCTGTGAGTGTCTTTTGTTCTGGGAAATTGGCTTGTCTCATCATACCCACAGCTAAGACACACTCTGTAATGGTGAATTGCCCTTGCTTTCCTGAGCTAAAAGTGGAGATTTTCAGTGTTGGATTGTTTCCACTATGAGATTCTTAAAATGTTTTCACTTCATAATGCTAAAATAACTCATATTAGAAACCCTTTCTACATGAAAGGTTTGTAGTTGAGACATTACATATATTTTACTGTTTATAAAAACATCTATACAAAAAGCATAGATTCTAAAATTACATATTTGTGTGAATAATTGGTATACTTATGTCTGTGTGTTTTGGTAATAAAACTCAAAAGGGGATTATGAACAAGGAGGTAGGATCTTTAGTAAGATTGAAAATAGAGACAATGATAGAGTAAATGCAGAAAATGAAAGGTAGAATTTGTCAAGGGAAAAAAAGAAACCAGGTAGAAGGGACTAGAAAGGGAGGGGAATTAATAAAGTATAATTAGGATATTATGAAGACGTCACAATGAAAGCAACAACTTTCTATACGCTATCCTAAAGAAATGAAATTTGTAAAAAGTAAAGAATCTGAAAGTCAGAATGAAAAAGAGGGCAATTTTGATATTGAAATAACCATATATATCATTAATGCATAAAAGACAGTCTAGAAATATACCCACATAGAGTCTACTGATATTTGATAAAGGAAATGTCACTTTAAGAAAAGTAATACACATATACATGCTTGCTCATACATACACTTGAGTGAAATTGAACTTAGACTTTATCATCCTTTCAAAAATTAACTCAGTTAACCAAATGCCTAATCATGAAATGCAAAACTGTAAAACTATTTAAAGAAAACCTAGGAAAAAATTTAGATGACCTGAGTTTGTTTACAATTCTTTAGTAAAGACACCAAAGAACAACCACAGAAGGAACAACCCTGATAGGCTAGATATCATTAAATTCTAAAAATTTTTACTTTGCCAAAGCCATTATTAAAATAAGCATGGTCACATGTGCCTATAGTCCTAACTCATGAGAGGTAGAGTCAGAAGGATAAAGAGCTCAAAGTCAATCATCCTTTGCTGATGTGGGAAGTCCTTTTGTATATGCGTTGCTTTTATTGGTTAATAAATAAGGAAGCTGCTTTGGCCTATGATAGGGCAGAGTAGAGCCACCTGGGAAAACTAAACTGAATGCTGGGAGAAAGAGGGCAGAGTCATTAAGAAGCCCTGTATCTGCCAAAGGAGACAGACACCTCTACTGGAGCCCACCAAAACTTTGCTTTTGGCCACAACCTCATGGTGATGCACAGATTAATGGAGATGGGTTAGTTTAGGATATCAGAGCTAGCTAGAAATATGTTTAAGCTATTGGCCAAGCAGTATTGCAAATAATATAGCTTCTTTGTGATTATTTCAGATCTGAGCAGCTGGAACAAATGAAGGGCTTCCAACTATACTTTGCCATATGTTGAGATCAAGGTCTGTCTGTGACTTGTGATGTCGGGATCAGAGTTGTGTCAAAATAGGCAAACAGATATTCAAGAAGCAGAGAAAGCAAATCAAATACGTGAATATAACTGTGAGAGATATATAATACGTATTCAAACTTGACAAAATAAGTCAATAGAAAACAGCTTTTTAAAATATTTTAATTTACTTTTTTAAAATTAAAAACAAGCCAAATTATACATACCAAACCCAGTTCCCCCTCCCTCTCCTCCTCCTGCTCTCCCCACATGACACCCCCATTCACTCCTCAGAGAGAGTAAGGCCTCCCATGGGAAGTCAGCAAAATCTGGCACATCAAGTTGAAGCAAGATCTAGACCCTTCCCCCTGTACCTAGACTGATCAAGGTATTCCTCCATAGGGAATGGGCTCCAAAAATTCAGCTCATGCACTGATGATAAATCCTTGTCCTACTTCCAGTGGCCCCACAAACTGCCCAAGCCTCAAAACTATCACCCACATTTAGAAGGCCTAGTTTAGTCTTATGCAGGTTCCCTAACTGTCAGTCCAGAGTCAGTGAGCACCCACTAGCCCAGATCAGCTGTCTGGGTAGGTTTCCCCAACATGGTCTTGACCCCTTTTTTTATTGAACTCTGGGAGCTTTGCCCAATGCTGAGCTGTGAATCTCTACATCTGCTTCCATCAGTTTTTGGATGAAGGTTCTATGATGACAATTAGGGTAATCATCAATTTGATTACAGGGAAAGATCACTTCAGGCACTTTCTCCACTATTGCTTGAACCATGTAGATTCCTGGGAAGTTCCATAGCACCAGGCTTCTCCCTAACCCCATAATGGAACCCTTTATCGAGACATCTATTACTTGTTCTCCCTCTCTGTCCCTTCCTCAACTTGACAATCTCTTTCTCTCATGTTCTCCCCTTTCTTCCCCTCCACCATGCTCCCAATTTGCTCAGGAGATCTTAGCTAATTCCCCTTCCCAGGTGGATCCATGCATGTCTCTCTTAGGGTCCTCATTGATATCTAGCTTTCCTGGAATTGTGGATTATAGTTTGATTATCATTTGCTTTATCACAAATATCCACTTATGAGTACATACCACGTTTGGCTTTCTGGGTCTGGGTTACCACATTCAGGATGCTATTTTTTTCTAGATTCATACAATTGCCTTCAAATTTCAAGACATCATTGTTTTTTTACCACTGAGTAGTACGCCATTGTATAAATTACCACATTTTCTTTATCCATTCTTCAGTAAAGGGCATCTAGGTTGTTTCCAGGTTCTGGCAATTACAAGTAATGCTGCTATGAACATAGTTGAACAAGTGTCCTTGTGGTATTAGTGAGCATCCTTTGGGAATACGCTCAAGATTTGGCATTACTGGGACTTGAGGTAGGTTGATTTTGAGTTTTCTGAGAAACCACCATACTGATTTACAAAGAGGCCATACACGTTTAAACTCCCATTAGCAATGGAGGAGCATTCTTCTTATTCCATATTCTCTCCAGCATAAGCTATTATCAGAGCTTTTGATTATGGCCATTGTGACAGGTGTAAGATGGTGTCTCAGAGTTGTTTGGATTTGTATTTGTCTGATGACTAAGGATACTAAGCATTTCCTTAGTGTCTTTCAACCATTTAAGATTTCTCTGCTGAGAATTCTGTTTAGATCTGTACCCTATTTTTAATTGGATTATTTGATATTTTGATGTCTTGTTTCTTGAGGTTTTTTTGTATATTTTGTAAATGAGCCCTCTATCAGATGTGGGGTTCATGAAGATCTTTTCCCATTATACAGACTGCTGTTCTGTCTTGTTGCCCATGTCTTTTCCTTAAAGAAGCTTCCCAGTTTCTGGAGGTCTGATTTATTAATTGTTGCTCTCAGATTCTGTGCTATGGGTGTTATAAATGGGAATTGGTCTCCTGTGTCAATGCATTCAAGGTTACTTCCCATTTTCTCTTCTTTCAGGTTCAGTGTAACTGGATTTATATTTAGGTCTTGGTCCTCTTAGACTTGGATTTTGTGCATGGCAATAGATGTAGATTTATTTGCATTCTTCTACATGTCAACATACAGTTATGCCAGCAAAATTTGTTGAAAATTCTATTCTATTGCATATTTTTATGTTCTTTATCAAAAAATCATATGTTAATAGGTATGTGGATTAATGTTAGGGTCTTCAATTTTATCTTCACTGATCCAGATGTCTGTTTTTACACCAATACCAAGCTTTTTTTGTTAGTATAGCTCTATAATAGAGCTTGAAGTCAGGGATGGTGATACCTCTTGAGGTTCTTTTATTGTTTTAGCTATCTGGGGATTTTTGTTTTTGCATATGAAGTTAAACATTGTTCTTTTGAGGTTTGTGAAGAATTGTGTTGGGATTTTGATAAGGATAGCATTAACTCTATAGATTCCTTTTGGTAAGACTGCCATTATTACTATGTTGATACAACCTACTCAAGAGCATGGAAGATCTTTCCATTTTATAGTATCTTCTTCGATTTCTTTCTTCAAAGACTTAAAATTTTTGTCATACAGGTCATTACTTGCTTTGTTACTGTTACCCCCAAGATATTTTATGTTGCTTATGGCTATTTTAAAGGGTGATATTCTTTAATTTCTTTCTCATCCTGTTTGTCATCTGTATATAGGAGGGCAACTGACTTTTTTGAGTTAATCTTGTATTCCACTACCGTACTGAAGGTGTTTATCAGATGTGGGAGTTCCCTGGTAGAATGTTTAGGGTCACTTATTTGTACTATCCTATCATCTGCAAATAACAAAAGTTTAATTTTTTCCTTTCCAAATTATATTCCTTTGATCTCCTTTTGTTGTCTTATTGCTCTAGCTAGAACTTCAAGTAGAAGATTAAACAGATATGGAGAGAGTGGAAATCCTTGTCTTGTTCCTGATTTTAGTAGAATCACTTTGAGTTTCTCTCCATTTAATTTGATATTGAGTGTTGGCTATTTTGTCTGAGAGACCTAAGTGGAATGAGACCCAGACAAATGTGAGAGGGTCCCCAGCTGCTCAGATTCTATGAAATCACTATTACCCCTGCTACACTTATATCTAGTCTCTCTCCAGAGTTCTACATCCTATTCACTGTCACCCAGAAGTATGTGCATCTTTCTTTTCTACTTTGCTGACCTCTTGGGTGTTTCTGTCAGCCTCACCCTGGATGTAGTCATTTAATGTTTGTCTCATTCCAAGAATAGACTTGGTTGAATATAGTGGAGAATGAGGTCAAACTAGAATTTTCAGAAGATATTAACAAATGTTGTAGGTGGAAGTAAAATACTAGGCCCACCTAAACCTGTTAATGCTTTCTATGACTCAGCATTGTTTTCAAAGTGTCCCATTGTAACATGAAGTCTGGCTGCTTGTTGGGGTTTCTGTTCAGCCCGGCCCCCCAGTTATTTAATCCCAGAGAAAATCATACAGAGATCTCTGTAAGTTAGAAAGCTGATAGGCCCATTAGGTCAGGCTATTTATTAGCTCTTATGACTTATATTAACCCATTATTTCATCTATTTTAGCCATATGGCTCAGTACCTTTTCCAGCTGGCAGATCACATCCTGTTGCTTCGGAGATCTGGGCAGGAGTAGGAGGAATCAGCTTCCACCTCCCCAGAATTCTCCTGCTCTCCTTGTATCATTTCCACTTCCTGTCTGATTTTTCCACCTACACCTCCTACCTGGCAAATCAGCATTTATTTCAAACATGATTGACAGAATACAGACATTTCTCCTGCACCACTTCTGCCTCTTTTTTAAAAAAAAAAAAACAAACAAAAAACAAAACAAAAAAAAACAAAGGAAAATATCCATAGTCCATTTTTTGGAAATGTGGGCGTAGTATTCCAGGCTACTTCTAGCTGGTTGGGGGCACTGATAATCTTATGGAGACCTAAAGAAAATTTCGAGTTATGATCAAGTCCTGACTGAAGTATCCTGTGAGTCTTGATCATCTCAGGCAGCAGTTTTGAACCTGTTCTGGGTGAAGAACTCAGACATCTGGGCCATCTGTTTCTATCAGAGATTTCTCAGGTGGTCTCCTTGATCAAAGATGATTTTTCTTAACTCTGAATAAATCCAGAGCCTCTCATTTTCTGTGGAAACAAAAGCAAAATCTCTTCTCCAAAGTAACATACCTTTTGACTTCACTTTTGAAGCCAAGGTATTTTTAAAATATCTATCTTGATTTAATTTTGTTGCATTTATAAGCAAATACCTTTTAACAGCTGTTGTTCCTTCCTCAGCATTTAAACAATTTAAAGAGAGCATAACAGCATACAGTATCAAGATTCTCCATGTATTTTTTTTATCTTTATGTGGCTTTATTTTGACCTCTATCTTTTTTATTTTTATTTTTAACTTTTGGCTTTTTGAGACAGGTTCTCTGCATATCTTTGTCCTGGAACTCCCTCTGTAGACCAGGCTGTCCTTGAACTCCCAGAGATCCGTCTGTCTTTGCCTCCCCAGTGTTGGGATTAAAAGTTTGGATATGTTGTGCGTTCATTTTTTCATTGAAATCTAGGGAGTCTTTAATTTCTTTATTTCTTTCTTGACCAAGTGGTGATTCAGTTGAGAGTTGTTCACTTTCCATGATTTTGTAGAATTTCTGCAATTAGTGCTGTTGAATTCTAATTTTAAGCCTTGGTGATCCATTAAGATAGAGGGAGTTATTCAATGTTTTTGTTTCTGTTAAGGTTTGCTTTGTTATGGAGTATGTGATCAAATTTAAAGAAGGTTTCTTGATGTGCTGAGAAGAAGATATATTTTTGTGTTTTGGTGGAATGTTCTATAGATGTTTGTTAAGCCCACTTGATTCATAATATGTTTGTTCCTTTATTTATCTGTTAAGTTTCTGTCTGGAAGACTTGTCCAGTAGTGAGAATGGGGTGTTGAAGCCTCACACACTTAATGTATGGAATGTGAAGTGTGATCTAAGTTTTAGTAATATTTCTTTTACAAATGTGGGTATCCATTTGTAATGTATTTGGGGCATAGATGTTCAGAATTAAAACATTATCTTGATAGATTTTTCCTATGATGAATATGAAATATCCTTCTCTATCTCTTTTGATTAATTTTAGTTTGAAGTCCTTTGTGTTAGATATTAGGATAGCTATACCAACTTGTGTTTTAAATTTATTTGATTGGAAAATCTTTCCCAACTCTTTACTCTGAGGTAATGTCTGTCTTTGAAATTGACACATGTTTCTGGTATGCAGCAGAAGCATGGATCCTGTTTTTGTATCTGTTCTGTTAGCCTGTGTCTTTTGTTAGGTAAATTGAGTTTTACCTAACTCAACACCTAACAATCACCATTGTTAGTACCAGTGATTGTTAGTACCTGTTATTTTTGGTTTTGTTCTTGTTGGTATTCTGTGTGTGTTTTCCTCCATTGGGTTTTGCTGGTGTGGGATTATCTATTGCCTGTGCTTTTGTGGGTATAGTTTGCTTTTTTTGGGTTGGAGTTTTCCTTCAAGTACTTTATATAGGACTGGATTTGTGTATAGGTATTGTTTAAGTATGATTTGTCATGGAAATTCTCTTTTCTCCATTTATAGTGACTGAAAGCTTTGCTGGGCATCAAATGTTCTGGTCTCTTAGTATCTGCAAAATGTCTATTCAGGACTTCTGGCTTTCAGAGTTTCCGTTTAAAATCAGGTATAACTTTGAGAGGTCTGCCTTTATACGTTTCTTGGCCTTTTCCATCTGCAGTTCTTGATATTCTTTCTTTATTATGTATGTTTAATGTTTTAATTATTATGTAATGAAGAGACTTTTTATGATCGACTCTATTTGGGGTTCTGTAGATTTCTTGGTCTGTTATAGGCATGTCCTCCTTTACGTTGGAAAAGTTTTCTTCTATGAGTTTGTTGAACATACTTTCTGTGTCTTTAAGCGAAATTCTTCTGTGTCTTCACTCATTTTCTTAGGTTTGGTCTTTTTATAGTGTCCCAGATTTCCTGTATATTTTGTGTTAAAAACTTGTTGGATTTAACATTTTCTTTGCCTGATGAATTTATTTCCTCTATTGTAAAATTAAAACCTGAGATTATCTCATTCATCTCTTGTATTCTGTTGGTTGGTTATGCTTGTACCTACAATTCCTGTTCATTTAAGGTAGAATTTTTATTTCCAGAATTCCCCGGTTTGTGTTTTTTTTATTGCCTTTATTTGAATTTTCAAGTCTTGAACTGTTTCCTTCACCTGTTTGATTGTTTTTTCTTGACTTTCTTTAAGGGATTTATTGATTTTCTCCATTTTTTAAGCATGTGTACATTTCTTTCTATTCACTTTTTAAATTATTATTATTAATTTATAGAAATTTCCACTTCTTCTTCTCCTCCCAATACCCTCCCATTCCCCCCACTCCCTCTCCTCCTCCCTCTCTAGTCCTAAGAGCAGTCATGGTTTCCTGCCCTGTGGGAAGTTAAAGTTCCCCCCCCCTTCCCACCAGTTCTAGGAAGGTGAGCATGCAAACAGACTAGGATCCCAAAAAGCCAGTACATGCAGACGAAACAAGACCCAGTGCCATTGTCAATGGCTTCTCAGTCAGCCCCCGTGTCAGCCACATTCAGAGAATCCAGTTTGATCACATGCTCCTTCAGTCCCAGTTCAGCTGGCCTTGGTGAGCTCTCATTAGATCAGTCCCCTTGTATCAGTGGGTAAACTCACCCCTCGCGGTCCTGACTTCCTTTTTCATGTTCTCCCTCCTTTTGCTCCTCATTTGGACCTTGGGGACTCAGTCCAGTGCTCCAATGTGGGTCTCTGTCTCTATCTTCATCCATCGTCAGATGAAGGTTCCCTCTGATCCTGCCTTCCTTGCTCACGTTCTCCCTCCATCTGCTTCTCATTTGGACCTAGGCAGTAAAGTTTAGCGTTTTAATGTGTGTCTCTGTCTCTATCTCCATCCATTGCCAGATGAAGGTTCTATGGTGATATGCAAAATATTCATCAGTATGGTTATGGGCCAAGGCCAGTTCAGGCACCCTCTCCTCTGCTGTCCAGGGAACAATCTGGGAATCTCTCCTTGGACCTGAGAACCCCTCTAGAATCAAGTCTCTTGTAAACCCTAAAATGGCTCCCTTAGTTGAGATATATACTTCCTGGTGTGGGAGAATTGTCTGTATTCTGTCAATCATGTTTTAAATAAATGCTGATTGGCCAGGCAGGAGGTATAGGCGGGAAAAACAGACAGGAAGTGGAAATGATGCAAGGAGAGCAGGAGAATTCTGGGGAGGAGGAAGTTGATTCTTCCCATTCCTGCCCAGACCACTGAAGCAGCAGGATGTAAGCTGCCCCACTGAAAAAGGTACTGAACCACATGGCTAACATAGATCAGAAAAATGGGTTAATCAAGATGAGAGAGTTAGCCAGTAAGAGGCTAGACCTAACGGGCCAATCAGCATTATAACTTATAAAGATTTCTGTGTGATTTTTCTCTGGGACTAAACAATTGTGGGGACCTGGTAGGAGGACGGAAAAACCCCCAACAAACAGGCCCCATCATGTTACAGAATGGCGCCCACGTGGATAACTGTATCCACAAAAAGCCTGAGAAAGCTTGGAAAAGACTAGAGTAAAGCATTTTGGTTTTCAGCTGTAGCAGCAAGAAAGCTGTGTTGTTTTAAAATGCCGGCTTTCTGGGTTGCCCTGCCAGGGAAAACTCTGACTCTTTCAAGCATGCCATCCTGACTATGGAAACACTGTTGCGGCTTTCTTCCTGGCAAGGACCTTGAAATGCCTTAAGAGCTTTTGAGTGTTGTCTTCTCCATATTCCTTAGCAAATTAAAGACCCATGTGGTCAGAAAAAGAGAGATATACAGTAAAGAGAGATTCAAAGAGTAAAAAAAAAACCTCTAAATGTTTTACAGTGTGTTAAAAATATATGCAGGCTTGAAAAAAATGTTTAAAGCTTTAAATAAAAAAAAGAAAGAGAGTAGTTGGGTATGGTGGAACACACCTTTAATCCCAGCACTGGGGAGGCGGAGACAGACGGATCTCTGGGAGTTCAAAGATAGCCTGGTCTACAAAGGAGTTCCAGGACAAAGATATGCAGAGGACCTGTCTCAAAAAGTCAAAAGTTAAAAGTAAAAATAAAAAAAAAATAGAGGTTAAAATAAAGTCACGTAAAGATGGAAAATACACAGAGATTCTTGATACTGTATGCTATTATGCTCTATTTGAATTGTTTAAATGCTGAGGAAGGAGCAACAGCTGCTAAAAGGTATTTGCTTATGAATGCTGCAGAATTAATCCAAGATAGGTATTTTGAAAATACCTTGGCTTCAAAAGTGAAGTCAAAAGGTATGTTACTTTGGAGAAGAGATTTTGCTTTTGTTTCCACAGAAAATGAGAGGCTCTGGATTTATTTGGAGTTAAGAAAAATCATCTTTGACCAAGGGAGACCACCTGAGCAATCTCCAGTAGGAACAGATGGCCCAGACGTCTGAGTTCTTCATCCAGAACAGGCTCAAGACTGCTGCCTGAGATGATCAAGACTCACAGGAAACTTCAGTCAGGACTTGATCATAACTCGAAATTTTCTTCAGGTCCCCACAAGATTATCAGCGCCCCCAACCAGCTGAAAGTAGTCTGGAATACTACGCCCACATTCCCAACAAAGGAAAAGGATATTTTCCTTTAAAAAAAAAATAGGGGGAAGTGGTGCGGGAGAATTGTCTGTATTCTGTCAATCATGTTTTAAATAAACACTGATTGGCCAGGCAGGAGGTATAGGCGGGAAAAACAGACAGGAAGTGGAAATGATGCAAGGAGAGCAGGAGAATTCTGGGGAGGAGGAAGCTGATTCTTCCCACTCCTGCCCAGACCACCGAAGCAGCAGGATGTAAGCTGCCTTGCTGAAAAAGGTACTGAACCACATGGCTAACATAGATCAGAAAAATGGGTTAATCAAGATGAGAGAGTTAGCTAATAAGTAGCCTGACCTAAAGGGCCAATCAGCTTTATAACTTACAGAAATTTCAGTGTGATTTTTCTCTGGGACTAAATTGCTGGGAGGCTGGACGGGACAGAAAACCCCCAACAAGCAGGCCCCCTCATGTTACAACTTCCCTGCTCCCATATCCATCCTTTCTTCCTCCCCAGCATCCCCATCCCCCAAGCTTTCCCCAATCCTCCCCTACTCCCTTCTCTCTAACCTTCTCCCCTTCCATCCACTCCCATCCCCGTGCACCCAATGTTGCCTGGCACTCATGTCTACTTCCAATATCGAGGAGGGAAACTACATGATTTTCTTCAGGTTCATGTTCTTATTTAGGTTCTCAAGGATCACGAATAATAGGCACAAAGACCTTTAATTATGGCTAGAATCCACTTATGAGTGAGAACATACGATAATCCTCTTTTTGGGTCTGGGTTACCTCACTCATTAAAGCGTTTTCTATTTCCATCCATTTGCATGCAAAATTCAAGATGTCATTGTTTTTTACTGCTGAGTAAAATTCTAATGTGTATATGTTACACACCTTCTTTAACCATTCTTCTAATGAGGGGCACCTAGGTTCTTTCCAGGTTCTGGCTATTACAAATAGTGCAGGTATGAACATAGTTGAACAAATGCTTTTGTAGTATGATAGACCTCTCGGGTATATTCCCAAGAGTGGAATTGCTGGTTCCTGAGGTAGGTTGACTCCCAGTTTCCTGAGAAACTGCCAGACTGATTTCCACGGTGGCTGCACAAGTTTGCATTCCCACCAACAATGGATAAGTGTTCCCCTCACACCACATCCTCTCCAGCATAGGCCATCATTGGTGTTTTAGAGTTTAGCTATTCTGTCAGATGTAAGGTGGTATCTCAAAGTGGTTTTGATTTGCATTTCCCTGATCGCTAAGGAGGTTGAGCATTACCTTAAGTGTCTTTGGCCATTTGAAGTTCTTCTGTTGTGAATTCTCTGTTCAGTTCAATACCCCATTTTTTAATTGGGTTAATTAGAGTTTTAGTGTCTAGTTTCTTGAGTTCTTTGTATATTTTGGAGATCAGACCTTTGTCTGATGAGGGATTGGTGAAGATATTCTCCCAGTCAGAAGGCAGCCTTTTTGTCTTACTGACAGTGTCCTTTGCTTTACAGAAGCTTCTCAGTTTCAGTAGGTCCCATTTATTCATTGATTCTCTTATTGTCTGTGCTACTGGGATTCTACTTATTAAGAGAATAAGAATTCTCGTATTGTCTATGTCCTGTAGACTACTTCCCACTTTCTCTTTTATCAGGTTCAAAGTGGTCAGATTAATGTTGATGTCTTTAATCCATTTGGACTTGAGTTTTGGGCATGGTGACAGATATTGATCTACTTTCATTCTTCTACAGGTTGACATCCAGTTATGCCAGCACCATTTGTTAAAGATGTTTTCTTCTTCCATTGTATACCTTTAGCTCCCTTGTAGAAAATCAGGTGTTCATAGGTATGTGGGTTATTATCTGGGTCTTCTATTCGATTCCATAGGTCAACTTCTCTGTTCTTTCGCCAATACCAAGCTGTTTTCACTACTGTAGCTCTGTAATAGAATTTGAAGTCAGGGATGGTAATGCCTCCAGAAATTTCTTTATTGTATAAGATTGTTTTGGCTATCCTTGGTTTTTTTTCCATATAAACTTGATTATTGTTCTCTCAAGGTCTGTGAAGAAGTTTGATGGGATTTTGATGGGGATTGCATTGAATCTATAGATTGCTTTTGGTAGAATTGCCATTTTTACTATGTTGATTCTCCAAATCCAAGAGCAGGGAAGGTCTTTCCATTTTCTGGTATCCTCCTCAATTTCTTTCTTCAAAGACTTAAAGTTCTTGTCAAATAGGTCTTTCACTTCCTTGGTTAGAGTTACCCCAAGATATTTTATGCTATTTGTGGCTATCATGAAAGGTGATGTTTCTCTGATTTCCCTCTTTGCTTCTTTATCCTTTGTGCATAGGAGGGCAACCGATTTTTTGGCATTGATCTTGTATCCTGCCACATTACTAAAGGTGTTTATCAGCTGTAGGAGTATTTTGGTAGAGTTTTTGGGGACGCTTATGTACACTCTCATATCATCTGCAAATAACAAAAGTTTAACTTCATCCTTTCCAATTTGAGTCACCTTGGTCTCCTTATGTTGTCTTATTGCTATTGCTAGAACTTCAAGTACTATATTGAAGAGGTATGGAGAGAGTGGACAGACTTGTCATGTTCCTGATTTTAGTGGAATGGCTTTGAGTTTCTCTCCATTCAGTTAGATGTTAGCTGTCGGCTTGCTGTATATTGATTTTATTATATTTAGGTATGATCCTTGTATCCCTAATCTCTCCAACACCTTTATCATAAAGGGGTGTTAAATTTTGTCAAATGCTTTTTTAGCATCCAATGAAATGATCATATGATTTTTTCTTTCAGTTTATTTATATGATGAATTACATTGATAAATTTGCGTATGTTGAACCAGCCCTGCATCTCTGGGATGAAGCCTACTTAATCATAGTGGATACTTCTTTTAATGTGCTCTTTGATTCGGTTTGCCAGTATTTTATTGAGAATTTCCATGTCAATATCAGGAGTGAGATTGACCTGTAATTCTCTTTCTTGGTTGTGTCTTTGTGTGGTTTTGGTATCAGAGTAACTGTAGCTTCATAAAAGGAGTTTGGCAATGACTCTTCTGTTTCTATATTGTGAAATACATTAAGGATTATAGGTATTAGCTCTTCCTGGAAGTTCTGGTAGAATTCTGCATTGAAACAATATGGTCCTGGGATTTTTTTTTCATACTTATATTTTATTTTATTTTTTTTGAAAGTAAATTTTATTAAATTACAAAAGTTTCCAGTTCCTCCCCTCTTCCTAACACCCTCCCACTCCCCCCACTCCCTCTCCTCCTCCCTCTTCGTCCCTTAGGGCAGTCAGTGTTTCCTGCCCTGTGGGAAGTTCAAGTTCCTCCCCCCTCCCTCCAGGTCCAGGAAGGTGAGTATCCAAACAGACTGGATCCCCAAAATCCAGTATATGCAGAGGAAACAAGTCCCAGTATCATAGTCAATGGCTTTTCAGAAAGACTTCGGGCCAGCCACATTCAGAGAATCCGGCCAAATTCCGAGAATCTGGTTAGATCACGTCCTCGTTCAGTCCCAGTCCAACTGGCCTTGGTAAACTCTCATTAGATCCGTTCCCTTGTATCAGTGGGTGTTAGCATGCCTCGCAGTCCTGATTTCCTTTTTCATGTTCTTCCTCCTTCTGTTCCTCATTTGGACCTAGGGGGGCTCAGTCGGGTGCTCCAATGTGGGTCTCCAACTGTATCGCCGTCCTTCGCCAGATGAAGGATCTATGGTGATAAGCAAAATATACATCAGTATGGTTATGGGCCAAGGCCGGTTCAGGCACCCTCTCCTCTGTCCAGAGAACAATCTGGGGATCTCTCCTTGGACCTGGGATCCCATATATAATCAAGTCTCCTGTAAACCCTAAAATGACTCCCTTAGTTGAAATATATTCTTCCCTGATCCCATATTCATCCTTCCTCCCTCCCCCCCATCCCAGGCCACCGAGCTTTCCCCATTCCTCCCCTACTCCCTTCTCTCTAATCCTCTCCCCTTCCATCAACCCTCCCACCCCCTCATGTACCCAAGGTTACCTGGGACTCTTGTCTATTTCCTTCCTCCTGGCGGATAGCTAAATAATCTTCAGGATCATCTTCTTATTTAGCTTCTCTAGGATCACGAATAATAGGCTCAAAGACCTTTAATTATTGTTAGAATCCACTTATGAGTGAATACATACCGTGTTCCTCTTTTTGGGTCTGGCTTACCTCACTCATTAAAGCGTTTGCTATTTCCATCCATTTGCATGCAAAAGTCAAGATGTCATTGTTTTTTACCGCTGAGTAAAACTCTAATATGTATATGTTCCACACCTTTTTTAACCATTCTTCTATTGAGGGGCACCTAGGCTGTTTCCAGGTTCTGGCTATTACAAATAGTGCTGCTATGAACATAGCAGAACAAATGCTTTTGTAGTAGGTTAGGGAATCTCTAGGGTATATTCCCAAGAGTGGAATTGCTGGGTCCTGAGGGAGGTTGACTCCCAGTTTCCTGAGAAACCACCACACTGATTTCCACAGTGGCTGCACGAGTTTGCATTCCCACCAACAATGGATGAGTGTTCCCCTCACTCCACATCCTCTCCAGCATAGGCTATCATTGGTGTTTTTGACTTTAGCTATTCTGACAGGTGTAAGATGGTATCTCAAAGTGGTTTTGATTTGCATTTCCCTGATCGCTAAGGAGGTTGAGCATGACCTTAAGTGTCTTCTGGCCATTTGAAGTTCATCTGTTGTGAATTCTCTGTTAAGTTCAGTACCCCATTTTTTAATTGGGTTCATTAGAGTTTTAGTGTCTAGTTTCTTGAGTTCTTTGTATATTTTGGAGATCAGACCTTTGTCTGATGAGGGTTTGGTGAAGATCTTCTCCTAGTCAGAAGGCAGCCTTTTTGTCCTACTGACAGTGTCCTTTGCTTTACAGAAGCTTCTCAGTTTCAATAGATCCCATTTTTTCATTGTTTCTCTTATTGTCTGTGCTACTGGGGTCCTACTTAGGAAGAGGCGTCCTGTGCCTATATCTTGTAGACTACTTCCCACTTTCTCTTCTATCAGGTTCAAAGTAGACGGATTAATGTTGATGTCTTTAATCCATTTGGACTTGATTTTTGTGCATGGTGATAGATATGGATCTACTTTCATTTTTTTACAGGTTGACATCCAGTTATGCCAGCACCATTTGTTAAAGATGCTTTCCTTCTTCCATTGTATACCTTTAGCTCCCTTGTAGAAAATTAGGTGTTCATAGGTTTGTGGGTTATTATCTGGGTCTTCTATTCGATTTCATAGGTCGACTTCTCTGTTCTTATGCCAATACCAATCTGTTTTCAATACTGTAGCTCCATAATAGAGTTTGAAATCAGGGATGGTAATGCCTCCAGAAGTTCTTTTATTGTATAAGATTGTTTTGGCTATCCTGGGTTTTTTGTTTTGCCATATAAACTTGATTATTGTTCTCTCAAGGTCTGTGAAGAAGTTTGATAGGATTTTGATGGGGATTGCATTGAATCTATAGATTGCTTTTGATAGAATTGCCATTTTTACTATGTTGAGTCTCCCAATCCAAGAGCAGGGAAGGTCTTTCCATTTTCTGGTATCCTCCTCAATTTCTTTCTTCAAAGACTTAAAGTTTTTGTCAAATAGGTGTTTCACTTATTTGGTTAGAGTAACCCCAAGATATTTTATGCTATTTGTGGCTATCATGAAAGGTGATGTTTCTCTGATTTCCCTCTCTGCTTCTTTATCCTTTGTGTATAGGAGGGCCACTGATTTTTTGGAGTTGATCTTGTATCATGCCATGTTACTAAAGGTGTTTATCAGCTGTAGGAGTTCTTTGGTAGTGTTTTTGGGGTCACTTATGTAAACTATCATATCGTCAGCAAATAACGAAAGATTAACTTCATCCTTTCCAATACGAATCCCCTTGATCTCCTTATGTTGTCTTATTGCTATTGCTAGAACTTCAAGCACTATATTGAAGAGGTATGGAGAGAGTGAACAGCCTTGTCACGTTCCTGATTTTAGTGGAAAGGCTTTGAGTTTCTCTCCATTCAGTTTGATGTTAGCTGTTGGCTTGCTGTACCTGGGCTTTTTTTTTGTCGGAAGGTTTCTGATAACAGCTTCTAATTCTTCGCGACTAACAGGTCTATATAGATTGTTCACCTGTTCTTGATTTAACTTTGGTAAATGATAGTTATCTCAAAACCAGTCCATTTCTTGTACATTTTCCAACTTTGTGGCATATAAACTTTCGTAGTAAGATCTAATGATTCTCTGAATTTCCTCTGTGTCTGTTGTTATATC
Organism: Myodes glareolus; assembly: GCF_982192425.1. NCBI lineage: Eukaryota > Metazoa > Chordata > Mammalia > Rodentia > Cricetidae > Myodes > Myodes glareolus. The sequence goes on from NC_142045.1 coordinate 62,937,169, forward strand.
CCCTTTTCATTTCTGATCTTATTAATTTGTGTGTTCTCTATCTACCATTTGATTAGTTTGGATAGGAGTTTGTTGATCTTGTTGATTTTCTCAAAGAACCAAATTTTTGTTTCATTTATTCTTTGGATTGTTTTCTCTGTTTCTATTTTGTTGATTTCAGTCCTCAATCTGATTATTTCCAGTCTTCTACTCCTCCTGGGTGAATCTGCTTCTTTTTTATCTAGAGCTTTCAGGTGTGCTGTTAAGTCTTCAATGGGTGCTCTCCGTTTTCTTTAAATGGGCACTTAGTGCTATGAACTTTTCTCTTAGCACTGCTTTCATAGTGTCCCATAGGTTTGAGTATGTTGTGTCTTTATTTTCATTAAATTCAAGGAAGACGTTAATTTCTTTCTTTATTTCTTCCTTGACCCAGGGGTGATTCAGTAGTTTACTGTTCAGCTTCCATGAGTTTGTTGGCTTTCTGGAGGTAGCATTGTTGTTGAATTCTAACTTTAATCCACGGTGATCTGACAAGAAACAGGTGGTTATTAATATTTTTTGTATATGTGAAAGTTTGCTTTGTTACCGAGTATGTGGTCAATTTTTGAGAAGGTTCCATGAGCTGCAGAGAAGATATTCTTTCTTATTTGGGTGGAATGTTCTATAGATGTCTGTTAAGTCCATTTGATTCAATACCTCCAATAATTCTTATTCCTCTGTTAGGTTTCTGTCTGCTTGACCTGTCCATTGGTGAGAGAGGTGTGTTGAAGTCCTACTATTATTGTGTGTGGTTTGATGACTGCCTTGAGCTATAGAAGTGTTTCTTTTACATAAGTTGGTGCCTTTATATTAGTGTCATAGATATTCAGGATTGAGACTTCTTCCTGATGAATTGTTCCTGTTATGAGTATGAAATGTCCATCTCCATCTCTTCTGATCAATTTTAGTTTGAAGTCAATTTGGTTAGATATTAGAATGGCCACACCCGCTTGTTTCTTAGGTCCATTTGCTTGGAAAACCTTTTCCTAACCCTTTACTCTGAGTAGGTGTCTGTCTTTGTGGTTGAGGTGTGTTTCTTGTAAACAGCAGAATGGTGGATCCTGTTTTCGTATCCAATCTCTAAGTCTGTGCCTTTTTATAGGTGAATTGAGTTAATTGATATTCAGTGATACTAATGACCAGTGGTTGTTGACTCTGGATATTTTCCATTTTTGGGGGTAGTAGAGTGTGTGTTTCCCTTCTTTGAGTTAAGCTTGTGAAGGGTCGCTAGATGTCTGAGTTATTGTAGGCAGTATTGGCAATGTTGGATTCCTTGAGTTGTGATTTTCCTTCTAATACTTTCTGTAATGCTGGATTTGTGGCTACTTATTGTTTAAATTTGCTTTTATCCTGGAATATTTTGTTTTCTCCATTGATAGTGAACGATAGCTTGGCTGCGTATAGTAGTCTATGCTTGCATTCATGATCTCTTAGTTTCTGCAGTACCTCTATCCAGGACCTTTTGACTTTCATGGTTTCCATAGTGAAGTCCGGTGTAAGTCTGATAGGTTTACCTTTATAAGTTACTTGACCTTTTTCCTTTGCAGCTCTTATTATTCTTTCCTTAATGTGAATGTTTTGTGTTTTGATTATTATATGGCGAGGGGATTTTTTTTTATCCAGTCTATTCGGTATTCTGTATGCTTCTTGAACCTTCATAGGGATATCATTCTTTAGGTTGAGGAAGTTTTCTTCTATAATTTTGTTGAATATATTTTCTGGACCTTAGATCTGAAATTCTTTTTCTATTCTACCCCTATTACTCTTAGATTTGGTTTTTTTATTGTGTTTCAGATTTCCTGAATGTTTTGTGATGAGAATTTGTTGAATTTGCTGTTTTCTTTGGTCAGAGTGATTATTTTCTCTATGGTGTCTTTAGAGTCTGAGATTCGTTCTTCTATCTCTTGTATACTGTTGGTTATGCTTGTTTCTGAAGTCTCTGTTCGTTTACTTAGATTTTCCGTAGCCAGCCGGCCCTCGGTTTGTGTTTTCTTCATTGCCTCCATTTCAGTTTTCAAATCTTGAACTGT